>NC_045968.1:48163548-49363548 GCF_010909765.2 Amblyraja radiata | reverse complement strand
GGACATGTTGGTTGGTGTGGGCAAGTTCGGCCGAAGGGCCTGTTTCCACGCTGTATGACTCTAACTGAAGTAGGCTGCCAATTTTAGCTGTCACATCCTTTAACCTTTCCAACTCTTCAGTTCTCAGTTCCCAATTAACAGAAAATTTGAGTAATTGCCATTGAAAGTGAGAAAAGGTATGCATGCAATTTAATGCGAGAAAAAAGGGACAACAGATTGGATAAATCAAATAATTTTAAAGTAGCACTTGCAGAGTCATTATCATAAAATGGAGCAGAAAATGTGGAAAGGGAGAGAGAGCTTGGTCCAATTTTACCACCGTATTGCATTCCATTCATCTTAAAGTATTTGGACCATTATTAAACAACCCTTATAGAACATTGCAATCATAGAAATTTAAAATAGAGAGCAAATTTTAAATCTGGCAGGCAGATTTGCCAGTGCTACTGTAGAAGATTTAAACTAAATTGGCATTGAGGCAGGATCAACAGCAGTAGTGGGGCAGATAAGAGGCTGGAAGTTGATAGATAACTCAATGAATGCAAGTTTGCTAGACTGGACATGCAGGAGCACAGTAGGGAGCAAGGAAAGACTGTGGTATTAAATTGCATTTATCTCAATGCAAGAGGTCTGTCAGATAAGTGGGATGAACTCAGGGAATGGACGGGTACATGGTGTGGGGATATTGTGGCCATTACAGAAACATGGCTAAGGAAGGGACAAGATTGGCATCATAATGTTCCAGGGTGCAGGTGTTAGAGCCGGGTAGGGGTGAAGCAAAGAGAGGAGGGGGAGTTGTATATTTGATTAAGGAGATCATGGCAGTAGTCCAAAACATAATTACTGAGGGGACACCCAGTGTGGCTCCATGGGCAGAGCTGAGAAGTTAAAAAAAAGGGGTGACCATCTTGTTGGGATTGTGCTAGAATAGTCAACAGAAATTAGTGGAACAAATATGGGGAGATTGCACAGATGCAAAATAATAGGATGGTCATAGCAGGGTATTGTAATTTTCCTAATAGACTGGGACTGCTGTACTGCTAAGGGCTTTTTTCTTTAAATGTTGGATGCGGTGGTAGGTGGGGAGCAAGGCAAGGATCAGGGGATCATCTATCCTTCCACCATCTAGGGGCCGGGTGGGGGGGGGGGGGGGGGGGGGGGGAGGGAAGAGGGAAGAGGGAGTGAGAGCAGAACTGCTGGACACTGGAAACACTGGTGAGGGCAAAATCCACAGCAGCAACAAGGGAGCCTTGTTTACTGAAGAGGACATCTCTGAAAACTTCTAATGGGAAGCCTCATCTTGGAAGCAGATGGAGAAATTGAGAGTAATGGGGCTTTTTCACAGGGCGACTTGACGCAAGATGTAACCAGAGTGAAGTGGTCGTGGTCTAGCACGATATCACACGATATAACGAGGGGGTAGATAAAGAGTTCCCACGGTACTCGGCATTTCTGTTATTTGTGCAAGTGTCTTGTCCGTCTCCCGAGCTTTCCCGTTAAATCTTGAATGAACATTGTGAAGTGTTGTTAAATCATCACGTGGCACAAATGATGTCACTTTTTTTTCACACACTATAAATATCCTCCCTTGGTTGAATTGGCTCATTTGGAGACATGTTTTACTGCTTATGTGGGAGACACAGATGGACTGAGCACAGTACCTCGGACTTACTGTGTGTGGGAGAGGGGGAGAAATAGACGTACACTCACAGAGGCAGAGTCTCTCAGAGAGGGAGGGAGGGAGGGAGAGAGAGAGAGAGAGGCACACACAAGGTGGATGTGAAATCTCACCTGCCTGTTTCAGTGACAGACACCCGCCGCCAGTAAATGAAGACACCCCCATCTGTCTCCCCCTCCTCTCCCTCGACTCCCCCACCTTTCCCTCCCAACTCCAGTCCCGTCCCGACCCCCTGGGAAACTGAATAGAGCAACAATCAACTGCTGCCTGTGCGCTGATATGACAATAAAGGCTACTTTACTTTACTTTACTGAGTTAAAGAGTTCCCACGGTAGACTGTAAAACTGGGACCCTGGTTCTGGACTCCCCCAACATCGGGAACATTCTTCCTGCATCTAGCCTGTCCAATCCCGTAGATACTGATTAGACCGGTATCTATTTATTTACTTTATTAATTATTTCAATTAAATATTGGGAACATCAGGCCGCAAACGTTATTTCTTGAGTGTTAGTGCTGGACTTTGACTCGACCTTCCTAGTTAGCCGGCGCCTGAGACTGAGCAATGTCCAGACCTGACTTCAACACAAAGTGATGGAGGAACTCAAAGGGTCAGGCTCGTCCAACGCTCTGTGTTTTGCTCGTGATTCCTGCGTCTGCAGTTCCTCGTGTCTACAGACCAGAGTTGCCACTTGACTCCGAGATGACCATCACAGAGCATACGGAAGATAGACACGAAATGCTGGAGTAACACAGCGGGACGGGCAGCATCTCTGGAGAGAACGAATGTGTGACGTTTCGTTTCGAGACCCTTCTTCAGAGTCTCGTCCCGAAACGGCACCCATTCCTTTTATCCAGATGCTGCCCGTCCAGTATTTTATGTCTGTCTCCAGTATTACTGTGTCTATCATCGGCGCAAACCAACATCTACAGTTCTTTCCGACACATTAGAGGATACCGTCTCGCCATCACTCGGATTACCCGCTTCATTTCCATAACGTTGCCACCTCTCTTTACTTTGCCTGATCTTACTGAAGCCTGATCCTTGTCACACCCAGTGCTCTATCGCCCAGCCTCTCATCTTTCAATCGGGTTCGGCCAGGAAGGAACTGCAGATGCTGGATTAAAACGAAGATAGACACAACATGTAGCTCAGCGGGACAGGCAGCATATCAGAAGGGTCTCGACCCGAAATGTCACCCATTCCTTCTCCCCAGAGATGCTGCCTGTTGCGCTGAGTTCCTCCATTTTGTGGCTACCTTGGGTTTATCCAGGATCTCCCCGTTGATGTCCTAACTCGCTTTGGTTTGTTATTATTGTCTCATATCGAGAACCAGCAGATACAGGTTTAGGTTCGGGGGGAATGATTTATTGAGAGCCTAAGGGGTAACTATTTTACGCAAAGGGTGGTGGGTGTATGGAATGAGCTATCCGTTAAGGTAGTTGAGGCAGGTACTGTCGCAATGTTTAAGACGCATTAGACTGAAGCATGGATAGGATAGGTTTAGATGGTTATGGGCCAAACGCGGGCAAGTGGGACTAGTGTAGATGGGACATATTGGTCGGTGTGGGCAAGTTGGGTCGAAGGGCCTGTTTCTACGCTGTATGATTCTATGCAGGGAATAAACTTTTGTTTGCGTGCTATACAATCATATCAGATAATGCTATACATGAATATAACCAAGCCACGTACAGTCTGAAGAAGGGCCTCGACCCGAAACGTCACCCGTTCCTTCTCTTTAGAGATGCTGCATGTCCCGTTGAGTTACTCCAGCATTCTCTTTAAACCGGCATCTGCTGTTCCCTCCGACACATGCACAAGAACACCAGGTAGAGCGAAGAGGAAAATACCAGAGTTCCGAATATATGTTTTCAGGACAGTTCCAGGGGGAAAAAGTCCAATGTCCGCATTGAGGTAGGTTGGTAGGTCGGGTCAGTGCCCAAACGAATGGAAGGAAGAACCGTTCTGAAGCCGGATAAGAATAGGTGGTCGGCGCGGACTCGGTGGGCCGAAGGGCCTGTTTCCGCGCTATATCTCTAAAATCTGAAGTTAGGTAATGTCTAAAGGAACTGCAGATGCTGGTTAATACGCACAAAAGGACACAAAATGTTGGTGTAACTCAGCAGGTAAGTCAGATCTGGGAAGAAAAACATAAAAAGCTGGAGTAAGTCAGCGGGTCAGGCAGCATCTCTGGAGAAAAAGAATAGGTGGTGATTCGAATCGGAACCCTTCTTCAGACAGCCTAATCGGAATTGAGTCTGAAGATGTGTCTCGTCCCGAAACATCAGCTATTTTTCTCCAGAGATGCTGCTTGACTCGCTGAGTTACTCCAGCTTTTTGTGTCTGTCTTCGGTTTAAACCAGCATGTGCAGTTCACTCCTTACACGGGTCTCTGGAGAACATTGATTGGTAGCGTTCCGGACCCTGCTTCGGAAAGGCATCGATCGCTAGTCGGCAAGGACTCCGAGCTGTATCTCTCAAAGAAGTACATGTGAAAAATTCCTCACGGACCATAAAAATGCGGGACCTTTCAGTAAAGTCCCTTTTAAAGATTATAGTTATTTTCTTGAATCTCATTAACATAACTCATGAATAAGTTGATGTCCATATGCGGATGCAAATCTTTATTTTTTAAATTCAATCCCACAGAAGACAATTTTTACTCACCTTCTGTCCCCTCTGTCCAGCTTCCGGGTTCACCGTTCGCAGGAGTTCCCACGGTACACGCAAGAGTTAATACGGATATCGCACTGGCCACTACGTTCATATAATGTTGCAATGCTCAACTACAAGTGTACAAGTCACTCTTGGAGAAATTCAAACTTGTTTGAATTTTCTCCCGAGTCACCAAGTTACACGATTACCTGCCGTTAGCGCCACGGTGGTCCACGAATGCCATACTGTTATCGCACGAGGTTCCCACGATGTTAAACTCTGGTTAACTCTTGCGTCAAGTCGCCCCGTGAAAAAGCCGCTTAAGGAAATGGTGTCCTGACAAGAGGCAGGGTGAATGGAGATGGATTTTACAGGGGTATGGGTCAAATATGGGCAAACAAGATTAGCTTTAATGGGTATCTTAGGCAGCATGGATGAGTTGGGTTGAAGGGCCTGTTTCTGTGCTGTATGACTACGACGATGTCATTTGACCCACCACAACTCATATTTGGTCAAGGGCTTTTGAAAACATTAGTTTTACCCATGTAAATATTACAGGGCCAAATAACTAAATCCCCATTATCAACAAATACTTAGATTCAAATCACTTACATGTTTCTAGACAAATACCTCAGCAAACAGTGCCAAGATTATGTCATATATGAAAGTATCAAAGTTTTAATGTAGGGTATAGCAACAGTAAATAATTTGAGCTGGCAAAATAAATGAACATGGCACAGAGACACTCAATGTAATAGTCATTGCCAGATGGCACAACACTTTTTACCATCTTAGCTGCACATGCAGTGAGGAATCAAATTTTAAAATGTGCAAGATTATCCAAACTTTCAAATACTTTCATAGAATTAGAGCTATACAGGACAAAAAAAACGGGCCCTTCGGCTCAACCTATCCATGCCAACTAAGTTGCCTAATACCCCTGTCCCACTTAGGAAACCTGAACGGAAACTCTGGTGACCTTGCGCCTCACCCAAGGTTTCCATGAGTCGCCAGAGGTTTTGGTCACTCGCCTGGAAAGCCTCAACCGAAGCGTGAGCTGCATCTACTGACCAAAGATCCAACAGGATCTTTGCTACCGACCGCACACACACAGACACACACACACATCGCGAAGGTGGGGGTCAGTGACAACAGAGGTGCGCTGTCTGCGTGATGAAGAGGAAGGTAAATGGCTGCCACAGAGCACGGTATGTCCTTTAGAGAGCGCGGGGAGGAGGGGAGAAGGGGGAAGGAGAGAGAGAAGGGGAGGAAGAAGCGGAGAGGGAGAAGGGGAGGAAGAAGGGGAGAGGGAGAAGGGGAGAGAGAGAAGAGGAGAGATAGACGGGGGAGAGAGAAGCGGAGAGATAGAGAAGGGGAGATGGTGAAGGGGAGAGGGAGAAGGGGAGAGGGAGACCGGGAGAGAGAGAAGGGGAGAGCGAGACGAGGAAGGAGAAGGGGAGGGAGAAGGGGATGGGAGAAGGGAGGGAGGAGAGAGGAGAGGAAGGGGGGGCGGAGAAGGAGTGGAGACAGTTTTTAAGATAGTTACTAATGTTTATCGGACATTTTACCTTCCTGCGGATTCATTCTAGGTCCTGACAACTTCCAATGAGCCAATCAAATGGTCGGTCAGCGAAGGAGATGGCCTTCGACTGCCTGTAAGTAAATCGCTTACCCACTCCACTGGCTTCAACCAAACGGCAACCTATTTTTAGTCGAGGCCGGTTTTGATTTTGTTGAAATAATTGAAGGAACATAGAAGAAGCCTCGACCACGCAGAAACCATTTTCGACCATTAGGGGGAGTGACCAAAACCTCCGGGAACCTCATGGAAACCTTGGGTGGGCGCAAGGTCACCAGAGGTTTCTGTTCAGGTTTCCTAAGTGGGACAGGGGCATAACCGAGCTAGTCCCATTTTGCCTGCACCGGGCCCCTATCACTCGTAATCTTTTCATAATAGTGTGTAATGTGTAATTTATGTTTTCTGAGTCCGAGCTAGTGACAATAAACACAAGTTGACGATCATTACTAGCCATATTTCCTCAGATTTTATCTTTGCCAAAGTCATGTAGAGCAAAAGAAATGTTTTTACTCAAAATGAGCTTACTCTCACCATTCTAGTGTAATATGCAGAAATTAGTGCTTTCTGAAAAATTACAAATTGACAAATTTCAACTAATCCACCATCAGAATTTTGTGTGGTGGAATTAAATTTTTTACTGATTTTTAAGAGGAAAACCTGTGTCAGAATTTTAATAGACTCCAACTGCCGACAATCAAAACAAGAAATCCTGTACAGTCAATACAAACAGCAGCAATGTAGCCCGCTGCACTTAGTAGACAAGAACTCTGGCTGACTGTTGAAGTGAGAGGTTGAAGATGCTGACAAAGACTGTGGCCAATTGATTGGTGCGCGATTTCAAAACACATCCAGGGACTCCACCCGGAACAGCCACTTTCCAAGAACCATTGTCGCCTTTGTGAAAGCAGATCTGACTTCTGCTGCTAAGATGTATGGAACAGAGCTAGTGGGGGATGGGAGGAACTTTGTTTGCTTGTTCAAAACTGTTCATAAAATGCACTGAGTTCATCTGGTAAAAATGCAATCACCTCAGATTTTGTTTTGTCACCCATGATAGTATTCGGGTCAGGTCAGTCACCTGTTATCCGACTGTAATAGTGTTTTGTGAAATTGAGGTGAATTTAGGAGGGAGACACAACAGGCTGCAGATGCTGGAATCTTGTGCAAATTAGAAGGGATTGCTTTTTCCAAATTTGTTAAATCAGTGAGGAATTTCATCAAACTGAGAAATGAAAAGGGTCGATGGAATTACTTAACACAGCAGAAAGCCAGAATGCAAAATACTTTATCCCAAGGATGCCTTAAAAATGGAGAAAAGGTGAAGCACTGGGAATAAATATGGATAACTCCAAAGATAATACTGTTCTTCTTAGTAAGCTTTGAGACATTATCAAATGCACAATGTGGTAACTAAATGTAAAAGATGTCACTGTATTTTTAGTTTTACAACCGTGACAAATAATATTAGATTGTTCTACTCCTTTCCTCATGACAAAGCCCCTTTAATGTCGTAAAATGAACAACAGATGATGCAAGTGACAAATGGTGCACTCTTTACAGGGGCTCATAAGAGCAACAATTCTCAGGGTATACATAAGATGTTTTAGATTCAGAGGATAGCTTTGTGCTTCAACAACACATTGTAGTTTCAAATCTCAGAGGAGTGCACTATCTGCACCAGTGTGACATTTCCATTTTCCACTCCAACCACCCTTGTGGCATATTTGAATTAGGTAACTAGTTCAGTGCCAATTAGTCTCAGGTCCCAGAGCAAAAGATCTTTATGTTCAATCCCCTGCACCACCTCGATCTCCACCTGATAACTTTACTATTCTATCATGCAAACCACAAACTGTGGTTTATAAAACCTACAAAATGGTTTTAATGTGTTTCAGTGAAATACCTGGGCACAAGCCAAACCCATTGAAGCATTCATATTCAGCAGCAATATAAACACATACAGAAAATAGCAAGGTTGGAGACAAGACACTGCAGATGCTGGAATCTGAAGCAAAAGCCAAATTGTTGGAGGAACTAAGCAGGTCAAGCAGCATCTGTGGCGGGAAATTGTCAGCTGAAGTTTTGGATTATGGTCCATCATCCAGACTGAAGGAGTAGAAGGAAGATGACCAGTATAAAGAGGTGTGGGAAGGTGGCTAAAGCTGCAGCGGAAGGCTGATCGGAAGACAGTGAGAGGGGTGAGGGAGGTGGAGAAGAAATAAGGTTGAGGAGCTGATCAGCAGAAGATATTACTGAGGGGTAGCAGTTAAAGCGGGTCTCTCAGAACTCCTGTCACAGAGAGGAAGAAAGCTTCTTCAGAGTGGGCATAACCTGGAGACTTTGCAGGGGAGCAATGGAATAGAAACACAAGAGACTGCAGATGCGGGAATTTGGACCTGGAACCAAACTGTTAGAAGAACTCAGCAGCATCTGTGGCAGGAAATTGGACAGTCAACGTTTCAGGATGAGAACCTTTATTTAGACTGAAAGAGCAAGGGCGGATACCAGTATAAATATAAATGGCGAGGGGTTGGTTGGGCAAGAGGTCTGAAGAAGGGTTCTGAACCAAATCATCACCTATCCATGTTCTCCGGAATCACTGCCTGCCATCACGTGTCCTTTTTTGTAAGCCAGCATCTGCAGTTCCTTGTGACTACAAGAGATGATAATAGGTTAGAATTGATAGAACTAATGAACAAATGGGAAGAATGTTTAATCAGCACTGGCTACAGAACAAGCAGATAAACAGCAGAGCATTTAATTTGCACTTGGTACATGACTCTGGTCAGAGAGGAAGTGGCATTGAAAGCTGAGGTGGAATATGATCTAAAGGATGCCAACAATTTAGTTCAACACAAGACGGCGGCAGGAGGTTGACATCAAAATCTTTGTCATCTTTATCTTATGTTAACAGCACTTTATTGCATTATTGTGGATGAGCATCACCAGTAAAATACAATCATACTGATTGTAGCAAAGTCAATACTACAGCAACAACTGAAATTACTTTCAAAGGATTTCTATGGAAATGCCAAAATGTAAGCCTGTGTCATTACTTCAAACTCAGAATCACTTCCACACCTTAAAGAACTCGGTAACAATTTTACCAACCTTTTTAAATTAACTCATGTATGCACATGAAGTAATTTGTCAATTTAACGTTAAAGAGTCGTTCAACATTTATTTCAAATACTCTCAGTACTTAGAGCTCTTGAAAGATTAAGAAAAAAAAAAACTTTAAGCCAATTCTTTTATCCTTGTGTAATTCAGCTCTTCAGGAAAATCTGCAGACCTCAAAACACCAACTTCACCAAATGATATCTCAACCATATTGTGTCAGTTCAACATGGGTACCCATGAAACTATAAATTATTCCTCTTCAGCCAAAAGGTTGAGTTCCAAATTGGTGTGGTGAAAGGGACTGATGGAAAATGAGAAAATAAATTGAAAAATCTGTAATTAGTTTAACATTGGAAAGCCAATCAACTGAAAGTGACGAATCTGTTACACAATCACAAAAGTTTAAAAAAATTGAATGCCCCAATGTAAAATATTAATTCTAATATCTTCCTTTAAAGCAACGCGTGTTCCAATAGGTTGAAGGAGTTTCTCCAATTTAAACCGAGTAATTATTTCATACTTTGAATTAATCTACCAATGTTGCGGCAGCAACTAACTATAAAATAATTGAGTGTAAACTGGGAAAGGAGGCCGATTTAAAAAAAAATATTTTCATTCACCTCCTGGGTGGCTGGCATTCCTTCAAAAACTTCATAGACCCATAATTAAACATTCAGAATTCTATACAATGACTACATAAATGCGTTAGCATTCACTGAAACATAATTACCTCCTTTTATTAAAATGCACAAAAATGTGTCCGAAAATATAATGCTATAAAGTAAAAGCTTCATGACATCTCATATTATAGTTCACTGTTTATTTTGGATCACTTGATATGCAAAGCAGATTATTGCCTAGATATTGCTATGATTAGAATCAGAACAAGCCTTTTGAAAGGTCCATCTACCCATCTCTGCACGAGGAAAGAACTAAATGTCAAGTACTCAGAGGGGAAAAGTGCAAACTCCACACAGACAGCATTTGAGATCATGATTAAAACTGTGTGTCCAGGGCTGTGCAGCACCAGTGCTAATTCTGCACCACTCCATTGAGTGTGAGACTCACGCATTTCGCCCAATTCTCACGCTGATCACAGAATTTCTCACGCTCTGTTGAGAAATTCGAGAATTTCAAAACTAATACCAACTGCTTGTATGTGCGTCTGTTGACAAGACAGCAGCATTCTTATTCTCCGTTATTTCCGCTTGACCGAGCCGTCACACACCTTCAAACCATGTCCCCATGCAAATTTACATTGAAAGACACGGACCAGGCAGTGAATGAGTGTCACCCACAACAGCAAGTAAGGCCATGTCCTGCTCCTGGCGGCAGTCGGAATTTAAGAATTTGCGGGAAGTGGCTGACATGAGCGAGGCCGGCGAGTGGCAGGAGGGAGGTACATTGGCCGCAGAACAGGGGGGGGGGGGGGCTGAGGGGCTGCAGCCCCCCCCCCCCCCCCCCCACTTTTTTGGCTAGACATGTTTCAATATCTCTGGCTTTGGACGAGGCGCTGCTGTGCTGTGAACAACCTGGTCGTGGGTGTTGGAGAGCTGGGGCGGAGGGAGGGATGGAAGCAAAAGGAGCGACAGGGGCAGATGCGGACAGGGAGCTGGGGCTGGCGAATGTTTGCCGGCCATGAAGCAGCCTCAGTGCAAGAGTCCTGGACCGTCGGAGGCTTCGGAACCGCAGCACCGCTGCCGTGAGAGTCTCTGCGCCGAATTTGCCCTGGTGACCAGCATGGACCAGGCTGCTGGAAGTAGGTACCAAGCACTGGGTAGAAGCGATGGAAGATAGTAGCCTTCAAATGGGGGTGCTTGGAGAAAGCATCCTGCTAGATCTTCACTTACTGTAACTGCAGGAAAAAATTTCCCGATGTTGGGGGAGTTCAGAACCAAGGGTCACAGTTTAAGAATAAGGGGTAGGCCATTTAGGACTGAGATGAGGACAAACTTTCTTCCCCCAGAGAGATGTGAATCTGTGGAATTCTCTGCCACAGAAGGCAGTGGAGGCCAATTCACTGGATGTTTTCAAGAGAGAGTTACATCCATTGAATGTGAAGCTGAATTGTAAAATGACACAGCAGTATTGACCAGAAGATGAAAAATGAAAAATTGGTGACAATTCATATGGCAAATGTGAATAAACTCCATAGTCCATCTTCAAACGCCAAGCATAAATCAATACTCTGGAAGGAAATTGCTGCAATTAAAAATGTGCAGAAATGTACAGACACTCCCTGATTTATGCAAGGTTTACCTCCTGTAAACTCTTACGCGTCAGATTTTTCGCAAGTTGGAATTACTTGCAAACCAAGTCGAAGCAAAGAATTGCCAATGCTAGTTAGTACTCAAAATGACACAATGTGATGGAGTATCCAAGCTGGTAAGGCAGTATCTTCGGAGAACATGGATAGGTGACATTTCGGTTTGGGACCCTTCTTCAGATTGATTCAGTCTGCTGAGTTACTCGAGCACAATGTTGTTTCACCTTTAAGCTAAGTGCTGATGGTGCTGGTCTGCATCAGCGAGACCTTTTCCATCAGCTGCTGCACTGTCCGGTTGATGCGACTCACGTTGTAGCCCCTGGATGACAGAACTTTCTTCAGGCCGCTGCCACCGACAGGATGCGTGCCTTCGCCATGAGGCTCCCTACCCCTCAGCTGCCGCTTCTACCTGTGGGCCATCGCTTTGTCTGGTCCGCCGCTCCCTCCTCCTCCTCCCCCAGTGGAAGGATATCAGTGACTCCGAAGAAGGAAGTGGAGGTGGGTGTGGGCAAAGCGACGGCTGACAGGAAGAAGCGGCAGCTGGTGAGAGGGAAGGGAGCCCCACAGAGACTGAGCGTGTCCTGTTGGTGGCGGCAGCCTTAAGAAAATGGCATCGGCCAGGGGCTACAACGACAGAGTCCCATCAACAGCCGTGTCAACTGGACAGTGCGGTAACTGGTGAAGGGCTTGCTGGTGCACCTTGTGGGAGATGTTGGCGACTCGGCTGGGAGCTGATCTGCACTGCTTCCCTCGTTCTTGCTTGCCTTCCCAGTGTCGCACCGACAATGGCCAGGACTGGAAGAGCACTTGGCCCAGACTGCTTTATATCCCTGAAGCAGACGGGAAGCCCGCGCCATACTCACGTTGCAATAACACAGGTCATCCAGGAAATAGAACCTAGGTGAATAGTTTATGCAAGTGCGAGTTCATGTAACTTGCCTATTATGCAAGTTGGAGAGTTCCTGTATTAGAATAATACAAATACCATCATTTGTTGCAGCTACTTCAATTTCATTGTATAATGAGTGCTGTGTTTGCATATCTGTTGTGCTGCAAGTAAGAATTTCATTGTTCAGTTTTGGGATCCGTGACTATCAAACACTTGTCTCTTGACTAATGCCTCAATAATTTGAGAACATAGTAGGCATAGGGTGAAATGGTTCACATTTTGCAATAATACTAAAATATGAGAATATGACAATTATTTATTTAATTAGAGCACAAAACAAGAGATGGTCTCAGAAATTTTGGTTTGTCTAAATAATAAGTGTAATGGCCTTACTCAATATGATTTCAATGCATGCAATCATTTGTTTGATCGCACTGGACACTTTACTAGCTCACTTTAATTTCCATTGGAAGCAAACAGTTTTCTTCTTATGCTCGACAATTTTCAAATTTTGTTGTGATAGGTATGGGCAGGCATGTGCAGAACCCAATTCAAAAGAGATTATTACTTTTCCAGGCAAGCAGAAGTTAACAAGATTAACTTTCCAAGCAGGTAGAAGCAATGTGACCAAGGTGCTGTCTGGTTGGAACCCAAACTGCATCTAACATATCCTCATGCTGCAGTGTAAAAGCACCTTCAGACTGACTTAAAATCATTGTTCGTGGATTTAACTTTAAACCTATTCCAGGAGGCACTGCAACATAATAAAATATTCATCAGTAATTTTGCAAAAAGAAAAGAACCTTCAGCCAAACGACTGCCACAATTGTGCTAGCTGTCATCTCTGATTCACGCACATTGCAAAAAGGAAATTATATACATGCTTCTGCTGCATAGAATTATTGAAAAGAGCAAAATACAAAAACAGCAGGAAAATATTTGGGTAATAATATCAATGTAATGATGCTATTACCATCCAGCTACAACTTGAATGATTTATATCCTGAATAAATGGAAACCAAATATGTAATTACATAGTGCATTAAGGAGTGTACAAGCAAGTTCAATAGATTTGTTGAAATACAAGGGCCGTCTAATGAACCCGAATCTGAAACAATAAGGGCATTTACTTGAGCACCATTTGAGAACACAATTTAATTCCCGAGAAATGACAGACATTGTTCAGAAAGAAAGGACCGAGCAAGCACAAATTCAAGCATTTACCGGAGACCATTTCATTCATTTATGTCGTAACACAGCAAAGCTCCGAGTATGTGTGTGCGTCACAGCAGAAAACTAAAAATCAGACCAGGTTTTTAGGGAAACAAATTAGCTACTTGAGCAAAGAGCAAAGAAAAAAAAGAATTAACTTTAACAATTCCCCTGTTTGAACTAAAAAAAAAGAAACATTTTCCTCCACACAATTATTGAATCTACGATTTCATTACCAGAAACGTAGATTGAATACTTTAATTAGCAGCTTTACCTGAGTACAACTGCCACCTGCAGAAATACAGTCAATAAAGTAGTGCCTGCGGGTAAAAAACGCCAGCAACGCCTGCCAGCGTGTAGATTCCACTTCATTCTGCCGCGAGCTTAACTCATCAGCCGAACTCCTCTTAGCATATTGCTTTAGTTTCAGCCCGGTAGAATTCAGGCCAGCACTGGCATTGCCTCTGTTGGGGCGCGAATACACAAGTGGTGTGTTGTTGCCGAAGATGTAATTCATCTCTGCAGCACTGCAGGTGGTTGCCAGGCAGAGTCTACCACTACCAGCTGCCAAATCGTGTATGTAAAAACAACTGCGGATAGTATTTCATCAGCATCACTTTAAGTATGGGAGACAAAATCTGGCTACCTGCAGCAGTTGAAGATCATATCTTGAAATTATTTAAGACCAGACAGCGTAGTTTTAAAAGCTTTGCACAATCATAGCTCTTTGAAAAATCTCAGCGTTGAATATCCTAATCCCATTTAGCTCGAGTTACTCCTTTCAATGAACTGATGTTTTCTGGAGATGCTAAAGTAGAAGTAAACACAGTTGCTCCTTGCTGATCATTCGGCATAATGAAAGACAGGATGTGAGGTCAATAATCAGGTAAGATTGAACAGGCATTGGGCTGGCAATCTGGAACTGGCTAATATTGGTGAGAGGCGGGGGGGGGGGGGGGGGGGGGGGGTGAGCTGAGTAGAGAATGGACTGCAATAACTTGGTTGTGACCTTCCTGGTTAGTAGGAGCATCAAAAAAAAGTGACAATTGGAGCGTGATTACATGAACCCATTTACTTCACACACCAAGAATTTAAACTCTCTAAAAGTGCTCACATTTTAATGTACACATAAAACGGATACTGCAAGCAGCATCTTATCCCCTCGTAATTTTTTCCAATAGTGTTTTCTCGAAGATATTGACAATTGCTTCCGTTGAAAAGCCAACAGGGGATAGCCACAGGAAACAAAAATATTATAGGGCTATTATACTGTGATATCAACAGCATGGAATGCTACTAATAACTTAAAAGTGAACAGTGCGGTTAATATGCCCACTTCAGCACCATTTGAAATTGAATCAATATTTCACAGCAATATTTCACAGATTGTGCTGAAGAGCTTCTGAACCCAGAATCTTCCTGCAAAGCTTTAATGGATACCCATTAAAAGCAAGAAGCATGCAAGAAGCATGCACTCAAGATGCAAAACCACCAGATTAGGCCCCTTTGCCACAGGCGGCCATTAAGTCATTTTCATATGGCATTACATCAAAATAGAGGCAAATAAACTTTTTGGGGAAGATTTTCCACTGCCATTAAAGTTCTGGCAGTTCCCTTTTTGAGACTACATTGTTGCTCTCAGCACAGTCTGAGTGCGGTCTTCAGATGGGAAGATAGAACCCACTTCATTGGCATGGGCCAAATATAACAGAGCAGTTGCTGAACAACAACATTAATGGAGAGGGTAGGCATTTGTCAGAGAGCAGATGGTACTGTTAAGGGCCTGTCCCACTTGGGTGACATTTTCGGCGATAGCCTGAAAAGAGGTTGTCGCGGCGTGGTCGGAGCGTGACGCGGGGTGACGCATGTAGTGATGCGCGGTGTCTCCCTGCCGCCCCTGGATTTTGGAATGTTCAAAATCTTCAGGCGACATCTGGGTGTCTTATCATGTCGTGCGCCCTGTCACACGCTGACGTATGCTGTCCTGCAGGTGAAGCCCGGTTAGGGTCAGAGTTAGGTCTAGGGCTGGGGTCAGGGACCACAGATGGGCTGTAAAATATTCTTCCTTCAAAACATGGATTTTAAATATTAATATATTGAAATTAATACAATAAAATCAATTGTGCAAATGAAAAGATGGCTGAGTCATTCAGTTTTATTTACAGATGTATTGGTCTGCTTCCAGACCATCACCGGTCTCTAACTTTTTCACAGGTATGGACTCATGAGTGTAGACTGAACTTCCCCTCTTCTACTCCACCCCCCTCCCTCCCCCGCCCTCCTTCTCCACTCCCTCCCTACACCTTCCCCCTCCTCGCCCCACCCCTTCTTCCCTTCCCCCTCTTCCTTCCTTCTCCCCACTCCACTCTTCTCCCCCTTCTCCTACTCCCTCTCCCCCATTCACCTCCCCCTCTATCTCCACCCTCTCCCTTCCTCTCCCATTCTCCAACACCCCCCCCCCCCCCCACTTTCCTAGACGCCCCCCATTTAGGGACCCAGCCTGTGACAGCTAAATCCCACTAATAGTACTGCACAAAGGCCACAGTCATCTGTTTTAGTACATTGACTATGGGATAAATGCAGACTTTGGGAACAACACCCCCGCCTCTCCCCCCCCCCCCCCCCTTGCTTGAAAGTGGGTGGTAGGTATTTAGACTCAGTGGCCGGAGCAGGTGGGTGGCACTGGTACATTGACAACATTGCCTGTACCCAGTTGACAAGCCCGCTGCCTCTGGTTGTTTGGAGAGACCATTGGAAGAGAGATCTCCGCCCTCTGGGACAACTCGTGGCCAACAGTTTAGTTCCCATGAGGAGCAGGCAGAACATTGGGGGTTCAAGTCCAACCCCTGGGGCCCCTGTGTCACATTTAGTTCAGAGACACAGTGCCCTTCAGCCCACCGAGTCCGCACCGACCAGCGATCCCCGCACACTAACACTATCCCACACATGCTAGGGACAATTTATACTTATACCAAGCCTATCAACCTACAAACCTGTGCACCATTGGAGTGCGGGAGGAAACACTAGCCCTAGCACTGACCCTGATCCTAGCCCTGACCCAAACCGGGCTACCCTATCCCTCTAAACCTTTCCATCTATGTACCGGGCGTCACCCGCAGGACAGCATACGTCAGCGTGTATGTCGTACAACTTGACGGTTTTTAGGGCGACTACGGGCGTTAGTCACTCACGCTCGCAGTCGCCAAAAAAAATCACAAAGTGGGTTAGGCCCTTTAGAGCTTTGGAGGCTTGAGCCTCAGCCTCAATTGGAGTCTTCGATAGTCGCTTGGATATCACAATGATGCCAAAAGTGGAAAATGGAAAAATCTACCAGAGAAAATGAAAGAGCTTTATTATCAAGCTCAATGATAACTTTGATTTCCATTTCTGGGTGCAAACTAAGATATTTCATTTCAGCAAATCTCTACCGCCAAAGTTCAACCACAGAAAGCCAAAAGTTTTGAATCAGTAAATTTCATAAATTCTTAAGTGTAGACGTAATTTAATTATATTATCCACAAGGGCTCTTGTTTCTGTCTAAGACAAATATACATTTTTGTAAGTGATTTATTGTGAATCTTAATCCAATGCAATTCCTGGCAGGTCCAACGCCACATGGATTATACTACAAGGGCTGGAGGATGAACAGTGTGTGCATGCACTCAATTTTAAATATTTGTAGGAGATGGAAGTAACCATCAATCAAGTGAAACATATGGCACCCTAAATCTCATCTGGTGACAGCCTTTCCAATAAAAAATAACTTGTTAATTCTTTGTGATTTGTGACCAGAAATGTTTTTGGCTCTTACGGTTAATCTTCATATTGAGATCGCCCTCCACAATGCTGTATGGGATAGACTCAGCACAGCTATGGCGGCTCAAAATAGGACATCCCATGAAGCTGCGGATTGTCATCAGTTGCAGAAAGTGTCATCACTGCGACCTGTACCTTTGTGATCCACCACACAAAAAGATTAAAATTAATTCAATCCAGCTTATTACTAACCAATCACTCTACTCTCAAACTTCCAGCCTCCAACCATACCATCTCTACTTCTGAAGAGGACAAGATCAGCATAAATAAAAACACAAAATGCTGGAAATACTGTGGCCAGGTTGCATCTTCAACCTTGAAATGTTGCAATCCTTCTTCAATGTTAGAAAGAGGTATTAGCATTACATTTCCAAAATTTCAATAACGTTCCATTATATTGAAAAAACCCCAAATGTAACTCAATTTAGAATCAGATAAATACAGATAATTAGATTAATATTTTATACAGCAAAACTGTTAGAAGCTATTACTAAGACATACAATGCCCTCCATAATGTTTGGGACAAACACACCTCATTTATTTATTTGCCTCTGTGCTCCACAATTTGAGATTTGTAATAGAAAAAAATCACATGTGGTTAAAGTGCACATTGTCAGATTATATTAAAGTCCATTTTTGACATTTTGGTTTCACCACGTAGAAATCATAGCAGTGTTTATACATAGTCCCCCCATTTTAGGGCACCATAGTGCAGGGCTGCCAACTCTCACGCATTGAGTGTGAGACTCACGCATTTCACGAAATTCTCACGCTCTCACATTGATCACAGAATTTCTCATGCTCAAAAAAACTCTTTAAAAAAAAAAAAAAAAAAGTCACGAACAATTCAATTCGTCCAAGGCTTCCAGATCTCCTCCACACTCACCAATAAGAATTATTTTCTGTCGGCGGGTTTCCCGAAAAGAACGAACAATTTGATTGTCTTAAGCCCATCGCAGACTATTTAAAATGGCAATGTAACTGCAGTACTAATGATTCCATTTGACATTCATGGAACCAAAATCTGCAGATGCTTGAAATTCAAAATAAAGCAAAAATTGTTTTAGAGGCGAGTAAAAAAAAAGAGGGGAATATATAAGGTGAATGCATAGTCTTTTTCCCGGGATATGCGATTCAAGAACTAGAGGGCATTGGTTTAAAACAGGGGTGTCAAATCACCGGCCCGCGTAGGATTCCAATCCGGCCCACGGGATGATTTGGGGGCAAAAAAAGTAATTTAGTTTAGAGTCTAAATTACACATTCCAGTGCAGATGGTGTGACAGGTGAGACACGGCGGTGGTCCCAGCACCGACCCCTGAGGCACCGCTCACACCCTCACCTCCAGCGGCTCTGTATCCGTCGGCCGTTCTGTCCACACCGCATGGAGTTTTAACCCCGGCCCGGAGCCAGGAGCGGACCGGGTGATTGGGGGCGTCGGTACCGCCTCCAGAGCCACGAGGATGAATCTCGGGCTAAGGCTTCGCTTCGTCAATGACCCTCACCTTCCACCTCCCCTGGACCCCAGCTGGACACAGAGCACCTGGGCCGGCCCGCATTCCCGGGGGGGGGTGGGGAGAGGAGACCGGGGGGGGGGGGGGGGGGGGGGGGGGGGGAAACGCTACCCGGGTCTCTGAATTTCCGCTCACTCCGGGTGCTGTCACCGCTTCTCTGACCCACACTCTCACGCACAACCTAACACACACTGACACACACCCTTAGGCAAACCCTCACACACACCGGCACCCCCCCTCACACATATATTCTCACACACAATCTCACACATACCCTCACACAGTCTCACAAACACTTACACACACTCACACACCTTCACATATACTCTCACACACCAATACACTCTCACACACACACACTCTCATACATACTGACACACACTCTCACACGCCCCCTCACACACACTGATACGCACTCTCACACCGTCTCACACACCCTCATACACACACACTCTCTCAACCCTTCACACACTTCAATAAAATTTAGAGGCTAACTGTGTTCATTGTCTGAGTTTGATTGTTGGAAGTAGGCTAATAAAAATTAGGTGCAGTTGAGTAGCCTACATTTACAATTCGTTTCGTTAGGTCTACATTTGTGTCTGCTAATGTTCGATTTCAGATGGTTTATTAATGGAAAGGGTGCGTTCGCGCGTGCACAACTGATCTGGCCCGCATGAAATCGCATTTTGCCCAATCCGGCCCGTGAACTAAAATAAGTTTGACACCCCTTGTTTAAAGTGAGAGAGGAACGATTTAATAGGAACCTGAGGGACAACATTTTCAAGCAGAGGATGGTGGGTATGTGGAACGAGCTGCCAGGGGAAGTAGGCAGGTAAAATGACAGCATTTAAAAGACATTTGGACAGCTCCGTGGAAAGGAAAGGTTTAAAGGGATATGGGCCAAATGCGGATAAATGGGACTAGTTTAGATGGGGCATGTTGATCTGCATGGGGAAGTTGGGATGAAGGGCCTGTTTCCATGCTGTAAAACTGTGACATATTGTAGAAAGGGTGCCATTGCTCTGGAGAGGATCCAGGTGAATTTATGAAAATGTTGGCAGGGCTGGAATTTTTTTTTCACTTTGAAGATAGATTTGATAACTGGGCTTGTATTCTCTGCAGCAACGGAGGTGATGAAAAGACTTAGTTGAGGTGAATAATATTATGAGAATAGGACCCGTTTCGCTTCACAAAGAGTGTTGGAAGGAACTGCAGGTGCTGGTTTAAACTGAAGATATTCCCAAAAAGCTGGAATTACTCAGCGGGACAGGCAGCATCTCTGGAGAGAAAGAATGGGTGTTGTTTCAGGTCGAGACCTTCTGACTGAAGAGATTGAAACCAGCCATATAGATGTAAAACACAATGACTGTAGATGTGTGTTATCCAACTATGGGCAGAAATCAGAATCATGTGTTCATCTTTATTGACGTGACATAAAAATAAATATATTACAGAAATATATTACAGATATTCCGGTTTCTCCCACATCCAAAAGAAGTGCAAGTTTGTAGTTTAATTGTATTCTGTAAATTGTCCCTGGCGTGTAGGATAGAACTGGTGTGTGGTAGATTGCTGGTCAGTGTGGACTTGGTGGGCCGAAAGGCCTATTTCCATACACATGTTTTACATATATATCTTAATTTAATTGAACCATATACTTGGTTGAATATGTGGCATTATTTTCGTTTTGTTTCTAAAGTCAAAGGATAAGGTTGATTGATTATTTTGTGCAGAACAGTGCTGGAAGTCTGACTCCTCTTACCTTGTTTCTATGTTTTTGTTTCTCTATATAAATGCATAACAGCATGAATTATAATGTGATTTCCATACATGAATATGCTAAGGTCATTCATGTGCTGCACTTGTTGATCAGAGCCTGGCTCTACTGTGGAATGTGATTAGGAATGTAATTTAGCCGAACCTTATTCATACCCTATCCAATTTAAAGCATAAATGTTGCATTCAAGTGTAAGTTAAAAGACTCGCTACAGTATGCACCAGATTGCACAATTTCAAGGCGAAAAATGCAAAAGCTCCCTACCATAGCAGGGGACACACCTACCTCCCCCTCCCCCCCCCCCCCCCCCCCCCCCCCCCCCCCCCCCCCCCCAGTTGCTACGCTCTGTCGCAATTTCTGACTCTCAACTTTCACCCAATGTTGGCAGCCCTGCCGTAATGTTTGGGACACATGGCTTCATAGGCGTTTGTAATTGCTCAGGAGCGCTTAATTGTCTCCTTAATGCAGGTATAAGAGAGCTCTCAGCACCTAGTCCTTCCTCCAGTCTTTCCATCACCTTTGGAAACTTTTATTGCTGTTTATCAACATGAGGACCAAAGTTGTGCCAATGAAAGTCAAATAAGCTATTATTTGACTGCGAAACAAGAATAAAACTGTTGGAGACATCAGCCAAACCTTAGGCTTACCAAAATCAACTGTTTGGAACTGAAGAAATAAAGCACTGGTGAGCTTACTAATCTCAAAAGGACTGGCAGGCCAAGGAAGACCTCCACAGCTGATGACAGAAGAATTCTCTCTATAATAAAGAAAAATCCCCAAATACCTGTCCGATAGATCAGAAAAACTCTTCAGGCGTCAGATGTGGATTTGTCAATGACCACTGTGCGCAGAAGACTTAATGAACAGAAATACAGAGGCTACACTGCAAGATGCAAACCACTGGTTAGTCGCAAAAATAGGATGGCCAGGTTAGTTTGCCAAGAAGTACTTAAATGAGCAACCACAGTTCTGGAAAAAGGTCTTGTGGACAGATGAGACAAGTGATATATCAGAGTGATGGCAAGATTAAAGTATGGAGGAGTGAAGGAACTGCCCAAGATCCAAAGCATACCACCTCATCTGTGAAACACGGTGGTGGGGGTTACGGCCTGGGCCTGTATGGTTGCTGAAGGTACTGGCTCACATCTTCATTGATGATACAACTGCTGATGGTAGTAGCATAATGAATTCTGAAATGTACAGACACATCCTATCTGTTCAAGTCCAAACAAATGCCTCAAAGCTCATTAGCCAGCGGTTCATTCTACAGCAAGCCAATGATCCCACACTGCTAAAGCAACAAAGGAGTTTTACAAAGCTAAAAAAGGTCAATTCTTGAGTGGCCAAGTCAATCACCCGATTGAGCATGTCTTTTAGACAATAGACAATAGGTGCAGGAGTAGGCCATTCGGCCCTTTGAGCCAGCACCGCCATTCAATGTGATCATGGCTGAAGAGAATTTTATATGCTGAAGAGAAAACTAAAGGGGGCTAGCCCCCAAAACAAGCATAAGCTAAGGATGGCTGCAATACAGGCCTGGCAGAGCATCACCAGAGAAGACATTCAGCAACTGGTGATGTCCATGAATCGCAGACTTCAAGCAGTCATTGCGTGCAAAGGATATGCAACAAAATACTTGAGATTTTTCTATTACAAATCTCAAATTGTGGAGTAGAGGCAAATAAATAAATGATGGGTCTTTGTCCCAAATATTATGGAGGACACTGTAGTATGACACTTTGAAAAAAATGGAGGGTAATCACGCAAAGTGAATATGCTTTTATGAAAGGAAAATCATGTTTGAGCAGGTTATTGGAATTTGCTGAAGTAATATATGCTGTGGATAAAGTGGAACCAATGGATGTACTAGAAAGTACACAAAAAAGCTGGAGAAACTCAGCGGGTGCAGCAGCATCTATGGAGCAAAGGAAATAGGCAACGTTTCGGGCCGAAACCCTTCTTCAGACTGATCGGGGGTGGGGACAAGAAAGGAAAAAGGAGGAGAAGCCCAAAGGCTGGGGGATGGGAGGAGACAGCAGGGGGACTGAGGAAGGGGAGGAGACAGCAAGGACTAATAAAATTGGGAGAATTCGATGTTCATGCCCCCAGGATGCAGACTCCCCAAGCGGAATTGAGGTGCTGTTCCTCCAATTTCCGGTGTTGCTCGCTGTGGCCATGGAGGAGACCCAGGACAGAGAGGTCGGAGACGGAGTGGGAGGGGGAGTTGAAGGGCTGAGCCACCGGGAGGTCAGTTTGGTTATTGCGGACCGAGCGGAGGTGTTCGGCGAAACGATCGCCCAACCTCCGCTTGGTCTCACCGATATAGATCTGATGTACTAGAAAGTGTTTGACAAGCAGCAGAACACTTTCCAGAGTGCATCTGGGGAAATTTGGTGACATCTCAAATCTCTTTAAACTTCTAAAAGTAGAGGTGCTGGTACATTTTTTGTGATTATATGTGTGTACTTAGAATAGATCATCCAAGAAGTTAACACCCAGGAATTTGAAGTTGCTACATCTCTCAGCCACCAATTCGCCAATAAAACTGGCACGTCTCCCCCAAATTTCTCCTTCGGAAATCACCGATTGGTTCCTTGGTTTAGAGTTAATTATTATTGCAACAACTCTCAATCAGACGTTCTCTCTCTCCCCTGTGCTGACTCATCATCTCTGTGATAATTAGCCAACAACAATGGTGCCATCAGCAAATTTATAGATTGCATTGGAGCTGTGTTTAGTCACACAGTCATGGGCGAATGGATCGCGCATTAAGTGTTCCTGATGGTAGTGTAACAGCGGTCAAGTGTAATGGTGTTAAAGGTGATATCCTGATAGTTAGGCAGATACTTCTTCAAGCCAGCCTGGTTGAAGTCCCCAGTGATGATATGAAAGGATCCAGGGTATGCGGTTTAATGCTTGTTGATTGTGGCGCTCAATTCCCCAAGCGCTAACTAGACATCTGCCTGAGACAGTATGTTGACTGCAGTCAGGCTGGCGACGGTGAATTCTCCTGGTAGGTAGAACAGTTGGCACTTGTCACCAGATGTTTCCCTTTGAGCGCCATGATGAGTTTATCCTGAAGCAGACGTTACTGCCTCTCCCTCTACCAGACATCGGCGTCCAGACTATACAGTGAATGGAAAAATCCTGAAGCAGGAGCGCAGAGTAGGATGAGCCATGTCTCTGTGAAAGAGAACACAGCAATTGCTCATATCCCTCTGATTCAGGAGTCTTTCTCTCGTCTTCCGTCTTGTTCTCTAACTATTGTATATTGGCTAGAATGTTGCTGAGGGGGTTGGGAGGGGGGGGGGGGGGGGGGGGGGGAGAATGCATTGCATGCTAATACATTTAAATGGCATGTAAGCCCATTCCTTCTTTTGTAGTTCTGGCTGCAGATTTCAGCTCTAAGAGATCTAAATGTGGGTATTACGAGTGTTGTCCTGCATGCTGCCTGCAAAATGGTATCTTGTCAAAACAAATGACACAAAGTTTTATGTAACGACAATCTGGAGTACTGTGTACAATATTAGTTCCTTATCAAAGAAAATATGTTAATGCACTGGAAGCAGTTCAGAGAATATTTACCAGACTTACAACCAGAAACGAAAGGCTGCTGTTCAGAAACAATTGGTCATTGTAGACTTGTATCTACTCGAGTTTAGAAGAGAGAGTGGTAACTTTATTGAAACATACAAGTTCTGAAGGGTCTTGGCTGGGTAGCTGGGGAGAGAATATTTATTTGTGAGAAATCTGGATCTCAGGATCACTGTTTAAAAACAAGGGGTTCCACTCAACACAGATGAAGCAAAACTTTTTACTTCGAGTAGTATCTTCGGAATTGTTTCTCAAGAGGATGGCAAAAGCAATTTATTTGAATACCTTTAAGTCAGTGTTAAAGCAAGAACGTGAAAGGATATCATGAGTAAATCGAATGAGGAATTGAGATTAAATCCAGATAAGCTATGATCTTAATAAATGGCATCACTGATGTTTCATCTCAGTGCCAGTAAATCAGTGCAGGATGTCATTCATTCCTCAAACTACTGTCTTAAGGTCAATCACTTTCAGTTGCTTCAGCAAGAAACTCCCACCACATTATCATAAGAGAAGAAATGGGCATGATTTGTGACAACAGTACTATGCTTCCTTTGAAACTCTTCAGAAATGGAAATTGTCCATTCCTGTACACAACAAACCCTAGGCAACATTTAGGTCTAGGTTGTTAAGTGGCAAAGAACATTTATGGCACTACCTGGAACAAAAGTCAACTGCCTATCTTCAACATTCAATGGCATTACCATCATAGATAAATCCATTATCAACACCCACAGGAGTGACCCACTATCAAAACCACAGGAGTCAACTTTCCACGACATAGAAGGCACCTCAAAAGCAAGACCCCTTTTTACTTGCTTACATTAGTGCAGTTATACACACACAGTTCAGCATCATCAGAACAAAGCAGTCCCATTTTACTGGCATCCTTAACACAATCTTAAACATACATTCCCTGCACTATCAGCTCCACCATCAAGCAGTGGCTGCTGAATGCACCATCTCCACAATGTAACAGCACCATCAGCACCCATGATTTCTTCCATCTAAGGAAGACTTGAGTATCATGGGAAGACAACCACATGCATATTATCTTCCAAGTTGCACACCTGTCCTTTGTCTTTACTTGGTCTAAATCCTGGAGGTCCTACCAACAGCAAATCCTGGAGGTCCTACCAACAGCAAATCCTGGAGATCCTACCAACAGCACTAGAAGAATCACCACACCTACTCAAAGGCATTAAGCATTAAGGAATTGGCATATGGATTTTGCCAATGAAACTCACATCCCACAAAATGAAAACATAAGAAATAAATGTCCTCTGTATTTAATGTGGCACAGGGCAACTCATTTTAAATTCAGAAAAAATATGGAAACAACAGAGCAAGGAAAAGCCACATATTAAGTTTCATTGAAAGTGGCATCACAAGTGTATAGAGTGGTCACAAAGGCTTTTGGCACACTAGCCTTCATCAGAGTATTGAGTAGAGAAGTTGGGAGGTCATGTTAAAGTTGTACACAATGTTGGGAGGCCACATTTAGAGTATTGTGCTCAGTTCTGGGCACCTTATCACATGAAAGATATTGTTAAGCAGGAAAGGGTGCAGAGAAGATTTACAAGGATGTTGCCAGAACTCGAGGGCCTGAGCTACAGGGATCGGTTCAGCAGGCTAGGACTCTATTTCTTGGAGCGCAGTAGGGTGAGGGGTTATCTTACAGAGGTTTACGAGGTCGTGAGAGGAATAGATTGAGTAGACGCAGAGTCTCTTGCCCAGAGAAGGGGAATCGAGAACCAGAGGACACAACTTTAAGGTGAGGGGGGAATAGATTTAATAGGAACTTGAGGGGTAATCTTTTCACACAAAGAGTGGTGGGTGTACAGAACAATCTGACGGAGGAAGTAGTCGTGGCCGGTGCTATTGCAACAGTTAAGAAACATTTAGACAGGTACATGGAAAGGGCAGGTTTAGTGGGATATGGGCCAAACACAGGCAGGTGGGACAAGTGTAGATGGGACATGTTGGTTGGTGTGAGCAAGTTGGATAGAAGGGCCTGTTTCCACACTGTAAGGCTCTATGACTATAAATCTTCCTTGGGGATAGGTATAACCTTTTGTAAAATCTCATTAAGGAGCATCGTGATTCTATTATTTTGCATCTTCGCACACGAACAGATTGTTTGTTTGCATATCTTTGCCAATGCCATGGGCCATAAAGGGGTCGTTGATATTCAGAATCACAATAGGCTGGTGGAAAGAGAAAGATGAAATGCAGGATAAAATTAGATTTCAAATGCCTGCTTACCCTGAATCACAGTCAAACCATCAAGCTTAAGAGATTTTACTTTGGTCTGGAAAGAGCAAATCCACATCCGTTTGCAGATTTACATTACAGCACTTAGCATACATTGCTCTTAATGACGACAATGGAGTTGGTGAATCACAACTAATTTGATTACCTTCTAAATTTTGGTGCATTTTGCAATATCCCTGCAGATTGTTGTGATTCATACCCCATTCATACAAAAACAAGACAGTGTTGCAGCGAACTCGAATTCAATAAAAGAGCATCAACATTTTAAGAGGGAAAATTTGATTATTGCTAATAAACTCACTATGTGCATTTAGCCCTCATTCATTCGAGCTGTTAAAGGCAGCATAGGAAATACACATACACCCCTCAACCTGCTAAATGTTCATCTGTGGCATCACCTAAACACATTGCATTTTCACAAATGCCCTTCATGTCTTGCAGAAGGTCAACATATTTCCAGGCAAGAGCAGCCTGGTGAGGAACAAGTGTGTTGGCCCAGTATCTTGGAGAAAAGAGTCCTTGTTTTGCAGGTATCATAGCTAAAATCATAATCACAGGAAACAGAAGCAAAGCCACATTCTGTGCTGCATAAACAAGACTGCTGCAGATGCTGGTTAACAAAACAAACACCGTGCTCCCATCTTCAAACCTCGCTATCTTCCGCAGACTTCTTGGTTCGGTTTGTACTCGCTAGAATTTAGAAGATTAAGGGGGGATCTTATAGAAACTTACAAAATTCTTAAGGGGTTGGACAGGCTAGATGCAGGAAGATTGTTCCCGATGTTGGGGAAGTCCAGGACAAGGAATCACAGCTTAAGGATAGAGGGGAAATCCTTTAGGACCGAGATGAGAAAAACATTTTTCACACAGAGAGTGGTGAATCTCTGGAACTCTCTGCCATAGAAGGTAGTTGAGGCCAGTTCATTGGCTATATTTAAGAGGGAGTTAGATATGGCCCTTGTGGCTAAAGGGATCAGGGGGTATGGAGAGAAGGCAGGTACGGGATACTTAGTTGGATGATCAGCCATGATCATATTGAACGGCGGTGCAGGCTCGAAGGGCCAAATGGCCTACTCCTGCACCTATTTTCTATGTTTACTCATCACTTACCACCCAGACCACCCCCTCCCCAGGTACTTTCCTTTAGAACTGCAAGAGATGTAACACTTGTCCTTATACCTCTTTTCTTGCCTCCATCCAGGGACCACAGCAGTCCTTCCAGGTGAGACAGGTTCACACGCACCACCTCTAACCTCATCCACTACAAAAGGTATTCCCAATGTGGCCTCCTACACATCGGCGAGAGCAAGCGGAGATTCAGTGACTGTTTCGCTGAACACTTGCATTCAGTCTGTCAAGGTCTACTGGATCTGCCCGTTGCTACCATTTTAACTCCCCTTCCCATTCCCATGCTAACCTTTCTGTCCTGGGCCTCCTCCATTGCCAGAGGCCACATGCAAACTGGAGAAACACCTCATTCCACTTGGTAATTTACAAGCCAACAGTATGAACATTGAATTCTCCAGGTTTAGGTAAACTCTGACACCCACACTTCCCTCCCCTCTCTCCTGTGCCCCTCACACACATTTCTCTCCTCACCCTACCTTCCTCCCTTCCTCTGGCTTCACAAATTGCAGCTCTTCAAATCTTTTGTCTCACATCTTTTTTCCCCATCTTTGAGCTTCGTACAACCATCTGTTTATCAAAAACCTGGCTCACCTGTGTTCGCCTATTGCCTGTCACATTTTGTCCTCCCCCACTTTTCTTCTAACTTTCTTTCCACCGCCCCACTTTACAATCAATCTGAAGAAGGGTCCCGACCCAAAACTTAACCTATCTGTGTTCTCCAAGGATGCTGTTTGATACATCAAGCAGCTCAGATACTCCACAAATGGCTCAATTTGGTTGCTCAAGGCGAACTGACATGTGCTAAATCACTGGCAACTAGTGGTAGTTGGTGTTAAAGGATGGTCCTAAAGGAGGGAAAGTTTGCATGACAATTCTGCTATGAATAAAGGCTGAAGACAACCAAGCTATCAAAGAGGGCAGCTGATAAGCATGCTCAGATGCTTAAGCAGTTGCTTGCATACTGGAAAGCCTAATTGCAATGTTCAAATGTAGTGACACAAGATGCAATGTTGCACAAGGCTGGGTGTAGAGCTGGAATCCTTTGTTTCCAACACTGAACTAGCCTGATCTCTTGTACGTTTTCAGAACAAATCATCACCTTACAGTACCTGTGTTAAATGGGTCTATGAGTGAATAAGAGCAATTCAGCTGTTTTGTTCATCCGGTACTCAGTAAAAGTGGTTATAGTTTTAGGCATCCGGGATCAGCTGTTCTCTTATCATTAATAGTTTTCAAGCATACTACCCCTGCCAATCCAATTAAGTCTAGCTATTACTAGTTAATCAACACAAACTGAAACCAGGCCCTGTGTGGACATCTGCAGCTGCCACAACAGCTACTGAACAAGCAATGCATAGCGAGAGAGGACACAAGTGGACACATGGAAAATAGGTACCAAGGGAATGCAAAACATGAGCAGTGGCCCAATTTTGATAGAGCGTTTATGATTCCTTATTTTTCCATGAAGCATTAGCAATGATGAGGAAAGGGGAGGGGGCAGGGAAAGAGGTGGCGGGGGCCAGGGAAAGCCGGGGAGCGCTGTCTGAAATTCACACGGTGCAACATATAACAAGCTATTTTGATCAATTCTTGCTGAACTACCTTCTCAGGCATTGGCCTTCAGGTGGGTGGATATTCAAGAAGCACTCTTGAAATATCTTATGTGGATAGAGCTCCAGCTATCATCATCATGGCTTGATGCCACCAAAACTACAGGAGGTGAGATGAACTTCCTACAATAATACAATACCTTTTATTTGTCATTTGAACCTCACATGAGGTTCAAACGAAATTTGGTTTCTGCAGCCATACAAGAAAAGAACCAAGACACACACCAACACAATTCACACAAACATCCATCACAGTGAGTCTCCTCCTCACTGTGATGGAAGGCAAAGTCTTATCTCTCCCCTGCTCTCCATTCCTCTCCCGAAGTCGAGGTCAAAGGCCCCGGCAGGCGCTAGCAAGTCCGCGGCCACTCAAAGCCACGCCGGGCGATGTAAGGCCCTGCCCCGGGTCTTGATGTTGGAGCCCCCGGCGGACGCTAGCAAGTCTGCGGCAATTTAAAACCGCGCCGGGCGTTGTAAGGCCCCGCTCCAGGTCACTCTGAACCCCGCAATTCGAGCGGGAGAAGTCACCGTTGCCGGTGCTCCGCAAAGCGGTCTCCCAGCAGGGACCCGCGGGCTCCCGGTGTCACCATCCACCGGAGTTGGGTCGCAGCAGCGCGCCGCCGCAGCTCTCCACGCTCCGAAGCTGTTGCTAAATAAAGTACCCAAGTGGAAACTATGGATTTGGGTGGTTGTCAAAGCCTAATTTGGCTTGATTGACATAAAGTCGGCAATTCCCAAGGATTGATATCATCAATTGACGGCTTCACATTTTGTCTGCACCACATTTCTTCTGAATGAGTGTGAACCCATAGCAAAGGGGCAGCAACATGATGCAGCGGTAGAGACCCAGATTCGATCCTGCCTACATATGCTATCTATACGGACTTTGTACATTCTCCCCTGACTGAGTGGGTTTCCCCAGATTCTCCAGTTTCCTCCCAAATTCAAAAGACGTAGAGGTTTGCAGCTTAATTGGCTTTGGTGAAGATTGTAAATTGTCCCTGGTGTGTAGGATAGTGTTAGTGCACAGAGATCGCTGGTCGGCGCGGACTCTGTGGGCCAAGGGGATTGTTTCCATGCTGTATTTCTAAAGGAAACAAAATCTCTTGAACATAGAAAAGGAAAATATTGGTGAAAATCTGAGAAAGAATGCAGGAAGCATTGTTGATCAGGTGTGATCTGTAAAGGGAAAAGTGTTGACGTTGCACAATTGCACAATCATCTATTCCTTCAACAGAATCAGACTATACTAAAAGACACTGAAGGTAAAGTGAGTAAAAGAGGTGAAGCAAAGTAACAATCAGATCGATTAATCATTTCATGCTCCCCACTTCGTAAGCCATTCCTTTTCATTAATGACAAAAGAAACACGTTTTTACTTCTCTACAAATGCTAGCATATTTTCTTATTTCCATCCTCTATAAGTTTCAAAACTTGGCTGGCATTTTGGCATACTCAAAGGATAAACTTCATCTGGTACATCGAGAAATGTTGACAGTGACATAATGAACTGCAGATGCTGGAAACTTGAGCAAGTCAAAGTGCTGGAGGAACTCGGCACTTCAGGCAGCAACTGTTGGGGGAATGGGCAGGTGACATTTTGGGTCAGGACCCTTCTTGTTTGGGCAGAAGTCAGAAGTCTTTGTCCGTTACGTGTATTGTGAAGTACAGTGGAATGTTCCATGGAATAATGCAAGGAAGAATGCACGAGTATTCAGAATAACAAGTCTTCCCTTTCATTTATTTATGACTCTGCCAATGTGAGCAATTATCGCCTTTCCCTAATTGCTACCGAACAGAAAAGGAGTTAAGGGCCTGTCCCACTTAGGCGACTTTTCAGCGGACTGCCTGCGACCTTCAAGCTCGCGCCACTCGCCTGAAAAACCACAAACTGGAATGGCGACCGTTAGAGCGACACACACACACACACACACACACACACACACACACACACACACACACACAGCAAAAGCGGGAGCCAGGGAAAGCGGGGGAACGTGTGTTATCTGAAATTCACACGGTGCAAAGCCAAGGTGATACAGACACACACCGCGATGAACAGGAAGGTTAAAGACGGCTAGCACAGTGTACGGTAAAGGAGCTGTCCCACTGCGGCGACCTAATCCGCGAGTTCTGGCCTCTGGGAGGAGAAGAGAAGGGGGGAGATGGAGTGGAGACACCTTTAAGAAGCCAGACAACTTTTAATAAGCCAACAGCTGTGAAGTTTAGCGGGCATTTTACATTACCGGTCCGTTTTCCTTGGTTCTGAAAACTTGTGGTTACATTTTATTTCCCCGCAATAAGCCAATGAAAATGCCCGTACTGATACCATACTGAGGCTGCGACTAATTCCCAGAATGTGGGAACTCCTCTCGACCATGAAGGAAACTCACCAGAGACCAGCAGCGAACATGTGGCGACTATGTGGCGAGCGCCTTATGCCCCTGTCCCACTTAGGAAACCTGAACGGAAACCACTGCTGACCTTCTGGCCCGCCCAAGCTTTCCATGAGTCGCCAAAGGTTTTGGTCAAAGATCTTACAAGGGGGGGGGACAGACAGACAGACAGAGAAGGGGAGAGAAAACGGGGTGAAAGGGGGAGAGAGAAGGGGGGAGAGAAGGGGAGAGAGAAGGGGGGGGGGGGGGGGGGAAGAAGGAGTGGAGACAGTTTTAAGAAGTTTAATAAAGAGCGGGCATTTCACCTTCCGGCGGATCTTCTAGGTCCTGAAAACCAAAGATCCTACAGGATCTTTGCTGAAAACTCCAATGAACCAAACAAAATGGCCGGTCAGCGAAGGAGATTGCCTTCGACTGCCTGCAAGTAAATAGCAACCCCACTCCACTGGCTTTGAACAAACGGCAACCTATTTTTAGTTGAGGCCGTTTTTTTGTTTTTTTTTAAATAATCGCAGGAACATAGAAGAAGCCTCGACTACGTGGAAACCACTTTCCACCATTAGGGAGAGTGACCAAAACCTCCGGGAACCTCACGGAAACCTTGGGTGGGGCGCAAGGTCTCCAGAGGTTTCCGTTCAGGTTTCCTAAGTGGGACAGGGGCACGTGGGGCAGGCCCTTTAAGAATCAACTGCATCAGTGGCTCTTTCAGCATAAGTGTGCAAAGTCCCCGATTATTATCAAGTCTTGCTTTTAAAAAAAAAAAACTCTTACCTACTTCGGTTTAGATTTTTCAATTTTTACGTTGGGATTCAATTTCAGTCCCTGTAACAATGGTCCAGCAGTCTGGCTAGTAGTCTAGTAATGTAACCACGATGCCAGCATACGCACAGCACAGTATCTGGTGTAAGAGCATCTGGTAGCTACATTAGGTGCAAATAAGTACAGGCACCACGTGCCAAGAAAAAAATACATTGGAAGTGAAAGCTCAGGAACCTGGTTGTAGAAATGGTAAATTCTGCATGGATTGTATCTTATCCAGACTCGCTAAAATGTGCACTTGAAATATATTCAATAGCTGGCGAGATATACACACTTCCAAAATAAATTGCATGTTAAAGGTCTCAGGACGTCCTAAAGTCTTTATTGCTTACGAAATATTTCAGTGTAATAACTGTCGGGAGAATGCTCTCACAAATAACTGACCAGATAATAGTTTTAAGGATAACTTGTGAGGAGGAACTCTTGAAAATTGCAGCACAAATAATCCTATGACATCTTCGTACATCTGAAAAGACAGGAGTGTTCTTGTTTAATGTCTTAGCTGAAAGACAGCATGTGTAATGGCGTAACGTTTTCTCAGAACTGCACTTAAATGGCAGGCCATGTTATGTAATGTATGCAGTGGGACTTGAATATACAACTTTCTATCTTAGCAGCAGCCGAACTGACACTGAGTTATAACAGGCAACATATTAACAATCGAGTACAGAAGGATTGCAATGAGGCCATGACAGATCATGCCCACTATGCTGCAATTTCTCACAGATCTTTTTCAAAAAAATCAGTTCAAAATATTCAATATATCTGGCAGGTTAGATAATATCCATCACGACAGCGGTTTTCCTTACAACAGGATATTTTTTTAAATGGGAGTCACCAGTAAGTGTGTCACCCCCCCCCCCCCCAGTTTCCCAATGTCCTCAGGAAGACTATGCTTACTTCTCAAACTGCTGTAATAATCCTGGTGAAAATGTTCCCACAGTTCAGCTGCCCAATACATGTCACAATGAAGCAATAATTTGAACAAGTGAGTGAGCATCTGGATGACAGCTTGAGATTTGATGATTTGCCCTGTACTAACCTGCTTCCTTCGTACATATTTGAGGTCATGATTCTGGGAGACATGGCAAAACTATCGTGGTGCGTAGCTTGTACAGTGAAACAGCAGAATGATGGAAGTAATGGGTATTCAATTCAATGCACATTTTTTTCAAAACAGCATTGCTCAAGTGTTGTTGGAACTACACCCCAGGAAAGTGGGGAGTGCTTGCTCAGTCAAATTCTTCCTTGTCAAAGCTTCCAGGGAATTAGAAAGTTAATCACTCGTGACAGATGTGCAAGCTACTGAACTGCCTCCAATGCTGTAGTTGTGCAACTCGATGTAGCTCCGTTCCTCAATGCTCATAGAGGTGGCCAATGGTTAAACTAGCATTTCATCTCCGACACACTTCTCGCAGCCGTAGAGCTAATGGGAAGCTGTACAATCCATATGAAAAGTCTGCAGAGATATGGACCAAGTGCTGGCAAGTGGGGCTAGCTCAGTTATACATCTTGGCCAGCATGAACGTGCTGGGCCATTGGTCAACTTCCATGCTGTATAACTCTATAACTGACTGTTTACAGTAATTATTTCAAGGCACTGGAAAAATTCATAAAGCTATCTCCGCAAAATCCTCCAAATTCAATAGGATGAAAAGCAAATTAATGTCAGCAACCATAGTGGATGCAAGTCCTAGTTATATTCATTTTGCCATGTCCTTCATCTGCCAAACACACTATTCTGATTGGGAAGAGATTACTAGGTAAAGAGAAAGGTTCAATGGCATGCTGGAACCCTATACCAAGAAATGCAATCTCTCTAAAAGGTCGATGTGACCAAAAAGGTCGATGAGGGCAGAGCTGCAGATGTTGTATATATGGAGTTCAGCAAAGCATTCGACAAGGTTCCACGTGGAAGGCTGCTCTGGAAGGTTAGATCGCATGGGATCCAAGGAGAGATAGCTGGTAGACACAAAATGCTAGAGTAACTCAGCGGGACAGGCAGCATCTCTGGAGAGAAGGAATGGGCGATGTTTCGGGCCGTGACCCTTCTTCAGCTGAATGGATAGGAAATTGGCTTCATGAAAGGAAGCAGAGGGTGATAGTGGAAGGTTGCTTCCCGGACTGGAGGCCTGTAACCAGTGGTGTGCCTCAGGGTTCGGTGCTGGGCCCGTTACTGTTTGTCATCTCTATCATTGATTTGAATGAGAACATACAAGGCAAGATTAGCAAGTTTGCTGATGATACAAAAGTGAGTGGTTTTGCAGATAGTGAAGATGGTTGTGATAAATTGCAGCAGGATCTTGATCGATTGGCCTGGTGGGCTGAGGAATGGTTGATGGAATTTAATACAGAGAAGTGTGAGGTGTTGCATTTTGGTAAATCTAACAGGGGCAGGACATACACAGTGAATGGTAGGCCTCTGTGGAGTGTTGTAGAGCTGAGGGATCTAGGAGTGCAGGTGCACGGTTCCTAGAAGGTAGAGTCGCAGGTGGATAGAGTGGGCAAAAAGGCTTTTGGCACATTGGCCTTCATCAGTCAGAGTATTGAGTATAGGTGGTCATGTTGTAGTAGTATAAGACGTTGGTGAGGCCACATTTAGAATATTGTGTTCCGTTCTGGGCACCGTGTTATAGAAAATATGTTACCAAGCTGGAAAGGGTACAGTGAAGATTTACAAGCATGTTGCCAGGACTAGAGGGTCAGAGCTATAGGGAAAGAGTGAGTAGGCTGCGACTCTATTCCTTGGAGCGCAGAAGGTTGAGTGGTGATCTTATAGAGGTGTATAAAATCATGAGAGGAATAGATCGGGTAGGTGCACAGTCTCTTAGGTGAATCGAGGACCAGAGGACATAGGTTTAAGGTGAAGGGGAAAATATTTAATAGGAGCTAAGGGGTAACTTTTTCACACTGTGGGTGTATGGAACAAGCTGCCAGAGGAACCAGTTGAGGCAGGGACTGTCCCAATGTTTAAGAAACAGTTGGACAGGTACATGAATAGGACAGGTTTGTAGGGATATGGACCAAATGCGTGCGGGTGGGACTAGTGTAGCTGGGACATGTTGGCCGGTGTGGGCAAGTTGAGCCGCAGGGCCAGTTTCCACACTGTATTACTCTATGACTCTAGTCAATAGACAATAGGTGCAGGAGTTGGCCATTCGGCCCTTCGAGCAAACACCGTCATTCAATGTGATCATGGCTGATCATCCACAATCAGTACCCCGTTCCTGTCTTATCCCCCATCTTTAAGAGCCCTATCTAGCTCTCCCTTGAAAGTATCCAGAGAACCGGCCTCCACTGCCCTCTGAGGCAGAGAATTCCACAAACTCACAACTCTCTGTGTGAAAAAGTGTTTCCTCATCTCCGTTCTAAATGGCTTACCCCTTATTCTTTAACAGTGGCCCCTGGTTCTGGACTCCCCCAACATCGGGAACATATGTCCTGCCTCTAGCGTGTCCAAACCCTTAATAATCTTATATGTTTCAATAAGATGCCCGCTCATCCTTCTAAACTCCAGAGTATACAAGCCCAGCCGCTCCATTCTCTCAGCATATGACAGTCCCACCAACTGCACATGCACATCACCTCTTCCATCCCCTTGTCCTATATATCCTTTTATGTCCTCATCCATTACCCGTCCAGACATAGCCTTCCCTCTGGCTCTACATTCCACTCTCCCTTTTCTTTTCTCTGTATCAGGCACCCTTTCATCTCCTTTTCACCTCAAACCTTTATCATCCTTCCACCCCCGCTCCACCTATCACTCACCTGGCTTTGCCCCACACCCCTCCTCTCTTTTCTAGCTTTCTCCCCCTACTCTATCAGACTGAAAGATGGTCCTGCACCAAAATATTGCAGATCCATTCCCTCTACAGATGCTGCCTGATCCACTGAGTTATCCAGCCTCCAAGGTTTTGGGACCTCACTGCCTACAGTAGAACAAAAAACTAAGAGTAACATTAGTTTTGTTATTCTGCTACTTTTGTATTGATGCTCATCTAAAAAACACTCAGAGCAATCCAAAAACAAAATATTTCCATCATTTTGTTAGCAACTCAATACTCAGACCAGCACCAGTACTGTGAACAATTCTTCACCAAATGCTCACAAAAGTTGTATTCACAGCCTGTTGGTTTGTATTGAATTCTGCATTGTTAAATTAAAATGGACCTTTTTTTGTTAACATTAACAATTTTGGCTCCTTCAAAATGTTCAATCTAAAGAGGAAAGATCATATTAAATGCATCAATGGTAACATTAGTTAAACCCAACAAATTTTAAACACAAATTGGCAAATTACACAAGTTCAGAAATTCAAAAGTACAAAAAAACTCATATCATGCAAGTATTGAATTTTTACATACAGAAAAAGATCATGAACTGTAATGTAGCGTAAGAAGCCAGTTTCAACAGTGCCAAGTGGTTGCTTGATCTTTAGCTGTGTGCACGTCTCATTGCAGCACTCATCTCTCCTACAGTATGTCAAAAGGCCTGTCAAAAAGCTGTTTGCTCTTCAGACTGCTGCAACTTAACACTGCAAGTTTAATTGTTCCAGGTGCAGCAGACCTTTTAAAATTGCGATCGATCATGGAGGTTTGGGCGAACAATCAACTTTTAAACTAGGTTAATCTCGAGTCTATGTGCAATGCACAACTGCTCATGGTTTAACTCCACATAGATGTTTTCTGAGGATTAATTTTCAAATTAAATGATTTTGTAGCTAGATTCATTCAATAATAGCTGATAAATACATCTGTATAGGCTAACTCAGTATCATGAGCACACACAGCCTGGCTCATGTTTACTAGTGAGTAATCAATGCAATGCAATATTTACCCTTCCCGTAGCATTTCCCCATGCAGGTTTATTCTCAAAGCACCAGCCGATCATCAACTAACTTGATAATGGAATACCATGTAACCTTTCACGCACCATCTATAACTTCAACTGTGCATGGGAGATTGTTAGCATGGAATACTAAAAATTCTTCCAGAAAATAAAGCAGCACCAGACCAGAGCCACGCAAAGATAAACAGAAAAAAACAGTCTGCAGAAATATCTAAACTGGAAGCTTCTTTTTAAAAAAATGTAGATTTTTAAGAGTTTGACAGAAATAAGTCAAGGATATCATATTTCAGTTGAACAGGAATATGGCCTTTACTTTAGCAATTCTTGTTGAGATCTACACAAACCATGAAGCATTTACTGTCCGTTTCAATAACTTACCGATAGATGAAGATGCTGCTGTCTAGATCTCACATTCTTGACAAAGCGACGGCCCAGCTTTTTGGCATACCAAACAGAAGCAAACATACTTTCCCTACTGCTTTTATTCTACCTCCTCTACAACGGTACTGCTGTATTAGATCTCACTTTATTGCACAACATCTGACGATAGCTGACACTTTAGGAAGATAAACTAGATTGTGCTGCGTCACACAGTCACAGGTTGGTTATAAAAAAGGGGGGGAACCCGATTCCTTGCAATAAATTAGATTGTGTCACACTCTCTGTTTGCAGGGCAACCCTGGCCCATACTTAACAGCTTGTGTTAAGATCGAGCTCACTTTATATGCTTAATGTTTTGCACCTTTAAAAGCACAGTCGGAGGAGAGCTTATTTGCAGACTGAGCTGATTTGATTGCAAATAGATTTAATTTAGAATGCGGCTCAATCCAATTTAAACCAGCAGTTAGGAGGCAAGTAGTTGGTGAGTTGCGCCAAGTCTGGTAAAGCTATGACAAGGAACAAAGCTAGTTTTCCACAGGTATGCGTGATTCAGCAAATAAACCCTGTAAGTGCTGACTGGGTGCATTGGTTGCAGAGTCACAAGCGTTGACTTGTGCCAGGGAACTACAAGATACACGACCATCTGCAAATATGCTGCAGGATAAACTGTAAATTCACTCCTTAGAACGGCATCCCTGAATGCTGGGTAAGCACATGACACTTTAACCTTGGCAATCAAATAATCCCCTGTCAAACACCATTCACGACTTAAAGCCACTTTTTGCATGCATTAGGTTAATTGATTTAACTATTTATGCAGAATAATTAGTTGCACGAAGCTTTACATTTTAAGAAAATCAGGTTAAGTTAAAGGAAAAAAGCCCATTATTTCTCCCACATGTCAAAGAAAAAATTGCCCAAGTATCATATTTACATAGCATTGCAATTCATTTATTACAAGAGTACCCTGTGTGAGACCGCAGAATTCATTTCCCAATGATCATCCGCACCAACTTACCACTACCTGTTTAGCGAATAAAATACGATATCATGAAGAGCTTTCACTCAGGTTAGTCGTGACCTGCATATTCTTATTTTAAAAAGTCAAGAAGTGTACAAAAAGCCTGTTATTTGGGAAGTGAGGGAGGGTAAAGAACACTATGGCTTCACTATTGGAGAAGTAAACCCTGTTACACTGGACTAGATTAAAGAAACAGTCCAATTGAGAATGATGAGTAATATCCATGATACGAAGACTGTACAGTATCACGGCAAAGAGGGGGTGGTACTGTATTTATTTTATTACGCTCCCAATGAGGGAAAAATAAATAATGCATGCTGCATCAAATTATGCAGTATGTCAGGTGGGGCTATATTTAAAATATATCATCAAAATCACACATTGATATAAAACAACCTTGTTTAGAATGACTCAGTGATGACAGCAACAGCAATCAGAACCATATGGAACAGCAATAAGGGACTGGTGAATTAACCCCTTAGGTAGTGCAAATGAAAGAAGGTATAATCCATTTTATTTCAACCACACCAGTTATAGATAATATTAGGGTTAAAGATGGGGATGAAAATAAAACAATCATTGAATGACCATCATTTAAGGGAGAGGAGGAAAATAAGGCAGCACAACAATCTGTATTTTGTGAGGTCTAAATTGAGCATAGCAGAAGGGATGGATTGTTCATTTATGTTCACAAAATGTACAAGGTCATTATCTCATTTCAAGAATTAATGGTTTAGTGAGAGCAGTGTCCATTCCCAAATTTTATGGCCGTGGACACAATATCAAGCCATTGCGAAAAGATTGAAAATCATTACTCAAGTTTTCTTAGAATTATAAAATCAGGGAGACACGTCATGGAAATTGGCCCTTTGGCCCACTGAATTCATGCCATCAACCACCAATTTACACTACATAGAACAGTTCAGCACAGGAGCAGACACTTTGGCTTACAATGTGACAAATAAATTTGACTTTGAATTTGACAATTTCATCCCATTTCTTTTTTATTCTCCTCATGTGTTCATCAACTGCCCCCAAATTCTATCCTCGCCTAGACATCACTTTTAATCTACCAAACTGAACATCTTTTGAATGTGGGAGGAAACCAGAACACCAGAGAAAACCCATGTGATTACAGGTAGAACATGGAAACCCCACACAGATAGCACTCAAGGTCAGGATTGAATCGAGTTTGCAACAACTCTACGAGATGTGCTGGATGACTTCCCTCATATTGAGTTACTCAATACTTTTTGAATAATAATCCAAATATTCAGTTCCTCATTTTTGTGCTCCTTGCTAATTGCTAATACAAGCAGATCAACCAGATTCAGTTTTGTTTATAGATGGAGCACGGAAACATGCCCTTTGGCCCATTAAGTCCGAGCAATCATACATTCACACTTGTTCTATGTTATTCCAATTTTGCTTTAAAGTCCCTACCCATCAGGGACAATTTCCAGAGGCCAATTGACATACAAATCCGCACATCTCCCAGTAAGGAAACCCACACTGTCACTGGGAGAATGGGCAAAAGTCCACACAGACAGCACCAGAGGTCAAGATCCAAACCAGGTCTCTGGCGCTCTGAGGCAGCAGCTCGACCAGCTGTACCACTGCCTTCTCCTCTAGGAAGGATTGGCATCTTAAAATTAACTCGTCTATTCTTGCGCAACTGAATCTTACATTTTTCTCCCAAGTTACAGAAATTCAATTACTGTCCAAACAATTAGTCATTCAAGCAAATAGGCAGCGTTTTAGATCCATGAGATTACAAATGTGTTATAAAACTGCAGCCTCATTTTATGGGTTAACAGTCCAGTACAGTCAGCAGCCAAATGAAAACTATGACCCATGCTAGCCATATTCAAGGACAGTTAAAAAGCAGTGAAATAAATTATCTTGGTTCCAACCCTCAATGTCACTCAATCAAGTTGTCCAGCAGTATAATGTCAACTCATTAAAAACTTCTCATTTTGGCCCATTTAGAGCACATCTGAAAATCAGCAAATTAGCTTCAATATCAACAAAACTGCAAAATACATTTTTAGAGTGATAACATATATTTTAAAAATGTAACCTGCGAAAGCACAGTGTCATTTAAATAACAAAGCTGCTAATACCTCAATAAAGTGAGTATAGGAAAGTGTTTTAAAATGGCAGAAAAGCCACAAGTTTTTTTAAATAATGCACTGGGATGCCAAGATATCATACATGAAAACATGTGGGAAACAAGATCAAATATCAATGTACGCGATGACATTCATTGCTTGCGCCATTTGGCATCAAATGTGAAGATCAAGGGCAACATAGTTTCTAAACAAGAACACATCTTTATTGTACATCAGTAAGGATATTTTATTATATCATTTGTTATCTGCACACTGCAAAATATATTTTAGTCTGATAACCATTCCTGATGACAAATTCAAGTCTTTGTTTTTTACAATCAAATTTTAACATACCATGTGTCGGAAGGAAGTGCAGATGCTGGTTTAAACTAAAGATAGACACAAAAAGCTGGAGTAACTCAGTGGGTCGCACAGTATCACTGGAGAAAAGGAATAGGTGATGTTTCGGATAGAGACTCTTCTTCAGATGTTCCACTGTTCTTTTTATGGGTTTTTCATTTTAATCCAAAAATGACAAAGGGTTACTTCTAAAATTTATGTTTACCTTCTTAGGTCAAATTCACAAGTAGCAGGGTTGACCCTTGTACACTATCCTTGGATATGTCTGAGCCAATAACATTAAAATTATCAGACAATAAAGTGAAAAGGGTTTAAGGACAAAGATAATAAATTTCGAGCACTGAAAGACCAGAAATCAATGTGCATCAGCTAATCTAGGCACATTGGGAAGGAGAGACTTGGGATGATTTAAGGCGTTAGTAGCAGAATTTTATACAAGCTGAAGTTTATGGAGTGTTGCTAAAAGGAGTGATAAGTGGAGATGGAAGTCAGTAGCCTAATGCAGTCGATAGCTCATCATAGAATGTTACTTCATTCCAGTTCAAGCTGAAACAATGACCAGAGTGGAAGATGGAGTCCATGGCGGGGTGGGGGGAAAGAGTATTTGAGGTATGTGGGTTGTGTGCTTGGTGCATGAATCGCATGTTTACATTTTACACAACGATGACAGCGATGGTGCTGACTGCAAGAGAGCCAGTGAAGGAGGTTTGTTCTCCCCACTACTGAATAATAATAATAATAATACATTTTATTTATGGGTGCCTTTCAAGAGTCTCAAGGACACCTTACAAAAATTTAGCAGGTAGAGGAAAAACATGTAAGGGGAATGAAATAAATAGTAGAGACATGACTAGTACACAAAGTAAAGACAGGATTCAATACAAAGCACAATATGACGCAATTAATGCACAGATGAAAAGGGAGAGGGACGTGGGACTAAGGATGGGCAGAGGTGAAGAGATGGGTCTTGAGGCGGGACTGGAAGATGGTGAGGGACACGGAATTGCGGATCAGTTGGGGGAGGGAGTTCCAGAGCCTGGAAGCTGCCCTGGAGAAGGCTCTGTCCCCAAAACTGCGGAGGTTGGACTTGTGGATGGAGAGGAGACCGGCTGATGTGGATCTGAGGGACCGTGAGGGTTGGTAGGGGGAGAGGAGGTCAGTGAGATATGGGGGGGCCAGATGGTGGAGGGCTTTGTAGGAGAGGATCAGGATTTTGTAGGTGATCCGGTGGGAGATGGGAAGCCAGTGAAGTTGTTTGAGGACTGGAGTGATGTGATGCCAGGATTTGGTGTGGGTGATGAGTCGGGCAGCTGCGTTCTGGACCAGTTGGAGTCGGTTGATGTAGGTGGAGCTGATGCCAAGGAGAAGTGAGTTGCAATAGTCCAGTCAGGAGGAGATGAAGGCATGGATGAGTCTTTCAGCAGCGGGCGGTGTGAGAGAGGGTCTGAGTTTGGCGATGTTGCGGAGATGAAAGAAGGAGGTTTTAATGACATGGCGGATGTGAGGCTCAAGGGAGAGGGTGGAATCAAAGATCACGCCAAGGTTGCGGGCCTGGGGAGATGGGGAGACAGTGGTGCCGTCGATGGTGAGAGTGGGGTTATTGATTTTGCTGAGTGTGGCTTTGGAGCCTATGAGGAGGAATTCTGTCTTATCGCTGTTGAGTTTGAGGAAATTATGTTGCATCCAGGTTTTTATAGCTGACAAACAGGAGTTGATATGGGAGAGGGGGGGGGGGGGGTTGTGGGGGGATTTGGTGCCGAGGTAGATCTGGGTGTGCAAGAAATTGTTTCTCCACAAACGGTTCAGTGGACATGTCAGGAAACAAGAGGAAAGGTGTCACCAGAATCGTGGGCCAATCTAGGAAACTAACAAAAGCTACTTGGCAACATCTCAATAAAGACAATTACGCTAATAGCACTTTTCAACAATGCCTTACACCGGGGGTGGGGAACCTGCGGCCTTCTAGGCCACAAAGTGCAGCCTTTTGAATGAATCCAAATTTTGTAGAACAAATCCTTTTATTTTTATTAGTATGTTTTGTTTGTCTTTTATTATTTTTATTTTAATCTTAAAAGGAACATATTTAAAATACTAAAGAGTAAAAGAAGATTCAACAAAATAATCCTCCTCAACTGATGGTCACAATTAAAACATTAGTAAGTCATGAGGGCTATTTTAACAAAATAATGTACATTTTGAAGTATATCTAATTGAAGTTTCTTGGATTCGGCTTTATTAGATTACAGCTAACATAATGCGGCATTCCAACATGAAAAGGTTCCCCACCCCTGCCTCACACCTTAGAAGAGCCAACCCTTTACCATACTAATAACCAGGTGAATATCTGTCTCAGAGGTTCCCGATGCAGCATGGGAGCATACATCAAGAAAGTCCACACTCCAAACTCACGATTTTATGAGGGGCGGATCGACACCAGGAATATGAAGCCAAAATTGAATGCAAGAGTCGATAAAAGCCAGCATGGCCTTGTTTTTGGGGACATTAAGCAATTGGAGACAGTGGTGTTACAAATACACATTGCAAGCGGGGCTTGTGCCTCTTGGGGTGTTCAGCACAAGGCCCCACATAAATCTTCCATTTTCAAATGCACAACATACAGGCATTATCAAGAGAAGCTTTACAAAAGGAATGGCACTAATAACAACTAAGTGATGTCATAAGATCCTTCATTAGGGCTAAGGCTTGGAAACTATCCAGTCCCGATGGTGTGCCGGGCCAAGTTCTTAAATGATGTGCAGACCAACTGGCTGGAGTTTTCACGGATATCTTCAACCTCTCACTACTACTACCCAAGGTCCCCATCTGCTTTAAAAGGGCATCTGTAATACTGGTGTTCAATCAGAAAAAGGTGACATGCCTTTATGTGCCAACCAGTGGCACTTACATCCATTGTGATTATCTGGCCTTGAGGGTTGTTTATGACACATATCAACATCCGCGTCAGCAAGGTCCAGGACTCACCACCATTCATCTACGGCCACAACAGATCCACAGGGAATGCGATTTCACTGGCTCTCCACTCTGCATTGGACCACTTGGACAATAAGATCATGTGCATAAGACTGTTGTTCATCGACTACAGCTTGGCTTTCAACCACTTTATCCCCTCCAAACTTATCATGAAACCCAAGGAACTGGGTCTCTGCTCATCTCTATGCAATTGGATTCTCGAATTCCTCATTGGCAGTCTTCAATTGGTACGAATTGGCAACACCTCCTCAATGACATTCAGCACTGGGGCACCTCAAGGTGTGTGCTCAGTTCCCTACTCTCTATGCCCATGAATTTACACAGTTAAACACAGCTCTAACAACATCTGTTAATTCGCCAATGTTGGGCGAGTCAGAGAACAGAAAAGAGATTGTTAATATGAAGGTATAGTGTCAGAAAGACCAATCTTGTTCTCAATGTAAGCAAGTACAAGAAGCCGATTGTTGACTTCAGAAAGGGAAAGGCAAGAATCCACAAATCTGTCATCGACGGGGTAGCGGTAGAGAGAGATTCAACAGCTTCAAGTGCCTGGGCATCTCTGTAGATTTGTCCTGGGCCAACATAATCATGCAATCTTACGGTAAATTCAACAACTCCTCTACTTCCATAGAAAAATGTGGAAATTTAGCATTGCTAAATAGGATACTTTATCAAACTTGAGTGTACATGGTACATGGTAGAAAGCATACTGGCAGCATACATCACAGCCTGGTTCAGCAACTCGAACGCCCAAGGACAAAGGAAGCTGCAGAAAGTGGTGGACATTGCCCAGTCCATCACAGGCATTGACCTCTCCACCATCCAAGGGATTTCCAGGAAACATTGCCTAGAAAAGGAAGCGAGCATTTTCAAAGAACTACACAACCGTGGCCACACTCTCATCTCACTGTTACCATGGGAAGAATGTACAGTAGCCTGAGAACAGTGACCTCCGGGTTCAAGAACAACTTTTCTCCATCAACCAATTGGGTCTTGAACCACAATGAGACTTTTGGATGTTTAATTGACTTTCTGGAGTTTTTTTCCAAAAATGCATTCAGAAACTGATTTTACTTCAACCAAAGCCTTCTTCATTGCCAGTCTTCTGACCACAGGTTAGTTATTCGGCCTCTCCCACCTATCCTTAATATAATTTAAAACAAAATGCTGCAAATACTCTTTAAGCAACCGAATGACCCAATTATGATCAGTATTTTCTTACCTTTTAGTGAAGAACTACATTAACATTTTCTATTTTAAAGACACCATATAAAAACCAAGTTGTTTCCGTTATGATACTCTGCTGTTGTCCTGAATACAACCAGAAAGAAAACAGCCACTTCCTGATGACTATCAATAAACATTAAATAGAAAAACCCATTCTTTTTATATTACAATCAAAGATAGCCAACCATCAGACTGACTTTTCCCAAGATAACCCGTAATTTTTTGTTGAAGTTGTTATCAAAACTTATTGTAAAAGGCAGAGTACACCAATTTCACTTCTACACTGTTGCTATGATCATAACTAGGTAATTGTAAGGACAGATTAAGAAGCCTGTAAACCTAGTAACAAAAGAGATATTATCAACTGAAAAAAACCCACTAATTTATTGTGCTGCTGAAATAATTTGAAAACACTTGCCTGCATATCCTAAGATAAACACAAAAAGCTGGAGTAGCTCAGCGGGACAGGCAGCAGCTCTGAAGAGAAGGAATGGGTGACGTTTCGGGTTGAGACCCTTCTATAGATTCTCGACCCGAAACGTCACCCATTCCTTCTCTCCAGAGATACTGCCTGTTACTGAGTTACTCTAGCTTTTTGTGTCTATCATCGGTTTAAACCAGCATCTGCAGTTCCTTCCTACACATTTTGCCTGCATATCCTGTATGATACTGCCATATACTGGTGAATCCAAAAAACACAGCTATGAAGACACTACCATTTATTGACAAATTTAATTTATACATATAATTTTGAAGCTAGGCTCATATTCAAACACTCACTTTCAGCTGTTTGACAATACAGAGACAGAAACACAGCTTGTCAAATGTTTGGCCATTGTGACAGTTCCAATGGTAGCACACAAATTCAAATTGAGTTCAAGCTGAAACAATGACCAGTTATACATAGGGTTCTAGTCCAGTAATACATAGGGTTCCTTGCAGTTGTATCGTCAGTCAAAATGGCCATAAATGAGATTTGTAGAAACAAGGGACTTCAGATGCTGGTTTACAACAAAGATAAAGTGCTGGAGTAATTCAGCAGGTCAGGCAGCATCCCTGGAGAAAAAGGAGGGTGATGTTTCCGTTCTGGACCCTTCAGGCCCTTTAATCTCAATATCACTTTCCTATACTAACTCGATATGCTTTGATTCCTCTAATAGTTAAGCATCAATTGACCTTTGCATCAAATATACTTAATGATTTCCTTGCAAGGAACCAGAAGTCATTTTGGTACATGTAGTCAAGACTCGTTCACTGACCAAACTCATTCTGTGACTATTCTCTGGAACCTATTCTTGTCATATTCCCATCTCTTTCCCCAGACTATCACTCACCTACACACCAGGGGAAACTTGCAGAGCACCCAAGGGGAAAGCTTTGTGGTTGTACGGAGTTCACACAAACTCCACACACACAACGCTGAATGATTCATGATCGAAAGTGGGCTACTAGGAAAGTGAGCAAAAGGAATGACAGTTGGAATTCAACTCAGACAAAGTTCAATCTGGGCAGGGACATATATACATTGAATGGTCGTTGTAGTGTTGTAGAAAAAAGGCTTGGAGTTACATGTACTAGTTCCCTGAAAGTGGCAACACCGTTAGACAGAGTGTGATGAATGCATGTGGCATGGTTGCCTTCACTGATCAGGACAATAACTGCAAGAGTTGGGACATCATTAGTGAGACCATACTTTGAGTGTCCAGTAGTTCCAGTTGCCATATAGAAAGATTAAGCAAGAGAGGATGCAGTAAGATTCACAACAATGTTGCTGGGACTGAATCTCTGGAATGATGAATGATCACATAAGGGTTTATAAAATCACAAGGCATTGATAAGAGGTGGGTGGTTCAGTCTTTTTCCCCAGGGAGGGCGCTCTAAAATTAGAGAGTATTAAATTAAGATGGGGGGGGGGGAGATTTAAAAGTGGCCCGATGGGAAATTTCTCCACACATGGTAGTATATATCGAACAAATTGCCAGAGAAAATAGCAGAGGTAGGATCAATTATGTTTAAAAGACATTTGAACAGGTACATGGTTAAGAAATGTTTAGAGGGGCATGGGCCAAGTGCAGGCAAAATTAGACTATAAGGTAGCTTGGTTGGCATGGGTGCATTGGGCCAAAAAGCTTGTTTTCAGTGCTATGTAACTCTGACTATGTACTGGAGCTGTGAGATAACACCTACATAACACAGGCCACGTGCCACCTAATTGATCTGCACAGGCCTCGAGTAGAAAATTGCAGATTCACCATCTTCGTCGCAAATCATTTTTTCCTCTTCTCAGAAATGAAAGATCAACCTTTGGTTCTTGGCATGCAGATAGATAAACCACTTAACCCAAAATGTAAACCATTCATTTTTCAAAAATATTGATTCTTATTTAACCAACCTCTGGAGAATAGACTGGTCTGATTAGTCAACCCCTCCATTCCAGGAATCCCTCTGATGAACATTCTCCATGCTCGCTCAATCAGAGTCCAGGTGTGGTTCACCAGAGCCCTGACATAAATGCGTTATAGGCTAATCTTGCAAAAAGGCCAATGCAATAAGTGACTTCCTAATTGTTTGCCGTAACTCTTCTCTTTGAGTGATTTATTTTCAAGGCTGGCCAGATTCCTCCAAACATCAGCACTCAATCTTTCACCATTTAAAATATCCTTTCTGTCACCTAAGCAGCAAACTTAAATATGATGCAGTCCCATTGATAAATTTTGAACAGCTGGGGCCACTCATTTATAACCTCCCAACCTGATATTGATCTGTGTATTTCTACTGTTTGTTCTGTCCTGAACCAATCTACAGGCCACACTGGTATATTATCCCCAATCTTATGTGCTCCAAATTCTATTTGATAACCTTGGGTGGCATCTAGCCAAAGATTCTTAACAAGCATGCGCTCACCCTCGCCCTCTGCTGTTAGTTCCACTCTCATGAAGATGTCAGATTTGATTTGTCACAACATAATATCCTGGCCAATTCTACTTTCTAATTGCCCTGTCACCACTTTCAAAAAGTGCGATTATGGCATTTACAAAACCATTGTTCAGACTCTCTGGTCTACAGATCAGTCCTAGAAAGATAAAGTGATATACACCAAGGAAACAAGCTCTTTCAGCCCACCAAGTCTGCACAAACTATCAACAACCCATGTTTAAGCCAGTCTTACATTAATTCCATATTTTCTAATGCTCTCCCCACATTCTCATCAACTCTCCCCTGCTAGATTAAACAACTCACCTACATAAAAGTAGAAAGGTGAGGTACTCAATTAATGCACCAGCCTGCACGTCTTCATGCGATCACGAGGAGAATGTGGAAACTCCATCCACACGGACATAACTTTGAGGTTTAGTTTAGAGATATAGAGCGGAAACAGGCCCTTCGGCCCACCGGGTCTGCGTTAACCTGCAATCCCCGCACATTAACACTATCCTAAACCAACTAAGGACAATTTTTACATTTACCAAGCCAATTAACCTGCAAACCTGTACATCTTTGGGGTGTGGGAGGACACCGAAGATTTCGGAGAAAAACATGCAGGTCACAGGGAGAACGTACAAACTCCGTACAGACAGCACCCGTAGTCGGGATCGAACCCGGGTCTCCGGCGCTGCTTTGGTGTAAGGCAGCAACTCTACCACTGCGCCACCGTGACCTCTACCGCTGTGCCACTGTGACGGTCAGGATTGAACCAAGATTTCTGGTATTTTAAGGCTGCAACTCTACTAGCTACGCCACTGCGCCATTCCTGGTCTTCCTCCTTTCTTCAGTATTGGAGTAATGTACAGATTATACAGCACAGAAAACAGGCACTTCAACACAACTCCACATCAACCAAGGTATCTAGTGAGCTAGTCATATTTGCCTGTGCTTGACCAATATCCCTCTGAACCATTCTGTTTACCTGTCCAAATGTCTTTTGAATGTTGCAATTGCTCCTGCCTCCACCAGTTCTTCTGGCAGCTTGTTCCATTTACCCACCACCATGTGTGAAGAAATTCCCTCAGGCCTCTTAAATCTTTCTCCTCTCTCTTTACATCTATGCTTTCTAGTTTTAGGCTCCCAGACCCTGGGGAAAAGACTGTGACCATCCACCTAATCTATGCCCCTCATGATTTTATAAGCCACTGTATGGTCATCCCTTACCATCCTTCGATCCAAGAAAAACTGTTGCAAACTATCCAGTTTCTCCTTGGAACACAAGCCTTTCAGTCCGAGCAACATCATTAGGCATCATCTCTAACTTGGACGGACATAACATGATGTCCTAACTCTTGCACTCAATGCCATATGCCTTTATCACAACCTAATTTTGTTGTCACATTTAGGGAACTATGTACTTTACCCCTCCTAGTACATGTTATTCATCACTCCCCAGGATCCTACCATACACTGTATATGTTCTACACAGAATGATAAGACCCTGGAGAGCATTGTGGAACAGACTTGTAGATACAAGTACATCGTCCTTCCCAAAGTGCGCCACTTTGCACTTTTTAATTAAATTCCAACTGTTGTTGCTATGCCCCCTTACCCAGTTGTTCAAGCTTCTGCTGTTCTGTCCACCGTACCACCAACTTGGGTGTCTGACGAAGGGTCTCGACCAGAAACGTCACCTCTCCATTTTTTCCAGTGATGCTTCCTGACTAGCTGAGTTACTCCAGCTTTTTGTATCTATCTTTGGTATAAACCAGCATCTGCAGTTCCTTGTTATTACCAATTTTGGCGTCCCCTGCAAACTTCCTAATCATCCAAATCATTTATATTTATGACATTTGTTACCTTATAAATCTGTGGGAACCATTATAAAACCAATGGAACTAAATCATTTCCTTTTTTTTAATCCTATAATAAGACGACTATTCATTAACAGGAAAGTTAATTTCTCCTCTCTCATTGTACAAAATAAGACCTAAACTTGCCCGTTCCCCAATTGGACTAGTGAAATTATATAAACCCATCTATTAAATCAATGAACCAGTTGGCAAGTCTCTCTCTAGAATTTGAGGATCCTGCTACATGAGCATTATTTACACCAGCAGAGGGAGCACTACACTAACCTAAGGCAGGAGTTTTCAAATTAAATGCTTAATTCTATGCAGGAGGGTGGGCTGATCTTATGTTTAACAATTGCGCCTTAAACGTCAAAAGATATTTTGTCCTTACTTCATTTTATGAGGGGGTCTTGGCTTGGCACAACATCTGTTTTATAATACTGACTGCACTTCAACAATTTGAAAGCATTGCTAAAAAGCTTTGGGATACCCAGAGGTCATCAAAAGTTACTTAATGTAAGTTTCCTTTCATTGTTGAATACAATTAAGGTTCGGTCCTGCAAAAATTGGATGCCAAATACCAACTTTCAGATTTATCAGTTGTCAGGTTACCCCTGACATGGTTACATTTTTACCCAGTCAATTATCTTAGAACGGATGTTAAACACTGACAGCTAGTAAAACATATGACAAAAAAATGCATTTTATCTTTTCAATGAACAACCTATATAGTTAAAATAGAGGAAGCCAGTTACTAAAAAAACAAATTTTACAATTAAAAATTACAATCTAAAAGAAAGCTGTGAAACACCATGAACATATCACAAAGGCATTACATAAATACAATACATTATTCCTTTATAAGGTATGGTTTCTGACCAACATAGGCTGAAAAGTACAATAGTTAATTAAACTCTTTGTAGAGTAATTCAGAATTTCATGTTTCTAGCTATAGCAGAAGCTGACAATAAAAAACACATTTCAATACCAGTATGATGACAGCTAGTAAAAAGAACACAGCTGGCATCTTGTTCTCTGGCATGGTTTCTGTTCTTTATTTTCTAATTTAGGAGCACAGTTGGTAATTCTAGGTTGCCCGAGTGTCTATTTTTAAAGAAAGCTACACAGAAAGAACATGAATCACCTGTAGAGATGCCTATGTTAAGGGAACCTGGAGGCATCATAATAAAAATGAACTCCACTGTCACAAAGCTCTTAAAGCTACTCTTCACAAGGATGGCTTGCTTACCCCAGGGATGAGCGCCCTGCAATTTAGACACTGCTGGTGTACATCTTTGAAATCTTCACTAAGTTCAACGCTCCTGCAAGTTTGCAAACACATCAAATTTGCTGGCCATGCTTGGCTGGTAATTCCTCGGTTGCACTCTACTGCTGGGCCATGTGCAGTCCAACCACAAAGCTGGAGTTTGATAGAGGATCCTGCTTATTGATTCACCATCCCACACATCGTGAATGACTGCCCACTGAGGCTTTTCCCTGGTGGCATCAAAGCAGTAACTGATGCTGTCCTGGCCTGGATGTCTACCCTTGACCTACAGCTTTAGGCTGTGCACGCCATATGCAAGAAGAAGTAGTATTGATCTCGTGCAAGGTCAAATTAAGTTCATGTTCAAATTGAATGCTAAGCTGCTTGGAACTGATGGCATACAGCCAGCGACTCAGTATCATCTCTCATCAGTTCCCTAAAGTACAGAAGAAAGTGTCAACAAACAATGACACTTTACATTGCTTACAGTGATTTTAAAGAGCAACTGAATAGATTCTGCATTGAAACATTATAAAATCTTTCAGAGAGAAGTAGGCCACATGCTGCAACTCCACAAGTGGAATCAACCAATATTACATTACGCCTTCAGGTGTAATTCAACTACCAACTCGAAACATGATGAGGAAAATAGAAGATAGACACTAAATGCTGGAGTAACTCAGCGGGACAGGCAGCATCTCTGGAGAGAAGGAACGGGTGACGTTTCGGGTCGAGACCCTTCAGAATTCCTCATCCTTTTTCTCCAGAGATGCTTCTCGCTGAGTTACTTTGTGTCCGTCTTCAAAATATGATCAAGCAATCTCAAAGAACAGATGAAAAAAAAAGCTGAAACACTCAGATCACATAGCAACCGATTAAAGAAAAACAAGATTAATGTTTTAGATCTTCATCTCAATGGCCTGAAATGTTAACCATCTCTTTTTCAAGTTTTCCCTTTTAATTTCAGATTTCCAGCATCTGAGGTGCTTTGATGATCGTAGAAGGGCTACAATCGAGTTGTCAAAACAAATGATTAGTGACATTCATTATAGTTTGATTTGTATTTTTAACTCCAAATGAATCAAAGACAAAACAAACTTAATCGCTACACCAAATTACAGGGTCCAAACCAACAAACTACACTAAAAATCCATATTGCTACAGATTTCTCTCATTACATTGAAGGCAATCACTCTACTCGGGGAAAATGCACACTGCTGCAAGTTGAATTTATAAAAAATACTTACAACCCTAAAGAACTTAGAACTTCCCTCATCTGTCTCTTGTCACGTTGACTTAATATCGTCCAAATTCCTCAAGATCAACTCCCAAGCCAACATCCCTGGCATGGATGCCCTAGTTAGACTCAGTTACTTAGGTTGATGTGTCAGTCTCCCAAGACTGACTCTAATCTGTAAATTTTCATTAAGACCAACTGTCAAACAGAGAACATTCAAGACTCTATCCCCTACTCCCAATTCCTCCGTCTACGCCGCATCTGCGCCCAGGATGAGGTTTTCCATACCAGGTCATCGGAGATGTCCTCATTCTTTAGGGAACGGGGCTTCCCCATCTCTATTATAGATGAGGCTCTCACTAGGGTCTCCTCGATATCCCTCAACTCCGCTCTTGCTCCCCCTCCCCCCATTCGTAACAAGGACAGAGTCCCCCTTGTCCTCACCTTTCACCCCATCAGCCGTCGCATACAGCATATAATCCTCCGTCATTTTCGCCACCTCCAACGGGATCCCACTACTGGTTACATCTTCCCATCTCCACCCCTTTCTGCTTTCCGCAATTCCCTGGTCAACCTGCTACCCAAACCACCCCCTCCCCAGGTACTTTCTCCTGCAACCACAGGAGATGCAACACCTGTCCCTTTACCTCCCCCCTCGACTCCATCCAAGGACCCAGACAGTATTTTCAGGTGAGGCAGAGGTTCACATGCACCTCCTCCAACCTCAACTACTGTATCCGTTGTTCCAGGTGTCAACTCCTGTACGACCAAGCGCAGGCTCAGAGATAGTTTTGCTGAACACCTCCACTCAGTCTGCCTTAACCTACCTGATCACCCGGTTACTCAGCATTTTAAACCCCCCATCCCATTCCCAATCTGAGCTTTCTGTCCTGGGCCTCCTCCATTGTCAGAGTGAGGCCCAGCGCAAATTGGAGGAACAGCACCTCATATTTTGCTTGGGTAGCTTACACCCCAGCGGTATGAACATTGACTTCTCATAACTTCAAGTAGCCCTTGCTTTCCATCTCTCTCCATCCCCTCCCCCTACCCAGTTCTCCCACCAGTCTGACTACATGCTATCTCTGTCCCGCTCACTCCCCTGACAGTCTGAAGAAAGTCACTCATCCCTTCTTTTCAGAGATGCTGCCTGTCCCGCTGAGTTAATCCAGTATTTCGTATATAACTTTGATTTAAAACAGAATCTGCAGTTCTTTCCTACAGAGAACATTCAAGGATTTGCTCAAAATTTTATTGAGGAAACATATCATTCTTACAGACTTCTGGGACCACCTGGCCCATGGCTGCTTGAAGTGAAGCAGCTACCTTTGGGGTGGCATTGGGACCAAGGATGCCTTGCATAAGCCATGGAAGTAGCTGTCTGCCTCACAAAATATCCATCTGCCTGTCCCCTTAGCTAGCTTTCAGCCCATTAATGGGGAGTCTGCGATTCTCACTTTGGCCGCATGAGTTGCCTCAGGACTCAAGTGGAAGCAAGTCATCCTGAGGAACTGTGTAACAAGACGACAACATAATTCTAATGCATTGCATTCTAAGATATACCATTTAATTTTTAGCCCTTTGAAAAAAGAGGTAAGATTAAGACTGGACAACTGACTGGTCAGGGGAACAGCCTTTACTGGCAGACAGCAGTTAGAAAAGTGAAGAGCGGCATAGAGAGCAGCTTCGGTGAAAACCACTTTGTGTAGTACATGCTGTATAAACAGATTCTACAGCACATGACAAATGGGGCAAACATTGCTGACACAACACATTCAAGATATGATGGATAAAAAGGTTGAGGTGGATATATTCTATTTCCAGATGGATCTGATAAGATGAGAAGCAGATAGAGTGGTCAACAAGGCTTCTGGCACATTGGCCTTCATCAGTCAGAGCACAAGATAGGACTCTATTCCTTGGAGCGCAGGAGGATGAGGGGTGATCTTAGAGGTATATAAAAATCATGAGAGAAATAGATCGGGTAAATGCACAGAGTCTCTGGCCCAGAGTATGGGAATCGAGAACCAGGGGATATAGGTTTAAGGTGAGGATGAAAGAATTAATAGGAATCTGATGGGTAACATTTTGCACACAAAGGGAGGTATGTGAATGGAACGAGCTGCCGGAGAAGGTAGTTGCAGCGGATACTATCGCAACGTTTAAGAAACAGTTAGACACGTCCATGGATAGGACAGGTTTAAAGGGATATGGACCAAATGCAATCAGGTGGGATTTGTGTAGATGGGACAAGTAGGCCAGTGTGGGGAAGTTGGGTCAAAGGGCCCGTTTTCACGCAGCAAGATTCAATTACTCTATGATACAAAGATTACTGCAAAAAATAAAAGCTCAGGCATAAGAGGCAGCATATTAGTGTCGAGGGAAGATTAGCTAGTTTACAAAAAGCAGAAAATAAACAAAAATGTGTGCTGGTTTGCAAGATATTGAGTGGTATTTCGACTTTTTACAATTTATATCAATGAGGGACAAGGGACTGAAAGCATCTATATTATTAAAAGTCTCATCTTGACCACTTCCTGTCTGCACTGTATATTGATTTTAGAAAAAACACTACCCTGTATCGCTGTGATATTTGGCCATCTTACTCACAGTCCTCCTCCGCTGAGCCAGCCCCAAGGATTTTTCCCATCAATGAAAAATAAAAAAGTTATGAGTGTTTAAAAAACCTTCAAATCAGCTGATTGGTTCTCTCGCCAGTCAATCACCGCAATGAAGGTAACGCCCCTTCCGGGGGAGGGGGTCAGGACTATAAAACCCCGGATGCCGAGACGAGAGTCAGTCACTCTGCAAAATCGCGAGGAAGAGGTCATTCTAAGCTGTGAATCAACTAAACTGTGAGTCTGCAATGTACTTGCAATAAATTATTTGTTAGCCCTTAATGACAATGTCATGAGTTGTTTGGCCTGCAGCCCTGCCTGTGCTTGAAAGTGCAATGCTTAATTGGAAATTAAATGACAATGCCATGAGTTGTTTGGCCTGCTGCCCTGCCTGTGCTTGAAACTGCAATGCTTCATTAGGTCCGACTGTGTTTGGAAGGAATAAATGCTTTATTAGGTCCGACTGTGTTTAGTCCAAAAGTCACGTTCATTTCGTCACTTCCGTTTAGTGGACAGGTCGTGCTGATTGCGTAATTTCTGGTGAGTGCAGGTCGCGCTGATTGCGTAATTGCCGGTAAGTGCTGAAGTCACACTGATTGCGGAAGTGCCGCTGACTGCGGAAGCCCCACAGTGGAGGGAGGCCGCGCTCAGCCGTGTGAGTAGATTCAAGAAAGTTTACTGTCATATATATGGTGTGTGAGTCAGTGTGTATGAGTGTGTGTGTGTGTGTGTGTGTGTGTGTGTGTGTGTGTGAGGGAGTGTGTGTGTGTGTGTTTGTGTGTGTGTGTGTGTATGTGTGAGGTGGAGGGTGTGTGTATGTGTGTGAGTGTGTGTGACAGTGTGTGTGAGTATGACAGTGTGTGTGAGTGTGACTGTGTGTGAGTGTGAGTGTTGGAATTGGTGGAGAGGTGGAATATTGCGTTGGGGGACCAGCCCTCCCGTGTGAAGCTGGGACCTAACGGGTCCCACTTAGTCTAGTAGGTGTTAAATTTGAAGATGTGGAAAGATGGTAAAGTGAAGAGAGGATACAAGGAACTTATTAGATAGGTAAATAGGTTAAGTGAGCAGGCAAAGCTCTGTCAGATGTAGGATAATGTAGGAAAATGTGAATCTGTTCGTTTTGGCAGGATGTCCTACTGTGCAATTCTCAGCTTTTGCTTTATTTATCTAGGGCACTAATGTGACCACAAATGGACAGGCTCATCTTGTAGTTTAGTAGAGTGGAAGGGACATGATTGAACCATTCAGGATCCCAAGGGTTCTTGGAAAGAGTTGATATGGAGAGGATGTTTCCTCGTGTGGGAGAAATCTACAATTAGGAATTGCTGTTTAAATATAAAAGGTTGCCATTCAAGACAAATGGGGCTCGGATTAGAGCACCGTGTCTTTGAAATCGGACTTTATGGATATTTTTAATGGTAGATAAATGTTTAACAAACAAAGTGGTAAAAATATACAGCTACTAGTTAACAAGGATGCAGAGTTGAGGTTATAATTAGATCAGCTGCGATCTTATTAAATAACAGAGCAGTCTTAAGAGACTTAAGAGACAGGCGGGTCTATTCTTACTCCAATGTTGTACGTTATTATACATAAATTATGTTAGGTTTTAAGTATGTATGCAAGACAAGGAATAAGAATACTTAAAAATGGAGAACATTATTTTCAATGAAAGGGTACTGAGTTAAATACAAAAACAGCTTCCTTTCACGCTGTGATTAAGACAATCCCTCCCCCCACACCGCCCCCCAACACTTAGCTTTGAAGTCAGCGCACTGAAATGGTCATTGATCAACTCGCCCATGCTGACCAAGATGCCCCATCTAAACTAGCCCTATTTGCTTGCATGTGGCCCAACCTTTCCTCTCCATGTCCTGTCCACCAATGTTGGATATACTTTACAAATTCATTGGCTGGAATTTCCCTTGGCAAAGTGGAGATTTGAACTCATTCCTCTAGATCATTTGGAAAGTATCAGGAATTGGTTCTGCAACATTTTGAAGTGAAGTGTAAGCACCGCACTCAGGTCTTCTCACAGTTTCTATGGTCGTTCCATTTTAACATTTCCATTGTGGAAATATCCATCTTCTTAGAGACACAAATTAGTATTTTGGCAAAATGGCAATTAAATCCAGAGTGGCAAAACCAGACAATGAACTCTCACAGTCATTTGCACAAACAACATGCAGGAATACTAGTGCATGTTTTTGAAAGCTCAGTAAACTGAAGCTTACTTTGACAGGTCATTAACCCAAAACTTTATTCCTCTCTCTGCCGATACTCTATGCAGAGAAACTTCACATCCTGAGAGAGAGATTTTTGACTTAAACAGAACTAGAATGCAATTTCTCTATCAAGGGGAAACCATTTCTCAGTATCCATTCTGTCAGTTCCTCTCAGAAAGAAATGCAGAAACCATTTATTATGCAACAGATGGATGCAGCTGGAAGAGCTGCTGCCTCAGCGCCAAAGACAGGGGTTTGACTCATCTGACTCGGGTTCTGTCTGTGTGGTGTTTGCACATTCAAAGTGTGGGTTTTCTCTGAGTGTTCCGGTTTAATCCCACATTCCAAAGATGTGTGGGTTTGCAGGTTAATTGGCCACTGTAAAATTGCCCCAGTATGTAAGGTGTGGATGAGAAAGTGGAACAGCATAGAACTAATGTGAACAGGTAATCAATGGTTGGCTTGGACATAGTAGGTCGAAGGATTTGTTTCCATGCTTCAGATGTAAAATAATGTTTAGTGTTTGTAAACTGTTTCAGGTCCCACTCAAAGTGCATTCAGAAAGTATTCAGACCCCTTCACTTTTTCCACATTTTGTTACGTTACAGCCTTATTTTAAAATGGATTAAATTCATTTTTTTTTAAATCATCAATCCACACACAATACCTCAGAATGAAGAAGCAAAAACAGGTGTTTAGAAATTTTTGCAAAGTTATTAAAAAGAAATAACTGAAACATCACATTTACATAAGTATTCAGACCGTTTGCTATGACACTCAAAATTGAGCTTTGGTTCAGTCGGTTTCCATTGATTATCCTTGAGATGTTTCTACAACTTGATTGGAGTCCACCAGTGGTAAATTAAATTGATTGGACATGATTTAGAAAGGCACACACCTGTAACAAAATGTGGAAAAAGTGAAGGGGCCTGAATACTTTTTGAATGCAAGGTATAAGCTGCTTCAAGAGGGCTACTAGAGAGAACTATGGCAAACTGAGCATGAATGAAAACACAATGTTAAATATCCAAGTTTATTGCTGACACAAAGGTAGGTGAGACGAGCAGATCTGCTAAAGGACAGGAGACAAGGGATTGCTGGTGCTGGAATTTTAAGCATTAAATTAAACAAACTGCTGGAGGAATTCAGCAGCTCTGGTGATATTTATGGAGGAAATAGACAGATGGCATTTCAGGTCGGGACCTTTCTTCAGTCATCTGTCCATTTCCCTCCACAGATACTTGCTGAGGTCTTTCAGCTGTTTGTTTTATGCTAAAGCACAGACAGGTAAAACAATTAGGCGAACTGGTAGCAGTTGCAAGTATTTTTGGGAAAATAGAGATAGTACAGTTGCATAGAGGATAGAAAGACATCCTTAAGCAGTGAGGAAAACAATGAACATTGGTATGCTGGGATATCTTGTTGTACTGGTTCAGGATAAGAAAACAAACGTTTTTGATGAGATTGTACTGGGCTTTAGTAAAACAACATATGGAGTATTCCAGTCTGCATATCGGCAATGATATGCTGACCTTGGAGTCAGGTCAGTGCAGCACAGAAACGCCAAATTTATTTGTCATGTCAGTTATCTGGCAATGACAGATTGAGGAAGATTAACCTATACGAGAGAGATTCAAAGGATGAGAGGAAATCTCATTGAGATGCAAGATGTTGACAAGGAATGATGGAGAAGGTGCTGAGAAACTGTTTCCTCTTGGTAAAGAGAGTCTGTCTGAGTGTAAGTGGTCAAACATTTATCTCCAAGAGATTTCTATATATCCACGGAATATTTTCAAGGCTGAACAATAGATTTCTGGAGACCAAGGGAAGCAGGGGACAGAGTGATCTGCTGAGGGGACAAACCACAGATGTCAGTCAAGATTGTCAATGGTGATACCACTTTAACATGCTATAAGACCTGCTCTTCTGCGTCTAAGATGTCATGAATGAACAACTGGGAGGTTGCTGCAGCAGGAGCCTGCTTATTGACCTCAATGCCAGCTAAATTCCTTGTGTTCCATTATACTTATGACGAGTTCATGTCCAAGTTTATTGACTCGTGTACGAGGTGGTATCTCCTTCCCTTTGTGCAGGAAGGAACTGCAGATGCTGGTTTATAACGAAGCTCAAGAACCAAGAACCAAGATAGGCACAAAATGCTGGAGTAACTCAGTGGGACAGGCAGCATCTCTGGAGTGAAGGAATGGGTGTCTGAAGAAGGCTCTCGACCCCAAACGTCACCCATTCTTTCTCTCGAGAGATGTTCCCAGCCCCACTGAGTTACGCCAGCATTTTATGTCTATCTCCTCTACATCAGTTCTGATGCAGGGATTCAACCTGAATCTCCTGAGCACACAGAAGAATTCCAAGGAAGTAGGAAATGAACAGATTTGTTCCATGTTATTCAACTGGCCTGGATCCAGCCATTTCTGGCGGGTCACAGAACTGTACTGCCACAGGATCATGTAAAAACAAGGCACCAACTGTTTTCTCATTTTAACCAAGATCATTTTGAACCGATGAGGCTGCCATCTGGTGTTAAAAGAACCAAGCTGCAACAGGTTTCTATTGTTTGTCATCTTTAAGTAGTTTTAATGCAAGATTAAACAACTGAGCATTCAAAAGACCTCGCCAGCAAAACTCATTACCAAGGAAGAGTGACATAAAGAACCAACGACTTGAAGCAGTCACTTCTTCCATCAAAAATATCCCAAGAAAATATTTAATATTGAATAGTGTGTTTCACCACTAGCCCACAGTATAGCGGAGACTATGATATTGTTCATCCTGTCCATCATACCCATCCTGCAGGGCAGAGTACAATTAGGTTTGATTAATCCATGGGTTTTCAGACCTCAAACCGATATCTCGAAAGATCCACTAGGCTGTCAGATTTGTGACATCCTTTGATAAATTACACATTTAATCTGAAGCTTGCAATATTTTCCTTGGACAGCATTCAGAATGTAAGCCTTTTCTTTACAAACACACTTCCTGCACACTAAAAAATATATATAATTTCAAGGACAAATTGAAAAAATTCTACTGAAAATTAATTACCAATCTTGTGTTCCACTGAATAATTTCAGAAGAATGGCAATTTGTGCATGTGAAGACAAGAAGAAAAATGTATGTAAAATCTCCAGCAGGAATCACGAAGGGCAGTCAGCTACAAGACATACAATTAAATATTCTACCGAGGTTCACCACCACAAGATACCATAAATTATATACCTCAAGGAATCAAAATACTAAGATGTTCCACTGAAGAAAAAAAATTGTATTTAATTTATAAAGAGGGGAAGATTAATTGTGTGAAGCACGCCCAAACTCAGAGGATCAGGATATTTAACTGGAGCAAACAAATTGGTTTTGACTCCAGTCCCCAGGGTAGATATGCCGTTGAATTATTTCTGTTGCCATCTGGACTGTGCAACTGTTCACCTGGCACCATGCAGTCTAATCTTTCTCCATCCGCCACCTCTCAAAACAAAATGGATTTGAATTGAAGAGGTACATTTAAAATATTGGGGGGAAAAAACAAAACTTGATTTTTTTCAGTTCCACACATTAGTTAACCTTTTGCTGCATTCTAATTTTTCATAATAGATTCTTTTTGTATCAGATTTTTACTTTGATGCATCTCAAGATGCGCGATTGGAAGACTTGTTCAAGATAAAAGTTAAGAATCAGGAAAGTTATGGGGCTGTCCCACTGTTCGAGCTAATTCAAGAGTTCTCCCGAGCTTCCCCTGATTCGAACTCGAATTACGGTAATAGCCGCTCGTAAGTACTCGGGGCTCTCGTTTGATTTTTTTTTTTTACTCAGGAGAGCTCTTTAAGGCTGTCCCACTGTACGAGTTAATTCAAAAGCTCTCCCGAGTTTAAAAAAAAATCAAATTCGTGGTAAGCACGTAGAATATACGGAGCGGGTACGTCAGAGCTCAGGGACGTCTCTTAGCGGCTCGTAACGCTAACGGCAGGTACTCGGGAAACGCAGTAAGCTCGGGAAGACTCGTGAAGATTTTTCAACATGTTGAAAAATGTCCATGAGAGCCCCGAGTACCTACGAGCGGCTATTACCGTAATTCCCCGAGTTCGAATCAGGGGAAACTCGGGAGAACTCTTGAATTAGCTCGTACTGTGGGACAGCCCCAATTAACAGAGTAAATGCAGAATTATTGAGCATTTAGTTGCACCAGACCAGCATGCTTACCAGACAATTGGATGTTACTCCTGTGAATACTTAAATGTATTTCCTTTAACAAATATAGACATTAAACATGTTAAAAATACACATTAAGTGTGTCAGGGGTTAATGTGAGAAGGCAGGAAACAGGAGAATGGGTTTGAGAGGGATAGATCAGCCAGAATGTGTGTGAATGTGTGTGAGTGATTGGTGGTGGTCGGAGGGACCGTAGGCGCAGATTGGCAGCCACGCTTCCGTCAGTCTGCCCCAGGGCAGCTGTGGCTACAGAAGTAGCTCACCACCACCGAGTGTGACTGAGGAGTGAATGAATAATGCGATGTAAAGCGCCTTGAGTATTAGAAAGGCGCTATATAAATCCCATCCATTATTATTATTATTAGAATTGAATGGCGGAGTAGACTTGATGGGACGAATGGCCCATCAACGGTTTGCGAAAACTTATGATATTAAACAGCAGTATCTGTATCCATCTATATATCTATCTATACTATTACTAAAACTCTCATCTTGTCCTCTTCCGGTTTGTGTTGTTTTTAAATTTGCGCAAAAACAGTACCCTATATCGCTAGGATTCTTTCGCCACCTTACTCACCGTTCTCTGCCCCAAGCGCACCAAGTTTTGTTCCGATTGGTGAAATATTTACAAAAGTTATTGGTCTGTTTTTCGCCAGGACGGCGACACCCCTTCTGGCACCCGCTGCCAATCACCGCCGCCGAGAATAAAGTTGAAGGAGCAGAGTGTGGGCGGGGGCTGGCTGTCCGCGGGGGCTGGCTGTCTTCGCGGAAGGGGGATGTGATCGCGACAGGCGCTGGGGACAGGAGCCACTTAGTGAGTTCGGAGCCGGGTGGAACCGGTGACCCCTCACACCCCCCTACCCCACACCCTCCCCCTACCCCAAACCCTCCCCCTACCCTCCCCTCCCCCTACCCCACGCCCCCCCCACCCCACAACGCCCCCCTACCCCACACCCCCCTTTCCCCCACACTCCCCCCTCTCCCACACATCCCCTCCCCCGCACACCCTCCCCCTCCCCCGCACACACCCTTCCCCCTTCCCCGCACATCCTCCCCCTCCCCCGCACACCCCCTCCCCCACACCCCCTCCCCCACACCCCCTCCCCCACCCACACCCCCCCTCCCCCACACACACCCCACCGCCTCCCTTGGCTGCAGGACGCTTCCCGCCTGAAGCCGTGCCAGTCCCCCGGTTACAGAACGCTCCCACCGTTGCGTTGGGGAACAGGTGTGTGGTGGAATATTGCATTGGGGAATGGGTTGCGTTGGGGGACCAGGCCTCCTGTGTGACTGGGACCCAACAGGTCCCACTTAGTCTAGTATAAAACTAAAACTCTCATCTTGTTTGTTTGTGTGCTTGGCTGTTCTCCAAATTCCGCCAAAACGGTACACGATAGCGCTACAGTTTTTAGCCCACCTTACTCACCATTGTCCTGTGATGTGCCGTAGCAAGTTCCCTTCAGATTGAAAGTGGAAGATAAGACCTTTTTTTCAACCAGTTTTATCCCACCAGGGAGGTCTTACCTTCCACTACCTGCAACCTCCGGCAACCACCTTCAACTAGCATCGCAACCGGCTTCAACTAAAAAATTACCGATTTTTAAAACGGCAACCTATTTTTAGTCGCGGCCAGTTTTGAATTTTTTGAAATAATCGCCGGAACATAGAAGAAGTGGAAACCACTTTCGACGATTAGGGAGACTGACAAAAACCTTCGGGAACCGCACGGAAACCTTGGGTGCGGCGCAAAGTCTCCAGAGGATTCAGTTCAGATTTCCTAAGTGGGACAGGGGCATTATATACTTCTATCAGATCTCTCCACAACCTCTGGCATTCCCGAGAAAACCATCAGTCGGTTCAACCTCATCTTGCAGCTAATACCCCTAATCCAGGCATCATTCCGGCAAACCACTTCTGCACCATTTCCAAAGCCTCCAAAATCTTCCTGCAGTGAGCAGGCCAGAACTGCACACAATACTCCAAATGTGGCCTAATCAAAGTCTGATAAAGCTGCATCATGACTTCCTGACTGTTATGCTCAATTGAAAGAGCTAATAGTCAAATCTAATAGTCAAATCTAAAATGGAGTTGTTCTTCTACAAAAGCATGATCTAGTAGAACAAAAGAATGCCTCAGTGCCAAGTCTGAATTACTTTATAAATGATATGGAGCACAATATGGAGGACAGGTTGTCTATTCAATAAAGAAATTAAGATGGCAGCCTGCAGTAATAACATATGCTTCTTTTCAAGCCATAAAGAAGTCAAGATTGCAAAAATAGCTGACGCTCCAGAGATAAGTAACAACCTGTTATTGGATGAGCTTGAGTTGGACACAACTTTTCTTATATTCTGAAAGGTTACAGAATCTTTCAGTCATGCCATATTCAGACTTGGTAGGAGTGTTTTACTGATAAGGAAAATGTATAATTGTGCTAACTCTTCTTTGTTCTATGAGTGGGAGCCCGAGAAGCACTGAGCAATGTTTGTGCTCTTGTAGATCTCGCCACTCCCTTCTGACGAATCAATTAAATATTGCCACGGTTTACCTTGAACTGTTTTTGTGCTATCTGCTTTTTAAGAAACAAACTTTGACATAATGCCCCAACTTATGAAGGCAACAATACCATATTTATCAGATCACGAACATCAATATGCCCAATACCATTCCCTGAGGAACAGCACCAGTCACAGACCTCCAGCCCAAAAAACAATCTCTGCTTCCCCAACCATGAAGCCAATTCTCTATCCAGTTAGCTAGCTCAAAAGTACAAAGTAAAATTGATGTTCAAAAAAGAACGGCAGATGCTGGAAAAATCGAAGGTAGACAAAAAATGTTGGAGAAACTCAACGGATGAGGCAGCATCTACGGAGAGAAGGAATAGACGACGTTTCCGGGTGAGGACCCTTCTTCAGACTGATGTCGGTGGGGGGGGGAAGAATTGATTTTATGTTAGGACATTTATTACAACAGTTATAACAAACTCAAATGCCATTTATTTTTAAACCAAACAGCAGCTTGGTTCATTAGAACTAAAGCAATTCACAAGCTAGGAAATTTGATTGTGTTTTAATGGTAGCAATTCCTTCAGTGAAGTACGCTGCTGAAGATCAAAGATACTAATCTGACCATTACTCATTGTTTAATGAAATAATGCCATGAGACCCCCGATGATCTCATGAGGGTGGAAATGGTGTTGTTGGATTTTTTGTTGCAGGATAACAGGTGTGTCACCATGCAAATTCTCCCAGCAGTTTGTTGCTGTCAGTCATCACTTCATCTTAAAAGAGAGTAATCAAAATACATTAAAATGCACTATTTTGGTTAATTCTACTGAACACTGGATGAATGTGGCATTTCACCAATTGGCAGCAAATTCGTCCGAGAAAATATGCAATATGCACTTAAAGAACAGCTATACTTTTAATGGATTCCTTAGGAGTACAGGAAGCATTGCAACAAATACAAGGTCATTAAAGGTCAATATACTTCTCAGCTAGAGATGTTGCAAGGTACTTTTATACTAGTGCCTTTTAAACCAACTCTCCGTGCATTCACTACTATTCCCTTAAAGCTGAGCCTAATAAATCCTTCCACATTAAGTAGGTCTATAATGCTGCTGCCAGGAAAAGGTAACAAGATAAAGAATTGAAAATGTAAAGATTCCAATTTCCCAGAAATTAAAACTGAGTATGCACCAGGGTGAACTGTCATAAATATACACTATTGAGATTTAATTTGGAGGGTTGACAAAAACTTTTTCAAGTAGTTCAGACAATTGAGCTGCATTTTTAAACATCAAGTTTCAAAGACCTTGAAATATATTCCAAATGCAATATGGTATCATAGACCATTGCCAATGAATAATATCACTTCAGTTTCATTTCCCCAATCCCTTGGTGGCTAGAAAATGTTTTGATGTTACACAGGAACAAAGACTGGTCTCACAAAAGAAATTCCCCTTTGTTAATAAGGGTATGTTTTATTGGATTGGCGTTAAACCACCGTGTCAAAAACGGGTTGAACCAGAAAAGTATTACTTCAAAAAGCAGTTTTCAGTCATCCCAGTCAAGATTATGTGGCAACAATAACAAAAAATGATTCAGAGCGTTCATCATTAGGGAAAAAAAATTCTGGCACAGCACACCGCAATCAAGTAGCTTCTGAGCTCTCTACCCTCGAGTTACATTACGCCAGCACTCCCAAGAGACTCACAAAGTCAGGTTCCTGCAAATAAGTGAATTCTCACGTATGTTAAGTATTACTTTTTAATAATCTAGTCACACTAAAGTCGCATACTTTCAAATTTGAATTGTTGTAAATTATAAATACTAATTTCTCACTCAACCCATATTCTCTCCTCTTATGCTTCACTGCATAATTTTACACTTAGCTGAATATTCTAACTTGCAGTTTCCAATTTCTATTCCTTCACTAAGGTTTCCTCAATCCAACTGGTTGATGTCAGTGGAAGCACAAGAGACTGACCGCAGTTGCTGTTATCTGTAGCAAATAAAGGACAGCTGCTGGATGAACAGCAGATCCAGCCATATCTGTGGAGGGAAATGGATAGTTGACATTTCAGGTTGAGATCCTTCACTTAGACTCAAAGTAGAGTGGAAGTAATCAGTATAAAAAGGTGAGCAAGAGGTGGGGGTGGGAGGTGGACCTTAGGCCTAGATGAAAGGTCTCATCCTGAAACGTCAACTCCCCATTTCCCTCCACAGCTGCTGCCTGACCCACTGAGTTCCACGAGCAGTCCTCTTTGTATTTTGCTTTAAGTCAGTGGCACTTGCCTTTGTGCACCAGTTTCCAGAAATGAAGATAGCGCACAATACTTCAGACCCCTGATAGTGATAGGTTGCTGCTCAAAAGCACAGGTCAAGTCTGTGGTAATCTGCAGGGAAATGATTGACAAATGCCAGACTGACTAAAATCTAGGCCTATTTATTTGCAACCCTTTAAATGAGTATTAAAGATTACTCATTTGAAATATGGGCATTGATCACATTTGGATTTATATCATCTCCCACAGTTAAATATCATGCCAATGCTCAGATATGGAAGCAGCCTTGGAGCCACCTCTGCAAATATATACCATGATTTAGCAAGCATTATAAACTGCATGCAATAGGAAACAAATGGGATGCCACACAGGTTCTGATGTCACAGGCTAGTCAGGTTTCAATCTTGATTCAACTTGCAAAGTTGAAAGCAACCTCAGCTAAGCTGCAGGTGCCACAGCAAGTTAGACTTCACATTCCCAGTCAAAGCTCATGCATGCATGTCAATAATGGTCTTTGCAATATTCCTTAACAAGTCACTGCTTTCAGGGGGCAACTTAGATTTTTTTTTTTAATTGCTGGAGTTAAGATGAAAGGCATTGTTAAAAAATAAGGCAAGAACCAAGCATGGTACATAGTTATACATGAGCATATCATGCAGTACATTGATTGATAACATGGATAAAGTGTTCCTAGGGTATGTAGAATACAATTCAGTGTAACATAATTAAATCTATTATATTTCATGCAAGATTATTTTCTGGTTTACTTTCATCAGAAGGAGGCCACATTTTACAATAATCTCAGGTGACATATTTTGGTTAATCAGTCAACATAAAACATCTACTATCTGTACAAATGTACAGTAGTGATTCTTTTCCTGAGGTATCATAGACCTTTTTAAAAATGAAATGTCGTCAGGATGTGAGCACTGACAGTATAGCCATTAACATTCATTTGATGATGAGGAAGAGACACTTTAAAATGAAATAGATCAATAATTTATCAGAATTTTAAATATTTCAGAGGCAAAAATCAATGGCATTAGTTGGGAATGCCATGTATAACCTACATCAGGTTCTACATCCGATTTCAATTCTCTGAAGATTTGAGGTGAATCACAGCTGGATACCAATGATAATTCCGCAGTTTTGATGGTTAGACTTTCTAGCGCATGTAAAAACCACCAGATTAAATTAAGTTGGAATCTTAACCTACCATATTAGTGTCTGTCTAGTCAGAGAACCACTGGGAAATTGTATGTAACACTGTTCATATGCGATTGGGAAAGCAAACCATATAATGGACTTAGCGAAAGGATTTAGATTTACAAGAGTAACGTTGATATCTTTCTGCATTCCTATTTTGCATCTAAATAATAAATTGCATCTGAAGTATTGTGTAGAGTTTTGATTGTCTTACCTAAAAGAGGATTTCTTTCCCATCAAAATGTTTGTATGAATGAGAAATCACATTGAAACGTACTGATTCTTACTAGATGAAACAGGCTGGATGGAGGGAAGATGTTTTCCAAGCTGAGGATAGATTCAGTGTCTCAGAAACACAGATAATCCATTTAGGATTGTGATGAGAAGTTTTTTCACTGCAAGGATTATGAACTTTTGGAATTCTCCATCTTGGTGGCCCAGTCATTGCAGAGATTGATATTAAGGATATCAGGAGAAACAAGTGCTTAAAATGGCCATGAGGATCAGCCATAATCTCATTAAATGGCTGAGATTAAATGGCTGAGGTTCGTATGACCAGATGGCCTACTCCTGTCTCTCTTTACATTCTTGTATTCTCACTACAAAGCATGCCATTCCAGCCATTCCATTAATAATTCCATGTCCATGAGCCATTTGGTCCTAATTCAACATTCCTACTTGCTCCACAATATTAAATACAAAACTTCTGCTCAAGCCACAAAATCCTTTAACACTAGTTTAACAACTGTGTCCAGATTTCCGTATTTCAAGCAACCTTTGTATCGCCCCAACCCGTATAATTCAACCATTATCCTATTAACTAAATTTGTATCCTCTCATTCCCCTCACATCAGCCACTGAAAATAATCCCACAGTCTACTTCCACTTATCTTCACCCACCATTAATTTTTTGTTCATTATGTGAGCGTTTAACCTACTCGGCTGCAGAAACGAAACACCCCAATTTCTGAGATCTCCAAAAATACATTACATCTTCTCCGACATTCCTCATTACTGTTTTTGATTCTAGGTAGTATTTATACAGCATAATGTACATCCCCGATTTAGGTTGCTCGTTGTGTTTTATTTGCACTGTTCTTTTAATAACCTTAATGCATGAACCCATGTAATGTTATTATATAAAGGTGAATTCTTCTCAGCTGATTGATGCTCTACCTTCCTTCACATAGTCGCAATCTGCCACAACTTGATAAAGTAACGTTTTGATGCATTCACCAATTTTTTAATATTGTTTTCCTTATCCTGATCATTTATCTTTATGATCGTGAGCTTTTCACTTTCTGCTTTCCCGTCATAATAAGCACTTTGTGGATAATTTCATGAGTTATCACTAACATGTCTTTTCCATGAAAACTAAGGGTCTTTAAAAAACCCAATTGAAGAATCTTCAAAAGAAAGAGCAAGCAGAACCAGCCGTAATCAACTCTGTTAAGTGGCATAAATTAACGCAAACATGTTTGTGTTCCATTTTAGCCAGCATTATAGATACAAGCAATTTAAATTAGCAACTATCAGGAAACAAATTGCCTCAATTTCCTGGTTTGTCCCTCTGTTATCTTAAGTTGCCATCACTGTTGCTGTTCATCAATTGGACAATTTTTCTTTCCGCAAAAGTTGGAAACTAGTAGCAGCACATACGCTATGTTTAACCAACTTCAATTCAAGATTCTCATATCAAATAGCTATTAATGAAGAGTTCTTCAGTAGTTTAGGGCACAACTTTTTGTCATTTCTCTTAATAGTAACTCCTAATATTTACAACTATGTCCTATCTTATCTTCTGCCAAGTTAAATTCACACAATGACTTATAAAACTAGATATGCCAAATAATGACAAGAATATCAAATTAATTCAAGCATGAGTAATGAATTTATATGACCCGGTATTCAAATTTCTTCATTTTGGTTAAACATTATAGTAAACCCTCATTTTAACAGACCCCTTTTGGAATGGATTTTGGTTACAGCAGACTGACCTGCCCATGCCACCCCTGGCTAACACGACCTCACTGGCCCCTTACAGCCCAGGCTTTCCCAATGCAGTCACATTTTTTTCTGGAAGGACATGAAATTGCTCTTAACATTTGCTGCAGGATGGTTAACTTTCAGAGATTTGTCAACTTTTTCCATTATCAATTCAAACAGAAAGAGCATGCACCAAAGCTACATTGTGACTTAATTTATGCAAATAAATCATCCATTCAGGCTGGTGAAAACATGGTTAATTATGCTGAAAAAAAAAATCTCAGCAGTCATATGAAGATTTCTGACTGTTGTCACAAGAGATAGGAGTATAAAGCAAGTTAAAAAAGCAATTGTCAAGTTAAATTTAACTCTAAAGCATTTACATTCCCAGGTCAGAATATACAGTTCCCTCCACAAAGGTTTGGGATGAAGACCCATCATTTATTTATTTCCCTCTGTACTCCACAATTTGAGATTTCAAATAGAAACACATTTAAATGTGGTTAAAGTGCACATTGTCAGATTTTAATAAAGGCCATTTTTATACATTTTGGTTTCACCATGTAGAAATTACAGCAGTGTTTATACATAGTCCCCCCATTTCAGGGCACCATAATGTTTGCACAGCAATGTCATGTAAATGAAAGTAGTCATTTTTAGTATTTTGTTGCATATCCTTTGCATGCAATGACTGCTTGAAGTCTGCGATTCATGGACATCACCAGTTGCTGGGTGACTTCTCTGGTGATGCTCTGCCAGGCCTGTATTGCAGCCATCTATAGCTTATGCTTGTTTTGGGGGCTAGTCCCCTTCAGTTTTCTCTTCAGCATATAAAAGGCATGCTCAATTGGGTTCAGATCGGATGAATGACTTGGCCACTCAGGAATTGACCATTTTTTAGCTTCGAAAAACTCCTTTGTTGCTTTAGCAGTATGTTTGGGATTATTGCCTTGCTGTAGAATGAATCGCTGGCCAATGCGTTTTGAGACATTTGTTTGAACTTGAGCAGATAGGATGTGTCTATACACTTCAGAATTAATTATGCTACTACCATCAGCAGTTGTATCATCAATGAAGATAAGTGAGCCAGTGCCTTCAGCAGTTATACATGCCCAGGCGATAACACTCCCACCACCGTGTTTCACACATGAGGTGGTATGCTTTGGATCTTGGGTACCTTCTCTCCTCCATACTTTGCTCTTGCCATCATTCTGATATAAGTTAATCTCATCTCACCTGTCCACAAGACCATTTCCGAAAACTGTGGTTGCTGATAACCTGGCCATTCTGTGGCAAACTGTAACCTGGCCATCCTATTTTTGCGGCTAACCAGTGGTTTGCATCTTGCAGTGTAGCCTCTGTATTCCTGTTCATGAAGTCTTCTGCGGACAGTGGTCATTGACAAATCCACACCTGACTCTTGAAGAATGTTTCTGATCTGTCGGACAGGTATTTGGGGACTTTTCTTTATTATAGAGAGAATTCGTCTGTCATCAGCTGTGGAGGTCTTCCATGGCCTGCCAACGTCCCTGTGCAATTAGTAAGCTCACCAGTGCTCTCTTTTCTTCTTAATGATGTTCCAAACAGATGATTTTGGTAAGCCTAAGGTATGGCTGATGTCTCTAGCAGTTTCATTCTTTTTTCTCACTCATAATGGGTTAGTTGACTTTCATTGGCATAGCTTTGGTCCTCATGTTGATAAACAGCAATAACAATTTCCAGTGAAGGAAAGACTGGAGGAAAGACTAGGCGCTGAGAGCTCTCATATATCTGCATTAAGGAGGCAATTAATCACAACTGAGCAATTACAAACACCTGTGAAGCCATGTGTCCCAAACATTATGGTGTCCTGAAATGGGGGGGACTATGTATAAACACTGCTGTAATTTCTACATGGTGAAACCAAAATGTGTAAAAACGGCCTTTATTAAAATCTGACAATGTGCACTTTAACCACATGTGATTTTTTTCTATTACAAATCTCAAATTGTGGAGTACAGAGGCTAATAAATAAATGATGGGTCTTTGTCCCAAACATTATGGAGGGCACTATACACAGCAAACCTGAATTCGCATCAGCATTTAAGAATTTAAACTTATCATCAAAAATCATCCACAACAAACATGAGGACTGAATTATGTAGCATAGCGTGATTTAAATTTGTTTATGATGCCATTTATGTAAAAATAAATCCATTTACAAAGCAAAAACAAATTAGACAACACAATGAAAGACCCCATATTCTACATAGTTGTGTATGTTACAATTTTGAAGATCTGAACAAATGAACAAATTATGAATTGTAATTGATGTTTTTCAAGAATCTACAAATATAATGTAATTTACAGAATTTCCCGCTTTTTAACATTCGAGGGCAATTGGAGGATAATCTTGTACCTACATAGCATCGGTCAATGTCAAACACTACTAAATTATCTTGAACAATAAATGCAATTCAATGCAATGGTGGCCATTCAATGTGTGCAAAAGTCACATGATGAATCAAAAAGTGAAGCATGATTTTCAGCTACTAGTTCGTCAGCCATCACGTTCATTGCAGACACAAAAGATTGCGGATACAGTATTCTGGAACAAAGACAAACTGATCAAGGAACTCAATATAACTCAGGAACTCAAGGTACTCCTTACCTGCCTCTACCTATCACCCAATGGATGCCATCTCCCAACTCGTCCTCTTTCGCATCTGGTTCCTATTGCCCCTCACATCCTTCATGAGCCGACTCCACCCATTGCCTGCAAGCACCTTTAAACTTCACACTGCAATCCTCGTTATTACTGGCCATCTCCCCTCTAAATTCTCAGTCATGATACAAAGTCTTGTCACAAATAGTTGCCTCTCCACCTGCCTCCACAGATGCTGCCTGACCCACTGAGCACCTCCATCTGTTTTTCACATCACATTCATTGTGACAGATTACCAAAATTAATATCTACATCTTGCAGTTCAAGATTGGGCTCACTATTTTCAGCCTTCATGAATCACCATTCAATACTGAAATTGGATACCTCAGAGCAGAAGTAGAAGAGAAATAGATGGATCGATAATCACACTTGTCAGGAACTAAAACTGGCAGAGGAGGTTGTCTTCTAAGTAAAATGTCGCGTTAAACAGATATAAAGGGGGAGGAAAGGGGAAATGCATCATAGTTTACATGCTCGACTAATCTTCAACACAGGAAACAGCCGAAGGCATCTGCATGTAAACATTAAAATATTCAAATCAACATTGTTGAGTTTTTGATGCTTGCAGCAGGCATCCCATGTAATATTAATTTCTAAATACTCAAGGGGCTGTCAAAACAGATGTTAGAAAAGTGAATTCATAAAGAGGATTCAGTTCTTCATCTTGAAAGAAAACTGCAAAGGAACCGATGAATCTCAATCAAAGATTTAAAATTGCTTTGATCTGTAAGCCAGTGAGCTTCTAGCCATAATTTATTAAATGGCTTCAAGAATCTAAAAGGGTTGCTTCACTCTAAATTGACCTGAAATACAGGGCTGTAGCAGGCAAACCATGGTTCAAAGGTCTTCTCCCATCTTTGTGGAAATTTGTAAGCTCGTCTTTTACACAACTTCATTTACTACATTGGCGCAACTTAATAATGTTAAAACATGCATTACAAATATCTTGAAAGCCAACCAAATCTTAAATTGCTGAAATCTCAGATTTTATTTCACCATCCTCTGATTTGGTGGCAATACCAAGTGCAATGGCAAAAGTTGGCTTTGCAAAATCAAACAAGTGACTCTCCCACTCTGCAACAAAACACAACTCCAGCAGTTGCAGAATTCTGAACAAAATCTTTTTTTGTAAATGTACAGGCTCCTTATTCTTTTGCATCAAGAAAAATGGTGTGTTATGAAAACAATTCCATTGCTATAGCATGTGCATTTCAGCAAGAATTCTACCAGAGTGCAATATTTACAATGTTACATAGTGATACATCATAGTTAAAAAGCCTTAGTTATCATTAAAAATTCATTGTGATAATACAACAATCTTCTGTAGTCAGAGCATAAATGTAACCCGTTTCAATAAAAAAAGAATTCTAAACTAAATATATGATATTGCTATGAAGCTAAAGAATGTTAGTCTGTTAATTGTGTTAAATATCAAATAATTTCCATAAATAATTGTTATATTGCTTGCCTGCTTGCAGAAATGAGTCTCTTACCTTCATTGGAGATATATGTGACTGAGAAACAAAACCATGAATGTTCTCAATCTGAGAGACGTTCTTCTCTGACACATGTACAAGCTCTGGGCCTTTCACGTCATTGCTAATCTGCGGAGAGCCGTGTTCTTGCGGAGATGCATCGTCATCTTGATAACGATACTTCTATAAAAACAAAAGTGAAGAAACAAGGGACATTAACAAAGATAATGGCAAAATCTAAAAATCCAGACCATGATATTAACTTTCCAGTTTACAATGTAGATATTTAACATAATTCAATGGAACTATTTTACAATGTATAAATTTGCCAAGTTAATGCAAAGAAAAATGTTAATTATGTTGGAAATAACTCGTGCTGATGAACAAGCTATAACCCAAGACATTAACCACTCATCTTTTCACTGGCACTGCCTAACTTAAATACGACTTGCATTGTTGTTTATTAAATGGCAGTTTCAATCATTTCAATCAAAGAAATACGTTTTATAAACACCAACACAATTCTTGAAATGGCCACTCCAATGTACTAAAGAGTTTTTTAATTGTAACTGTACAATCACCTATATATTAGCACTACCATAGAAAACCAACTTTGAGGGGCTTTGAAGAAGGGTCTCGACCGAAACGTCACCCATTCCTTCTCTCCCGCTGAGTTACTCCAGCATTTTGTGTCTATCTTTGCTTTAGACCAGCATCTGCAGTTCCTTCAGACAAATTTGAGGGGATTTGCTTCTGAACATTTAAGTGGAAGATGCTGATTAGTTAGATAGATATGGTGACATGCTCCAATTTTAAGCACCAGAATCTTACATACACCTCGTGCATACTAATCAAATGTCATCATCATTCAACAACCAGGGAAGGACACACATCAAAATATTCAAACTGTGCTTCATACTTATTACTTAACCAAGAGTATAAAAAGCTCAATGTACAAAGAATGAGTCAGGGAAGAATGCCGTGGCCTCTTCGAATTACAGAGCTGTTATTTTACAACAACAAATAGCATGCTACTCTAACTGCACAGTGAAATACCCATTAATCAATTTCCCCAGCCTTTCCAACTTCTATCATTTTGTGCAATGAAATGCTTTCCAGGAACACCTCTTTCATAATTTGAGGCATAAAGTTAAACAAATTAAACAGTTTGCAGCTGCATGCACTCACCAACACAAGCCAACGCTAGCAGCTTCTCTCAAGGCAGCTCAATATCTTCAGCTGGATACTTCAGGTATGAACAGCATCAAATCAAGACATTTAATGACTCAAGAAACCATTGCTTCTACTCTCAATTACACAACTGCTTCCATTGTAAATTATTCAAAGGGCTCAGCTCACAAAATAAGGTCAATAAGATTGTTAATGGAAAATGAATCATTACAATAACTCAAGGACAATTACACAAAGGACAGTCTTGAAAAGTCTTATTAGAAAGGACAGATAGTAAAACCCATAGAGAAGGTGAAAATGTGCCATTTGAGGATAACAACAAAATCCACGAGATGAGGATTGGTGGTATTAGAAATTGTAAAAATAGCCTTTCATTTGACACAGGGTTAAACCTAGTATATCACTAAAGTGTTGTGCTTCCTTCGTGAATGTAAAGATTAAAAAATGAATCTGGGGAGTCTCGGTTCAGTTAAGAATGACTACCTTTTGAAATGACGCAATCTATAATTCAACACAAAACATTGAACCAAAGATGTCAAAAACAAAATGTGCAGATGCTGAAAATAACAAAACAATACAGAAAATGCTGGGAAAATACAGGAATATCAGGGGAAAGAGAAATAGAGTTAATGTTTCAGGTTGAATACTCTTCAATTGCACTTCAGAACACTAAATGGGTCATGACTGGTGGTGGAATCTTGTAGGTCAGTGAAGATAACATTCCAAAAACATTTTCCCTTTGTGACACTCTGGCCAGGTCTCTCTCACCTATCTCTCCACTTCCCCATGTAACCACAAGAGAGGCAATATGTGTTTTTTTAATCTTTCGCTATCCAGTGACCACAAGGAAACTAAATAGTCCTTTCAGATGAAGCAGTGATTCATTGCACTTCTAATCTAGTGCACACGGTGTGGTCTTCCCTACAATTAAGTAACCAAATATCAATTAGATCAGTGCTTCTTAAACTGGTGAATGGTTCACCCAAGGGCGAATGAAATTATTTTGGGGTGAATGAAACTCAAGGGGTGAATGAAGGGTGAATGACTTAATTTATTTAGATATTATTTTTTTTTTTCTATACTTACAAAAGGCATTGCCATTAAAGTGGTTAGTAAGCTCTTATTGGTTTTAATGGCAGAGGAGCTGGAAATTTGTTGGGGGGGGGGGTTATCTACCAATGGTTTCTTTACATATTTTTGGGGTGTTCAAAAAGTTGAATAAAATAAACACTTAAGAAATGAGTGAATTTATGTTTGTTGCTCATGTGACAAAATAAATTATAAATGAAATTATACACAAGGGAGAATAAGATGAAAATTACAAAAAAAATTTAGTCGAGGGTGAATTAAATTTTGTGATAAAGACTCATGGGCGAATAACACTGAAATAGTTTAAAAAGCACTGAATTAGATGACCACTTAACAGGAACCTTTCTTCAGTCCGTAGGAGTGACACCAAACTTCTTGTTACCTGTCGCATTAATTTGCCATCCCACTCACATTCCAACCTCTGTTTGTGGCCTCCTGTACTTTCCCCCAGTACAAGTATGACCAGCATCCCATCTTCAGTCTGAGCATGTTGTCACCTTCAGATTTCCAATCAAATTCAACTATTTCAGGTTTTCACTTTAGTTCAGTTTTAGAGAGGCCCTTCGGCCCACTGCATCCGGACCGACCAGCGATCCTCGTACACCAGCACTACCCTACACACTAGGGACCAATTACAATTTTTACCGAAGCCAATTAACCTATATACCTGTATGTCTTTGGAGTGTGGGAGGAAACCAGAGCACCCAAGGAAAACCCACATGGTCACAGGGAGAAAGTACAAACTCTGTACAGACAGCACCCGTGTTCAGGATCGAACCCAGGTGTCTAGCGTTGTAAGGCAGCATCTCTGCCTAAGGCGCTACCATCGCCAACAAAGCTGCATTCAAATGTAGTCCCTCATCCCTGGTGATGATGCAGTCAAACTTCTCTGCACCCTCACTAACGACCATACGTGCACACACCTCCAGATGCAAACTAACTAGGGAACGATAAGGTAACTCAGTTTATTATCGGGAATGGCCACTTTTGATGCTGCAAGATTATCAACCTATTGAACAATTTGACTATTGTTTTCTGTCTCTTTCCAATTTGTTTGGTATTGCCAACATTCTCGTTTGATTTTAATTCTCTACATCTGTTCCAGCCTACATTCAGCAGCTTTTATATCTGCCCTATATTTTTGTCTTTCTACATTCTCTTTCTAATTACCCACCCTTACCAAACAGATGGCTTCAAAAACTGCATACCAATACGACAGCCTGCCCTTGCCCTATCAAAGATATTACATTTATCCTATTCATCTTTCTCCTGACCTCTTTGCAGCATAAAACCAATTTGCTCTCCAACTTGTAGAAACAAGGAACTGCAGATGCTGGTTTACAGAAAACCCCCCACAAAGTGCTGAAGTAACTCAGTGGGTCAGGCAGCAGGCAGCATTGCTGGATGACTTGGATAGGTGATGTTTTGGGTCTGGACCTTTCTTCAGATTGATAGTGAGGACAGGAGAGGAAGGGGGTGGAGAGAAAGCTGGAAGAGGGGCAGGAAAAGCCTGGCAGGTAATAGGTTGACTGGTAACTCACCTGCGAGTTGGGTTTTTGATAGGCAGGTGGTTGAACAAAGACCCGAGATGGAAAGATAGAAGGTGCGAGACAAAAGGATTGAAGAGTTGCGAATTATGATGCTAGAGGAAGGAATGTGGGAAGGGGAGAGAAAAATTACAAATCCAGGTGGGGCACTAAGAGGGGTGTGGGGGGGAGGGGGGTGAAGGGGGAGGGTTTATGGGGGACGGGACGGGGGGAGTTGTGGGGGAAAGGGGGGGGGGGGGTGTTGCCTATAATTGGACCTCTCGCTGATTTCGACACATTCGTCCTTATCCTTAGCACAGCAAGAGACTACATGTTCCCTGAACATCACATAGTTTGCTTACTTCTCACCAACAGGTTTGACCCGTGGGGATTAAAGCTAACCTGCGCACATAACATGCCTCCAATCCTGTTTTCTTCAATTCCAGTCGAGTACAGAAGCTCGTGCAAAGGATCAGGTCAAGCGAACAGAAGGTGACAGCGTTTAAAGCAAAAATAGCATCATAGTCCATCAGCCAAAATTGAAACAATGCTGAATGAGGTCACAACAAAATTGGTATTTTTTACCTCCTTGACGTCAATTACATTCACTTCCTTCCTGCCATATGCTTGAGGTTAAACACCACCAACACCAAATGAGGTGAAAACCATCATCTCAAATTGCAACTTCACTTTGCTCGGCAATTTACATTGTGAAACATTGAGAGATAATCAATGAATTCCAGTTCAATGAGCTGCTTTACTATTTGCACCATCTTTTAATACCAAATACACATTTAATGAATTCTAATGTGCTGAAAATCTTTGCAACTGTTTAACCTGCACAGCACTCAGATCAAGAACCTAGCTTTGGTTTATTTACTTCAAGAGAGTAGTTCAAATATGTTAAAGATGGCATAGTGACTAATAGAATAAACCTGGCCTCAAGCTTCTCCACATCAATCCTGAGATGTCAGTACAAAACTTAAATGTATGCATGATTCAATTTGGAAATAGGTTATATGCTTCAAATCTGAAGTGCAGGAAATCGTTACTGCAGCACCAACCATTGATGATTTGAAAACATTACAAGTGATCACTAATCATTTTTATTTTTATCATTTTTTATTCATTAAGTATAGGAATTGCTGGCAAGACCAGAATGTTTACAACAGGAGACCATTCAGCATATTAAACATATGCTGACTCGCAGAGTAACCCTATCAATCATATTCCCCCTCATATTCTTTCACAAACATTCTCGTCAGATGCTGCCTGACCCACCAGATGTTGCCTGGGGTAAACGGGACGAAAAAGGTTGGGAACCCTTGCCCTAAGTGAAGGCAAGTAACACGGGGACAATCTGGTGGCAGTGGGGAAGGATAGCAAATGTGCATATGAGAGCAAAATCACTAACAGAAACTTATGACCTCAATATTTACTTAGCTGGTTCAGCTGAATTTCTGGCCACTGGTGACCTCCAGGACTGTGTTTCCACTTTGAAGGAAATTGCCCAAAATTCGGGAAATTCAGGTTGTCTTCGAGTAATTTTAGGGAAATGAAATAATTTCGGGAAATCTCCGCATCCGACCCGCAAAGGGGTCCAATCCGGTCCGCGGGATGATTTTGGGGGAAAAAGTATATTTACGACCATCCGTGCCTGCGCAGTTGGGGGAGGCCCGTCAGCCTCGTCACAATTGAAAATGGCGTCGATGACACGGTAGAGACGCAAAATGACGTCGTCTCCCCGCACGTGCGCAGTGGGTCCGGTATCCGCATGTGCGCAATTGAGGCGGCAGTCGCACATGTGCAGTTGGGGGGTGGCTTAGAAAATTTCAGGAAATACCATCAAATTCCAGGAAATTTGGGATTTTATTTAAGAACATTTTTTTTGAGGTGTGGCAGCAGTGCTCCAGGATGCTGATGATGAGAGATTCCACAACAGTAATGCCCAAAACAATTTATTTTAGTTTAGTTTAGTTTACTAGTGTCATATGTACCAAGGTACAATGAAGCTTTTGGTTGCATGCTACTCAAAGAAAAATAACCATACATGATTCCAATCAAGCCGTCTAGTGTACAGATAAAGGATAAACGGTACAACATTTATTGCAAAATAAAGTCAGATTGAGTCCAATTAAAGATAGTTCAAATGTCTACAATGAGGTAGATGGGAAGTCAGTGCCGCACACTAGCTGACAAGAGGACTGTTCTGTTACCCAATTGTGTTTACAGCTGGAAAGAAACTGTCCCTACATATGGAGGTATCTATTTTCAAACTCCTGTACCTCGTGCCTAATGGGAGAGGGGAGAAATGACAATGACCAGGATGAGACTGGTCCTTGATTTGCTGGTGGCCATTGCCTGGCATTTGTGTGGTGCAACCGTTACATGCCACTTACAGGCCAATGTCAAGTATTGCACACTCTTTGCTGCATGTAGGCATGGACTGTTTGGTTTCTAAAGACATGGTCATGGATTGAACAATGTGCAATTAGCAAACATCCACACTTGACCTTGCCATTGAGGGAAGATCAACCACGAAACCTTCCTAGTCATCCTACTACTTCTACTGTTCGCACCCTTGTATCCCTGACATGAGCTCATCTTCCCCAGCCAACATTGGGTCATTATGGACTCCACCCTTCCTGACGTCATCTGTTGCCAGCCCTGTTATGTTCTGGCCTTCTCTATTTTCCAGTCTGAACAAGGGTCCGACCCGAAACGTCACCTATTCCTTTTCTCCAGAGATACTGCCTGACCCACAGAGTTACTCCAGCATTTTGTATCTATCTTCAGTGTACACCAGCATCTGCAGTTCCTTCCTACACAAAACCATGAAAGATGATCCAAACTGGTACAAAGTCTAAGAAAATCCTGTTGCTCTGCCCTGTGGTTAATGGATTTGCAACAACCAAACTATCTTACAATCCGTGCCTTTTATCACACTAAGGAAAAGTCTTGACCTGAAACATCGTCTGTCCGTTTCCCTCCACATATACTGCTCAGTCTGCTGAGGTCCTCCAGAACTGTGCGTTTTGCTCTTTTACCCTCTCGATACACATTGGACTGCAGTTCTGACAGGACTCCTCGAAACTGGACTTGGTCAATAATTGCTTGACATTGAAAAGTAAAAATACTTGCCTCATCTGTGGAATTCAGCTCCCTAGTCCAAATTTGGACCGGAGAGAGGTCTAATCAAAGCCAAAAGTGGACACTGTTGTAAACAAGTGTTGCTTGATAATAATGACAACACCTCCTCCTCAGACTTTGTTGATTGTAACTGATAACAGACTGATTGGTTGGTAACTAGCCAAATCTTTTTGGTTCTTATTTTTCCTCACAGACAGAACATCCCTAGGGATTTTATTTATGAAAAAAACAGGCAGATTCCTGGGATTTGGAGTAACTTCTCTGGAAGTGTAGCAGGACAGATGCAAAACTTTGTTGGTACTTTCACTGGGTGTCATTTGGTCCCAATGCCTTTGGTGTATCTAGCACTCTGTTGTTTCATTCCAAAATAAGAAATAAAAATATTCGGCATTTGTATTTTATTTTACTGCAGACATGACCATTTCTGTAGGTAACACATTTTGCAATAAAATGTACCCGTAGAGGCAAAGTGTAGGAAGAAACTGCAGATAATGGTTTACATCGAAGATAAGACATAAAATGCTGGAGTTACTCAGCAGGACAGGAGACATCTCTGGAGAGAAGGAATGGGTGCCATTTCGGGTGGAGGCCCTTCTTCAGACTGAACAAGGGTCTCGACCTGAAACATCACCCAGACAGCATTTCTCCAGCATTTTGTTTACATCTCTCACAGACGTAAAGCTAGTTCATGTGATAATTATCTTTATTTAAGGCTTCACGTCATTAAAATGAAGACAAAATCAATCAACAAAAAAAACTAGTTAAAATTCTGCAGCAGCAAAATAGTGTAGATTTTATCTTTAAGTTCTGAAAAGGTCTGAGGAGAGATCCAGAAGGGCTAGTATTAAAACTTAAATTCTCCCAAGTACAGCATGGAAGAGATTTAATCAAATACTAAAGCAGAATAAAACCTAATAGGTTACAATATTGAAAGTTACAAAACTACAAATCATTCATATGCAACCCTTATTCAGCAAAAATAATACAGCAATCTAGCAAGTGGCAAACCAAAAGCATCAGTATGCTAGTCATGGTTTTCTTATCTACAACTTTCTGTGTCTGCCGAGCATAAATTTTCATCCGTATTGATCTCCATGTCACTATAAAATGTTTTTTCCCCCCCCATACTCTTCACAATTTTTTTAATTGAGCGGTGACATTGCCAAATAAGGGACAGAGTTGGTCGGATACAAAGGGTAGAAATATACCAGTCCAGCAGAGGTGAAGAATGAAATTTGTTCAAAACTATGGCATTTAAAGCATTTAGCACCCCTCCTAAATGGATACTGGCATTTCCACAATGCAAATAGTTCATGCGCTTCAGACAAATTTCCTCGGTCTCATTTATAACTGGGAGCACAACCTGGACAATGTCCACAGCCAGGGATGACAGATCATACTTCCACTAATTTTCAATGGTTAGATTTTAAAAAAAGGTGATTTTTTTAACCTTTCCTCCGATTTATTAGCAACCCAGAAATTTGAAACCATGGACACTTTTTGAAGATGAATAAGGATTCATTGCTTGGAAGAAACATCAGGAGCAGGCCAGACAGTCCTCCAATTCCAACATTCTATTGATTGACACAGTGCTTGTACATTAACTCATTTTCCATCCCTATCCTCAAATACTTCAATTCCCTTCTTACTACAAATGCTTAAATACACCGAGCAAACCTGTCCTCTGGGCACAGCACTGCAAAGACTCAGGGACCTTTGAATGTCGAGACTGACACCTCCTACAAGGCAAAATCAGGACGCAGCTCAATTGTCAGCGAAGCATCACTCCCTGACGATCTCAATGCGTTTTATGCATGCTTTGATAGGGAGAACACTGATGTGCCTTCCCGAGCCTCCATTCGCCGTGATGGTATTTCAGCAACAGTCACAGAGGCCGACGTCAGAAGATCCTTAAGGGGGGTGAACCCTCAGAAAGCGCCTGGACCTGATGGTATACCCGGTCGTGTTCTAAAAACCTGTGCGGACCAACTGGCTGGAGTTTTTACAGACATTTTCAACCTCTCGCTTCCAGTGATGGAAATGGGGGGGTACGCAGGAGTACGGCGTTCCCCTAGTTTTCAATTTCCAGCTTGGGTTTAATGAGTACTGCAGAAAGATTTGAGCCGTTGTTAACTTGTTAACAGTAGTTATACAATGTATCATCAATACATCGATCCACATTCCTCAGTAAATGTAATTGTGTTTTAACACCGCGTTCCTTTGAATAAAATTCAAGGGAGAATTTCTTAAACTCACTGTCAGGGCTACCGGACCGCGAGCACGGGCTCAGGTAAAGTCACGTTATTTTATTTGCCTCCCTACCATTCTGCCTCCACCCCACTCAGCCCCCCCCCCCCCCCCCGCCCTCAGCCCCCCCCCCCCCCCGCCCTCAGCTCCCTCCCCCGCTCTCTCCACCACTCTCAGCTCTCTCCACCACTCTCAGCTCTGTCCTCCGCTCTGCCCACTCTCTCCCCGCTCTACCTGCTCTCGATTATGTATTTTGGGAGGTATTTTGGAGAAAGGAGATGCATAAAATGGGCACATTTTAAAAAATCAGGGTTCAGATATACAAACCTTCAAAAGCAAATGATATGCTACATTTTCAAATGGGAAATAATGCTTAAGAAGCTAATAGAAAACTTGTATAAATCATCGGTTGTGCCATAGTTAGAATATTGTGTTCAATTGTTCTGGAACGATATTTTCTTCAGCTAACAAAAATAATGAATAATTAGTCTGAGTTAGTCAATTAGTTAATGGTGCAGTAACGCTTGGCTAGCAGTCACCGTTGAATGGCATTCGATATACTAGTTAAGAGGGAGAAGGATGTCAGAAATAAAGACTCTAAATTTAAGAGAACTTTTGGAAAGTGAGGCAGAAGAGTAGACTATGCAGAACATTGACGAACAATGTGAAATGTTCCAAGATCTTCTGGGTAATAGACCTGTACATTTTGAATTGAATTGAAATTATTTGTCATTCAAAAATGAATGAAAAGAAATTAATGTTATCCCTAACAACTAAGTTCAGGTAGACAGTAACATGGATAAGGGGGAGCCAGTGGATGTAGTGTACTTGGACTTTCTGAAAGCCTTTGTCCCACACAGGAGATTAGTGGGCAAAATTACAGCACATGGTATTGGGGGTAGGGTATTGACATGGATAGAAAATTGGTTGGCAGACAGGAAACAAAGAGTAGGAATTAACGGTTCCCTTTCAGAATGGCAGATAGTGACTAGTGGGGTGCCTCAAGGCTCGGTGCTGGGACCGCAGCTATTCACAATATATATTAATGATTTCGATGAAGGAATTAAAAGTAACATTAGCAAATTTGCAGATGACACAAAGCTGGATGGCAGTGTGAACTGTGAAGAGGATGCTATGAGGATGCAGGGTGACTTGGATAGGTTGGGTGAGTGGGCAGATGCATGGCAGATGCAGTATGATGTGGATAAATGTAAGGTTATCCACTTTAGTGGCAAGAACACGAGGCAGATTATCATCTGAATGGCAGGTAGTAACTGGAGTAACTCAGCGGGTCAGGCAGCATCTCTAGAGCACAGGAATGGGTGACGTTTCAGGGTCGAGGCCCTTCTTCTATATGGTGTCAGATTAGGAAAAGGGGAAGTGTAACGAAGCTGGATGTACTTGTACATCAGTTGCTGAAAGTAAGCATGCAAGAAACAGCAGGCAGTGAAGAAAACTAATGGCATGTTGGCCTTCATAATGATAGGATTTGAGTATAGGAGCAAAGAAGTCCTTCCGCAGTTGTCCAGGGCCCTGGTGAGACCACACCTGAAGTATTGTGTGCAGTTTTGGTCTCCTAATTTGAGGAAGGACATTCTTTCTATTAAGGGAGCGCAACGTAGGTTCACGAGGTTAATTCCCGGGATGGCAGAAATGTCATATGATGAAAGAATGGAATGACTGGGCTTGTATCCACTGGAATTTAGAAGGATGAGAGGGTATCTTATAGAAACATAAAATTATTAAGGGATTGGACACGCTAGATGTAGGAAACATGTTCCCGATGTTGGAGGAATCCAGAACCAAGGGCCACAGTTTAAGAATACGGGGTAGGACATGTAGAACTGAGATGAGGAAAAACCTTTTCACCCAGAGTGTTGTGAATTTGTGGAATTATCTGCCTCAGAAGGCAGTGGAGGCCGACTCATTGGATGCATTCAAAAGAGAGTTAGATAGAGCTCTTAGGGCTAGTGGAATCAAGGGATATGGGGAGAAGGCAGGAATGGGGTACTGATTGTGGATGATCAGCCATGATTACATTGAATGGCTCAAAGGGCCTACTCCTGCACCTATTTTCTATGTATCTATGAAAAATGCTGGAATAACTCAACGGAACAGGCAGCATCTCTGGAGTGATGGAATGGGAGATGTTTGGGGTTGAGACCCTTTTTCATACTGATGTCAGGATGAGTGGGTCAGAGATAGAATGCAGACGGGGACAGTAAGACTGGTGGGAGAACTGGGAAGGGGGTGGGGATGGAGAGAGAGTGAAAGCAAGGGCTGTTTGAAGTTAGAGAAGTCAATGTTCATACCGCTGGGGTGTAAGCTACCCAAGCGAAATATGAGGTGCTGTTCCTCCAATTTGCGCTGGACCTCACTCTGACAATGGAGGAGGCCCAGGACAGAAAGGTCAGATTGGGAAAATGGGAGGGGAATGGTGTGAATTCACAGCTTTATCCTGCGCTACTTAATACAAGGGCGAGCGAACGAGGGGACAGACGGACGATAGCAACGATCATAGAGTGGAATAAATGACATTTGGGTCGAGACCTTTCTTCACACTGAGTCAGGGGAAAGGGGAACAAGAGATATAGACGGTACTACGGACAAATGAATGGAAGATATGCCTATATCTCCCGTTTCCCTTTCTCTTGACTGTCAGTCTGAAGGGTCTCGACCTGAAATGTCATCTATTCCACTCTATGATCGTTGCTTATGTCTGACTGAGAGAGAGAGCTGCAAGAAAGCAGCTATGCCATATAATACACAATAAACTATATTATAAATACACAAAAACAAGTTATGCATTCTTGTACTCTTACATGGGTATGACCACACATAACCCCCCCCCCCCCCCCTCCCTTCCCAACCTCACAAACCTTAGAGTACCCCTAGTTCCTAAAACCCATTTCCATCACTGCTTGCTTCTGAGGTCTGTCCGTATTGGTGGAAATGTGTCAGCCTCGATAACAATCAGCACGGGAGAACCTCAAGGCTGCGTGCTCATCCCCCTGCTTTACTCACTCTGTACTCATGACTGCTTAGCCGGACATAGTGCGAACTCCATCATCAAATTCACCGACGACACCACTGTTGTGGGACGAATCACTGATGGTGACAGGTCAGAGTATAGAAGTGAGATCGACCGATTGACCAAATGGTGCCAGCACAACAACCTGGCCCTCAACACCAGCAAAATCAAGGAACTGATTGTGGACTTTATAAGGGGTAGGATAGGGACCTACAATCCCGTTTATATCAAAGGGACGATGGTGGAAAGGGTCAAGAACTTCAAGTTCCTGGGCGTGCATATTTCCGAAGATCTTTCCTGGTCCCAGCACACTGATGCAATTATAAATAAAGCACATCAGTGCCTCTACTTCCTGAGAAGATTACGGAGAGTGGGTATGTCAAAGAGGACACTCTCGAACTTCTACAGGTACACAGTAGAGACCTTGCTGACTGGTTACATCGTGGCTTGGTTCAGCTACTTGAGCGTCCAAGAATGGAAAGGAATGCAGAAAGTTATGACCACTGCCCAGTCCATCATCAGCTCTGACCTCCCCATCATCGAAGGGATCTATCGCAGTCGCTGCCTCAAAAAGGCTGCCAACATCATCAAGGACCCACACCATCCTGGCCACACACTCATCTCTCCGCTGCCATCAGGTAGAAGGTACAGGAGCCTGAAATCTGGTACAGCTAGGTTCAGGAACAGCTTCTTCCCCACAGCCATCAGGCTATTAAACTCACCATCAAACAAACTCTGAACTATAACAGCCTATTGCACTTTATCTGTTTATTTATGTGTGTATATATGGTCTATGCTATATAGACACACCAAACTGTTCTGGATTTATGTTTACAATACTCTGTTGTGCTGCAGCAAGCAAGAATTTAATTCTCCTATCTGGGACACATGACAATAAACTCTCTTGACTTGACTTGATTTATGCAGAACCCAGATCACTTAAGGATGGCAGATTCCTTCCCCAAAATGAAAGCGCTGAACCAGTCTTTTACAATACAAATTTTAATAGAAAATGCAGAAACTCACAAAAATCTGAACTAAAACAGAAAGTACTGAAATATTAACTTTCTCTTACCAAAATTGCTCTCGAAATTGTTATTATCAGCTGGTATTTTCAGTCACCATCACTGATGTTGATGTGGTTTCCAAACACATTAGCTACAATTTCCCAAGGCAAACCAGGGGATTTGAACTCAATTCCTGATCTTTACAAAAGGTTATTGATTCTGTAACGTTATTAAGTACAAATTGCAACAGCATTTCACAGCAACCATGGTCACTCCATTTTCACATTTCCAGTATGTAATTATGAACATTCTTAATAGTAGGACAAATAAATAATTTGACGAAATGGTATCTTAAACCACTTAAAGACCAAAACCACATTATGAACAATTGATGTTCAACAGCACCAAGAACATTCAGAGATATTGGTGTATTGATGGAAGTGTTCTGATGCAAGGTTGTCAATTTAAAACATTACTTCTCTCCCTACTGATATTGTGTAATCTGTTGGGTATTTCCCACGTTGTTTTATGCAAGATTTTATTTTTAGATTATTACTCCTATTACTTTTCCAAGAATGCAGCCTTTAAAGTTCTGCTGCTCTCCCCGATGGTTGATGAAAACCCCTTAGAAATCTCTGAATAAATGTTTTCCCAATATCCTGGCCAATAATCATTCCTCCACATCATCAACACTGGTCATTTATTTCTGCGCTTTTCATAAGAATCATATTGTACGCATACCGAACAATGCCAACACTTCAAAAGTGATCTGCATTCATTTAGATTCCATGACACCTTCTGATCGGAACATTTGAGATTCTTAGAAATTTGCATTTATGGAATGCCTTAAATCCATCCAGGGTGCCCAAGACAGAATTCGTAACCAACTGCTTTTTTAAATATTATTGGTTTTTACTTGCCTTGCAATATGCAAACAACCTGCCCAAGCACATAATTGGAAAAAAAAAGGAAAAAGTATTTATGGAACAGGAATGTCAGTGAAGGCCAGCATTTATCGGCAGTCTTTAATTGCCTGAGAAGATGCAGGCAAGCTTCCTTCTTGAACGACTGCACACCTTCTGAAGGTACTTTGATATCAGTCCATGGTTACTTAGAGCAAATTGCATTGCCAGTCATCATTAATTAAAAGGCCTATCAGTAAGGAGTTGAGCAAAATGAAAGGAAAGGTTGTGGGGTCAGAAGTGGTATATCCATATTGATAAATTTATGATGACATATTGATAAATTAAAAAAATAATTTGGTATTTCAAATTTTTTACAACAAACTACCAACGCTAGAAGACTAACGCCATAAATCTGGAGGTCAATAGGACTGATACAAATTACACATACCAAAGAGGAAACAAAATAAACAGTTTAGAAACATAGAGAATAGGTGCAGGAGTAGGCCATTCGGCCCTTCGAGTCATATGATCATGGTAGATCATCCAAAATCAGTACACCGTTCCTGCTTTTTCCCCATATCCCTTGATTCCGTTAGCCCTAAGAGCTAAATCTAACTCTCTCTTGAAAACATCCAGTGAATTGGCCTTCACTGCCATCTGTGGCAGAGAATTCCACAGATTCACAGCTCTCTGGGTGAAAATGTTTTTCCTCATCTCAGTCCTAAATGGCCTACCCCTTATTCTTAAACTGTGATCCCTGGTTCTGGACTTCCCCAACATCAGGAACATTTTTCCTTCATCTAGCCTGTCCAATCCCTTGAAGTTGATGTTTCTATAAGATACCCTCTCATCCTTCTAAATTCCAGTGAATACAAGCCCAGATGACCCATTCTTTCATCATATGTCAGTGTTCACGTGCAATAACTGCAATATGTTCTTCCATCCTTCCTTCCCCGCCCCCCCCCCCCAATCACAACCTACTTGCAAACAGCATAACGCTAGCAAGATAAAGTCACTGCAACTTTGCAGAACAGTTCAGTGTTTAAATCTTACTATTTACAGGCAACTATTTTGAAGATTCAAATATTTCTTTACATTTGTATTAACAGGCAGATCTCACGGGTTTGAATTCACATCCAGTGCAAGTTCGACCGGCTGCAAAGCTATGAAGTTGCTGATTGATCATTGACAAAGTGCAAAGTACATTATATTTCAGATGATGTCAATGTCCAAACTACAACTACACAATACATTTTTAAACTAATGGCATCCCACAGTACCGTAGACCACTGGTAAAATGTATTAAACATTTGAAACTTCCCAATGAGACAAATTTGGATAAATAATTGATTGTTGTATTAATCTAGAAGGAGTGTAGAATAATTTCTTACAAGCTCAAACACTAAGCTATTTCTGCAGTGCTTGCTGATGTTCCAAACCACAATTTACCTCCCATTTTGTATGGGGAGGGGGTAATATTGGAAGGCTCTATACTCTGATAAAAATTTAAGTAAATAAAAACTAATGTGTCTAATAATAAAATTATACAATCGTGAAACAAGTTTCAACATTTTTGGAATGATGGAAAACCAAATCAGAAAAGTCCAGAAGCTAAACACACTAAATGCCCATAAACCACAAGTGCAAAGCTTAAAAGCTGCAGAGTGATAGAACCAATGTATAATCAACTACTGTTAAAAAAAAATTAAGCGCAAACAACTGCAGGTGCTGGAAACTTGAAACCACCAAATGCTGGGTATATTCAGTAACTTCCGAGAAAGTGAAAAGGGAAAAGTTAGCACATCAGATCGACATCACTTCACTTGAACAACTTTTCAGGTCAAGTGAGGTTAACAACCAGAAATGTTAACATATACTGTCTAACATGCTGAATACTAATGATATTTTCTGTTTTAGCTTTAAAAAACATCTTAAAACAAATTTTATATCGCCAAATGGCTTATAGATCTATTGTCTTTGCAAATGAATTCAGTACTCAGTTCAAAGTTTTCATTAAAAAAAATCAGTATATTAAACATGTATCGTATATAACATTTTGAGTATATTTTCAAGCATCCTATTGTTAGCCACTTGCATTTAATCACCTCTGGTTGCTTGATTTCAACAAAACTATAGAAAATAGTTTTGCCTGTATTCTTCATGGCTAGTATTATTTTTTTCCAATCTCAAACACGAACTTCACCCAGCTGAACAGAAATTTGCAACATGAGAAGTACAGTGCCCCATAAGATGCACATTTCTAATTGCTCTCACGTCGTTAATGTTCAACTAGGCCGACAGTAAGAATAAGTACTGCAATCAGTTGAAGCAAACTTGGGCTGGGGGAAAGAATAAACATCTGGACTGCTACCCAATGGCCTGTTGGAAAAGACATCTGTAGGCTTGAACAAAAGCATCCAAGTTGATACAATGCCACATTTTTAATGCGTGCCCTGCTCAGTGTGTTACACATGGTGAGCATGCCCATCACAATTGCTCCTTATAGGAACTGCCTATGTGAAATGTGGTTATTGTATTTCCCTACAACACACAACTAATTTGTGTTGAACTTAAATCGTCCACAAGTTCTGAAATGTGACATGAATACAACTTTAGAAAAAAACCCACAGCAATGGCCACAATTGTGTTATCTTCTACTGTCAGTTTATACACAGGTCACAAAATGAGTGCTTTAAACAGCCACAAACAACCATGCAAATACATCCTCGCAAAATGAGGAAGATCCAAGGTGCTGGACGAAGGGCCATCAAATTAACCAAAGGCTCTTTAAAAAGCTGTTTCAATTATCCCATGCAGATAAAAGTTGTGTTAACTGCACATGTAAACTGGATCTTAAAAGCTAAATGCGTTCAAATGTAATATAGGGAAAAGCAAAAGAGTCACAGATCATACAGCGTATTTATGCCTGATAAAGAGAAAAACCATTAATACAAATACTCTACTAACCATATATGGTAGTTTCAACCAACCGTCAAATATTAGCTTGGCTCCACAACTGAACTGGCCACATTTTGCTTGGTATAATTGATAATAGACATTAACCTACCATAAGCAATGTTTGTTAATGACGTATTGCATCCTTTCTCTGATCCCACATATTATGTTTAGTGATACAGTGTGGAAACAGGCCCTTCGGCCCACCAAGTTCACACCGACCAGCTATCCCTGCACACTAACACTATCTGACACACACTAGGAATAATTTTACATTTATACCAAGTCAATTAACCTCCAAACCTGTACATCTTTGGAGTGTGGGGGAAAACCGAAGATCTCGGAGAAAACCCACGCCGTTCACGAGGAGAAAGTGTAAACTCCGTACAGACAAGCACCCGTAGTCAGGATTGAACCCGGGTCTCTGGCGCTGTAAGGCAGGAACTCTACCACTTATATTTAAGTCAATTTACAAAGATACCCTCCAGCTCCAAAAATCACCCCTGAATGCCACAGCAGCCAATAAAGTGAGTCTAGGTTGCAAACCACTGTAGCAAGATGAATGGATGACATGCCACAGGGCAAAAGTAGATTTAGTGCATTACAAAGGCCTTAAACAGACACTACAAATCCCTGGAAAAAAACATTTCCATAATAACAGGAATACCTTGAGAAAGCCCATTAATGCTTAAGATACACAAGTTTCATGCTAAAATCCTTATTTTATTATAACCTCTTGGCACTGGAACAAATACATTTCAAATGGGATTATTTTCCGTGGTAAAGTGTAATAAGGGATGGATACGACATCAGTCATGCAATTATTACGTGTATAATATCATAGCTGAAAATAAATAAGCTCGCTTTTTTGTTCAGGATAAAAATTGTCTTTTATTTAGCTAACATTTAAACACAACATTAATTAACTGCAGCATTTATAGCTGAACTCAAAGACATAAATATATGAAAAATGCTCCATTAGTATTTCCTCCAGTTTTGTTCTAAATTCCATGAATTTCAAAAAAACAACAATTTTATTTTGCTGGACTACATACTAATGCTAGAATATACTAGACCAGAAAATTAGAATATCCAAGTAAGACATGAAATGTCAAAATACCGTACCCTCGCCACTGCTGTAAATATAAAATTCTGTATATGAAAATGAAAAGACTAATGCTCAGACAAGAGTTTCACAAAGATCAAGTTCTAATTGTGTTAAGCATCAATATTATTTTAATATTATTCTTATAATGAAGAGCAGCAGTTTACGTTTGTCTCACTTTACATGCAATAGTTTGGTGCTGGAGCTTAACAGCCGCGTACACTTATCTCCCATTGATTGAATTGCAGTATGTAATCTCAGCACCATTTAAGAGAAGGCTTTTTAATCTACAGTCCTAATATTGACATCAGTTTGCACACACTTAAAAAGGTTTACGAATGCACCAGTCAATCTTACTGTATTTTCAAAATATACATGCAGGAACATTATTTCAACCCACCTTACATCCAAACATCAATGATATAGTATTGTTGGTACACGCCACCTTACAATGACACAGCATTGGAGAGAAACAATCCAAGTTTTTGATGCTAGGAGACATGTTAATTCCAGGCTAATAAATGATAAATTACAGAAGGACTGAACGGCTCAGCAAGCAACGGCTTAGAGCCTCTCAGCATCTCCACTTCTCTGGCATCTTCACTTTTGAAAGCTCCTTGGCGGACTTGCATTCCTTATAATACTTTTATTTTCTCTACCCGCTCCTCTCATATCCCCCCTCCCCTCCCCATAAAACAACTCTTGTTCACCTTTCGACGTAGATTCACAGTATTTAAAATTTCACAGTAACCCTGCCATCATTTGGCCGTCCTCATTCCCAAGGAACACATTCCTGCCAAGGAATAATTTCTCCAAGGCCAAGGGTGTCCGAGGGGGGCTGAATGTCAGTCAGATGAGCTGAACACACTGCAGCAGCTCCACCTGCTGCAGTGCAACTAATGCCATCTCCTCCATAGGATAAGCAGGAAATACAGCAAAGACACAAAAGCATGGTATGCTGGTTTGCACAAGAGGAGGGGGGAGGGGTAGCTTGTTGCAGTGAGAAACTCATTACATGCCCCGACAGACATGAACCCGACAGCATCCCTGCAAGGTACTTTCATGTTGGGATCACTGGAGCTGCAAGAATCTGGTGAAACCACATAATCACAACTAAGAAGGCAAAGCAATTTTATTGATTGTGTAAAACCCACAGAATAGATTAAATGAAATGACTGACAATCAGATTTTTGCTTTTTTTGTGTGAAAATCATCTAAAATATTTTAGCGGAGCCATAAATTAGGTTGGTAATTGAACAGCGTCACTGCCTAACCCCACAAATAAGAGCTGTTTATATTCATCTGACTTTAAAGAATGATACTGGAAAATCATGTGCAGCAACGTGATTAACAGTGGGGGTTGTACAGCACAGCTTTTAAACCTAAGGGGTCCTATTATTATGAGCACTCTGCTGTGACAGAACAAGCCTGATCAAACCCTTGGGTAATTTTTCCAGTCGTCTTTATGCCATCCTCAAACCTGTCTCATCGCTACCATCCCAGAACTGACCAATCAAATCACATCGCCTTGTGTCGGACAACGCAAGCCAGCACACGTGACCTGTCGCACACATCATTTTCCCATGGCTGAACAGATTACACAAGCAATGATCTGACAAGCAAGCAGAGAGAGGGTGGTTATTACATTTAGTCTGGCATGGTTATTTTTAAACTTTAATATATTCTTTAAAAGTGCACCATCATAACTAAATCCTTTTAGGATGCATATTACTGAATCAACCGACGCTTTGACAAATACGTTCAGGCCAATTTTTCCATAGCAATTGCTAGTCCAGCAGCATATTAATAGAGAAAGGGCAATGTGGGGGTAGGAAAGTGAAACGGCCTTCTGAGTAAACCAGTCCTATTTAAGAAGTTCTGAAGAAGGGTCTCGACCCAAAACGTCCCCCATTCCTTCTATCCAGCGATGCTGCCTGTCCCACTAATTTACTCCAGCATTTTGTGTCTATCTGTCTATATTTAAGAAGTTTATTGGACACAAACCTTATAACAGGTGGGTTCAAATGATGCTGATCAGCTAAATGAATTGATTCATCCGAATTAATCCCACTCATTCCACTTCACCTTCACCACCACTAAGAGCCTGGAGGCGAGAAAGACCAGGACAAATCAAGGTCAGCAACAAATAACTCAGATAGCGCTTCCCGGAGCCATTGAATGGGTTCGGCTTTTGGGTCGGGGTTGGCGCTCCCTTGAGCCAATCAATCCTTACCACGTGGGGGGGGGGGGGGGGGGGGGGGGCAGTGGGTGCTTCTCGGAGCCAATGAATTGATGTGACTTTTGGGTCGGTTTTGGCGCTCCCTGGAGGCAATGAATCCTTCTTACATGGGGTGGGGGTTGGGGGTGCAATCAGCGCTTCCCGGAGTCAATGAATGAACTCGACTTTTGGGTCGGCGTCCTCTTGTGCCAATCATTCCTTCCCATGTGTGGGGGGGGGGGGGGGCAAAAATCTCACTCTCCTTACTCCCCTTGAAGCTGCTGATCCCGTTCTCTCTCTTGTCACCTCTCCCTCCCTCTCCTTTTCCCTCCCCTCAGTCACTCCCTCCTTCACCTCTCCCCTTTTGCACTCGCCCATTAAATACAATGTTTAAATAACATTTCTTCTCCTCCCATCCCCCACTCTGTCCAACTCTCATAGTTTCTGTATTGGCAGCAGGGATCACATTGTGATGTCATTTTCGGTTTTCGGAATCTTCACGGCAGCTTGTGTAAATGCGATCCCATTGTGTTTGGACAACTGTGAGAAGCCATTGTGACATCATCACTGGAAGCTGCTAGAAAAGTCTCACTCTAACAGGCAGATATTATTTTCAAACTTTAAATATCAATAACTTGTGAAATATAACATCAAATATGAAGAAACTTGATACTAATGACCACGGGAGAAAGTTAAGTAAGATTCTGCAAAAGGTTTTGCGCTATTGTGTACCGTTTTGGTGTAGTTCCTTGATCTCACAGACAGACAGACAAACAAAGCGAGACGTTTAGTATATAGATGAGGTACTGTTTTTACAATTTGCATGTGGCCTCACTCAAGCAATGAAAGAGGCCCAGAATAGAAAGGTCAGTATAGGAATGGGAAGGAGAGCTGAAATGGTTAGCAACCGGGAGATCCCGTAGGCCTCGGCAAACCAAGCGCATGTGTTCAGCGAAACGATCGCCAAGTCTAGGTTTGGTCGCCCACATTGGGTACACCAAGTGCAGTAGATGAGATTAGAGGAGGTGCATGTGAACCTCTTTCTCATATGAAAGGACTGTCAGGGTCCATGGATGGAGTCTAGGGAGGAGGTACAAGGACAGGTTTTGCATCTCCTGCAGTTGCAGGGAAACGTACCTGGAGAGGCAGTGGTTTGTGTGGGAAGGAATGAGTGAACCAGGGAGTTGCAGAAGAAGCAGTGGAGATGGGAACATGATTAATCGTGGGATCACTGAGGAAATTACGGAAATGTTGGAGGATCATGTGTTGGACGTGGAAGCTGGTGGGGAAAAAGGTGAAAACTAGGGAAACTCTGTCCTTGCTGCATCTGGTGGGAGGTGGAGCGGGAACAGAATTACGGGACACAGGAGACATATGTGAGGGCCCCCAACTATGACAGAAAGGGGGAATCCACGTTCCCTGAAGGACAAGGACATCTCGGATGTCCTAGTAAAGAAAACCTCATCTTGTGAGTAGATGTGCCGGAGACAAGAGGAATTGAGAGTAGAGAATAGCATTGTTGCAAAAGGCCAAGTGGGAATAAGTTTGGTCCAGATAACTGTGCGAGTCAGTAGGTTTGTAATAGATGTCAGTCGATAGTCTGTGTCCTGTGATGGAGACAGAAAGATCAAGGGGAGTGAGGTTTCCGAAATAGTCCAGATGAATTTAAGGGCAGGGTGAAAGTTAGTGACGTTAAAAAAAAGTCCACAAGTTCTGCATGGGTGCAGGAGGAAGCCCCGATGTAGTTGATGATGTGGAGAAAGAGTTGCGGGATAGGGCCAGTTAATGCCTGGAATAAGATCTGTTCGACTTACCCAGCAAAAGGGCAGGCATAGCTGGGACCAATGCAAGTGCCCATGGCTACACCATGGAGGTCAAAGAAAAAGTTGTTGAGGGCAAGGACAAGTTTCAAACGGAAAGTTATTAATGAGTTGAACGGCACCTGAGGTGTCTTGGACGTAGGTGGGAAAGAATTGGACAAGGGAGGATAGGATCGATGTATGTGGTGATTAGTTCAGTGTAGCAGGGACAAGCAGAAAGAATGGATCTGCCAGGGTAGTTCTGTTTTGTGGATTTTCAGGAGAAGGTAGAAGTGGTCCATATGGGAGCTCCCTCCATAGGCACTTTCCCCTGCAACAATAGGAGATGTGACACCTGTCCCTGCGCCTCTCTCATTTCCATCCAGGAACCACAACAGCCCTTTCAGGTGAGACAGAGGTTCACATACACCTCGTCCAGCCTCATCTACAGCATTTGGTGCTCCTGATGTGACATTCTTTACACCGGCAAGAATGTAAAGAATTAACTAATGAATGAAAGGATAAAGAAAGAACTTTACATCGCCCCCCACTCTATATTTAAGCATTCGCCCCCCAGATTCAATCAGTCCAAAGGGTCCCGACTCAAAACTTTGTCTGCCCATTACCTTCACATTTGCTGCCCAACCTGACGAGTTCCTCCACTGCTGTGCACTTTGCCTAAAATGCCAACATCTGCAGTTTCTTGTGTCTCTAATGTGTAGATGCAAATGGCCCTTAGGTGTACTCTGATCCAAATGTGCAAAAACACTTTATGCTGTTCTGCAGATGTGAATGGCACTTTTGGTTCAGTTGAAGTTGCCTGGTTTAGCCACTATTGATTGGAATTATATGAATTTATTTAATATCTCAAATGCATCATGGCCTTCATTACTACAGATCAAATTTCATCCTGCAAGAAGTAGATTGCAAGAACAGCTTCTTCCCTACAGCCACCAGGCTATTAAACACTACAACCTCCAATAAGCTCTGAACTACAGAGACTTGGGGGGCACTCGTTTTGTCTTTTCGCATTATTATTGTTTGTTTGTTTTTTGCGTGCGTGCGTACGTATAATCATACTAAACTTTTTTTTCTTGTTTATTATATTGTTTACAGTGTACTATATTTACATATTCGTTGTGCTGCTGCAATTAAAAATGTCATTATTCTATCTGAGACATATGACAATACAACACTCTTTACTGTTGACTGATTCAGAGTTTGACCAGAATTCTACTTGGGTAATAAATTGTTTCCTCTGCAACACAACAGGCGGTCCAGTTTTCTGCCACATTTCAAACATGCATTGTTTGGTTAACTGGCTACTGTATATTGTCCCACAGGAAGATAATGGGAACGTGAGAGAGAATGTGACAAAGAAATGAGGGAAATTGTAGGTGGTGTTCTGAGAAGCTGCATTAACTGGATAGGTCAAATAACCTCCTTCCTTAATTCAAGGCCATGGTAGCTTAAGGTTATTTGCAGAAGGGAGATACCAGGAAAAAAATATAAAAGGACAGCTATTAAAACGGAGACACCAGCTAACAGAACTAGCATTGATGAATAAGACTTAATAAGGGTTCAGTAGTCTGCTACCACCATCATCTATTGTAACAAGTGATGGCTCCCACTGATTGTCGCCGGAAGCTTCTGTCCTTCTCAGGGCGTACGATGACTGCGATGTCAACATTTGAAACTAATGACACGAAACAAGAAGGCTTAATGTGAATTTTAGAAGGAGCAATATAGTTTAGTTTATTGTCACGTGCATCAAGGTAGTGAAAAGATTTTGTGCAATAAAGGACAAGGAATACCAGCCAAGAATGGGATCAGGTTGGTGCTTTACAGACTCAGTTTGTGAGAGGTTCTGAAAAAGATTACAGCTGCTCTGTAAAAAAAGGTTTCAATGTAAAGGAGTAGCAGAGAATTTGGTTGATGGAAATCTGGTGACGAAACGGGGAATAGTCCCAAGGAGGTTTTCAGCAGCTGCAACAACTAGTCTGAAGTCTAACTCCAAGTCTGAAGAAGGGTCTCGACCCAAAACATCATCCATTCTTATCCAGAGATGCTGTCTGTCCTGCTGATTTACTCAAGTATTTTGTGTGTATCTTCGGTTTAAACTAGCATCTGCAGTTCCTTCCTATAACATACTGAAAGTGGTATTGTAATCCTGTAATTGCATTTTGTTCTTTGACATTTTTAACAATACTATTTAGCTTGGGGCTGGTTAGTAAGAGTGAGAACAAAAAGTGAGGTATTTGCTAGTACATACATCTGGAAAACTGCCAGTGACCTATACATTTTCCTTAAGTTTCAAACAGAATCAAATTATTGGTTCCAATGGAAATTGAATATTTGTATTTGTTTATAATACTCAAATGTAATGCTCTTGATATAAACAATGTTCATAATAATCACCACATAAGTATTTGATGCAGTAAACTGGAGCTAAATTAAAAAACAGTTACTAGACCAAATACTCTTGCATTCCAAGCTAATGTTAAACAGCAGCAACTTGACATCTACTCAAAGCAGTCACAAGAAATTAATGTGTCTATATGCAAAGCACCATTTTGACACAAATTGGCGCAGTGAATTGGGACGCCAATAGGGTCTGAAGAAGGGTTTCGGCCCGAAACGTCGCCTATTTCCTTCGCTCCATAGATGCTGCTGCACCCGCTGAGTTTCCCCAGCAATTTTGTGTACCTTCGATATTCCAGCATCTGCAGTTCCCTTTTGAACACGACTGTATACCATGATGGGTTAAGAGTCATACAGTGTGGAAACAGGCCCTTCGGCCCAACTTGCCCACACCAGCCAACATATCCCAACTACACTCGTCCCACCTGCCTGCATTTGGTCCATATCCCTCCAAACCTGCATGTACCTGTCCAATTGTTTCTTAAATATTGGGATAATCCCAGCCTCAACTACCTCCTCTGGCAGCTCGTTCCATACACCCACCACCGTGTGTGAAATTAACTCCCATCAGCAAGCCAGAGCAGTGAAGCTCTGTCCTAATGGTCAGCAGATAAAGACATTGACAGCCAGCAAAGGACCACAGCCAAAGGCCTGCTTTGAGGGGTCCTGTTCAAGGAACAAAGACAGCATTGGCACCACTCAAGGCAGGAGATCAATCTTCGCAAAGAGCAGAGAATGCTAGAGACTGGGAGTCCGACGATACATGACCAGCCCCAAGCGCAAGAGGGTTGGCACTTGGATAGATAGGTAGGGTTTCCCTAAATGGTTCTAATTTTCATGGAGCTGCTTCAATAACAGATTAATGAAGGCATTTGGATAAAAACGTCATGATATGTCAAGTGCTGATCATTACTGACAATTGAAACCAAAAAAGGCTGGGAATGGCCAACAGACAACCATGGGAGCATCAGTACGCACAGTCACTGAAGATGTCATATCAGCCTGCCTAAGAGTAAACCCTTGGAAAGTATCTCAGTTACCAAGATGGAATCCCTGGCCCTGTCCAGAGAACACGAGTGGACCAGTTGCCAGGATTATTCGTGGACATTTTGAACTTCTCCCTACTCCATGAGGTTCACACCGGTTTCAAGAGGACCATCTGGTGCCAACGAAAAGCAAGGTAGCTTGCCTTAATAACCGCCATCCAGTAGCCCTGATGTCTGTCATCATGAACTGCTTCAAGAAGCTGGACACAAACGTAATAGGTGTGATCTCAAACAATGATAAGACGGAGTATAAGAAGGAGATAGAAAGCTTCATAGTGGGGTGTCAAGACAAAAACCTCACCCTCAATTACTTCGAGAAACGTGGAGGAATACATGCCGCAGTCTGTATCGATGGTGGTGGAGTAGAGATGGTTAAGAGCTTTCATTTCCTAGATCTATTAACTGAACTGCAAGTTCAAATATCACCAATAATTTGTCCTGCTCCAACAACATTGGCACTACAGCCAAGAAAGAACACAGAGATGACACAGGAAATTCAGCATTTCTCCAATGTCATACCAATTGAAAGCACCCATCAAGATGCATCACACCTTGGTAACTGTTCTGCCCAAGACCGCAAGAAATGTACAGTGTTGTGGCAGTCGAAGTCCATCCTGCAAGGTAGCAGATGCTGTGGTAGGAATGTTCGCAGATGGCGAGGGGGTACAAACAATGAATTGTCCAAATTAAAGTAACTCCATAGCCCCCTTCTTTCCCTCCTCTCAGTGCAGACATTTCTCCCACCACCCAAGTCACCATTCCTTTTCCCCCTTCCTTACTCCATTTCCCTTCCCACTTTCCCTTGGCTCAAAGTCTTAATCACTATAACTGTGATGCTGCTCGAATTCATCAGCCTTTTCAGTTTCCAGTAGTCGGTTTCTTGACAAGGCACAGATCCAATCAAATTAGCTGAACACTAGATTCTATGATGAGTAGAGAGACATTATTCATTCCTCACCTGTCGTGCTGATAAAAGGAACAGCAGATGCTTGTTTATATCAAAGATAGACACAAATGCTGGAATGGCTCAACGGGTCAAGCAGCATCTTTAGAGAAAATGAATAGGTGACGTTTTGCGTCAGGACTGTCGAAGGGTCCTAACCCAAAACGTCCATTTTCTCCAAAGATGTTTCCTGACCTGCTGAGTTACTGCAGCATTTTGTGTCTATCTGCTGTCTTTCGGATATCTCAGTAGTCAGCATGTAGGCCACATGCAGAAAATGCTACATTTCCTAGCTGAAATAATGATAAATTCTTTGGGGAATGGGGATTTCATTAAGCCATTCCTCAAAGTTGTGTAATTTCCAACAACTATTCAAAACATCATCTGCCAGGGTTGTAAAGCTTTGATCTAATGCCTGGGTGTCAGAATCATTTAGTTCTTTCGTTAGCATGCTCTTGCAATTTAACATTTATGCATTTTAAAATCAGCTGGGCATTTCTGTTAACAACCTTAGTATTGAATTGAATTGAATTGAATTGATTGAATTGAATTGAATTGAATACCTTTATTGTCATTCAGACCTTACGGTCTGAACGAAATTTCGTGCCTGCAGTCATACATACAATCATACAATAATAAACAACAATAAACACAAATTAACACCACCACAGTGTATCCTCCAAGCACCTCCTCACTGTGGTGGAGGCAAAAATCTTAGGGTTACTGTCTCTTCCCTCCTCTTCTCCCTCTGCGCTGAGGCGATTCCCCACCGGGCGATGGCACAACAGTCCCGCGGCTCACCGAACCCCGCAAACGGGCCGGCTCAAACACCGCGGCCCGGGGGTGGTCGAAGCTGCCGCCCTCCAGTCCAGCACACGCAGCCGCTGGCCCGCGGCTCAACCCAGGACTCAGGTCACCGCCGCCAGAACGCCGTTCCAGCCCCGAGCCGGATCGCCCTCACGTGAGTGCCGTTCTCCCTCGGGCTGGGCCACTCCGACGGGAGTGCCGTTCCACCCTCGGGCTGGGCCACTCCGACGGGAGTGCCGTTCTCCCTCGGGCTGGGCCACTCCGACGGGAGTACCGTTCCTCCCTCGGGCTGGGCCACTCCGACGGGAGTGCCGTTCCACCCTCGGGCTGGGCCACTCCTACGGGAGTGCCGTTCTCCCTCGGGCTGGGCCACTCCTACGGGAGTACCGTTCCTCCCTCGGGCTGGGCCACTCCGACGGGCCACAGCCCCTCACGGGAAAGTCTCTCAGCCCCTCGCCAGGCCGCTCTCACGAGAGCGCAGTTCCAGCCCCGGGCTGGGCCACCCTCACGGGAGCGAGCTCAGGGCGAGTCCTGTCAGCTGCCTCCAGAGTCCCGAGGTCGCCAGCTCCGCCATTAGGCCTCAGCGTCGACGGAGGCAGAGAAGGGGGATACGACAAAAAGGTCGTATTCCCCCGAAGGGAGAGACAGCAAGCCCCGTTTCACCCCCCCCCCCCCCACATAAACACGACCTAAAAAACAAAAACGTAACTAGACAAAACGAAAAAATACAACACAAAAAAGTAAAAGACAAACGGACTGCAGGCGAGCTGCAGCCGTTCCCAGCGCCGCCACTTCCGGAATGTAAAATAACCATATATGGTTATTTTACATTCATTGAATTAGGTTTGGGATCTTCGGTTGACAGTTGATGTACTGTGAAGGATAAGCAAACTCATGAAATAGAGAGGCAGTTAAGACAAAGATATACGACATGAGATTCGCAACAAAGGAAACACGCATTCTGGCAGTTTTAGGAAGTCACATGCATCCATACTCTCACAAATAGCCTTAACATTAGATACTTCTAATTTACGTGGAATCAATGCAAGAATTAGTAATGGAAATGTCAAACAGTTTATAATGGACTAGACCAAGTGGGACCCGTTGGACCTCGTTCCCTCAACGCAATTTTCCACCACGCACTCATAGCCCCCAACTGCGCAGGCGCAGCTGACGTTTTTAAAAGTTTAAAATGGCAATAACTGGTCAAATATAAGATCAATGTTAAAGCATCTCACTATCCCTCTTCAATCCCCTATTCCTCTCCATTATCCTCCCCCTCCCCACCCTCCACCAACCCTCCTCTGGATGTCAACCCTCCTCTGCTTCCTCCACTCACCCCCTCCCTTTTCTCTCTTACCCCTCCTCCATTACCTCGCCATTCCTCTTCCTACCCCTATCCTCCTCCATTCCCTCATCCCACAGGCACCGTAACGACCATTACGGAGACATTTTAATTACAAAAAAACCCAGCCCATGTCAAACGATCTGACGAATCATCAGCCATCGATTGCCCAAATCCATAAGGTAATGTACCGTTTAGATCACATTGGTGAAAATGCTTGGTTCTCGCTAATAACGTAATGTTAGTTTTCTGGGACACCAAACCTTTTAGTGTCCGCCGCAACGCACGTTTGTGTGTATGGTGTAACGCGCATGGCTGTGTCCACTCGGATGGATGCAGTATTCTACTACATGATCAGGTGAATGAAGTGGAAACAGTGTTTCCTTCCTTCTCCCCACCACCCCCTATCAGTCTGAAGAAGGGTTTCGGCCCGAAACGTTGCCTATTTCCTTTGCTCCATAGATGCTGCTGCACCCGCTGAGTTTCTCCAGCTTTTTTGTGTACCTTTGCAATTTTATTGTTCCATGTGGTATTCATAAACATAGAAAGGAATAAGAAATACGTGCACTTACTGGTGGACACCATGCGACAACCATTACACAAAATGGATTTGTGTATTCTGATGCCATTTTCGGAAACTTGCCATCAATATGCTATCTTTTCTTATATTTTTTGTTGATACTATGTTAGTCATGAACCCAATAAAATGCTTGTCAACCTTTTTGAAGGAATTTGAAATTTGACCCCCTTTGTCACATTTTTGTGTGCAGTATTGTAAAAAGACACACAAGCTAAAGATGGCTGCAAGACAGGCCTGGCAGAGCATCACCAGAGAAGACACCCAGCAACTGGTGATGTCCATGAATCGCAGACTTCAAGCAGTCATTGCATGCAAAGGATATGCAACAAAATACTAAACATGACTACTTTCATTTACATGACATTGCTGTGTCCCAAACATTATGGTGCCCTGAAATGGCGGGAGTATGTATAAACACTGTTGTAATTTCCACATGGTGAAACCAAAATGTATAAACATGGCCTTTATTAAAATCTGACAATGTGCACTTTAACCACATGTGATTTTTTTCTATTACAAATCTCAAATTGTGGAGTACAGAGGCAAATAATTGTGGAGTACAGAGTACAATCTCAAACATTATGGAGGGCACTGTATTAAAGTGTTTCAACATTAACCGTCTTCATTCTCATTTATAGGAAATTACACTCAAACCAAGATGAACATTTCCGTAACGTCAAAGAACAATTGATTATAAATTTTAAGAGTACTACTGTAAGATTGCAGTGTATTACAGATGCACATTGGGAATTCAGCTGTGAAGGTCATTGGATGCCACCGGCTTTACTTTGCATTAGATTAATGCATGCAAAATGCTCCAGGGTGTTGAGCTCGAGGCCCAGATTCTTGACGTATACTCCCTGCCAAAACTCAACAGTTAATCACAATAGGTGGTAACACATTAAACTGCTCGAAATGGAAAAGCAGAAAGCCTGTAAACTAGGAACCAGCCATTATCATAACTAGACTACAGTATGATGGTAGTTGATAAAAGGGAGGCAGGCCAATGAATCCAGCAAAAAGCAAAAAAACATGCTTTCAGAACTAACTACATGGGATAAACCCCAATCTTCATTGATGGATCTTACTGGCCTGATAATGCCGCTCAACCATGCTTCTTTGATGCTAATGAAAATAACATAAGCTTAGATAAGGGAAATATATATTAATAAAATAATCAAAACCAACAGCTTTCAATCAACATCAATGACCATTTCACATTAGCTCCTTGTTATCCCACTTTCTCATCCACACCCTACATATTAAGGGCAATTACAGAGTCAAGTCAAGTCACATTTATTTATATAGCACATTTAAAAAAACAACTCTCGTTGGCCAAAGTGCTTTACGTTTGTTATAAGAATAGTATAAACAAACAAACTACATACACATATACATATAGCCCTCGCTCAATGGACATCAGGAAAGGCTTGGGAGTATAGATAAGATTTTAGTCTTGACTTAAAGGAGTCGATGGAGGGGGCAGTTCTGATGGGAAGGGGGATGCTGTTCCGCAGTCTAGGAGCTGCAACCGCAATGGCGCGGTCGCCCCTGAGCTTATGCCTAGACCGCGGGATATTCAGCAGCCCCAAGTCGGCCGATCTGAGGGACCTGGAGGTGGAGTGGTGGGTGAGAAGACTTTTAATGTAGGAGGGGGAAAGCCCTTTGAGGGCTTTGTAGACATAGAGGAGGGTCTTGAAATGTATACGGAACCACACAGGGAGCCAGTGGAGAGAGGCCAGGATCGGGGTGATGTGGTCCCTTTTTCGGGTGCCCGTCAGGAGTCCAATTAACCTACAAACCCGCACGTGTTTGGAATGTGAGAGATGACTGGAGCACCTGGAGGAATGCGTGTCTTGCGGTCTCAGGGAGAACGTGCAAACTCCACGCAGACAGCTCCTGAGGTCAGGATCAAACCCGGGCCTTGGCACGGAGGCAGCAGCTCAAAACTTGAAAGAATCCTGCAATTCATGTTCATAAACCTGAATATTAGAAAATGAGAGTAGAAATAGTCTGAAACAGAGATGCAGAAGGGAGCAATTGATGAAGCTGAAATTAATGCTAGTGTTATGATGATCCGACCTGTCCAGTTTTGACAAACAGGAAAGACTGTAATTTCAAATTATTAAATTCAATATCCAGTTCCAAACACAATGGCAGGCTGAAGTAGTTGAGGTGTTTTGTTGGAACAGCATAGCGGTAGGGGGAAGGGAGTTGAAGTGACAAAGGGCAGGGTCAAAGAGAAAACAGAGGTGGCATAAATAAGAGGTTGATCCAATGTATGTGAGGTTGATCCAATGTAGTGAGGTCGAAGGCGACATGGTGAGCCCCATCCTTGCTCTGACTGGGAGAGGCAACAAGAACATAAGAGTGGGAAGTAGAAGTGTATTTGAGAACCCCGTTAAATATATATTTTTAACTAGAGGGTGGCGAGTGCCTGGTGGTAATGGTTGAAGCAGATACGTTTAGCAGCATTTAAAATACTTTTGGATAGGCAGGTAATGAAGGGATATGGGTCATGTGCAGGTAGATAAGTGATGGTATTGGCATCGTATTCAGCACAGACATTGTGAGCCCAAGGGCCTGTTCTTGTGCTGTATTGTTCTATATACCGCAGAGAGGCATAATTTGGGCTTGTGTGAATTCTAAAAACTACACTTACAATTTGGAGAGAGTAAGGAAAGTAATGCTTTTACATTACAATTCTTAGATTGTTCTCTGTAATCAAAAGGGCAGATATAGTCCAGTCACAAGGATAATAAATACTTTCCTCCAGGATAATGTCAAACTTGCATTATCACAGCTACACCTGAGCCAAAGCAGGAGAAGTATTTCATTCTTGATTAGCTTTGCAGATAGTGAAAGCACTTTATTCAAATGTGGTATTCATAAACATAGAAAGGAATAAGAAATACGTGCACTTACTGTGCCAACTTACTGGGCCACTGGTGGACACCATGCGACAACCATTACACAAAATGGAATTGTGTATTCTGATGCCATTTTCGGAAACTTGCCATCAATATGCTATCTTTTCTTATATTTTTTGTTGATACTATGTTAGTCATGAACCCAATAAAATGCTTGTCAACCTTATTTCATTCTTTATTAGCTTTGCAGATAGTGAAAGCACTTTATTCAAATTTAACTGATTGCTAAATTAACTTTGCTTGCTACCAAATTAGATTTCCACATCCAAAATAACAATGCTAAAAATGATTAATCGCACACATTAATCTTTACTTTCAAAAAACATTATCAACAAGTTGAATCATGTCATTGCGTATGCAGTTACATGTCTTATGTAAAAAATGCTTAAGGGGCCTGCCCCACTTTCACGACCTAATTCACGACCTTTTTTTACTCGTGGACATTTTTCATCAGGCTAGAAAAAAGCCCCGACCTACTTGATGCCACGAGTACCTACGACTAGCATCACAGCCTGCTACGACCTACCTACGACCTCGTGACGGCCATGCTGCGAGTACGAGTCAAGGGCAAACTCGGCAGAGGTCGTGAATTAGGTCGTGAAAGTGGGACAGGCCCTTAAGTGAGAATGAGCCAACTAATTTAAAGCACTACAACAAGATGACTGTGCAGACATTACACAATTTGAATAAAATAGAAAACACCAAAAAAATACTTAGGTGACGTGGCACCAGTGGGGATAAAAATCAATTCAAAGTCAAGGACCCTTCATCAGAATGAGAAGTTAGGAAATAAGCCAAGTGCTCCTAATATTTTCCGTTTCACAATCTCAACATCTGCAGCAGATTTTCATTCAAATTAGTACTTATGAATACGTTTAGCATGAGGTTTGAAAGAAGTTCATAAAATATGAAAAGCAGCAACTGAAATAATGCTGCTATCCTCGACAATTACTGTGAACTGGATTTCCTTCTATTAAGTGAATTGTAATTTAACAGGAAGTCAATGTTCTAATAGGGCATGATAAACAGCACTTATGTTACAAAAACTTCCTGGAAACAAGCACTCAAAGTGGAGGACCTGAAATGGTCTATGCGCATTATAATTGAGTACACATTTTGTTAAGTAAATAGGGACATGACTTCATATTGAAATATTTTATTTGTAAGAGCATTCTATAATTATTTGAAGTGGAGAGAAAAATTACAACCCCTAGGATTTCTAAATAAAGTATTTTTGATCTGGTCTTGAAAAGCTTTAATACACATGACCCCTCTTACAAAAGGTCATCATTGTTGGCCAACACAAAGCTCCAAAAGGCAGTTTATCTTCCACTAATCATTGGCCTGTTTTTAACAATATTTTCCAGTTATCACGGCATTGCAATACTTACAAGAAAAATGTAAAATACAGACATGAATTTCAAAAACTTTCAACAATTTAATGGAACAGACAGAATTGCTAAATTAACTTTCCTTGCCACCAAATTAGATTTCCACATCCAAAATAACATGCTCTGGGCTCTCCAGAGAGGGAGCTTGCCCTGTACACCGGTTACCCTCTGGGACTAATGCACACCCATGTGGGCTGGACTGCACCCGAGGCAAGGGAGATAAATTTATGAAAACGTAAAAAAATATTTTTAAGCTAATAAAACAAACACAAAGACTAAAAAGCCAGGTTCATCAAGTAAAAATATTACTCAATTTACTTTAGGGACCATTACTCCTTTTGCACTTGTAGACAAACCTTCAAAATAAATATAATTATCTCAAGATAATGTCCCCCCTGAACCATTTAACTCATTTCCCACAAAGATGTACAAATCCAGAGATAGAGTAACCCAAGTCATACAATCAAAATCATTTAAAAAGAAAACAGGCCCTTCGGCCCAATTCATTCAAGCTGACCAAGATGCCTACATACACGAATACCATTTTGCCCATACTTCTCCCATTTCTTTTTTATCCAAACGCTTTCTAAAACACTGATCTTTAACTCATCTGGCAGGTGGGTTCCATATACCCACCACCATCTGAAAAACCTTCTCCTCAGATCCCCTTTAAATCTTTCCCTTTTTACCTTAAATGTGTATCCCTTTGGTTGTAATCCTGCCTATGAAAGCAAACAAGCTCAACGCCTTCATTACCCTATTTATTTGCATCACTTTTTTCAGTGAGCAATGAACCTTTCGAAAATCGATGTTTCTAAGTTCTGTTTATTGTGGGAATGAACTAAGTGGACTTGGTGGAACGCAATTATCTAGTAAACCTAGTAATTATAGACCTGTTAGTTTGACGTCAGTGGTGCACAAATTAATGGAAAGGATACTTAGAGATAATATATATAAGCATCTGGATAAACAGGGTCTGATTAGGAACAGTCAACATGGATTTGTGCCTGGAAGGTCATGTTTGACTAATCTTCTTGAATTTTTTGAAGAGGTTACTCGGGAAATTGATGAGGGTAAAGCAGTGGATGTTGTATATATGGACTTCAGTAAGGCCTTTGACAAGGTTCCTCATGGAAGGTTGGTTAAGAAGGTTCAATGGTTGGGTATTAATGGTGGAGTAGCAAGATGGATTCAACAGTGGCTGAATGGGAGATGCCAGAGAGTAATGGTGGATGGTTGTTTGTCAGGTTGGAGGCCAGTGACTAGTGGGGTGCCACAGGGATCTGTGTTGGGTCCACTGTTGTTTGTCATGTACATCAATGATCTGGATGATGGTGTGGTAAATTGGATTAGTAAGTATGCAGATGATACTAAGATAGGTGGGGTTGTGGATAATGAAGTAGATTTTCAAAGTCTACAGAGAGATTTATGCCAGTTGGAAGAGTGGACTGAAAGATGGCAGATGGAGTTTAATGCTGATAAGTGTGAGGTGCTACATCTTGGCAGGACAAATCAAAATAGGACGTACATGGTAAATGGTAGGGAATTGAAGAATGCAGGTGAACAGAGGGATCTGGGAATAATTGTGCACAGTTCCCTGAAAGTGGAATCTCATGTAGATAGGGTGGTAAAGAAAGCTTTTGGTGTGCTGGCCTTTATAAATCAGAGCATTGAGTATAGAAGTTGGGATGTAATGTTAAAATTGTACAAGGCATTGGTGAGGCCAATTCTGGAGTATGGGGTACAATTTTGGTCGCCTAATTATAGGAAGGATGTCAACAAAATAGAGAGAGTACAGAGGAGATTTACTAGAATGTTGCCTGGGTTTCAGCAACTAAGTTACAGAGAAAGGTTGAACAAGTTAGGGCTTTATTCTTTGGAGCGCAGAAGGTTAAGGGGGGACTTGATAGAGGTCTTTAAAATGATGAGAGGGATAGACAGAGTTGACGTGGATAAGCTTTTCCCACAGAGTAGGGAAGATTCAAACAAGGGGACATGACTTGAGAATTAAGGGACAGAAGTTTAGGGGTAACATGAGGGGGAACTTCTTTACTCAGAGAGTGGTGGCTGTGTGGAATGAGCTTCCAGGGAAGGTGGTGGAGGCAGGTTCGATTTTATCATTTAAAAATAAATTGGATAGTTATATGGACGGGAAAGGAATGGAGGGTTATGGTCTGAGCGCAGGTATATGGGACTAGGGGAGAATACGTGTTCGGCACGGACTAGAAGGGTCGAGATGGCCTGTTTCCGTGCTGTAATTGTTATATGGTTATATGGTTATAAGTCTTCAAAAATGCTAATGTCCAAATGATTGAAGTCAAAGCACCCATCTGCATTTCAAAATGCTTTCAAATCCAGAACATTCCCCCAACAAAACACCAAATAAGACAATGTTCCCTTAAAAAGATAGAATATTTCACATTATCTGGTATTTTGGTGCAATGGTGCTCAAAATAAAAATAGCACCAGTTACAGAAGTGGCAAAAGAGAGGGTTTTCCAATTGTTACTGGTATGATTCTCCAAAATGAGCCAGGGGAAAACTTTAACACCTTACAAAGAAGCTGCTAAATGGATTGATTCCCTATGTACATGGGAACAAACTTCAGACGATTGCCTAGATGATATATTCAAAATTATCGAGAGTTAGACAACCGTAAGTGTTGGTTGCATTTGAAAATCAGCATTTAAGTGAACTGAGGATAGAGCTTCCTTTACAGATAGGAATGGACTACTGCAAATGAACACCAAAATGACTTGTTACCAGTGCCAAAATTAGAAAGATGTACATGTATGAGTGTGCATCCATATCACAATTCCAATTGTCTGCCTTCAGGCACTGCACAGATCCTTGCATGTAGAGAGCATCCTCCAAGAAGGTGCATACTGGCAACTAGTTATGCCAGGAGCACTCCCTGCAAAATGATGCAAAGCTCTCATCAACAATTATGGGGACTTGCCTATTCTTTACCAGGATCTTTTTTAAAGACTCTGTAAGACATGGTCCGCTCCAGTCAGATGCCTGCCTGCAAGCTGAGTGCGCTTGGTCGTCAGGCAAGCATATCTGGGAATGATCAAAATACAGAAGCAAACCACACGATAATAAAAGCTTGTGTCCAATGCCTCTGGTAACCTCATCGCTGGGAGCACCGAGGGAGTTCAAGAGGTTGACTCAAGAGAGTCAATCCTGTTGACTCTCATAATTGTTCATTACTCAAACCTGTATTCAGGAGCTAGTCATAAACCCTGACCCTCTCGTTACCGAATTGGATTTCAGGCTGCCCATTTCTTCTATGACCTGGACAGATCAGCGTCCCATGCATATAAGGAAAGCAAGAGTCTTTGGAGTAACTCAAAGAAGAGCTGTTCAAATTCTGGACACACTTCAGGCCCACTCTCCTAATCTCCATACAACTTGTGGAGGTGGATAGGTTGGTGAGGAGACCTCCTTGCTGCCCTATCTTCGGCTTACTTAAAGTGACCAATCACTAAGGTCTATGCAAGGGACCATCAAGCAGTTCGCCCAAGCCAACTGCCCATCTATCCTTCAAAGATAACATGCTCTGGGCTCTCCAGAGAGGGAGCTTGCCCTGTACACCGGTTACCCTCTGGGACTAATGTACACCCATGTGGGCTGGACTGCATCCGAGGCAAGAGAGATAAATTTATGATTTTTTTTTTTTTTAAATTACAAACAAATAAAACAAACACAAAGACTAAAAAGCCAGGTTCATCAAGTAAAAATATTACTCAATTTATTTTAGGATGTAAAAGTTGTCCACACAGGTCACAATGACATTGCTCACACCACATGGTTATCGACTACAAAGGATGGCATTCAAGTGCATCTTTGTCATTATTTATGATTATCATTCCTAAACTCTTGATTTTTACACAAGATGCAATTGCATACTAAACCTGTTTACAAGTTACTTACAAAGATTTATTAGGAACCCTAAGGCCACCTTTTTTTTAAATATAAAAGGTGGTAGGTGTATGGAACGAGTTACCGGAGGAGGTATTACAGGCAGGTACTATTACAACATTTAAGAAACATTTAGATAGGATAGGTTTAGAAAGATATGAGCCAAAGGCAGGCAGGTGGGACTAGTGTATATGGGGCATGTTAGCAGGTGTGGGCAAGTTTGGCCGAAGGGCCTGTTTTCATGCTGTATGCGATTACCTGAATGGTGTCAGATTAGGAAAAGGGGAGGTGCAACAAGACCTGAGTGTCCTTATACATCATACCCCCTACAGATTGGCGCCGACCTGTAGGGGGTATGGCTGCCTAGCCTGCAGCTGTCTGTTTTTCATTTATTTTTTCTTATTTTTAGTTAGTTTAGTGTTTTGTTTTTAAGGAGTTCTAGCTTTTTTATGTGTGGGGAGGGGGGGGGGGGGGGGGGGAAACTAATTTTCAGGGTCCCTACCTGGTCGGAGATGCAGCTTTTCTCCGGGCTGCACTTTCGACCCGTCCTCGCGGCCTACCAGCGGGCCTGGAGCGGTATTTCCTGAGGGGACCGCCCGGAGCATCGGCGGCGGCGGCTGCGGAGCTGCGGGTCCGAGGAGCGAGGGGACCGCCTGGAGCCTCGGCATCGGCGGCACCGGCATCGGCATCGGCGGCGGCGGCATCGGCATCGGCGGCGGAGCTGCGGGTGTGAGGACGGCGGTGCAGCGGTGGAGCGCCATTGCGGGGCGGGCGGTGCCTTGCCTGGGTCGCCGCGCTGGAACTCCAGTGAGCTGGGACCGGCGTTAAAAACATCGCGGAGCTGCGGGCAGCGGCGCTGAACTTTACATCGGGAGCCTGGGATCTCGCGACTAGATCGCCAGTTGAGCTCCATTCGGCGCGGCCTTGTCGGCTCCGGAAGCCACGGTCTCAAGTAGGGAGGCGGCCGTTCCAGGGTTCCCATGCCGCTGAGAGGACTCTCCCGACGCCGGAACATCATCACCCGGCGAGGACGGCCTGGAACATCGGGCCTCCGTAGAGGCAACTGTGGAGGCCTCAAAAGGCCCGACTATGGGTGGACATTGGGGATGGGACTGGACTTTGTGCCTTCCCCCATAATGGGAACCATTGTGGGGGGATGTTTTTATGTTAAAGCTATTTATTATTGTTATGTTTGTATTCTTTTTTATGTGCTGCATTGGCAAAAGGAATTTCACTACATCTAGGTGTATGTGACAATAAATCAACCTTTGAACCTTTAAGTAAGCATGCAGCTACAGCAGGCAGTGAAGAAAGCAAATGGCACGTTGGCCTTCATAGCGAGAGTATTTGAGTATAGGAGCAAGGAGGTCCTATTGCAGTTGTACAGGGCCCTGGTGAGACCACACCTAGAGCTTTGTGTGCAGTTTGTCTCCTAATTTCATGCTATTGAGGGAGTGCAGCGTAGGTTCACCAGGTTAATTCCCGGGATGGCGGGACTGACATATGATGAAAGAATGGGTCGACTGTGCTTGTATTCATTGGAATTTAAAAGGATGAGAGGGAATCTTATAGAAACATCTAAAATTCTTAAGAGATTGGACAGGCTAGATGCAGGAATAATGATCCCGATGTTGGGAGAGTCCAGAACCAGGGGTCACACTTTAAGAATATGGGTAGGCCATTTAGGACAGAGATGAGGAAAAACTTTTTCAACCAGAGAGTTGTGAATCTGTGGAATTCTCTGCTGCAGAATTGCAGAAGAGGCCAATTCACTGGATTTATTTAAGAGAGAGTTAGACATAGCTCTTTGGGCTAACGGAATCAAGGGATGTGGGGAGAAAGCAGGAACAGGGGGCTGATTTTAGATGATCAGCCATGATTATATTGAACGGCAGTGCTGGCACAAAGGGCCGAATGGCCTACTCCTGCACCTTATTTTCTATGATTCTATGACACAATATTACAAGCACTACCCTTTAAAAAAAATTTTTTTTTATGATATTCACCAAGCCAAATATAATATTTGAGCATTGATGAAACAAAAATCAATGGGGCTGATAACATAGAAACATAGAAAATAGGTGCAGGAGTAGGCCATTCGGCCCTTCAAGCCTGCATTCAATATGATCATGGCTGATCATCCAACTCAGTGTCCTGTACCTGCCTTCTCTCCATACCCCCTGATCCCTTTAGCCACAAGGGCCACATCTAACTCCCTCTTTAAATATAGCCAATGAACTGGCCAGATACAAGAAGTTCTTAAACACAGGACCAAAATGCAGTAGTGCTAGAATTATTGCAGTTTAAATACTTGACAAATCAAAATAAAGAGGAAAAAACAGCAAGCGGAATGCTCACAATAGTTAGAATAGAAATCACTTGTAATACTCAAATGACTCCAGGATTTGGAAAACAAATGTGGAAATCTGGAGTTCAGACACATACAGACTGCCAGTAAGGAGAGCAGTATGGTTAACATGCTCTCTGCAGCACTGGTAGAAGTAAAACATTACAGCAGGGTCTTGTTCTCACATTAATGCAGATGTGTGAGGTGTTGCATTATGTGAAGTCAAACCAGGGCAGGACCTTCATAGTGAATGGTACGGTCAAGGCAGCTTTTGGATCATTGGCCTTCATCAGTCAGGTTGTTGAGTATAGAAGTTTGTACGTTATGTTACAGTTGTACAAGACTCTGGTGTGGCCGCATTTGGCGTATTGTGTTCAGCTTTGGTCATTAAGCTGAAATGAACGCAGAGAAGATTTACAAGGATATTACCAAGATTCGAGGGCCTGAGCGATAGATTCAAGAGATTCAAGAGACATTTTTTGTCACAGGCACCAATTGGTACAGTAAAATTTGGGGTCACCATACAGCCATATGAATTTTTTAAAAAAAGAACAAAACACGATAGTATTTTAACATAAAACATAACAGGGAAGGATTGGGCAAGCTAGCACTTTATTCCTTGCGGCATGGGAGGCTGAGGGGCGATCTCATATAGGTGTATAACATCATGAGGGGAACGGATAAGGTGAATGCACAGTCTTTTACTCAGTAAAGGAATTGAGAACCAAAGGACATGGGTTTCGATGATTCAATGATACTTTATTGTCATATAGGAAGGGTTTAGAGGAATATTGGACTAGCTTAGTTGGGGCATCTTGGTTGGCATGGATGAGTTGGGCTGAGGGCCTGTTGCTGTGCTTCATGCCTGCAACCATGTCAAGTCCCACCAGTACAATGCAGTGACCAAGCAGCTCTGGTAACGTTCTATTATCCCCTGCAGCATTGATGATAGTGCAAAGAACAAAGTTCAAGGTCGACCCTCAATAAAAGCCCAAATTAAAAAAGCAAACCAATAAACAATGCAGTTAAATTGGTTTTTTTTTAAGATTGTCATGAATACTGAAGAAATTAAATTTTCATTCATACCCTGATGTACATACAATAGCTTCCCAAAACTTATTTTTGTCTCAAAAAAGCTTTAAGTCAAAATTTAACTGCTGGTTGTGTTGAAACATAAAGTTGTGTAATTTTCTGCAATACAGCAGAGGGCAGTGTAACTTCAAATACTCAACTGCAGCACTAAAGCATAAAGGAAGCAAAAACCTAGGCCATCAGCATTGCATCAGAATCAAAGATTAGCTAACATGTAATGAAGAGCCTAGTCTTCAATACACCCTGATTTTACAAATGGCATACAATGTTACAGAAGTGTACTTAGCAATGCAATAAGTAAACAGGAGTTATGCATGAGGTTTGCACATTTAGAATAGTAAGACTAAGGTTCAGTTAATCACTACATGGTCAGGAGGACAACATTTTGCAATTGCAATTATAGGGCTAATATTCAGAGACTGTACTAAACATTAATCATTGTGTTTCCTCACAACTCAAAAGATGCAATGTTTTATATTAAACCAACTACAAAAACATTAAGTAGATTTATGGAGACTGTACATTGAGTAAAATCTAAACAATGCAGGGTTAAAAATGACAACAAAACATGCTGCAATCAAAACTTAAGTTTTAGTCAGAATTCTGTAAACTAATCAGTAAGAACTATAAAAAATTAAATTTTCTCAGATGGTGAAATTATTCCAAAATGATGGCCCAATTTAAGAATATAGATCAGTACAGTATAGGAGGCAAGTCTGAAGAAGGGTCTCAACCAGAAACACCACCCATTCCTTCTATCCAGAAATGCTGCCTGTCCCGCTGAGTTACTCCAACATTTTGTGTCTATCTACAGTACAGGAATGTGTCCGATAACCCACAATACCCATGTCAAACATGATGCAAGTTAAACTAATCGCCTCTGCCTGTATACGAGCCATCTCTCTCCTAGACCTGCATATGCACCTGCTTTTCGAAAAGTCTATCATATCTGCTTCCACCACCCTGCCAGCACCTTCCAGGGACCCACCACTGAAAACACATGCCTTGCACATTTCCTTTGAACTTCCCCCCTCTCACCTTAAAGCAATGCCTTCTAAACTTTGACATTTTCACCGAGGGAAACTTGATCAGGCACGATTGAAAGGCAAAATAGAATTGACGAGCCGAATGGCCTAATTCTGCTCCTATATCTTATGAACAGTTCCACCCTGGGAAAAAGATTTTGTTCAGACAGTCTAACTTCTTAATTAATATATTTCAATCAGGTTGCCATCAGCTTCGAATGCCCCAGAGTTTGTCCAATCTCTCCTTATAGCTGTCACCTGCTAATCCAGGCAACATCCTGGGAAAGGTCTTCTGTACTCATTCCAAAGCCTCCACATATTTCCTGTTATCGGACAACCCTAACTGTACACAATATTCCAGACGTGGCTTATCAAATCACCTTCTTCACCTCCAAATAAAACTCAATTAAGTTTATAAGATGACAGAGCTATGCTATCTGCCCCTACTATCAGCCCTGCTTTGCCCATTTCCTTCCAAATGAGAGTAACTCCCATCTCAAAGGATCATCTCCAATAGCTTCCCTACCAATGATGCAAACTACACCAGCCCACAATTCCTTGGATTATCCTTATTTCTTAAAGAAACAACACTGGCCTTTCTTCAGTCCTCAGGCACCTAGCCAGTGGCTAGAGATGATACAAAGATTTCAATCAAGGCCGCCAGAATCTCCTCTTGCCTCTCAATAACATGGTAACTCTTTTATAGACCACTGATACTGTCTGACCTGGGCATTTTCAACTTTTGTTTTGGATCTTCATCAGCAAATTTCACTACTTTTTGATAATATAGTCCAATTGACCACGTCCACCACCTTTCCACCATATTTGTAGTTGTGTACGCTCCTGGCAGGCTGTTATATACATATGTCAAGGTAGTCTCCAAGATGGAATGACTAAAATGGCAGACTAGGCTACGGAACCAACGATAACCTGCATATCAACATTTCGAACTGGTAGTTTCAAAGATTACTTTTTTTCGCCCAAAAAGCCCTTTTTGCTTTTTGCGTCCTGCCTTTTACATTGCATATTACTTTCTATTTTTACTCATGGTGGCTCATTATTAACACAGCAGGGTTTCACTCGGGACCCAGGGGTTCGGAGGTGTAGATTTCCAAGAGGTCAGTTGAAAATTGGAGATTAATCTTTAGACTTCTAAGATACGATTGGAGAAGATGGGCAAAGGATCAACACAAGCTTAGAGGAGTTCTTCTGTATTTCATCTATAAACATGCAAACAATCTTTTGTAAGCTACGGAACAGTGGGAACTCTTTCATACATGACAACTAATATACAAGAACAGTCTTGACACTATATCATCTTTTAATGTTTTATGTTTTATTCTTAATGGTTTACTGTACGTTGTGTTGTTACTTGCGAGCGGAGCACCAAGGCAAATTCGTTGTATGTGTACATACTTGGCCAATAAACTTATTCATTCATCATGGGATAATTCTACTGCTTCTAGTGATTAAGCGCGAATCAGTAAAGCGAACCTCTGATCTTATGAAGCATTGCAAGCTTACTTTGGTGTGACTACTAATGTGTACACTGTCAAGGAAACCAACATTTAATTAGAGCTATGGTCAAATGCAAAATATCCTTTCAAATAAGAATCATTTTTACAATCCTTAAATACTACTGATATTTGTAATAATGGATGGCATTTACAGAAAATGGAAGAGGGAGGGGGGGAGATGACGGATAGAGTGACTGCCTGCCGCAAATCACCATGGGATACCAGGGAAGGAATTGTACTTGTGGATTAATATTAAATATTACAATTTGTCACTTTTCAAATATTACTGATAGAGGCATAAGTCTGATTAAGAACGTTCCTATTTATCAGCCTCCCGATGCACCTGCTGGTAGCAGAACAAGCTTTTGAAACTAATAAACAGCTCAAGCCAAGTATTCCGCACTCAGATAATGAAGTTTGAATTTTTACACCAAACACCAATGGAGGTTGTGAACAAGCAGGAGTGTTGTATTTAACCCAAAGTGAAGATGCACGTTGCTAAACACATGCACAGAACTAATCAAACTGGCTTAAAATATCATGGCTAAGTTCGTTATATTTTGCAATTCACAATTTTGACCCAATTTCCAGTTTTTGTACGACTATACTTCCCCATTGGTGAGAATGAGCACCACGACCAATAAGATGAAACTCAGAGAGTCAAACGTGAAACTACACATGCCATTTTCCCCAAATTCAGGTCTCCCTATCTTGTAGCTTGAGAGAAGCTACATAGTTACCCAACCAGATGCAACTAAATTTAAGGTAGCTCTTTCTTCCCAAAAACCCTTTCTGGCTTAAGTCCTCCCTCCACCACCTCCAGTTTAAATTCCATTTGGAATATTTTGGAGGACCAAGAAACCAAGAACCAAGAAGAACCAAGCTCAAAGAAAGCTCAGCCGATTTACTTCAATTCTGCAAACACCTGAATAAATATATGTGAATGTGATGCAAATACCAATAACATAGGACTTGGCCCCACATAAAAGCATGGCAAGTCAAGTTCGGGCACAGCAGCAACCACACACCTTTACGTTGCACACAAAAGGGAAAAAGCAGGACACTGTTTGTTACATTGCCAGCAAACAATGTCATTCTGATCAAGAACAAGGTGACAAGCACAATTGGCCACGCTAAAACTGCCCCTTGTTCATAGGCGAGAAATAGAACCTGGAAACGGGGGAGGGAAGAGCCTGAGAAAAATACAATGGGATTAATGCAGAATTGGTGTCAATTAGAGCTTGAATACTAGTGCAAACTTAATGGACCCAAGGTCTTGTTTCCACGCTGCATAACTCACACAATGGCTGCACAATATTGCGCCAAAAGAATGTAGATACACATTCACGTAGAAATTACACGATGAATCAGAATAACAAAATAAATAGCAAAAATAAACAAAGATCAGCCATCATCTATTAAAATGACAGACTATAAATATGTCTTAAGGGACAAACTCTTCTCCACGATATGGTGTAAAATTATACTGGGAATGTTTGATTATCAAGCTTAAATTTCATTTTCCCCACAAGTAACGATGATCTTCAAGATTGATGGAAAGAGCAAATTTGGAGTGGGGAGGAAGTTAAGGATATTACATTACATTATGATGTTATATGAAATAGAAATATTGATATATATGACTGCTGGACATAGAACATCTGGATCGTGAAGGTATTTAGTAAGATATGATTCATTTTTGTGGGATATTAGCTTAAACAACTGATTAACAGCCAAGGGCTGTTGGAAAGGTTGGGCTTTGTGATCCTCCGAGGATAACATGCATGCAGCACTTGGAAAAGGAATTGTTGTAAAAAATCAAGGAAGTCTGATATTATACAGTGATAACATTGGAAAAGTCTTGAGCCACTTTTTATTTAAACAAAATCAAGGCCAATAAGAGTGCATTTCATCTTTGGCTAAGTTTCAATAGCAAATTGTACCCTCACTGGCACAATACACAATTTGATACTTGGCCAATAAGCAGCAAACAACTTGATATTTGACCAATAAATGTAATAAGTACAGTGAAGAGAATGGTACAAGGAAATGTTCCACGAACAGAAGAGGCTGATGAAACAGTGAATCCTGAATCTCCACTTTGAAAAAGAGTCACAACGTAGCCCATCTTCCTAGTGGAACAAGCCACAGCATAGCTCATCACAATTGCAGTCCTTTTCAGTTTCCTATTGCCACAGCCACTCTGGTGTGTTCGAGCACAGATTTTTGTCAATTTAGTATTTGGGTTCAAGTCCCATTGTGTAGTCACTGATTAATTAATAACAATATATTTAACATTTACCTTCAACTAAGCCATTCTCAACAAAAAATAACACTAACATATCACCATATACAAAGCATGGTTAAATGATCCCCATTTAAGTGCAGTTTCGATGAATATTCAAAAAGTTTTGTACGCATTCTTAGCACAAAGTAGTTTTAGTATATCTTTGATTTTGGAATTGAGTGGGAAAGGAAGGGAAAAAAAATTGTAGGCTTATTGATTAGCATTTACTTAGGCAAGTATCAGGGAAATCTCCCAACATAGCAACCTTTACTAAAGGCAATAAACTCTCAACCAGGAGTATCATACTAAAAATGATCAAGAGTCAAACCACATCATATATAATAATTGGGTAGACACTAGGTACCATAAACTCAAACATAAGGATTTCAACTTTGGTTGGTTAAGGCTCTCCATCGTTGTGCCTTCGATTTCACATAGTCTTACATCCCACTTCCCAGACTTCCTGGAGGCATCAACCCTTTGTACTTTTCTGCCGTTCCTTTGCACCTACAGGTCATCGCCTGAGGCTCTCTGGTTCTGCATCATTTCAAAGGACCTCAATTCCCAAATCAATGTATTTGGTCTTCCAGCCATGCTGTATTGGGGCAATATTAACAATTCTATACAATTGGAACTTCCACGTTGCAACAGTCATCTCATTTGACTCAGGTCAGAGTCAGTCATACAGCACAGAAACAGACTCTTCAGCGCAACACGTCCACACTGATCAAGATGCCCCATCTAAACTCGTCCCATTTACTCATGTTTGGCTCACATCTCTCCAAACATTTCCTCTCCTTTAGGCAAAGTTTGGATCAGCAATCCATCCATTCCTAGCCATCAGCAATTCTGTAGACCATGTACATGCATAACAACTTTTGCTCAGAACTTGTGCAGCCTCATCTTTGTCAGCATTGTTTGTCTCATTATCACCAAACTCTATCCATATTTCATCACCGCAGGTCTTTTAATTGTTTTAAATCTTTTTTGTGTATTCTTATAATTGCATAGTCATTGACTTGATACTTGCATGCATTGATCTCTCCCATTATTTTAATGGACTTAAGAAATGCTCAAGCTCTAGCTAGTAAAAACAATATTCAAAATGCCCAGTTATTGGCTTTGGACCATTGTCATTCATAATGGACTGGCCACTTCAGGGGCAATACATCCTGGTCTAGCCAGCTTGTTATTTCTCTTGGATGTTTTCCTCGCCTCATACTGACGACCAAGCACTTCAATAATTGACACCTGCCCTAGTGCTCTTTGCCATTATAATGCGTTATTCAGTTCACTTGATGATGCACAATGAAAGACGAATGTCCAAAATTACCGGTAATTTGGTAATTTTACAACCATCACCCGAGGCATGTTCTCTGCTCACTGCTCCAATAGTGCAAAAATCTCCACTCATGTAATTCCCCAATGCCCTTGAATGCAGATACAAATGGATCCATTTACAGTGAATCATCTCATTCACCAGTGTATACACCAAGCAATCCTTCATGAACAAAAATAAAAAGAACCAGAATTTGCTTTTGTTCTAGTTCTTTAAGCCTGACCAGTTTTTCCACCAAACACTTTCTTTGGTTCTTTCTGGACTTTACAAACCTATAATGCACAAAAATATCTAATATGACCAGAACTAAAATTTGTAGGTTAAATGGCTCTGCAAAATACCCCTAATGTGTAGGGAGTGGTGAGAAAGTGGGATAACATAGAACTCATGTGAACAGGTGGTCAATGATCGGCATGGACTCGCTTCCATGCCATATCTCTATACCAAAGTAAAATGTTCCTTCAAGACTTCTACCGTGTCCTCCATAGCTTGTGACAATAATAAACCGACTAATATCCTGATCCCTCATGCCAGCAATTATATCACCATCTTTTTGTGCATGGCAATATGTCAGATTTTTTTGTCCTCACCCAGGATCTTGACAATCTTATTGGCTCTCAAGAACATTATCATTAGTTCTACATACAGAGCAAATTACTAAGACCACTCGTATTTCGAGACCACCAAATCATTACCAGCTATCACAGTGCTACCTGGGAACCCTCATTCTCCATTGTGCTTCAGGGAGGACTGCAAGGTGGGAACTGAAGAAAAGGGAAACAAAACTTTATTCTCAAACCCCTTTGCCTGGTTTCACTAAAACAGAAAGGGAAATAAGTTTAGAAAATACACATGAACAATCTGTTCATGAAAACCTCTTACAGTAATCAACACATTTGTCACAAATACAACAATTTCTAGAAATATTTGGGCAGAAAAGATAAAATAGAAGTGATTAAAATCCTTATGATGTGAACGTTTCCACAATTATCCTGCAGTCATTTTTCGCTTTCATGGAAAATGGAAGAATCTTTATTTAATTAATTACATTAGTAAAGTCCGTATCTCAAAAAAATCATATCTATTATGCTATTAAGAAACCTTTCTCATTCCCGAACAAAATGAATAAGATCTGCACGTAGAATCCTTGATAGCTAACAATGCGACTAATTTTACATTGGTAGTTAAAGTCAGCATGGTGGCGCAGTGGTAGAGTTGCTGCCTTACAGCACTTGCAGCGCGGGAGAACAGGGTTCGATCCCGACTACAAGTGTTGTCTGTGCTGAGTTTGTACATTCTCCTTATGACCTGCGTGGGTTTTCTCAGAGATCTTCGGATTCATCATATACTCCAAACACATAGATTGATTTGCTTGGTAGGCGGTTCGGTGGGCGGCGCGATTCTCGTCAGCAGCGGCCTCTGCAGTCCGTCTGCGTTTTTATTATTTTATGTCTTATGTTTTTATGTAGTTTTTGTTATTTTTGTTGGGGTATGTGTGTGGGAGGGTGGGGGTGGTGGGGGTAACTTTTAAATCTCTCCCTGCACGGGAGACCCGACCTTTTCTTTGTCGGGTCTCCGTTGTCGTTGGGGCTGCAACGAGGAGCGGCCTCCAACAGGAAGACTGGGGGCTGTGGTGCCGACTACTCACCTCACCGTCGCGGAGCTGGCCGAGTCCAGAGCGGGTGGAGCTGTGGTGGACGCTGCTGCGACCCGACCCCCGGAGGTTCGGCGGCTGCAACTGCGGGTTTGGCGGACGGCACCGGGAGCCCGCTGGTCCCTGGAGGGAGACCGCTTTTCAGGGCTCCCGCAACGGCGACTTCTCCCGCCCGAGTTGCGGGGTTGAAGAGCTCCTGGAGCGGGGCTTTACAGCACCGCCCCGCGCGGCTTGGAATGGCTGCGGGTCTCTGCGAGCGCGCGCCGGGGGCTCTAACACCAAGACCCGGTGTGCGACCTTGCATCACCCGGCGTGGCTTTAATGGCTGCGGGACAATCGCCATCGCCCGCCGGGGGCTTTGACTTTGACTCTGACATCGGGGGGGGAAGAGTGCAGTGGAGAGATAAGTTTTTTTGGCCTTCCATCACAGCAATGTGATGGATGTTTATGTAAATTATGTTGTGTCTTGGGTCTATTTGTTTGTAATGTATGGCTGCAGAAACGACATTTCGTTTGACAATAAATTGAATTGTATTGTATTGTATTGTATTGTATTGGTATAAGTGTAAATTGTCCCTAGTGTTAATGAGCGGGGATCGCTGGTTGGTGCGGACTCAGTGAGCCCAAGGGCCTGTTTCCACGCTGTATCTCTAAACTAAAGTCACAGGACATTTAACAGTTACATAGAGAGATGTTACTACACTAAATAGAGCTATTGGAGAAACAATTGAAACTATATTCAGATTTTTCCCCCACAATGATCTACGTTACAATAGAAAGTTCTCGCCACTTATCACAAAATTAATATATTTCTGTCAGAATTAGGAAACCTGATAACCAGTTATTGGAGAGTAGTACTCATCCAGTTGAATCAATTTTCATTAATCAAAAAATTACAATCCCAATAGCAAAGTAAATATAATCTGCAAATCTAGTGCTGAGCAAATTTAGCAGTGGGTAAAAAAAAACAAATTTAGTAGGTCAAGCAGCATCTGTTGAAGGAAATGAACAGACATTTCAGGTCGGGACCTTTCTTCAGACTGATGGGAGTGGAGGGGTTATAGCTCGTAGAAAGAGGGGAAGGCAAGAGGTAGCAAGTGATAGATGGACCCAGGTGAGGTAATTGGCAAATGCGGCAGGAGTTGGAAGCGAGAAAAGGGAGAGGTCATCATGGGTATTTCGCAGTTGCAAAACAAAAGTCTGATTTGTCCGTCATCATTCATTTACTTCAGAAAGACAAATCGTCTGGAATAAATTTGTCGCCTTTCCGCTTAAGGCAACAGCAAAAACAAAGAATAGTGCATTCATTTTTATTGCCAATTGTAGCACACTGACCTATATTTTCTGGTTCTAATAGCAATACATTTTTCTTCTGGTTAATAAAATGAAGCACAGGTAATCACAGCAAGGTTTTATAATTTTAGAAGTTTCACGCTTCAAGTTACAACAGTTACAACTTGCACAGGGAAGTGTTTTTGTACTTTCCACCTTCCAGAAAGATGCTCCAGTTTTTATATTTAGATTAAGTTCTAAAAACATTCAAAGAAAAAATGCATGGATAGTGGATTAATTGAACAGGACCAGAAACAAAAGTTTTAAACTATTAGTTTATATTACAAATGAAGCGAATTGTAATGCTTATTACAAGTCGCCAGAGATGGATGAATGTATCTTTAAATATAATGGAAGTTACAATTGACTAATTTACTGTAAAACTGACAGTCTGCTACCCGATTGGTTGTAAATTCAGTTGGTTCAGCAGGTGACACCTCACATGCTCCCTTTAAATTCACTAGGCCCTAGCTCCAATAAACGTTATAAATTCACCAGGTCCACTTTTCCCATATGTTGGTGAGGTCACATTTGGAGCATTGTGTTCAGTTTTGGTCATCCTGTTATAGGATGGATGTTGTTAAGTTGAAAAGAGTGCAGAGAGGTTTGGAGAGGATGCCCCAGGACTTGAGGCTGAGCTATACAAACGGTTGGGCAGGCTAGGACTTCGTTCCAATGAAGCACAGAAGGGTGATGGGCGATCTTGTAGATGTATATGAAATCATGAGGGGAATAGATAGGTTGAATGCAGTCATTTACCCAGAATAGGAGAATAGGAGAATCACAAATCGGAAGAAAAAAGTTTAAGATGAGGGTGAGGGGGAAGGTGAAGGGGAAGATTTACCAGGAACCCGAGAGACAACTTTTTCCCACACAGAGGGTGGCGGGTATATGGAACAAGTAGCTAGAGGAAGTAGAGTCAGATAATCATAGTCTTAGTGTGGAAACACGCCGTTTGGCACAACTTGCTCACACCGGCCAACATGTCCAAATCACACTAGTCCTAATTACCTGCGTTTGGCCCATATCCCTCTAAACCCGTCTTGTCCATGTACGTCTCTCTAAATGTTTCTTAAACATTGCGACAGTACTCGTCTCAACTACCTCCTCTGGCTGTTGAGGCAGATAAAACAACATTTCGACAGCTGCGTGGATAGGGAAGGTTTAAAGGGATGTGGAACAAATGCAAGCAGGTGGGACATGGTCAGCATTGGTAAGTTGGGCCAAAAACCTCATTGAGGTTCAAACGAAATTTGGTTTCTGCAGTCATACACACAAGGAAAAGAACCAAGACACAACACAATTTACACAAACATCCATCACAGTGAATCTCCTCCTCACTGTGATGGAAGGCAAAGACTTATCTCTCCCCTGCACTCCCCATTCTCCTCCCGATGTCAGAGTCAAAGCCCCCGGCGGGCGATGGTAAGTGTCCCGCAGTCATTAAAGCCGCGCCGGGCGATGCAAGGCCACGCTCCGGGTCTTGGTGTTGGAGCCCCCGGCGGGCGCTAGCAAGTCCCGCAGCCATTCAAAGCCGCGCCGGGCGATGATGTAAGGCCCCGCTCCAGGTACTCTTCAACCCCGCAACTCGGGCGGGAGAAATCGCCGTTGCGGAAGCCTCGAAAAGCGGTCTCCCAGCAAGGACCCGCGGGCTCACCATCCACCAGACCTGCGGTAAGTCTCCGAATCTCCGGGGTCAGGCCGCAGCAGCTCGCCACCACAGCTCCACCCGCTCCGAACTCGGCCAGCTCCGCGATGGTGAGTAGGTCCGCAGCTCCGCAACTGGAGCCCCAGGTCGTTCCGGTTGGAGGCCGCTCCACGGTGCTCGGCCCCAACGACAACGGAGACCCGACAGAGAAAAGGCCGGGTTCTCCTTACAGGGAAAAGATTTTAAAAGTTTCCCCACCCCCCGCCCCCCACACACATACCCAGTTAAAAAAAAACAAAAAACTACATTCAAACGAGACAAAAAATAATAAAAAGACAGACGGACTGCAGAGGCCGCTGCGACGCGAGTCGCGCCGCCCACCCAACTGATTCCAGTTTCTCACAAAGATAGGATGGACAGTTATTACCATTTGCTGAAATATTACACACATCAGAGTGGCTGATTGTTTTCCAGCAAAGTCTATGAAGTTGCCGTTGCAATCTGCTCTGCCAGATTCTACACCATTGTCCTTCGAACTGGCTATCTCATGCCTGTCAAATTTCACTCAGTATGTGAATGCCAATGCCTCAAGTTAGCAAACATCCTGATCATGCACAATTACTGGAAAGTAATGCTTTAGATGTAGATACTGAATTGACTTTTAGCACACAAGAGCCATTGTACACAGCTATGACAGACTTGTCTAAGCGAAGTGGTAACCTTATGGCAAAGGGCCCCAAGATGATGGGTTCAAAGGCAATAGAACACAAGACAATGGATACCGTGGTACTCATCGGCCCTTACACAGACTACATCCTTGGCCTCTGCATCTTTATTCTCAACCCTTCTGCATCTCTTCTCCTCCATACATCACACTTCACATCTACGCAGCTTGACCTCAGTCTGCAAAGACTGGGCCCTTCTACACCCACCCCCCTCCAATCACCACTTCACACCCAATCACCCACACCCTCTGTGCTGCACAACATCACTTATCCAATATCAACAAAAATAGAGGTGGAGAGACTTTTCAGAAGACAAAAAAGCCGGAAAACTCCAGGACCTGACAATGTTTCCCCCTCTACTCTTAAGCTCTGTGACAATTAGCTGGCACCGGTCTATACAGACATTTTCAACCAGTCCCTGCAAATATGTATTGTCCCTGCCTGCTTCAAATACTCCACTATTGTCCCTGTACCCAAAAAGACAAGGATTACTTCTCTTAATGACTACAGGCCTGTCACATTGACCTCTGTAGTCATGAAGGCACTCGAAAGGCTTGTGCTGGCCAAGCTGAAAAATATCACGATCTCCCTGCTGGATCCCATGCAGTTTGCATATCGGGCCAATAGATCTGTGGATCATGCAGTCAACCTGGGCCTGCACTTCATCCTACAGCACCTATACCGCCAGGGGACCTATGCGAGGATCCTGTTTGTTGATTTTAGCTCTGCATTCAACACCATTGTGCCAGAGCTACTACACTCCAAACTTTCCAAGTTGACTGTGCCTGAACCCCTCTGTCGGTGGATCACCAGCTTCCTGACAGACAGGAAGCAGCATGTGAGGCTGGGAAAGCACATCTCAGACCCGCAAACACTCAGCATAGGAGCACCGCAAGGCTGCGTACTCTCCTCTCTCTACACCAACGAATGCACCTCCACAGACACCTCTGACAAGCTTCTCAAGTTTGTGGACGACACAACCCTGAATGGACTGATCCATGATAGGGAGGAATCTGCCTACAGACAGGAAGTGTCACAGCTGGTATCCTGTTGCCATCGCAACAACCTGGAGCTCAAAGCTCTTAAGACAGTGGAATTGATTGTAGATTTTAGGAGAGCTCTGCCTCCCCTCACCCCACTCACCATCAACAACACCACAGTCACATCTGTGGAGTCTTTTAAGTTCCTGGGACCTTAAGTGGGGGCTACCATCGACTCCACAGTCAAAAAGGCACAACAGAGGCATGTTGGTCTTTATAACAAGAGGAATCGAATATAGAAGCAAAGAGGTCCTTCTGCAGTTGTACAGAGCCCTAGTGAGACCACACCTGGAGTATTGTGTGCAGTTTTGGACCCCTAATTTGAGGAAGGACATTCTTGCTATTGAGGGAGTGCAGTGTAGGTTTACAAGGTTAATTCCCGGGAGGGCAGGACTGTCATATGCTGAGAGAATGGAGCAGCTGGGCTTGTACACTCTGGAGTTTAGAAGGATGAGAGGGTATCTCATTGAAACATTTATGATTGTTAAGGGCTTGGACACGCTAGAGGCAGGAAACATGTTCCCGATGTTGGGGGAGTCCAGAACCAAAGGCCACAGTTTAAGAATAAGGGGTAAGCCATTTAGAACGGAGACGAGGACACTTTTTCTCACAGAGTGTGGTGAGTCTGTGGAATTCTCTGCCTCAGAGGGCAATGGAGGCAGGTTCTCTAGATTCTTTCAAGAGAGAGCTAGATAGGGCTCTTAAAAATAGCAGCGTCAGGGGATATGGGGAGAAGGCAGGAACGGGGTACTGATTGGGGATGATCAGCCATGATCACATTGAATGGCAGTGCTGGCTCAAAGGGCCAAATGGCCTACTCCAGCACCTATTGTCTGTTGTCTAACAGAGGATGTACTTCCTACGGCAATGATGGTCCAATTCTACACAGCCATCGTAGAGTCTGTTCTCACCTTCTCCATCATGGTCTGGTTTGGCTCAGCCACCAAGCACGACACCTGGAAGCTGCAGCGAATCGTCCGCTCAGCAAAGAAGGTTATTGGCTGCAACCTTCCCTCCATTGATGAACTGTACACTGCAAGGGCCAGGAAGTGAGCGGGCAAGATCTCTGATCCCTCTCACACTGGCCACAAACTCTTTGAATCACTTCCCTCTCGAAGGCGACTCCGGACTGTCAAAGCTGCCACAGCCAGACATAAAAACAGTTTTATCCACGAGTAGTTGCTCTACTCAACAGCCAAAAATCTGTAGCCTCCCTTTGATCTGGTATTTTGTTGGTTCACATGCTTGATCAATGGTGTTTTATCATTAATGTTTTATTATTATTAATGTTTAGTGTTTTCTGAGTCATTCATAACTGTCACTGTATGTCATGTTGTTACTTGTGGGCAGAGCACCAAGGCAAATTCCTTATATGTGAACACTTGGCCAATAAATTTACTTACTTTCTCTCCATCTTCCAAATGCCAAAAGTTCAAACCACACCCTTTCCCAGATTTTCAGGCCATTCTCAGAAAACCATCATGGAAGGCCTACCTGCCGAAATATTCGCAGATCAGTCTCCCAGTCCTGTCCAAGCCAAAATATGAGACCTGGGACACAGAACCAATCCAGCCTGTGAAAGCATCTCACTCAGAAGCCGTCTTAAAGTGAATAATTTATGCATGAGAATAGTCTACCAACCCATCTGATCACAGCAACCTTCGAGTTAAGTTAATGCCAAGATCCATTTCCTTCAATTAATGTCTCATGCAGTGAAATGGAGAAACAAAGAACTGCATATGCTGGTTTATATCTCTGGGGAAAAAGGATGGGTGACATTTTGGGTTGGGACCCTTCTTCAGACTGAAATGGAGGGGGGTGGTGATACGATAAACTTTATTCATCCCCGCAGGGAAATTGGTCTGCCGGCAGTCACAACACACAAAGTACACAAACATTTGAATTTAAAAGTGAAAAGAAAAAGACAAGCACTGTTGGCTGGCTGCTGTGTGCACAGCGCCTTAAGTGGAACAAATGAACAAACAAACACAGATTTTTCCCCTCTGGGCAAATGATTCTAAACTCGAGTGCCCCCCCCCCTCCCCCACACGATGATTCTAAACTAGAGTGCCCCCCCTCCCCTCTTTGTTCTTCACATTCCACAGATCGCATCTTCTCTACCCAACTGCTAACCCACTAGGCCAGCCGACCAGAGGTCATTTATGGCTGGTCCTGATTTGTCCTGGGTTTTTTTTTCCGCCTCCAGCTCTTCACCTCCCTCACCCCCCCCCCCCCCCTTACTTTCAGTGTGAAGGGGCCCCGACTCAAAACGCCACCCATGCTTTTTCTCCAGAGATGCTACCTGACCCACTGAGTTACTCCACCAACTTGTATATTTTATGCAGTGAACTTGGTAAAGCTGGAAGTTAGACAAAAATGCTGGAGAAACTCAGCGGGTGAGGCAGTATCTATGGAGCAAAGGAAATAGGCAACATTTTGGGTGGAGACCCTTCTTCAGACTGATGTGAGGATGGGGGGTGGGGGCGGGAAGAAGAAAGGAAGAGGCGGAGACAGTGGGCTGAGGGAGAGCTGAGAAGGGGAGGAGAAAGCAGGGACTACCTGAAATTAGAGAAGTCAATGTTCATACCGCTGGGGTGTAAACTGCACAAGCGAAATATGAGGTGCTGCTCCTCCAATTTACAGTGGTCCTCACTCTGGCCATGGGGGAGGCCCAGGACAGAAAGGTCGGATTTGGAATGGGAAGGGGGGGGTTGAAGTGCTGAGCCACCGGGAGATCAGGTAGGTTAATGCCAGTTTTGCACTCTACTTAATCTTTCATTGCAAATTACATCTTTACCTGAAACATAATCCTTGAATGCCTAATAATGAATTATTTATTGGAACTCATGTTTATGGATGCACACTTAAGATTCTGAAGAAATTCTGTTACCCAAGTTTTCCCTCAAACCTGTTCCCCAGAAAAGATTTGAAACATTTATTCATTCATGACTGCACTAAACAAGTGCCAATTGAGATCTTCCTGTTACAATAGTGAAGCATTTCATATTCAGCATTGTTACACTTATAGTTTCAACAGCAATTTCTGGAACATCAACTTGCACAGTTAAATACAGAAAGCCAGGATTTGTCATGTGCGATACATTCTCCCCTACAAGATGCTCAAAGTCAAGGATGGAATTCAAAAATTGAAACAAAAGGGACAAAACCGAAATTGTTCACCGAACATAAAATCACTTGGATAAAGTGCAGGCATATTGAATGAGGTACAACTGTATTTAAAACTGTATACTCCGACAGCCTAAACGCTTTTCTGATCCCAAACTAATTTTGTGTTTTCTGTACTTCGTTGAATTACTTCAAAGCCCATGATCCAACTGATTTTGTTTTAAGTTCATGATATTCAAGTTTCTATTTTAATGTCATTTTAAAAGTTAGATTAGACATTTCCAGGTTTACTAATTAATTTCTTCACATTGATTGATTGTCCAACCTGCTTAATTGCTGGTTTGCCTGATGCTCAATGTCCCTTATAGCTAATATCCAAACATGCCAGGAAGAGGAAAACCAGCTGCAGGTGGTGGTTTTCTAGGCAGCTCTTTGCAAAGAGCTTTTCAGATAACTTCAAGGTGTCCACACAAAACAGGGAACCCACAACCCCTTGCCTTGCAGAGTTTTTGATTGTTGGGTTTTATCGTGTGATACCGGAGAAATCTAAAACGGGTAATGCAGAAATAGAATTCTGCCCAAGTTATCTGCAAAGTCAAGAAATCAATAAGATTTTATATGAGTGCATAAATGTAGATCAAGACAAATGACAGAATGCAGCATAAAATGTTCTCTTGCTGAATACATACTCTATAGAGAAAATATCCAATTGTGCCCCAAATCAACTGTGCTATGATGTCAAGATAAAAAAACAAAGCAGATAAAGTGGAAATCCAGAATTCTAAATGTTACAAAGCAAGTATTTAAAAAAATTAGGTGCACAAAATAATAAAGTAGAGGTAAAAACAAGATTTCTTAATTAATGGAATTTGGTAATGTAAATTATTTATTACACATAATATTTAAAAATTCTTAACATTTATTTTAGCTCCAAGAATCAAAACACTCAGCGTATTAAAGATGTCAAGACTGCTTTCCTTCCTGTGGGGAATGTAGTAAATAATTTACGTCAATTGACCTCAACTACCTCAGTTAATATTATATTTCAAAATAATGTGGTTTCTTTCCACCTTTACTATCATTTCGAGGATACTGCAGACTGAGGCAACACCAGAAATTGGAACTCTTTTCTAATTTACTATAAAGCAGAGAATAGACATAAAATTGATTTATTTTTCTTAATAATTACAACAGTTCCAATGGGCACAATTGTTCCCTCATGTTGCAAAATCAAATAATATTGTGGCAAAACCAAATATCTAAAATTTCCTAAAGGAACACGAGAAGACAATGCCATGTCCGAAGAGAAATAATGTGCATACAATTCACTTCATGTAATTTTTATTGTTGCAGAAACATGTTATCATTTGAAATCAAATCCTGATTACAACGCACTCAGTTATTTTGTTGTCATGAAAGTATTATTGTGCAAGGAACTAATTGATTTCAGGTAATTAAAACCCTCAATATTTCAAAACATTTTACCCAAAACAGAGACAAAAGGTTGGGACAGCATTTTTATAAATCAATATAGATTCCAAACAAACTGCAGGCACAGTTCACAACTGGTACATGCCCAGGTCGAGACCCAAACAGAGCAAACTTTCAGGGAACAATAGTAAGAACAGTGATAGAATTCTTCAATAAAATTCCACCACACCAGTTTGTAATCACCTCGACATTCGCATTCACTAAACATGGAGAATTATGCAACGGAGGTGGAAGGGAGAGGGTGGTTGTGGTAACATATTAGTTAACCACTCAGCTTAATATTCATCATGAACAAAATATTAGAAGCCAACAGGGGGACACAGTGGCACAGCGACAGTGTTGTTGCCTTACAGCGCTGGAGACCCTGGTTCAATACTGACTACGGGTGGTGTCTGCATGGAGTTTGTACATTCTCCCCGTGACCGCATGGGTTTTCTCCGAGAACTTTGGTTTCCTCCCACCCTCCAAAGACGTACAGGTATGTAGGTAAATTGGCTTGGCACAAGTGTCCCAAGTGTGTGCAGGATAGTGTTAATGTGCGGGGATTGCTGTTCAGTGAGGACTCGGTGGGCCAGAGGGCCTGTTTCCGCGTTGTATCTTTGAAACTACAAAAACTAAAACATTATTAAAGATGACAAAGAATGCACTTGAAAATTCTACATACTTGTGTGAAAGAGAAATCATGATTGACCAATTTAACGGAGTTCTCTGAAGTAGTTCATGCTGTGGAAGAGAAACAGGTGCTTGTACTATACTTAGAATTCCAGAAGACATTTGATAAAGTGCATCCAAGGTCGTTGCAGAAAATAACGGCTCACGTGCAGATGCTGACACATTGGCATGGATAGATTGGCCAGCTAACATGAAACAGTAAGCATAAATGGACCTTTTCCTGGCTGGCAAGATATAAATAGTGGTGCGCCACAGGAGGTAAGTGTGGGGTTCTTCACTGCTCAATTTATAAATGACATGAAGGCACCAAAAAGGCAGAAGTGATAAATTTGCTGATTACAAAGATAGGTTAGAAAATAAGTTGTGAAGAGGACTTAAGGTAGCTACAAAGGGTGATTGATATGTTAAGTGGGCAAAGATCTGGAAAATTGAGAATGTGAAATTGTCCCTTTTCAAAGAAATAATATTGTAGATCTCCAAGATGCAGTGAGAACTGTAAATTCTGGTGAATGATTTGCAAATGGCCAGTGGTCAGTTACAGCAAAAAACATTGGATTAGCTAACGATGTTATCGTTTATTGCGACGGAACTGAATATAGATGTGAGATTACGCTTCAGTTATACACGGCATTGCGGAAAGTACATCTTTAGCATCATGTACAGCATTAGTATCCTTAAGGATATGAATGCATTGCATGCTTAGAAGGGTTGACCAGTACATTGATTGGGTTGATTGTCAAATGAGGAAAGGTTGGGCATGCTTGGCTTACATTTGCTGGAGTTTAGAACAGATGTAATGTGATGGACACACAAAATCCTGAAGGATCTCAACATGGAGATATTTAGTCTTATAAGATCTTGAACTGTGGACTCCATTTCAAAATGTCATCACCTAATTAAGAATAAGAAATAAAACTTCTCCAAGGATAATGAGTCTTTATAATTACTTCCATAGTCCCTCGAGGAAATTATCTTTGGATATTTTTTAGCCCAAAATAAATAAACACGTGGCAAAGTAAAAGGTTATTTCAAGTAGAGAAGGCGGCAAACATGATATTGCAATGAGGTAAATGACCTTAAATGACGGAGCAGGTTTGAGAGGCAAAGTGATCCATACCTACTCCGCCTAACTGCTGTATTCACTTGAAACAGATCGTCACATCAGCAACTGAAGTTTATACATTTATCTGTAATCAACCAATATTCACGAAGGAATAAGGTACAAATGTCAAATCCTTGCCCGTGTCCACTTCACCTGGCTTTTTTTTGTGGATTATAACAAACACCTTGCTCAATGAAAGGTTGATGGTTAAATGCGCATCCATGCTGAGCCAAACCAATTGCTTCTGTTACTCTTAAGAATCTTACAAGCAGGTTTGCGCTCTGGCTATACAGTTTAATAGCTGCGGTACATTGTTTAACACATTCCAAAATTCCATCCCTGCGCACTGCAGAATAAGAATGAGAACCTCTTTCTCCACCCGAATTTCACTTTCAAATCCAGGCTCTTGCTAACATTTCCTTGGCTAGCATAGATGGGCATCTTGGTCGATGACAGGGACAATTTGGACCAAAAAGCCTGTTTCTGTGCTGCATGACTATGACTCTGGAGAGCCAGTGAAACTGTAAGACTGTTACAAATGCAAAATCAAAACCCAAGGCAGGTCCAGCACATTCTGACTTATTTTCTGAGGTGAATGACAAAGAAAACCTGTTTGGAGAAAGTTACAGCAGAACCTTGACTCCACAAAATCAGCAGTGCTAAAATCTAGCTTGTAATGTGTTCACACTTACTACTTGTGTGGTGTATTCAATTCTCTTTTCAAACCACATTTACTGACAGTACTTTCAAATAGCTTTGAATAGAATTCTTAATGCACAGAAAAACTAAATGAACACTAGGTTAATTCCAATTAATTTTGGTCAACATTTCTGAAGAAAGTTATTTTCTTTCAACAGTACTTAACAGTAGTAGATAACCAGAAGCAACACGACAAAAAAAAAAGTCCAACATAACACTTAAATCCAAAATATGATCAAATTCCTTTTAAGTCACTTTGATCAGCTTTCAAAGAGGAATTCATGATGAATAAATACACTGTGTAAATGCAATTAAAATGCCAAAATGTAACTTCTTGAAATTACTGTGCAACAACCTATTAAATAATATTTAAAAAAATAATTTAGGTAAATAACTTTAATGAAAGTAATAGTGAAAGATATTTGCTTTGCAGCGATTCTATCAGATTTTTAACAATTCCAGAAAGGCAGATGGATGGTTATTTTGATCATTACAACAGATTTGCCAAACTCCTGATGGCAGAAGCATTTGCTGCTCATTGTTCAATTCCCAAAAAATTAACTCCAGAGAGTTCAATATTACTCCTTAGCTGTTTAAAACAAAATACATTACAGAAAAATTAAACATTCCATTACTGATAACTTTATCATGCTGCAGCATAAAGCAACTGCATCCCTGCACACCTATAATGCATAACAGCAATAAGTTTAGATGTGCCATGCATTAATGTTACTTATTTTTGGTTGCAACAGTTGAGGAATTGAATTTTGTCTATATTTGCATTTCAAGACTTTACTATAAACTTCAACATCCACCCAATTCTTAATCTAATTTCTGGGGTCAGGTTAACTGATTCATCAACTTTTGCTATACACTCAAAATAGCATCCTTGTTTTGTCTAAATTTCATGTGTATTTTTAAGCCTCAATTCATATTTTTACTTCCACCACACATTGGAACTTCTAATACTGACTCAAATTACAAAAGACAAGATACAGTCTTTGACATCAAGGCAGAACTAGATGGTGATCACACCCACCTGGAAACAATAGGTCGGTGATTTCTCTGCCAACGGACAGCAGGAGCACCATCACTATATGCATTGCAACTGTTCAAGGTGGGGGCTCTATCATGAAGGACAATTTGCCATATGGTACAAATGGTGGTCCTTCCAGTAATCGTTCGAGCAATCAAATAATTTTAAAAATGCAATTTAAAAGTAAAGCTTAATATTCATAAATATAACCATAACAATTACAGCACGGAAACAGGCCATCTCGGCCCTTCTAGTCCGTGCCGAACACTTACTCTCACCTAGTCCCATCTACCTGCACTCAGACCATGACCCTCCATTCTTTTCCCGTCCATATACCTATCCAATTTATTTTTAAATGATAAAATCGAACCTGCCTCCACCACTTCCACTGGAAACCCATTCCACACAGCTACCACTATCTGAGTAAAGATGTTCCCCCTCATGTTACCCCTAAACTTTTGTCCCTTAATTCTCAAATCATGTCCTCTTGTTTGAATCTTCCCTACTCTCAATGGAAAAAGCTTATCCACGTCAACTCTGTCTATCCCTCTCATAATTTTAAAGACCTCTATCAAGTCCTCCCTTAACCTTCTGCGCTCCAAAGAATAAAGACCTATCTTGTTCAGCCTTTCTTGGTAAGTTAGGTGCTGAAACCCAGGCAACATTCTAGTAAATCTCCTCTGTACTCTCTCTATTTTGTTGACATCTTTCCTATAATTTGGCGACCAAAATTTTGCACCATACTCCAGAATTGGCCTCACCAATGCCTTGTACAATTTTAACAATACATCCCAACTTCTATACTCAATGCCCTCTGATTTATAAACACTTATCAGCATTAAACTCCATCTGCCATCTTTCAGCCCACTCTTCCAAATGGCCTAAATCTCTCTGTAGACTTTGAAAATCTACTTCATTATCCACAACACCACCTATCTTAGTATCATCTGCATACTTACTAATCCAATTTACCACACCATCATCCAGATCATAAATCCAAAAAAACAAAATGAAAGACAGGTCCATTAAAATATCTCAATTCCAAGCAGTTCATATTTTAACTGCCAAAAAACACCAGTCCATCCCAGAAAAGTTTGCTTTATTTATCCATTAACCTAATAAAACTCTTGAGATTGGCAATAGTGGATGACAATATTTCTTCAAGCAAATAAAAATATAATTGTTGTGTCGGAAGGAACTGCAGATGCAAGTTTATGCCGGAGATGGACACAAAATGCGGGACAGGCAGCATCTCTACATGGAAGGAATGGGTGATGTTTCAGGTTGAGACCCTTCAACAATTATTTTTTTAATTTTATTTTCAAAAAGTATATGTAGTCTGCTAACCAAGCTTATTTTTTTTTGTGGGATAGTCTGGTCAGTGGCATGATCATAGACAAAGAGGCCAGAACAGAAATGCAAACTGAAGTGGCAAAGTCTAAACTAATTGGAAACTTATTGAATATTATTTAGTTGCACTTTGAGACTGAAAGTTAACAAACCTTGGGTAAACTTTGAAAATAACCACAGGCCAGATGTTTGCCAAATATGAACACAGATCAAAAACAAATGCTGGAGTAACAGTGGGCCAGGCAACATCTCGGGAGAAAAGGAATCGGGGACGTTTCGGGTCGAGGCCCTTCTTCAGACTGAAAGTCAAGGAAGAGGGAGACACAGAGATAAGGAAGTGTAAGGTGTGAAAACGAGACACAGGAGATGGAGATCATGGAAAATGTAGAATAGATCACTGTTAGCTAGGTGAAAGTGACAACAAAGCATACTGAGATAAAATTTAATCAGGTGGACAGTCAGACTGGTCCAGGAACTGGGAAGGGGGAGGGACGGAGAGAGAGGGAAAGCAAGGGTTACTTGAAGTTAAGGAAGCAAATATTCATACCGCTGGGATATAAGCTGCCCATGCGAAATATGAGGTGCTGTTCCTCCAATTTACGCTGTGCATCACTCTGATAGTTGAGGCCCAAGACAGAAAGGTCAGTGTGGTAATGGGAGGGGGAGTTAAAGTGTTTAGCAACCGGGAGATCAGGTAGGTTTAGGCAGACTGAGGGGAGGGGGGTCAGCGAAACTAGCGCCGAGCCTGCGCTTAGTCTCGCCGATATATAGGAGTCCACACCTGGAACAGCGGATACAGTAGATGAGTTTGGAGGTGCAAGTGAACCTCTTCCAAAAACATCAACCAATTGAAGCAAAAGCATAATTTAACGACAGCAGCCCGACGTATGAAAAGTCATGTAAAGGTTTTCATTATCATGGACAGTTTACAATTTGGCTATATCCTAGGGCAGGCCAATTACTAGAGGTTTTAAAAGACGAACTAAATGTTCTTCGAACCCATGAAGGCAAGAGACAAAACGCAAATTGAAATTTACAAAAATCAATCACTGCATTCCATGGCTAACATATTCAATCCTAGTGCAGTTTCTTACCACTTCAAGCAGGGTGCAAGGCCACCAAATTCAAGTGCAGTTTCCTACCACTTCAAGCAGGGTGCAAGGCCACCAAATTCAAGTGCTTTATTTCAAACCACCACCACCAACCACTTGCTGTGCTTTATTTCAAACTAACCACCACCAACCATTTGCTGTGCTTTATTTCAAACCAACCACCACCAACCATTTGCTGTGCTTTATTTCAAACCAACCACATTTTCATTTTCAAACCACATTAAGGGCACTCAAGGTCAGTAAAACCACACTCACAGTTTAGTAGATATGTGTTCAGTGTTATTCACAGCTCAGACTGAGAAACGTGACCCTCTCGCTCCCCTATCTTGCAGAGACTGACTGAGGCACTTAACACTTCCAGGTTTTATAGTCCCTCCGGAAGGGGCGTGGCCTTCAGGAGAGAGAATCTCAACATTTTTTAAACACTAATAACACTTTTATTTTTAATCGATGGGAAAAATCCTCTTGTCCTGCGCAGCGGAGGGGGACGGAGTAAGATGGCCAAATATCACAGCCGTAAGTGGCAGCGTTTTTTCTAAAATCAATATATAGGAACAGGAAGTGGTCAAGATCAGACTTTTAGTAATATAGAGTTGCACAGATAATTGTCCTCATACAATTAAGTATTCTATTGATAACCACCCTAACATTAAAAAAGCTTTAGAATTCTATTTTCTAGCTAGTTGTTTAATTTGGAGAAAACAAAATAAAAACCAAGCAACTTTGCTGTACAGTTTCCATCATTGTGACCCCCCATAGCACTTTCACTATTCTACCATTACTAGTGAGGGGAGGGGGGGGGGGAAGAAAGTGGAGTTCTACTCACATTGCAATACTTAGTTAAAATTTCATCTGCATAGCAACATGCATTTAACACTTTGATGATTAAGATAATTATAACCATTTCTCACTTTAGCTCTCATTAACAGAAATTTCTTGCAAGTGTATTCTCTCAGCCAGGCTATGTAAATCAGATTAAATTTAAGACACTAAATTCAAGATACGCCACCAGAATTGGATGGTCTTAAAATAAATTAATCTGCAGGTACAACGCCTCTGTCGTGATAGCATTCTCTAAACTGAAGTTGTCAAACAATGAAGTATCAACAGTTAAAACAGAACATCCAGAATGTTCACAACTATAATTTCATATGAATAGATACCATGTGCAAATCACTGAATAAATCAAAATTACATTCAAAATTTGAACCCAATTCACTTTTGCTGACAGGTTTTCCCAACCCACCCACTGGAGAACAGGCACACCTTACAGGTTTTAGCACTGAAAGAGAAAAGGATTGGTTACATAAATAAATCAAATAGCCAGTCAAAACCAGAACTCTTTTAAAATCGAGTATTAGCACAAGTCCAACACCAAGAAATCAAGCACCTGAAAATTTCACATTACTAAGTTTTAGTAATTCAATGTTAGTTCACAACTCAAATGCTTACCTTTGTTGTTACAATACAAAGGCAGTCCATCTCTTGAGCATAATTACTGCATTATAAAAAATCATTGATGCTTTGAAATTTCAATGGAATATCAACAGGAGATTTTCGGAGAATAAAGACCCAAGGGAGATTAGATTATTCAAACCTTGAGCTGCAATTACTGCTGTGAACATACAATAGCAGAAATGGCTTTTTGCTTGTTTCGTTAGAAGCAGTGTACAGAAAAGGCTTTCAAACCCATCCACTTGATGCTGCAGCTATCCTAATCTACAGGGTTAAATTTATACAGCAGCAGTGAGAAATGCGGAGGAGACAACAGTTATCAGCACTTCTCCAACTCCCACTTCTACTGCTTCATTAACCCATCCCCTCAGTACGTCTGAATATACGTTTTTCAACCAGCTCCACTGAATGGTTTATGTTTAATGCTTAATGCTCAAGATATACTGAGCGTTCAAGGATACAGGAAGAGTACGTCCATCACTCAAGTATTAAGTGTACGAAAAATAATCAACTTTCCTGGCATGTAATCAATGGATTAGTCGAATGGGGGTGGGGGAGACCAGGGACAAGAGGAAGAGAAGAAATTGTGACTGGTAGGGAGAAAGAGCCAATCTATTTGGCATCTAAAAAGTCAGACTCTTAAACAAAACCCTGCAATTGGCTGACAAACACTGCACATTGCAAATGATGCACATCAAAATACTGCATCCATCAGCATCATGTGGACTCCAACACCAAATAAGAGAAGTCTTGTAGAATCAAAACATGTGACACAAAACTAATTCATATCGCGAACACCCCGAAACATATATTGCATTATCCTTAAACTTCTGGAAAACTATCCCATAGTTTAAGAAACATTTAAGACAGGTCCATGGATAGGACGGGTTTGGAACCAAGCGCAGGCAAGTGGGACAAGGGTAGCTGGGATATTGTTGGTCGGTGTGGGCGAGTTGGGCCGAGGGGCCTGTTTCCACACAGTATTAATCTGTGACTATTGGAGGTGTTTAAAGCTGCTTTTTAAACAATAGTAAATTAATGCACTCAAACATGATTGAAGTAAAGATGAATTGATCCATCAGATTCACCCGATAGAATACAGAACTGATTAAAAGGGGGAGAGGGGTGGTGTGGGGGGGGGGAGAGGGGTGGTGTGGGGGGGGAGAGGGGTGGTGTGGGAGAGGGGTGGTGTGGGGGGGGGGGGAGAGGGGTGGTGTGGGGGGGGGGGGGGGGAGAGGGGTGGTGTGGGGTATGTGAGGGGGTTGGGGGTGTGTGAGGGGGTTGGGGGTGTGTGAGGGGGTTGGGGGTGTGTGAGGGGGTTGGGGATGTGTGAGGGGTGGTGTGGTGTGAGGTTCCCTGGTGGGGGGAGGATGGGTGGGTATGTGGGCGGGAGGGGGGGGTTGTGGTCGCTGCACACGCAGCTCACACTCTGCTCACCCCGCACCGTCAGCTTTCGGCCTCACTCAGTGTGCTGGTCGCCGCAGAAGCTGCCCGCACGCTGTTCACTCCGCACAACACACTGCTCACTCCGCTCCTTCAGCTTTATTCTCCTCACCGCGGGTGATTGACAGCGGGTGCCGGACGGAGCTGTTTTTACGATTTTTAAACCTTCCTAACTTTTGTGCTATTCCACCAATCGGAACAAAACTTGTTGCACTTGTAACACAGGAGAATGGCGAATATGTTGACGAAAAATCGTAGCGCTATCGGGCACCGTTTTTGCACAAATGTAAAAACGCAAACCGGAAGAGGACAAGATGAGAGTTTTATAAATGTGTAGATGTATAGATGTAATATATGCTTAAGAAGGAAATGCAGATGCTGGAAAATCGAAGGTAGATAAAAATGCTGGAGAAACTCAGCGAGCGAGGCAGCATATATGGAGCGAAGATATAATATATGGGTGTTTTAGAGCTTCACAAAATGTTACCAACTCCTGAGACATCAGATCATTTACTTATTCAAACATTACAGGTAATTAGAATATCCCGCATAAAATTCATGACTTGTGGAAAATATGAAAACGTGCAGTGAAGCAAGGCTGGCATTACAACAATTCTGGCAGTTATATTTACATAGCACAGCCTCTGAAGCAGTCATGTCCACATAATGGCAGGCGGGCAATCGGGTTCTTAAGGTACTTATTCAATGGGATTCTACCACCAGTCACACTTCCCCCTCTTCTAATCTTTCTACTTTCTGCAAAATCCACTCTTCCTGATGCAATGGTCTGTTCATTCTTCTGCACCCACTCCTGTCACAGGCACTTTTACTGCCAATATTGGTGTAAGCCCCCACCCCTTGTCTTCCCCCACCCCGAACTACCATCCAAGGTCCTAAAGAGGTGAGAGGTTCACTTGAAGCTTCTTCAATCTAGTATACTGCATTTGATGCCCATGATGTGGTGCTCCCTACACTAGTGAAACCTAGTTGAGATGAATTGACCAATTGGTGGAGACACTGTGCTTTATCCACAACAGCCATCTCAAGCTTCAAAATGTAGGTCATTTTAACTTTCCGACTCACTCCTACACTTACCTATCTGACTATCACATTTTACATTATTACGGAGGGGTCAAACACAAATTTCAAATACATCTTGCTTGGGGACCTAAATGATATGAACATTGCATTTTCCATTTTCAGGTAACACATCCCAGACAAACTCAGTCTACTTAGTTTTCTTCTCCCTTTGTTCACCCCTCCCTTCTTTTCGCTTGTGTTCTCAATTATTCATTAGAGTGATACGACCTTCCTAGGCCGAGACGACATTTAATTGCACATTCTTAATTGTCCTCAATGTGAGTGGCGAGCAGACTCCTTGAATTGCTGAAGTCCTGGAGCTGTAGGCATACCCAACATTTTGACCCAGTGACAATGAAGGGCCATGTCAGTATGGCATGTGGCTTGGACGGCAACTTTCAGGTAGTGTTCCCATGTCTTTGCCCTTCTCGCTGTTAGATTTGGAAGATGCTGTCTAAACGGTCTTGGCATGTTGCTGCAATGCATCGTATGGATGGTACAAACTAAATGTTGGTGGAGGGAATTAATGGTTGTGGGCGGGTGTTTTAACAAGGGAGCTGTTATGTCCCACTTGGTGTCATGCTGCTTAAGAGATGCTGAAGTTCCACTCATCTGGGCAAGTGAAAATTATTCAGTATACCGACTAAAGTATAGTAAATAGTGAACAAGCCTTGGAGAGTTAAGCGCGAGTTACTCGCCACGAGATTTGTAACCTCTAGTTTGTAACCTGCTCTTTTAGCCACAGTGTGTACAAGGCCATGGCAGTTCAATTACTGGCTCCATCGGGTTTTACTCTTCATTCACCAGTCTCTGCCATCCACTCTCCTGCTGCTATATATTGACATTCTCGCCCCAGTCCTGATCCAGGGCAGCTACCCAGAATGTCGAACTATACCTTTTGCTTCCACAGATGCTGCTGGACCTGCTGAGTTCTTACAGCATTGTTTTCCACTCCAGATTCCAATATCTGCAATCTCCTTGTAATAACAATATAATGCCGATGCTGGTTTGCCAAAGAAAAAATGTTTTGTTTTTGCAACTCAGCGGGCCAGGCAGCATATCTGGAAACCAAGAACCCATTTGCCTGTGTTCACCTGTTATCAGCCACGTTTGTCCTGCTATCCTGTAATCAGTCTGAAGGGTGCCGACACAAAATGTCACCTATCCACATTCCCCAGAGATGATGCCTGACCCGCCAAGTTATTCCAGTATTTTATATTTCTGCAATCTCCACTCTTTTGCTTTTACTTGTAGCTTTGGTTGTTTGAATTCAACATTCCTGCTGAGTTTAAAGCAGTGTTATTAAATAAAGCCAAATTCATTAATTGTCAAAAACCCAAACATAATGAGCATGAAGAATGGCCACAGATCAAGACACTTTTAATCATCCCATCTATCACCCACAGCGTGCATATGATGCCATAAATGCTCTATTCCATCCCAACCTATGACATCTCCCGAGAAAGAAATAATACAGGGTAATATTTGGGATGGTGGGCAGGGGGAGTAGGACGAGAGAAAAACTGGCAAATTCAACAATTCCTCATTAACCTACAAAAACCAGTCCAAGAAATAATTCCGGCCCTTAATTCCCAAAAAGACCCATAGTGCATTTGTCATAATCCCTTCGTCTGCAACTTATAAAATCTGACTAACCCAAATCAAGCCAGTACAGGAACAACATAGCAAGTCTCGTTTAAAATCTAGTTGTCCTATCAAAATACCTCTAATATCTTTTAGGCACAAATTGCTTCCAGACATTGCTTGTGTATTTCCAATAAAATGGGCAATAAAAGATTTATTTTAAAAATGTTGTGCAGGATTCCACAATTCATAATTATGCACCTCTAGATAATGGACAAATGGATACCAAAAATCAATTCTCAAGACATATGAATGTGCCAAACATCTCGGCATGCACTAAGCACACGTGTCATGAATATTGTGACCTAGGGGGATTATCCAAACTGCCATAGGCAAAACGACATTTTTTTGGATACATTGGAAATATTTTAAACTAGCCTGTTAAAAAGCACGTCGAAAATAAATTGAGGGTAATTGCTTGCACAGAGGTGAAAATTAATACAACTTCATATGTGCAACAGCTGCTGACGGCATCAAGTATGATGTGCAGTATTGGCAATGGCCCAAATAAATCAGCCCTAAAAGTCCTCAGTTCATACATAAGATATTTTTTAAAACATGTTTCCAGTTGAGCTCCATTCGGCGTGGCCTTGTCGGCTCCGGAAGCCACGGTCTCGAGTAAGGAGGCGGCCGTTTCCAGGGTTCCCAGGCCGCTGAGAGGACTCTCCCGACGCCGGAACATCACCCGGCAAGAACGGCCTGGAACATCGGGCCTCCGTAGAGGCAACTGTGGAGGCCTCAATAGGCCCGACTATGGGGGAACTGGGGTTGGGGACTGGACTTTGTGCCTTCCCTCATAATGGGAACCATTGTGGTGGGATGTTTTCATGTTAAAGTTCTTTAGTATTGTCATGTTTGTATTCTTTTTTATGTGCTGCATTGGCATAACAAATTCCACCAGCCTGGCTGTGTGGTCATTAAAATAATCAATCAATCAATCAATCAATCAATCAATCAATCAATCAATGTGTTAAGTGCAAAGCATCAGTAAGTACAAATTAAAAAAGTCAGTCCAAAAGATTAGAAAGAAAAATCAAAGTCATGGCATCATCAGCAATACCTAATATAAAGGATGGTGTAAAAGTCTACATTCTAGAAGGGGAAGCTTAAATATTAGTGCTGTCATTTAAAATTGGACAGAGCAAAAATCTATTTTTCAAAAAAAGTACTCATGTCTGCATTTGTTTATGCTGACATGAACGTCTGACCTCTGACTAGAAGTGCAGATGGCCACAAAACACAGTTCTTTTCAAAATTTCAGTCAGTAAACTAAACTATGTCCACGTGTCAACCTGGTCTTATGCCATTCTGGCCGTAACCGGATGGCAGACAGGATTTGCCCATCACATTGCTGGAAATTCCTGGCCAACATGTTCAACCAGTAGTCTCCACATGGAACCTCGTGATAGTGTAATAAATGCGCTGGCACATTATCCAGCACATCCCAGTCTTAGATGCTGTTTGCAACTCCAGGACCTATGCAAAGTGAAAAACAACAAAGGAAATCTGGAACAGAAACAAATACCCCAAGGATCATTGACTTGAATATTTTTTTTGTTCTGCTCCCCACAGATGCTGGTATATACTGCAACATCTTTCAGGAACCTACTTAACTAAAAGGAGATGGAAATGTCTTAGAAACTGCCAATCATGACCAATGACCTAGATTGCACTCATTGCAGGTAATAAGAGCAAAAACACTAATGCATGAAATCTGAAAAGAGGTTGCTGGAGATTTCCAGGCCGAGCAGCATTTGAACTAATGGTACATTTCAGGTACAGCCAAAAATCAAGTTTCTCTTTCCTTGGATGCCGTCTGATCTGTTGAGTATTTCCAGCATATTTTGTTCAAATCATTGATGATAAATGGCTTATGACAGTTAAAAAGATCTTAGTTGAAAGATAACAAGCTGAAATGAACAAACCTATTCATAAACAATATAATTACATGTTAAAAATAGAACATCGTATTCAAATGAATGCACAAAGTTTCAACTAGAAAAACTGAAACTTGACATGTTCAGATTTTATGAGAGGTATCTACAAACTTGATCGCCTTGTTAGCAGACAAGTTAAATAACAAGTACAAAATTATTTTTAATTATGAAAATTGACAACCAATATTCCAAATAAAATGGCAAATAACGAAGAAATTAACTAAATAACGAAGAAATTAACTAAATAAATTAAGTAAATTAACTAAATAAGTGGGAGCCCATACGTCTACTGGATTTAGATGGAAAACTCCAGCTTGTACGACCTGCTTATTAAATGTAATAAGGAGCAAAACAAACCTACAGTTTTAACTAATTACAAATCAAGGGTTCCACATTTCTTGCTGCTGCCTACATTACATCTAAAAACCACCTTCAAAAAGGTAACAGATATTAGTAGCCTCTTGGTAACAATCAGTCAGAAAACCACACTTTATAAATCTACTTTACAGTACCTGCTACAGCACTCCCAAACACCTAATGACCAAGTGCAACACCCGTGATGATTCCCAAAACCACACAAGTGGTTTTCTGCTCGAGAAAAATCACAACAGACTTATTCTTCAGAGATAATCCCATCCAGAACATAGGACTCCCCTGCACGCAATGTGGTGCTAATACAGGAGCAAAGATAACTTACCTTATGCGATCTTCAGTCACACATTGCAAAAAGGTTCAGGCTAGCCCAAGCTCTTTCATTTTCAAGGTAATAATGATAGTAAATTATCATTTTCCTAACACTTAAATATTAACAACTATAAATAACCAAGATATATGATGGCCATAACTATTCCACCTTGAATATTAAGTAGTGGTTAACAACTTCTACTTTCTAAGTGCAAGGAAAATAATAAAATTTCCTGTAACTTTTTTTTAATATGCAAATTAAAAAAAATTGAAAACATTTTGCTCAAAGAATTCACATAAACATGAATCAATTGATATTCCAATGTACACGAAATAGAAGAATTTTGTGTGTAAATATACAAAGGCTGCCAAATTCCTGAAGTTAAAGGAAATGTGGCATATTCAAGTAGCCACAAGACCCAAAATGGTTACCTCAGTGATGAGAAGCTAAATCACTCACCCCAACACCAAGCAGCCTCTGCACACTGCCACAGTGGGTCACTCCATGCTGAGCCATGTAATGATGCAAGTGCAGCTTTCCTGCTGCAACAGCAGTGGTTAGAATTTGTGCCAGGTTCCAGGACAGTCAATTGCAAGCCAAGCAGAAGTCCTCTTTTGAAATACAGAATGTGTGCACAAGTGCTCAGACTCCAGTGTCAAGAGTATGATAATAAATCAGCACTCGAGGGTCAAAACTATACAAGGTGCCAGTGCAGTAAACTGTCATTTTGGAAAAGAGAAAGTTTGATTCGCCACTTTAAAATTACTAGTGTCACCAATGCAGTTATTGAGCCAAATTAAATCAATGAGATTAAGGATTAATTTTAACAAAACTATTACCATCATGGCACAAGAAGACCAACTAGAATGTGGGACAATACAGAGTCATGTGTCATGAAGTGGAGGGAGTGAAAGGATGGGGGGGGGGGTTAATTGAATGGCAGTTAAAATTCTCAAAATGCATCTTATACAAAGAACCAAATAATTAACTCAGGCGCTTTAAACAGGAATGAAAATTGATCTGACATCAGAAACTGGAGGAAGCCATTTCCAATTAAATAGTAAACAATGGTCCCATAAAATTAACTTCCACCGACATTTAAAGTGGTGCACCTCTACAAAGAGTTTGGTGAATACATCGAAACCCAATGGGGGAAAATAAATATATCCGACGTTATAACTTCTATTCTTTGCAAAGCTTTGTACTGTGGGGGTATGCGACATTTGTTGCGCAACCACTGATAAAAGTGAACTTCAACAGCAATTCCCTTGTCCATTATACTCAGTTAGACATGCAATTGAAATAAATTTACATCCAGACAATGGTGGATTGGTTTCAATATTTGGATAACTGGAACACAGGCCTCTATGAACCAACAAAGCACCACATCCAAATGGATAATTGAATGCTATTTTTATTCCACAATGACATGACATATACATAGCACATAAATATTAATTTACTGTTGCTGAACAAAATCTGTTCTATTTGAATCGGCAAGCCTTTTGCATATATCTACAAAGATGGAAAGCACCCAATATATCATAATACATTTAACCCCAGTTCTTAAGACAGTATTCATTTAATGCATTCATTTTATTCATAACATGCTTCAGCATTCACATGGAATGCTTTAAGCATGTATTTTTTCAAGTGTGAACCAAAAATGTATATATCAGTTTAAAAAATAAATATTTCTGGTGCAACAAGTTACCAGCCCTGATTGCGAAAAAAATAGCACAAAGGCATTAATACTTTCTCAAAGAAAATAAATATAATTTCTCTTCACATTACATATACTTAGTTTGGACATAATTCTTAATTTTCAACAATAAATAATTTAATCTTATAGTTTCTGCAGCAAGCACAAAAATTGGACATTTGGAAAGCAATAGGACAGCATAGTCCAGCTTTAATGGCTGAAAAACACAACTTGCAGCTTAAGAATTAGTTTCCTTATTACTTAGCTATCTTCCTTCTGTAACTGTAATTGCTTGCAGATCTGTGGCAGGTCTCCCCTAGCCTGTTTGATCAGCTCTTCTATCAAAGATGAAACTTAATTGCTTGTCAGGATTCAGTCCACAAGCCGAAATTTTCCATGATTTAGGACAAAAAGGTTAACTTGTTTCAATGTAATAAAAAGGAACTACAGATGCTGTTTGTGCCAAAGATATACACAAAATACTACAGTTACTCAGCGGATCAGGTAGCATCCCTGGAGAAAATAGTTGGGTGAAGTTTCGGGTCAGGACCCTTCTTCAGACTGATTGCAGTTGGGAGAAGGTTTGCAACCTGAAATGTCACCTATCTATTTTCTCCAGTGATGCTGCCTGACCCACTGAGTTACTCTAGCATTTTGTGCCTATCTTTAACTTACATCACATTCTTCAAACATAGCTATACTATTGTCCAAAGCTATTTTTAAACATAAAAACAGTGAACCACTTAAGTTTCAAATTAACATATTTAGTTTGCTTTTAAAAAAAATTCTCCAACAAGCATATTTCAATAGAGTTCAAAAACTTAACTGCACTGAGAACAAAAGTAGTGAGAGCATAATCCAAATTAACTGGAACATTCTATCTACTTTAACAGCCTCTTTCCCCGTTTTCCACCATTCCCATCAATAAACTAGGTTGGAAACTACCGTGACACATTTTCCAAGCTATCACTAATTCCCTTGACATGAACTTTTTGTTCTAGTATAACAAAGTTTGATGAAACACTGACTTATTAAAAAACCTAAACAATTCCCACTAATTCTGTCTCCTTAACTTGGGCAAAAAGTGAAACGCAAACTTTTACCCCGTATTCATGTCTTTCCCAAGCTGAAAGCTCATTTATTTGCTCCACCACTGTAATCGCACCAAAGATACTCCTCAAAACCTACCTTTCAACGTTTAGTTATTTCCCTGCAAATTTTCTTACCCAACTGGGAAATTCATATAACCCTACAAAACATTTGAAATGGGTACTACATTAAAAAAAAGCCCCAAATAAAGGTTTGTTGCTTCTAACAATGGATGCAACTTTACTCACGCCTTATTGGCTTTGCTGCAGGAACATTTCTTTGCTTTAGTAATCACTAGTTTTATTCACAGTACTTCCATGTTTTTAATTGCCACACTGACTTCCAAGTTAAAAATAGTAATAATTTGGATTGTCAATGTTTTAGACATCAGAAAATCAATTTAATATTCATCCTTGCCCTCAATAAAACTTACAATTTAGTTGTATATACAATTCCCTGCTTCTCTCCCACTTTCTTGCCATCAATTAACGAGAGCTGCTAGCCATTATTGGGAGAAGAAAATTCCATGTCAATAGAAACTGTTACAATGATAAATTGAGCTAAATCTCAAGTTCCGAGGAACAGTGGACATGCCATGGGAAGAGCCTACAGCCATCATCCAATTTCAATGGTTTAAACAGTTTAGACCAATTTTGTGCAATCGGCCACCACCAAACAACCAAGGATTGAATATCATTAAATTTCCAAGTCAGCTACTGATCTTCAGTTATTAAATCAGGTGTGTAACACAAGAAACAGGCCAAAATTATCCAGCAACTCTTTCTGCCTCCATTTCACATTATTTGATAACATTGAATTTGATAACACACATTAACCACAGAAATAAAATTTGAAATAAACCAGATCAAATATGTTTCATTTGTATTGCCCATGACACTATATTAGTTGATTTGGAGGAAAATCATTCAACTTGTACAATTCCCATTAAAAGCATTTGAGTGAAATGAACATCCATCGCTTAACTGAATAGCCAGCATCCAGTTCAAACAAACTGCACACAATTTGTCGTCCTCTCAGGCTCAGGCCACACAACTCATGCCACCAGAAAGCGATATTCTAGAAACATGTTACCCTTTTAATGCAAAAGTGAGTAGATGGAAGTATGCACAAGTTCAGATGATTCAATCTTGTGGGGGAAACGCCCTTTACTATCCCCAAAACACCCTTCAAATCCATTTCTTCTCTGGTTGGAAGTTGAAATCAAGCCAACACATCTATTATTCATTCCTGTACTATATATCAGAACCAGCCCGATCTTCCATTGTGACCTGTCCGAGAAAAACATCAAGGAAAACATTTTCACAAATGTAGAAAAGTCACAATGTATTCAGCTTAATTGCCCAAAAGGAAAAGCAGTTTTTTTTTTTTGAAAATGTTTGTTTTATATAAATATCAAGTTTCCCCAAAAGGATGATAAATTATAAAAATGTCCAATTGGTCAGGTACTATCCAGACAGCTGAATGCCAATCATTTGGATACCTTACTTCAAGGCAGTTTTAAACAGCTTTGGGACCTATTTTATCACTGGTGTTATCCCATTAAGCAGATTTCTTGAATATTATTTTACTTATAACAAGCATAAAAGTTGGTAAGGTGCTAGAGTCAATAATCAATCGTGATTTTATGAATAGTCTATTCACATTTGGCAAATTTGCTCAAATTCTTCGAGAATGTGACAGGGAGAGTTAATGGAGAGATACTCAAGGCTGTAACGTATTTAGATTTTCAAAAGGCATTTGACATATCATTACATTATAGGCCGATGTATAATTTAAAACCCCAATGTCTTGAAGTATGAAAGTCTAAATGGATTGCAAACAGGCTGATGCATAGAGTTGGAATAAATAGGTCTTTTTACAGCTAGAAGGATGTAATTAGATGAGCACATCAGATTGGTTTTTGGTCCTCAATTGTTTACTAGGTACATGAATAACCTGGAAGGAAGAACGAAAAACATGGATTCAAAGTTTGCCAATCACACAAAAATAGGTCAAATGGCATTGGGTGAAGACATCCTACAGTAGAATGTATGATTGGCGAAAAACCCAATGAATGGAATTCAAAGTGGGCATGTGCGAAGACAATCTAAAGGCGAATTATCATCTCAATGGAGAGAATGCAAATGAGTAAAGTTCAGAGAGATCGAGGTTCAGATCAAAATGCTTGCAATCATGTCCCATAGGTAGTTGAGACAAATAGCATTTTGGCCAATATCACAACAGTAGTTTAAAAATTGTTGTACAGGGTGTTGGTAAAGCCACACCTGGAATACTCTGAAGATTTGGTCCCCTTATCAAAAAACACAATTGAGTACCATTGGAGGCTGTCCAAAAGAAGACAACAAACAAAACAGCTTGGGTTTCCTTGTAGTTTAGAAAAATGTGGGGTGACTTTTTCCAACCAAGATCTTAAGGAGATTTAATAAGGTCGCTATTGAGATGTTTCCACTAGTTGGAGACTCAAACAAGGGAATGGTCACAAAATACATAGACGTTTCTTCTCAGGGTAAATCATTAGAATTCTCTAGTTCGGAACAGGGTCGAGGCCAGATCATTAGATATTAAAAGGTAGTGATAGATAAAGTGCTTGGAAGATAAAGGAACTGATGGCTGTAGGTACTTAAATTTAAGCGAGATTCAACTCGTACCTACAGATAGTAAAATTTTGTCTGGAAACACCAAATATTTGGAATAATATTTCATGCATAAAAGGCCTTCTTTGGTCATCATTCTATGCATCCAAACTTAGTTCTTAAAATTATACAAATTCAAAATACTTCTTTTACAGATCAGAATGAAGTCAAATTTGGCAAAAATGAACAGCATGTGTATGTAGGAAGGAATGAGAACGCAGATGTCCCCGGCATCTGCTGTCAAAATGTCACAGGACATGATTGTTCAGCATTCTCTTCTTGGTTGAGCATATGAAGAGGGTGAAGGTTCATTTTACTTATATGAATTCACCTAATCTGAAAAAGCAATGCTGATCAAAGCAATGTATCTGATCAAACAGGAATACATTTCAGATGAAGTGATTTACATCAACACAAATCTTATCGTCACTATTCAGTAGTTTTCTCTAAGGAAAAGATAAAAAGAATACTTCAACACAAATAGAGAATAAGATTGAGAATATTTCAAAATTTGTCAAAAACTTCATAAACATCATTGACATGGGAATTATTAAATTTTGCTTTAAAATACACATTTGGCTTCCAAATACTGCAGTCACTCTGACACTGCAATCTCTCAATACCAAATGGAAGGAAATGTGGTTGGTCAGTACTCCACCAGATGTAAAATAGCTTTCTCTCACTTCAAAGTGGCAATACTAAAGAATCAATGCATCAATGATTCAGAACAAAATAGAGTAAAATGTAGTTAACACAACGATGTATTTTCAATTTTTTTTATTATTATTTAAAAAAAAAAAATTTTTAAACAAACTTTTTTTAAACTTATTGCCTGTTGTAAAGACAAAAAAATCCTGCCACTTTCAGAGCAACCAAAACATTTTCCAACTCTTTGCATATTTACCATGGTGAAAAGGCAAATCCTTAGAGGAAACCGACTAATACAACATTTTAAATATTAAGCAAGCACATATCATGCAATGTCAACCATGGGAGAAAAAAAAAATGACGTGATGATTTAAAATATAAACTGGCACCAAATTCATTCAGTATAATTGCTCTGGTTTTAGACATTTGTGCCCAGAAATAATTTTAAGATATTTTCCCTTACATTACACAAATTGCCTACTTTCCACAAGTACTTCAGAGGAAATAAATCAATTTTGACTCAAATACAAAACGGAGTTCAATTCTTTATTGATGTCCAATATTTATCTTCTCACTCAAATTAATGAAGCTTGTTGGAAAACGAATGACAGAATTGGTAAAATGAATCCTTGGGCTGTGTTAGTGTTCAACGTACAGTTCAGATTTACAACGTATTTTAATTTTTGGAAGTGATAAAAGCAGTAGAGGAATTCAGCGAAAGAAATTTCAGTATTAAGTCATTCATTTTGTTGTACAAAACAGGAATAGCTCCTTCAGTCCACCATGTCGCTGCTGACTATCACATAGATATTTATATCAATCTAATTTATTAGCATTTGGTTGATGGACTACTCTGCCTTGGTGATTCAAGTACTCGTCAGATGCCAGATGCCCACAGGGTGGAAAAGAAAAGCTTCCTCAGATACCCACTATTACATCTTGCCCCTTACCCAAAACCCCAAAGTTTCTTACTATCCATGTAATCTAAGTGTCTTGATTTGGTATACCCTTCAACTTGCATTCCTGAGAAAAGCATAGCCTATCCAGTTGCTCATTAAAAAGAGACCATCCTAAGCTATATCTGGTGGAATATTTTCTGCCTCAACTCAGTGCAAGCACGTTAAGAAGGAGCTACCATGGTGCAGCTACATAAACAGCACAAAATATTCCAGCTGTGGCTTTAACCAATAGATTTTAAAGATATACCAAGATTTCCCTGCTCCATTGTATGCCCCAGCAAATGAAAGTTAGCCTGATGCAGGATCTTAACCCGAAACGTCGACCTTCCCACTGGGTTTTCACAACTGCTGCCTAACCCACTGATTGCAGTTATGGGGCCACTCATAAAACACAGTTAAAATAAGTATTAGGTCAAATAAAGAAGTGTTTAAAAGCCTGAGGATGGGGAATTCGGCAACAGAACACCAAAGATAAATGAAAAACTGAATCCAGCAAGAAATATAAACAGACTATAACAGTTTTTTTTATAGATATAAAGAGGAAAGCATTAGTGACTTACAGGTAAATAAGGGGCAGAGAAAAAAGTCTGCCTTCATGGAAGACAAAGCTTCCCGGAAATAGATCAAAAATGATTGAGAAATTGGTGTCAATGAAGGCATGAGAAATAAAAAGGGTCTGAAAGCAAATAAATCCCTGGGCCCGACGATCTGTATATCAAGTTTATTGATTGAAACAGTAGATGAATAATCTGTAATTTTCCAAAAATATTCTACAATAGGCTTTCTGACTCTTATATTCAATGTTTCATTCGTAAAGTCCTTTCATTGGCTTCTTTTCTCACCCCCACCCACCTGTTCCTCAAAATAATATTTCTACAGATAAAAAACATGATATCCCTTAACTATAAAGGGAACTTCTATAAATGAATGTGTTCAAAAGGGATTCCCCTCCGCCACCATAGATGAGGCTCACACCAGGGTCTCATCCATACCCCGTAACACTGCTCTCTCTCCCCATCCCCGCACTCGCAACAAGGGCAGAGTCCCTCTGGTCCTCACCTTTCACCCCACTAGCCGCCAAATACAACACATAATCCTCCGCCATTTCCGCCACCTCCAACGTGACCCCACCACTCGCCACATCTTCCCATCTCCCCCCATGTCTGCCTTCCGCAAAGACCGCTCCCTCCGCAACTCCCTCGTCAATTCTTCCCTTCCCTCCCGTACCACCCCCTCCCCGGGCACTTTCCGTTGCAACCGCAAGAAATGCAACACCTGTCCCTTCACCTCCCCCCTCGACTCCATTCAAGGACCCAAGCAGTCGTTCCAGGTGCGACAAAGGTTCACCTGTATCTCCTCCAACCTCATCTACTGCATCCGCTGCTCTAGATGTCAGCTGATTTACATCGGGGAGACCAAGCGTAGGTTGGGCGATCGTTTCGCCGAACACCTCCGCTCAGTCCGCAAAAACCTACCTGAACTCCCGGTGGCTCAGCACTTCAACTCCCCCTCCCATTCCCAATCCGACCTCTCTGTCCTGGGTCTCCTCCATTGCCAGAGTGAGCAACAGCGGAAATTGGAGGAACAGCACCTTGCGTCCTTATGGCATTAACATTGAATTCTCCCAATTTTGCTAGCCCTTGCTGTCTCCTCCCCTTCCTTAACCCTCTAGCTGTCTCCTCCCACCCTCCCATCCGCCCGCCCTCGGGCTCCTCCCCCTCCTCCTTCTTTCTCCCACCCCCCATCAGTCTGAAGAAGGGTTTCGGCCCGAAACGTCGCCTATTTCCTTCGCTCCATAGATGCTGCTGCACCCGCCGAGTTTCCCCAGCAATTTTGTGTACCTTCTATAAATGAATGTTGTTTTTTTCAGACAAATTCATAGAAAGCTTATTTTCAGGTTGCATTACAGCTTTGTTAGGCAAGAAATTGCCCAAGCCTACAAGAAATTGCAGAGTTGTGGATGTAGCCCAGTCCTTCATATAGACCACATCATTGACATAATCTACACTTCACGCTCTCAGAAAAGCAGCTAACATAATCAAAGCCTTATCCCACCCCAGTCATATTCCTTCTCCCTGCTCCCATCTGGCTGAACAAAAAAGCTTGAAGGTACACACCACCAGACTCGAACAGCTTCCTCCGTTCCGTTATCAGGCTTAGGGTACTGTCCGATTCTCCTCTACCTCACTGCGGACATTGGACTTTCTCTGGAAATATTGCACGACAATGCTGAAAACTACAGTGCCCTCCATAATGTTTGGGACAAAGACCCATCATTTATTTATTTGCCTCTATACTCCACAATTTGAGATTTGTAATTGAAAATACTCACGTGGTTAAAGTGCACATTGTCGGATTTTATTAAAGGGTATTTTTATACATTTTGGTTTCACCATGTACAAAATTACAGCTATGTTTATACATAGTCCCCCCCATTTCAGGGCAACATAATGTTTGGAACACATGGCTTTACAGGTGTTTGTAATTGCTTAGGTATATTGCTCTCTTAATTGCCTCCTTAATGCAGGTATAAGAGCGCTCTCAGCAGTCTTTCCTCCAGTCTTTCCATTACCTTTGGAAATGTTTATTGCTGTTTATCAACATGAGGACCAAAGTTGTGCCATTGAAAGTCAAAGAAGCCATTCTGAGACTGAGAAACAAGAATAAAACTGTTGGAGACATCAGCCAAACCTTAGGCTTACCAAAATCAACTGATTGGGACATAATTAAGAAGAAAGAGAGCACTGGTGAGCTTACAAATCGCAAAGGGACTGGCAGGCCAAGGAAGACCTCCACAGCTTAGAAGAATTTTCTCTATAATGAAGATAAATCCCTAAACACCTGCTCGACAGATCAGAAACACTCTTCAGGAGTCAGGTGTGGATTTGTCAATGACTACTGTCCGCAGAAGACTTCATGAACAGAAATACAGAGGCTACACTGCAAGATGGAAACCACTGGATAGCCGCAAAAAAATAGGATGGCCAGGTTACAGTTTGCCAAGAATTACTTAAAAGAGCAACCAGAGTTCTGGAAAAAGATCTTGTGGACAGATGAGACAAAGTTTAACTTATATTAGAGTGATGGCAAGAGCAAAATATGGAGGAGAGAATGAAGGGAGGGATCTTATAGAAACTTACAAAATTCTTAAGGGGTCGGACAGGCTAGATGCAGGAAGATTATTCCCGATGTTGGGGAAGTCCAGAACTAGGGGTCCCAGTTTAAGGATAAGAGGGATGTCTTTTAGGACCGAGATGAGAAAATCATTTTTCACACAGAGAGTGGTGAATCTGTGGAATTCTCTGCCACAGAAGGTAGTTGAGACCAGTTCATTGGCTATATTTAAGAGGGAGTTAGATGTGGCCCTTGTGGCTAAAGGGATCAGGGGGTATGGAGAGAAGGCAGGGATGGGATACCGAGTTGGATGATCAGCCATGATCATATCGAATGGCGGTGCAGGCTCGAAGGGCCGAATGGCCTACTTCTGCACCTATTTTCTATGTTGCTAACTGCCTAAGATCCAAAGCATACCACCTCATCTGTGAAACAGTGGTGGGGGTGTTATGGCCTGGGCATGTATGGCTGCTGAAGGTACTGGCTCACCTTCATTGATGATACAACTGCTGATGGTAGTAGCATAATGAATTCTGAAGTGTATAGACACAATCTATCTGCCTTAAATCTCATTGGCCAGCGGTTCATTCTACAGCAAGTCAATGATCCCAAACATACTGCCAAAGCAACAAAGGAGTTTTTCAAAGCTAAAAAATGGTCAATGCTTGAGTGGCCAAGTAAATCACCTGATCTGAACCCAATTAAGCATGCCTTTTATATGCTGAAGAGAAAACTGAAGGGGGCTGGCCCCCAAAACAAGCACAAGCTAAAGACGGCTGCAATACAGGCCTGGCAGAGGATCACCAGAGAAGACACCCAGCAACTGGTGATGTCCATGAATCAGACTTCAAACAGTCATTGCATGCAAAGGTTATGCAACAAAATACTAAACATGACTACTTTCATTTACATGACATTGCTGTGTCCCAAACATTATGGTGCCCTGAAATGGTGGGACTATGTATAAACACTGTTGTAATTTCTACATGGTGAAACCAAAATGTATAAAAATAGCCTTTATTAAAATCTGACAATGTGCGTGCACTTTAACCACATGTGGTTTTTTCTATTACAAATCTCAAATTGTGGAGTAGAGGCAAATAAATAAATGATGGGTATCATGGAGGGTACTATATATTCTGCACTGAATCTTTTCCTTTGCTCTACCTACTATACTTGTTTGCCTTGATTGTATTTAGGTACAATATCTGATTGGATGGCATGCAGAACATGCTTTTCACTGTATATAGACTCAAAATCCTGGAGTAATTCAGTGGGTCAGGCAGCATCTCTGGAGATGGAAATGGATAGGTGAAGTTTCAAATCGGAACCCATCTGTTTCTCCAGAGTTGCTGAAATACTCCAGCATTTTGAGGCTTTGGGATAAACCAGCAACTGCAGTTCTTTTTTTATTGCTTTGTGCTTTTCATTGTACCTTACTATGCATGACAATAAACCTAAATGGCTCTACATGCGATAGCATACACCTCCCACTTAAAATAAGTTTCATAGCAAGACTGGTAAATGTAGATTTATATGCGACACCCATGAAAGAAATACTTGAAGCCTTAGTCAAAACACTTCATCGACCAGAAGGCACTGATCATCATCCTCCCGTATGCTTCTGGACCTCTGATGTCTACCGAGGGCACTGGAAAAATGTCACCAATTTTGGTCTTTACAAAGTTCTCCAAATTCACTGGAAAGACATGTAAATCAACGTTTATCTGGGCAAACATCCCCATAATTTCTTACCTACACTCAGTCAGCTCTGTTGTGTACATCATGTTGCTCACAAGCTTGCTACCAGACTCCTGAAATGGTCACTCTCTTCTCATGAGAAAGGTTAGAACACATTATCGAGGGACAGAGGTAAAGGTTCCTGGATGTTCCCAAAACCCCTCTGGGACTAGGAATGATATGTGCACTGCTGACCACACTATTCTTCAAACTATCAACCGACCTATCCCTTCAGGCACTTCATTTCCATCTACGAGAGATTCTTCAATTTGTGCATCAGCATCAATCACTGCAAACCTCCACAAACTGGAGGAAACCCACATTGTTCTCAATCCAAACCAGAGATGGTGTATATGGGCAGAACCAACTTCAAGCAGAGGTTAACAAAACTGGAACCAATTGAGTAAAGGATCTTGACATTACATCCATACTAGAAACTATAGACAAAATAAATTAGCATTTCAAGGTGTATTGAAGACTAACTTTTTATTAAAAATCAGAGAATTTTCACATCAAGAAACACTACTTAAATCGCAGTCAGGACACTGGGCTGCTCTGGTACATCACATAGTGGACGATATGCAGCTCATGTTCACAAACGGTTCACTAGAATCAATTATTGATGAATTAACCTTACTCCCTTGCAATTCCAAGCCAGTTCTTGGGTATATTAGCAACAAATGACAAAGGATTAAATTAGTCCTTGTATGGAACTCATACAAGGCTATTTTGTATAGCCTAAATCAGTAGGCCCACAGAAAAGCAAACTACTAACAACAACAAACAACTACTTTTCACATTTCAAACAGAATTCGACCAGTTCCTCCATGGGATAGGGATATTACCATTCCCAGATTTGGTATAACTGACCTACATGGTCTTGTTTACATGTCCCTTGTCAAGACGCTTCAGTTCCATAATAAAACTCAAGCTTGATTTATCAGGTAATGCTAGTGTGCGAAGCAGCAAAAAGTTTGTAGATACAAATATTAGTGTCCTAACTAGTCAAAAACATCCCTGCACCAAACTAAATTGGGCTTTCCTTTGAAACCTCCAATGATATGAAATACAATATGCAAACATGACCATTTTGAATAATTTAACATCCTCAAAAAGACATAATGGAACTTCAAATGCAAGTGAAATCTTCCAAGCATCAGGCTTTTACACATCAAAACAATTCTTCAATACCTCTATTGAACTATCCCAACTCCATGCAAGATTCACAACTGTGGTATTGCTGGAGTGTTCAAATGCACTGCTAGGAGCTAACAAGTCACGTCACACTAACCCTGTTAAAAACTCACTGTCTTTGTTATTTGAGTGCATCAGGGTACACACCTTGATTCTTTTCCCGAGTAGGATTCCAGTTAGGCATTTCACATTGGAGACGAAGAGATAGTCAGCATCTCCCCTCCTCTCTCTTATACTGGCTATTTCTCCTCTGCACCAACCTGATGCATGGTCTCGACCCAAAACTTCAACCATCTCAAGTTGGGTCAAGTTGGTGCAGAGACTATTGGTGTCAAGTTGGAAAAAGGGGAAGTACAACACGATCTGGGGTCCTTGTTCATCAGTCACTGAAAGTAAGCATGCAGGTACAGCAGGCAGTGAAGAAAGCAAATGGCATGTTGGCCTTCATAACAAGAGTTGAGGATAGGAGCAAAGAGGTCCTTCTGTAGTTGCCATTGTGAGACCACACCTGGAGTATTGTGTGCAGTTTTGGTCTCCAAATTTGAGGAAGGACATTCTTGGTATTGAGGGAGTGCAGTGTATGTTCACAAGATTAATTCCCGGGATGGCGGGACTGTCAATATGTTGATAGAATGGAGCGGCTGGGCTTGTATAGTCTGGAATTTAGAAGGATGAGAGGGTATCTTATTGAAGCATAAAAGATTATTAAGGGATTGGACACACTGGAGGCAGGAAACATGTTCCCGATGTTGGGGGAGTCCAGAACCAGGGGCCAGTTTAAGAATACAGGGTAGGCCATTCAGAATGGAGATAAGGAAAAACGTTTCCACCCTGAGAGTTGTGAATCTGTGCAATTCTCTGCCACAGAAGGTAGTGGAGGCCTATTCTCTGGATGCTTTCAAGAGAGTTCGATAGAGCTCTGAAAAATAGCGGAGCCAGGGGATATGGCGAGAAACCAGGAACGGGGTACTGATTGTGGATGATCAGTGAATGGTGGTGCTGGCTCGAAGGGCCGAATGGCCTACTCCTGCACCTATTGTCTATCTCTGCCTCCATAAATGTTGCCTGACCTGCTGAGTTCCTGCAACAGTATTTTTAATTCAGATTGTGTGTTGTGTTAACTTGCACACAGTATAAAATGTATTCAGCATATATGTAGCTGTTGGCAAATTTAATGCATGGTTGTACTCATTAACATTCCTAAGCAGTGACCATTTCCCACTATAACGGAGAACGTTCAAAAGCAAATTTAATATAATTGAGGGGCGAGCACCATGGTTCATACTATTTTCAGTTTTTTTTATACCTATCCAATGAAATTCAGTACCAATGAAATTAGTATGCCTTGCAACTAACTTTCTGGTGTAATCAAGTGCAGAATAGTCAGCAGCTCTTCTTCCTGAACACTGTCATTTCATACCACGTGTGAACAGATCCTATAATTTAATTAATCAATTAGATTTTGAATTTATTTATCCTTAGTCATCATAAAATGAATGAATTTTGTGCTAGTAGAAAATAAAACACTGAGAAAAATGAATGCCACTGAATATGTAGGATGGAGAATATTACAGATTTGTTGTACTTACATTTATAACCTGAGTAGGAACAGAAGTCTGAAGAACATCAAGTATTTCATTCAGCAGAGAGTGATCCTTCAGAAGTAAGAGACAGTGAAAGAATTGACACAAATGTCAGAAGAAACACAGGAAGTTTTATTCGTCACTGCAAACAGGGAATGGTATACATCAATGAATTTAACTCAATAGATATTAACAATGCATAATATCCCTGAATTTCAATTTTCCCTGAAAGTTCAAATTTCCTTGAACATATCAAGTTCTGTCCAGAGATGCAACATTTGAGAAAATGCAATAGACTCTAAAAATTAAATTTACATGCCACATTAAGCAATTCCTGACAAAACGTTAGGAACTCACCAAGTTGAGATATTAAAATATTAAACAGACTCGAACTAAACTGTCCTTTCTAAATTTAGAATAAAAAATTGTTAACTTGCTTGCAGTCACCTGCACCCATTTTAACATAACCCCCCCAAGGCATCAATTCATTTGCCACGACTGTCATTAAGGGAGATATAACTGAAAAAGTGGCAATTTAAGTTAGAAAATATTTAGCTGGTCTAAATCAAGTCACTGAGCATAATGAGATTTCCTTGAACAGTATGGGGGGGGGGGAGGGGATGGAGGAATCAAGGTGACCATCCTTTAATTTTGTCAGTGCTCTTCTCAATTTTGTCTGGGAGAGTTGAAAAATTGCACAGGAGGGGCCCAACTATCTTTAATCCTACATCATGAAAAAGATTTGGCACGTTCGGACTTCAAAGATCCTATCACGACAGAGTGCTTTTGTTGATAATAGTTCACAAAAAGGATGTTCTGTGTTAAGATCTGCTACAAGAAACAAACCGGATTGGTAACTGGTAATATGAATTATTTTTCCAATGTGACCCATTACAGATTCAAATGTGGATATATCCAAACTTATCGTGAACATATAAAAAATAACTAATTCCACATCAGTTTTGGATAAGTACTGTGGAAATGGGTTTTGATAAGAGTGGCTCAAGTCAAGTTGCACTCTCCCTTGGATCTTGATGGCTTACACAAAATTTAGATAAGAACCTTTGCAAGTACAGTGAAACTCCAAATCTGCTATCCAACATCCCAATGGTTCAGCATCCACTTTACCAGGACCCTGGTTCCCATGCTCATTTTGAACTCACCGCGTTTTAGTTCTTGCAGTCCCTTTAAGCCCACCTGCTTCAATGAAACATCTAAAAAAAGTGAATTCAAAGTGGATTGGAGTATTAATAGGAGTAACATCCAATGGTCAGCATCAAAACCCCAAGGATGCTAGGTTATCGAATTTTTACTACGTTTTCAGCAAGGCAACAAGATTGTTTTTCTTTCAGAGATAGTCTTAAACAATACAATCATTTTTTAAATGATAGTAGCTAAACTGAATACTTTATTAAGCATAATCCATTTTTTGAAAACTTAGATATGAGCTTTCTTTGCTACACGTGGCTGCATGCCACAGTGCCATGGGTCAGCAAGACGTCAAGTACTACATTGCTTACTTAATGATCTATTTATTCCTCTTGAACATTCTGAAAATAAAAGCTGTCCATTTTTAGAAAGTAATATTGCCAGTTCGAGGGTTTTTTCTTTCCAATACTTCCCAAGATAAATCACAAACACTACATTTTTGAAGCGGAAAGTAATATTTAAAATTAGTTTCCCAAAAGAAGCTGTGAAAGTGGAGAAAAATCTAATTCACGTATTCACAAACATAAATCATATGTATATTTCAATTAATTGTCGAGATGCGGCAACGGACAGTAACCTTACCCTGCAGATAGAGAGATGGGCACAGAAATATCAGTTAGAGCACCTGCAATGCCACTCAATGGTCAGAGCTGGAGTCCCTCAATCCAGTGAAATAGTCAGCTTTTTAGTTTATACAAACTGACCAACGGCAAATTAATGCCTATAATGCCTATACCGACTCCAACTGGTCCAGAACGCAGCCGCCCGACTCATCACCCACACCAAATCCTGGCATCACATCACTCCAGTCCTCAAACAACTTCACTGGCTTCCCATCTCCCACCAGATTACCTACAAAATCCTGGTCCTCACCTACAAAGCCCGCCACCATCTGGCCTCCCCCATATCTCACTGACCTCCTCTCCCCCTACCAACCCTCATGGTCCCTCAGATCCACATCAGCCAGTCTCCCCTCCATCCACAAATCCAACCTCCGCAGTTTTGGGGACGGAGCCTTCTCCAGGGCAGCTCCCAGGCTCTGGAACTCCCTCCCCCAACTGATCCGCAATTCCATGTCCCTCACCATCTTCCAGTCCCGCCTCAAGACCCATCTCTTCACCTCTGCCTATCCTTAGCCCCACGTCCCCCTCCCTTTTCATCTGTGCTTGAATTGCCTCATATTGTGTTATGAATTGAATTCTGTCTTTAATTTGTGTACTAGTCATGTCTCTACTATTTATTTCATTCCGCATACATGTTTTTCCTCTACTTGCTAAATTTTTGCAAGGTGTCCTTGACTCTTAAAAGGCGCCCATAAATAAAATGTATTATTATTATTATTATTATTATAATGTGAGAGATCACGCGCAATGATTTCCTTATTTTCCAAAGAAAGCTCAAATCAACTATTTTCAATTGTAACAGTACAAATGATAGAAAACTATACTCGTCCATTCTTCTCACACAACGCCCACACTTTTCCCAAAAACTGGTTTCTAGAAGTATTGGCAAGGCAATAAGTTTCAACATGCTCACAGGACATTTATTAAAGAATATACCAAGATATAGCAATAGTAAACACCTGGTGTTTAACAATGTTTACAATAAAACGTAGAGATGTTCTGGAAGGTAATATAAAAAGATGATTCGTTATCACCAAGTTAGAGTTGTAATACTCAACATTTGTAATTAAAAAAAAGATATTGTATTCGGCTTCCATTTCACATGAAACTTAAGCTATTTGAATGGAATTCAATACAATGGAATTCAAGACAATACAAAACAAAAAGCAAATCTATGAACACAAGCTGAATCCTCAGGGAGGCATGCTTAGAACAAATCATTTTTACTGCTGTGACCTTGAGCAAATCGAGAATTGATGGTCTCAGATTAATTATGCCATCATTCTATACTGGTTAACTCTTCAGCTAAAAACAAACAAATTCTTTTAGAAATCAAGAGACAAATGTTAACTATCACCAATATCTTGCAGCTGTGTTACCTCAAATCAGGTGTTTGAAATCAGACAAAGTGACAAACTTAGCAAAATAAGACTAAATAATTAATTTAAAGCAGTAGATCACTAAAAGATTGCAGTGAATTCACAATACAACCACAATTTCTAAGGTAAATGTCCTCGAAGCCAACTGGGTCCATGTTGAAAATTGCAAATGTATTTTGAATTCAACTGATCACACATATTATTATTTTTGAAATATACCAATTAAATACAAAAAAGCAAAAAAGGCAGTAAACAACCAAGAGGTCAGGCAACATCTGAGGAAAGGGAAAAGGGTAATGCTCCCAATCCTGAAACATGAACAGCTTCTTTCCACAGTTGCTGCTTAATTTGAGTATTTCTAGAATCTCCTTTTTATTTCAGATGCCCAGAATCTGCTTTTTTTGATTGTCAGATCAAACATCACGATCAATTAGCAACACGAATATCCTTGCACTAGTCCATATTACTATTTCATACATTATGTTGTGCCTATATTTATTTCCATAGGGAAGCATAAGACAAATTAACGTATAAGTACGAAAGAAAAAATAAACTGGGTTATCAAGGGACACGAAGGAGTATTTTTCCATTTAACATTACAGAGAATTACTGCTTCGCTCCAACACAAAGCTGGGCAGAAGGTAAAGAGGGAGTGGATATGAGGGATGGTAATCAAGGCTTTCAAGACTGATATCCGATTGAAGAAAGATCTTGTGAGATAACAAGTCACGTGAAGTGCAGGCATAGATCAGCCATAACCTACCTAATGTGGTAGGTTTCATATGATGAACTACCTACTTGCATTTCTTTTCCGAAACTCTCCTAGAGGGACATTAAGTGCTTACACAAAAAACATGTCCTGACTAGTTTTCTTAATTAGCTATTACTACGATATTCAATTGACTAAAAATGCATAATTTATAGGTTCCATAAGGTAAATTGATCAAATGTTTATCCATTGAATGACCAGGTATCAGCGCAAAATGTTTCAGGAAGAAACATATTTCCTGAAAGCAGCAGAAATCAATGTAACAAAAGAAAAATCTCTCAACTATTCTCATCACTTTATCTTGAGTAACCAATTCCAAGATAATATCAGTGACCAAAGGACATTAGAAACCACAGACATACTCCAGTCTGACCAGCTCAAAAATGGCACAAGCCAATTTAGCTTTTCTCTCGTCCTCATTATGGATGCTGCTGATAAAATAGGATGTGCACTTCACTGTATTGACTGCAGAGAATTGTTGCAAGGCAAGGAAGGCAGCCACATTCAATAGCAGCAGCACGGATCTACAGAGCAAACAAAAGTAAAAACAGCAAAGTACTCAGACAATAGAAATCAAGGAGATAGTACTTCTGCAAACATTACTGACACAATGATTATTGGATTAAGGTTATCCAATTTTGCAGCTAAAACAAAATTAGTGATCTAGTCCATGGCACTAGCCCGTATAGTACTTACAAGAATTGGAAAAGGGGAAAGCTGCCAAAAAGTACAGCACCACTTTCAATAGTTGCATTGCCCATTAAAAGAACAAACAATTTGGAATAGTCACATAGGGAATAGCACAAACGATCTCCCCCACTAGACACTCTACCAAACCAGCTATGAACCATCACTTCTGTAAGAATCTTACTTAGAGCCCTGCCAGACTATCAAAAATCACAAATGCTGCAGTTAATTGCCATAGGTCTATAAATTGATTACATTTAAACAGCGAGTCTTTGAATTTTTAATGTCAACCAAGACGTTTGTGCAGTCAGAAAGTGACAAAACTCAATGGAGCAATAATAAAAACTCAGTATTCTCTACAGCCCTTTTCAAATTAAATAACTATAAGCAATTAGTCGGTATCGTGGATGTTTTCAATAATCTAGTGGTTGATGCCACTAAAGTAGCTAAAATACAAAGTTAATGAAACACTATGAAATAGCTCATTGTGATATCAATGATAAACAGATTTGGAATCAACTGCTGAATGTACAGAAGGTGGTGCAATTAAGCAAAGTCCCTTTTCCTTCATTCACCAAGAGAAAACTGAACAAACCATTATGAACACATAAGGAAATTAAAGACAAAACTAATCAAGAAAATAATGAGTTTCAAATATCAAGTAATTGACCAGTTCAAACAGGTACACCCTTCCACTTAATTTGTTACTGTTCAAGTCTTTACCTCAAGCTAAGCTTTTTTTAATGTTATCAAAATCATAGCTAGCAATTTTCTTCAACCAAATTTTTCCAAGGTATCAAAACCAAATGATTAACCATTACTAGCTGGAGTGTGGTGGTGCCACAGCAGTTAACTAACCATACTGTGGAAAATGCGCCTAGCCGTAGCTCCTGACAGATCGCATGAATGAACTGGACATACCGATGATCGTCGAGGTGGCCGAGGGCTTCACAGATAAGAGTTTTAGTGAAATAGTCATAGCCAAGGTGAAGGCAGCAAGTAGATGGGCGACCACCAAGAGAAGGGAGTAGACAGACTACAAGAATCATTGGCACAAATGATATGGGTAGGAAAAGGGATAACGTACAACAAAATGAATATAAAGAGTTGGGCAAAACATTAAAAAGCAAAACATTGTAACCTTGTAAGCTAGTAACCTTGTGATTAGTGACATGTGCTAGAGATGGTAGGAGTTAACAGATAGGACAGGTGAATGTGTGGTCGAGGAGTCTGTACAGCGAGCAGGGATTTGGATTTTTGGTCCATGGGATCTCTTCTGGGGCAGAGAAAACTTGTAGAAGAACTGGAGAAGTGCCAATGCCCTGCTTGGCAGAGTAGCAAGTGCTACTGGAAATGGTTTAAAATAGCTTGGCAGGGGGATACCATATTAGTAATGAGGTAGCTGGGAGAATAGAAATCTATACAGAAGTCAATAACAGCGAGTTCAAAAGTGAGGACAACAAGGAACATGGCAGGGAATGAAGAAAGAATTGCATTTATTTCAAAGCAATAGATGTGACAGGCAAGGCGGATCAACAGAGCATGGATACGTAGGTACGATGGATTGGCAGCATTTTATAAGACATTACAGAAATCTAACTAAATAAAGGTCAGGAATAGGAACATAATGTTCAAGATACAGATGTTAAAGGCAAGCTAAGGCAGGTTAAGAGAAGAGGACGAGTTGCTTCATTGAGGAGAAAATAATGGCAGTAGACCACAATGGCATAACTGATGGATTGTCCAGTGAGGCTATATGGATGGAGCCGAGAAATAAATAAATAAGGGCTGATCATCTTGTTGGGATTGTACTATTGGCCTCCAAAATGTCAACTGGAATTAGACAAATAAATATGTCGAGAGGTTGCAGGCTTCTGCAAGAATAATACAGTTGCCACAGCAGAGGATTTGAACTTTCCTAAGATAGACACAAAAAGCTGGAGTAACTCAGCGGGACAGACAGCATCTCTGGAGAGAAGGAATGGGTGACATTTCGGGTCGAGACCCTTCTTCAGACTGAAACTGCCATTGTTCCAAGGGCTTAGAAGGGTTGGTATTTGTGAGGCGTGTTCAGGAAACATTCCTCAGGCAACATGTAGAGGGCCCTACAAGATGAGAGCAAATCTTGACCTATTTGTAGGAAATAGCAACTGAAGTGTTAGGGGGTGAGCCTTATGGGAGCAACATCCACAGCTCTAATAGCACTAAAATAGTATAATAATTTTTATTCCACAAATTCTAAACTAGGGCAGCTTTGACAGGAAGGTGGTGGGTATATGAAAAAAGCTGCCAGAGGAAGTAGTCGAGGCAGGACAATAACATTTAAAGACATTTGGACAGGTAAATGGATTGGCAAAGTTAGAGGAATGACCGAACACAGGCAAATGGGACAATCTCAGATGAGGCAACTTGGTCGGCATGAGCAAGTTGGGTCAAACAGCCGCTTTCCTTGCTATCAATAAGAGAACCAAATTTAAATCCCAAATTTACAGTCATCATGGAATTTTAATTGAATTAATGCCCAGGAATTTGGAAAAAGTTTCATGAATATCATTACTGATGACCATAGAAAATCATGTTCATTCATTTCAGAAGAGGAAATCTACCATCGTTACCGAGCCTGGCCCATATGCAATTCTAGGCCAACACCACAACTTGACTCTTAAATATTCTCCGACACGGCAATGGTTGTTCCATCATTATCACTACCTTTTAAAAACCAAAAACAAAATGTTAACTGGAAGACCACTGTGTAGGCATGAGCACCAGATTTAGAAACACTTCCAGCCCGTGAACCTTAAAGTCTCCCTAAATCAATTGGGAATTCGTATCCAAATCAGGAACGAGACCTACCTCACAAAATTGTATTTTAAAGTGTAGTACTCCGTGACAATCTTTAAATATATCATGTCCCACCAGGCAGATTGACCATGAGAGGTGGTGTCAATAATATGGAGGGAGGGAGAAGCTCTTGCTTACTTCAACACAAATCCACAACAAAGTCTCACAGAATCAGGTCAAGGAAACCTTCCAGGAATATCAACTCTCTCTCAATTGACTAACACTTGGAAGATGCACTAAGAACAGTAATAATAGAGCAAAATTATCTCAGCCAACAGATCAGATAGAAGCTTTGAAGTCTACCATGACGTTGTGAATAACGGGGAACTATTAAACAGCCAATAAAGAGGTAACACCAACCATCACCATCCTCGGGATAGAGGCCAATGGAGTGCTAAAGCAGTTGCAAATATGTTCAGCTAGAAGTGTTGAATACATGGTCCACCTCGGCTTCTCCTGAATTAGTATTGTTTGTTATTGATTGTACAGTATAGAGAATTTGCAGCTCCTTGGTAAATGAACAGACCATGCATACATGCAGCAAGATATGGGTAACATCCAGGCATAGACATGTGCAAGTAACCTCAATAATGACCATCTCCAACATGACTGTTTAACTACCTATTCCTGTTTTTCAAAGCCACCAGCACTACCATCTGACACCTCAAGACCATACCTTCACCTGTATAGGAACAAATCAACTATATCGAATGGTGGCCTCTTTAGTCATATCCCATCTTCCCCCTCCCAAAAAAAGAGGCATCATCAAGAAGAACTATTATTTACATTATACTTGCATCCAGTCTTGGAGTTTACAACTTCAAGCTTTATGGCTATTCATTTCTAATAAATACAATATAACTTTATTCATCCCCGGAGGGAATTTGGAACCGAGTAGGCAATAATTTGGCCGATGAACACCATCAGGAATGTGAGATTTTCACTTTGCTTGGGAGAAATGCAGAACACTGTTTAAAAGGATTTTAAAAAATACAGAATACAGCAGTACAAACCAATCTGTGTTTCATGTAGGAGGACGCCCAAAGTTAAAATGAATTTACTTCAAGTCAAATGGACTGTTGGACTTTATTCCAAAATGAATTTACTGCAGTTTAAAAGTCTTCTGACAAGTACGCAGAAGATGCATTTCATCCCCTTATTTAGATTTATACTTGCATTGGAGGTACTTCAAAAAAAAGCTCACATGGTGGATTTAGCCTACATCCACTCCGACTTCTCATGTTCCAACATTAATTCTACTATAAACTCCTGGATATAAAAGAAAGGAAGCTCATGATTTTTCTCCTCCCCCCCCCCCCACCCCCCCAAGAGAATGCAAATGCCGGATACTGGAGAAAGAAAAAAATCAGTGGTCAAGCAGCATCTGTGGAGGCAAATGAATTGAAAATTAGAGTACTACAATCACACTGTCAAAAAAGGACACAAAGTGCTGGAATAATTCAGTGGGTCAGGTAGCATCTCCGGAGAACATGGATAGGTAACATTACAGACCGGGACATTTTGAAGAAGCAAAGCTTCTTACTGCTTACAGTACTGTACAGGATTTTCCCATTTGAGTACAAACATTACATTATTCCTTCAGTTCCATTGTGCTGTAAATGAATATTCATGAGTTGCAGACAACTGTACAGAATGCGTTACCAAGTTGGCAAATTTCTTCACTTAACCTACAAGCAAAAAGTTGTCATGCTTAGTTTAATAAACCCTTCAATTCAAATATATTCATTGTGGGTTAGACACAAAACTGGAAAACTAATTGAGTGTCATTCATCGCATTTCCTTTCAATGCAAGAGACGCAGAGGGATCATCACAGAACAGCTATACATAACACCTCACTGCCCACACACACCATCCTGCAGATCCAACACTGCGAAGAAACACCTACAGATTTTATTCAAATCATTTGCATTAGTAGACATTTTGCTTGCATGTCACAAGAAAACTTGACATTCTATCCAGGTCTAACAGCAAAACTGCCCTTCACCATGTTTGTGAATTCAACAAAATATTGCTAAATATACAATCATTTGCTTTCTCTTCCCAACAACCTAAAACAAAACAAAATCACCTTGCTTCTGAAGATTCTAGTGGGTGCAGTTACAAGAGGGCATTGGTACATTATTATACCCAAATGCCTAGTCCGTACACAAGCTTACACAAAAGTTAGATTTTAATCATCAAGGTAAGGCAGTTTAATCAATGCCCATTTGTGTACAAGTGGAATAGGAATAAAGATTCATTGGGTATCAATAAATGGGCATTAGCAACCTTTCCTCCAGACTTCCAAAAAAAGTTTTGCATCACGACTAACAATAAATTCCACACCCCTCTCCACGCTCTCCCTCCCCAAGATTAATTTATTCTAACCAGTCCAGAAAAAAAAATGTGTTGTGGTCTGTCTAACTTGATAACATACTTGTGATATTGTTATATCACAAGTATTGACCATCAAAAGGATCTATTGAAGACACTGCCTCAAAAATGTAGCAAATATCAAAGATCCACACTATCCTGTCTGATCTCATTTCACTCTTACCTTCAGGAAGATGGTACAGGTGCTCAAAACCCATGACGACCAGGTTCAAGAGCAGTTTATTCCCAGTAATTATCAGGCTCTTGAAGACTGCATAACACTAATCAGTACTTCAGCAACAGTGATCTTTTATGGACTTTGACTGCACTATGCAGTTCAGTTTTGCACCATTATGATTACCTAGAATTACTATTTTAATTAGAATAAATTTGTGCGTTATGGCATTAATGGGCCTTTTAACCTACAGCAAGTAAGAATTACATTGCTCCATTGCTGGTACAGAAGGCAGTTGACCTTATTTTTCATCCATGTCATTATTTCAGAAAGGCACCATTTTTCCTTCCTCCTAGCACATGTCTTTTTCTTTAAGTCTCACTTTTCTCCAGTCACCAATGCGGGTTTCATTAAAAAAAATAATTTAATAATTTTAGTCCACACAATTATAGACACTCCCTCTTTTAGGGCACAAAGAATACATTAATCTAATTTTCTAGTACCAATGGAGGGTCCTTGGACCCAAAATGTTGACTGTTTTTCTCCCCATTGTTGATGCCAGACATGCCAAATTCTTCCAACATTTTTTACATTTGTTCCAAACTTTCAAGCATCTGCAGATTTGTTTACTCCAAACCCAATTGTTGTTTTTGTGCTGCCAACGTACAACACTCACTACCCCCTTAACAACGTATCCTCACCATGTCAATTTATTGTCCACTGCTGGTAGAATTTCTACCGTTCCAAATTCCACAATTACCAGTGCGCATAGTGGCATTTCAATATTTGCTGCCCAGTGGTAACAGAGGGTAATGTATGACAGCGGATACAAGTGTTTTGTGATTAAAAGTCTGACCACTGGAAGCCTTTCTTATGTTATGTACATTAAATGATATGGATGTGAATGTTGGAAATGTGATTAAGTTTGTATTTGGAATTAAAATCGCTGGTGTTCTTGAGTGAGGAAGATAGTTTTAGGCTCCAAGACAATATTGATTAGTTGGTAATTAGCAGGTGCAATTTGAATTTGCACCTGCTTTTATTTACCAGGGCCTAGAATTGAGCAGTAAACCTACGGTGCATATTTATAAAACATTGGTTAAACAATGGCTGGAGTACAGTGGAGTTCAGATCACTATATGGAAAATAATTCACTGGAAATGATCCAGAGAACATTCTCCAAAATGTTACATGAGACCATGGACACCTCTCTCTACTTATTATTGCTTTTTATCAGTTTTATGCTATTAATTACAATACTACAGAGATATTGTTGCCATAGAGAGATTTTTGAGTATTGTTTGTCTGCGTCAAAACATTTGGTGATAAGGAGCAAGGAAACTGACTGATAGCAACACAGTTTAAGGACACAGGGCAGGGTAGCAATAAATGATGAGAAACAATCAGCGCAGATTACCTGAAGATGGAAATGTCATTGTTGTTCAATATTGTTTCTTCAATGTTGGCACTTTGCAACCTTCTTGACCTTAGCTAAACTTATCATTATAGTATTTTGTTTAAGAAGGAACTGCAGATGCTGGAAAATCGAAGGTAGACCAAAATGCTGGAGTAACTCAGCAGGAGAGGCAGCATCTATGGAGCGAAGGAAATAGGCAACGTATCGGGCCGAAACCCTTCTTCAGACTGATGTGAGGGTGGGGGGGCGAGAAGAAGAAAGGAAGAGGAGGAGCCAATGGGCTGAGGGAGAACTGAGAAGGGGAGGAGAAAGTAAGGACTACCTGAAATTAGAGAAGTCAATGTTCATACCCGCTGGGGTGCAAACTGCCCAAGCGAAATATGAGGTGCTACTCCTCCAATTTATGGTGGTCCTCACCCTGGCCATGGAGGAGGCCGAGGACAGAAAGGTCGTATTCGGAATGGGAGGGGGAGTTGAAGTGCTGAGCCACCGGGAGATCAGGTTGGTTATTGCGAACAGAGCGGAGGTGTTCGGCGAAGCGATCGCCAAGCCTATGCTTGGTCTCACCGATGTACATCAGCAGATATCTAGAGCAGCGGATGCAATAGATGAGGTTGGATGAACCTCGCCGCACCTGGAAAGATTGCTTGGGTCCTTGAATGGAGTCAAGGGGGGGGGGGGGGGTAAAGCGACAAGTGTAGCATTTCTTGCGGCTGCAAGGGAAAGTGCCCGGAGAAGGGGTGGGAAGGGTGGGAAGGGACGAATTGACCAGGGAGTTACGGAGGAAGCGGTCTCTGCGGAATGCAGACCAGGGAGGAGATGGGAAGATGTTGCAAGTGGTGGGGTCACGCTGGAGGTGGCGAAAATGACGGAGGATTATTTGTTGTACTTGACGGCTGGTGGGGTGGAAGGTGAGGACAAGGGGGACTCTGCCCTAGTTACGAGTGGGGGGGAACGGGGAGTGAGAGTAGAGTCACAGGGTATAGAAGAGACCCTGGTGAGAGCCTCATCTATGGCAGAAGAGGGGAACCCCCGTTCCCTGGTATGGAACACCTCAACCTGGATGCATATACGTCATAGACGGAGGAATTGGGAGTAAGGGATGGAGTCCTTACAGGAAGCAGGGTGGGAAGAAGTGTAGTACAGATAGCCATGGTAGTTAGTGGGTTTATAGTGGATGTCGGTCAAGAGTCTATCACCTGCAATGGAGATAGTGAGGTCAAGAAATGGTAGGGAAATGTCGGAAATAGTCCAGGTGTATTTGAGCGCCGGATGGAAGTTAGTGATGAAATCAGTGAGTTGTGTGTGGGTGCAGGAGGTAGCACCAATGCAGTCGTCGATGTAGCGGAGGTAGAGTTCGGGGATAGGGCCACGGTACGTCTCGAACAAGGATTGTTCGACGTACCCTACAAAGAGGCAGGCATAGCTAGGACCCATGCACGTGCCCATAGCTACACTCTACACCTCCATCCCCCACCAGGATGGTCTCAAAGCCCTCCTTCTTCCTCGACCAGAGAACCAGCCAATCCCCGCCGACTGATACTTTCCGCCGCATAGCGGAGTTGATCCATACCCTTAATAACTTTTCATTTGGCTCCTCCCATTTCCCCCGAGTACAAGGCGTAGCTATGTCAGCTGCTGTACATCGGTGAGACCAAGCGTAGGCTTGGCGATCGCTTCGCCGAACACCTCCGCTCGGTTCGCAATAACCAACCTGATCTCCCGGTGGCTCAGCACTTCAACTCCCCCTCCCATTCCTAACCCGACCTTTCTGTCCTCGGCCTCTTCCATGGCCAGAGTGAGGACCACCGTAAATTGGAGGAGCAGCACCTCATATTTCGCTTGGGCAGTTTGTACCCCAGCGGTATGAACATTGACTTCTCTAATTTCAGGTAGTCCTTACTTTCTCCTCCCCTTCTCAGCTCTCCCTCAGCCCACTGGCTCCTCCTCTTCCTTTCTTCTTCTCGCGCCCCCCCCCCCCCCCCCACAACCCCACCCTCACATCAGTCTGAAGAAGGGTTTCGACCTGAAACGTTACCTATTTCCTTCGATCTATAGATGCTACCGCACCCGCTGAGTTTCTCCAGCATTTTGGTCTGCCTTATCATTATAGTAGATGTGTTTAAAATCAGAAGGCATAGGTTTTTAAGGTAAATGAAAGTGGTTTACAGGGAATTTGAGGAATAATTTTTATCCCCCCTCCCAGGGTGATTGGAACCAGAAACATAATGCCTAGAGTGGTGGAAGCAAAGGCTTTAGCAACATTTTAGAATTTGACTGTGCACATAAATCCAGGCCACAGAAGGCTGCAGGTCAAGTGCTGGAAAATTAGATTAGTAGTTGTTTCTTGATGGTTGGTAGACATGCATGGTCTGAAGGACCTATTTCTACATGAAATGACCATCTCTAACAGAGATACAGCATCTATCAATGATATTGCCATCATAAAGTCTCCCAGGTCCTACAGGTTACTACAGAGCAAAAACTCAACTAGACCAGCTGCACTAGTACCTTGGCTGCAAGTACACATCAGAGGTTGGCAAGTAACTCACCCTTTGACATCTCAATGCCTGATTGCCACCTACAAAACAGACGTCAACTAAAAACTCTCCACTTATCTGCACGAATACAATAACAATTCTTAAGCAGCTCAATGGTTACCTTCCCACTACACACAAAATGAACTCTAAGTCTCAGCCATGATAAAATGATCGTGCCTCCCAAGTCCACAACTTTGTCACCAAAGAGGGCAACAACAGCATGTGCACTTGCATGAAACCTATGCAGGTTTCCCCTCCGTCAAGTACTATTCCAACTTGGAAACATCTTGAGTCCTTCATTGTTTGATCTAAATCCTGGAATGTCGTATTCAACAGCAATGTATTGTACCTTCATCAGAAGGACTGCAGCGCTCAAATTAGCAGCACGCTTACTTTCTCAAGGATATGTTGAGATTGGCTATAACTGCTGGCCTTACTCATTACATCCCAAACTGAAAATGAATATAAACACCTCAAGTGAATCCTCTGACAGTACATTCAACACAGAAAACAATGGAATGGAGTATGATAATCAGACAAGTGGACAAGGAACCATGCATTGCTGAACCCCAAAATTAATTCATGGACGACATGGTCTGCTTTTATTCCTTTGCTTCTGTTCATAAGTTAACAAATTTCTAACAGCAGTCCAAAACAAAATAGCATTCCAATTCTGTTAAGAGTATCTGATCGAGCCTTAGTTATGATTAATACAGGAAAGCACAATGGGACAGCTGTAGATGGGATAGCTGCCAGAGACCCGGGTTCGATCCTGACGAGGAGTGCTGGCTGTATAGTTTGTACATTCCCCCTGTCTGGTTTACTCCCACATTTCAAAGACATGCAGGTTTGTAGGTTAATTAGTTTCTGTAAATTGTCCCTAGTGTAGGTTAGAACTAATGTATTGTTGGTCAACGCAAACTCGTTGGGCCAAAGAGCCTGTTTCCACACTGTATTTCTAAACAAAACTTTGAACACAATTTTAAACTAGTACTATGATTCAATCCAAATTAATACCAATCATCCTTAAGTAATTAATAAACTGCCTCCAATGTGTGGGGATGTGTGCGCATTCGTGTAAACATACTTCTAAATAATTTAAGTAAAATTGGGTCCCACCAAATTACTGTTTATCTCAAATTTATCACAGCTGCAAAAGATGGTGTGCACCCCAATACACTTGAAGCATAAATTTTACCATTCACTTGCATCTATGCAGAGGTCATTAAATGAAATTCAAATTTCAGATTCAGCAACCTGTTTGTAAAAGGATGTCGGAGAGATTCAACAACTCAGCAAGCAATTCTGCCACAATAACCAAGTACAAGGATACCTTTAGGTAAATTTCACAAGGTCATCCTACAGTCTGTCAGTCTGCTGATCACTCAGGCTGACCCTCTTGTTTTCAATGAAGGATCAGTGATTCAAAACTACTTCGCGCTAAACAGATGCTGCCTGATTTGCTATTTTGAGCCAATTTATGGGGTTTTTTGTTTTTTTTTAAATTAATACAAAATGATTTAACGGATTCTATTCAGACACCTTATTATTAATTGGACTTTTATCGTCTTGTTGGTTTTACCTTAATGCACACTTACCTCTACACTGGGGCTAAGGCTGATGGGTAGCAATTCCGATGTAACAGCAGTGTTTGGAAGGCTAGAAATATCCCAGTTACGGACAGCTGGAATAATGCCAGTCGTTTTCTGAGGAAGAACCAGTTGATTATCCAGCAATGACACCTCATAAAATTCCTGAATATCTGAAAATAAAAAGGATATTTATTGGATGTTCAAAGTTAAATGAACATGATTTAAAAGTGTGCATCCAACGTCAACCTCGCCATATTTATTTTCGGTTGGTAAATACAAACTCCAGTTTAAAAAAGGTTAAAACTGCTGTTTTATAGCATTTACACCATTAAAGGATACAGATCTTAAGAGACCCTTATGTACACATTCAACTTCACATGACTTTCATGACAATATCCATGCACCAACCCCATTGATCCAATGACAAAATTAAAACCAAATAATTGCACGGAACAATACAGTTTAGGATAGAAAAGGTTGTATTCACACAAAAATGTAATAAGAGACCAAAGAACAAAATGCTGAAGGAACTCAGCGGGTCAGGAAGCATCTGTGGAGGGAAATAGGCACATGACGTTTCAGTATTCCAGTTGCTGTCACAGTTCATTTACGCCACTGCTATTCCTCAGACATTTGACCCTTTCAGGTCCACGGTGGATGACAATTGGGAGTAAGAAAATACCTCCTGCAGATGAATTTGAAGAAAGGTTTACTCCAAAAATAATTTCCCTTGACAAATGCTGCCTGACTCACTGAGTGCCTCTAGCACTGTTTTTTGGTTTAGATTCTGCCATCTGCAGTTTTTTTTAGCCATCTTTGTTGTAAGATATTCATGCCTCTGTACATCTATGCACAAATCTACAACACCTATTATTTTTAATATTGTGATTCTTAGATGATGCTTTATTCATTAGTGAGCTGCAACTGTCACAGGTCCAACTATTATTGCTCTTTCCTAAATGCTTCAAAACCAGGTGATGAATTATCACATACTCAAGTTGATGTAATTGTTATGCTAGGAGTACTGCAGAGATGGTGGCAGAGATTTACTGTTGGAATCAGTGAAGGAGGCTCATTAAAGAAGAATTAAGAAATTTTCAAACATGCACATTCAAGCATACAGAGCATCCAGGAGTAAAGACAATCTCTCCATCATAATGCTTCTTTGCTTAGTTTTGTCTTTATTGCCCTGCTAACTCAAAGGTCATTGGTCCAGAGAAGCCCCAAAATGCATTTGAATGCTTTCCTTCAGTTAATATTTGGTGTAGAATAAAACTTCACATATCGCATTCAGCAGCTAGAACAATTAACTTGCAATATGATGGCAGATCAGAAATCCACTATTGCGAAACAAAATCATTCTCAGATTTTGCACTGGTGTCAATTCATCATACTCCGCTCAAGTTCATTGACCTCTTATCTTTCCACCACATAAATCTACCAACCTATAATTATGATCCTTTGCCAGGCCAAATCAACTAAAAGTCCAATCAGATTCCTTTTTATTGCCCAAATATTTCATTTCATGTTTGCCTCCAAAAAATACTTTACCAAATTCTCAACATATCAATTTAGAAATTCATCTTGTGTACATTCACAGAATTCATTTTCTGCATAGATGAGCTACGAGTCGCAAGGGAAACATTTTTTCTATTGAAAGCTCTAACCAGATCCAATGAATGAATGTTATATGCTCTAGAAGGCATCATAGTTAATTTAAAAAAGCCAAATGATTTAATAAGAATCCTTGTTCTATTTTAGAGCACTGAATGACAATGTGGAAGTTCAGATATACTTTCTAGTTGCAATCTGCAAACTAATCGGAACCAAATTGTGCTGGTGCCTTTGCAAGCCACTAGTTTGCCTATTTAAAGCTTACCTTTTCCTTTAACATTATTGATAGACACAATAATTAGTCGTCTTTGCCAAATAGCACAGACTGACAGCAACTTTGGAAGTAGTTAAAGGAATAATAATAATAATGAGAACCAATTCACATCCAACCATCTGTTCATTACACCAAAACAGAGCCACAGGTTTCAATGCATTTGGTGCACACTTTGAGCAGGTCAGTCTATTGATGTCACCCACAATGGCAGCCACAGTCACTGTTACGGTCTTTAGATCGACCTTCCGGTGAATGAACCCACAGAAAGTGACGGACCAGGCGTATTTGCTAACATTTGCACACTAACCCGAGGTCACCCCCACTCACTTAATATGACTGCCATCATCCCAGTACCAGTGAAAAGCATTTATAGTCAGCGTCATACAGCGTGCAAACAGGCTTCAGTCCATCTTACCCACACCAACCAACAGGCTAGGCTCCATCTACACTAAATTCAAGAAAGAGGCATATAAATTGGCCAGAGGAAGCAACAAACCGGAGGACTGGGAGAAATTTAGAATTCATCAGAGGGCAAAGGGGTTAATAAGAGAGTTTGGTATTTCAACTGCACAAGCCCAGGTCATAGGTCACTCGAAATAAACATTCTTAACAGTTGAGCTGCTGCATGTACAGACCTGCGTTTCATCAGTGGTCAGGATGGAAACCAGGTCTCCGGCGCTGCAAGCGCTATTGAATTGCTACTGGAGTTAGATAATGAAGAACAAGTGCAGACGGGTGATCAGCGAGGACTTGGTGGGCCGAAGGGCCTGTTTACGTGCTGTGTCCCTAAATCAACTTAATCTAACTAGGTAAAGGTAAGTCATCGGAGGACACAGGGTGGGTGACACGGGAACAGGTGGGGTTGAAGGGAGGAAGAAAAGTAGTCTGGGACCAAAAACCATGCACCCCTCTCCTGCATAATCCCAGGAAACAGATTTGTAAGCGGAGTCTCACTACCGTCCCTGTCCCCTCCCGAGTGTCCCATCCCTGCCCGGGGTGACGGGACACCGTCTCAGAGCAGTGGCGGCCACAGGCTTACAGCCAGCGCGGACAAGAAGTGCTAACTCCAGCTCAAATCTGCTCGAACTCCCGAGGACCCCATTCCCTGATGGGCCGGGGACCGTAAGCTGCACCTTTCGCCTTATCCAGTGGCTGTCGGTTAACCACCTCTGAGAGAGAGAATGTCCTCCAACACTGCCGGGAGTGGTTCTGCAGAACTCCAGAGTGGGTTGTGAAGTGAGATAGAAATAAGATCGAATTAATGTTCATAAAAGAGCGATGCCTGTCCGTTATTGAGTTGACAGAATTCTAGATTCATTCATTGGTAGAATTCTTAACAATTTATACAGCCAGCACTTTGTTCGTTTATTCTTTATCACAAATTACCTTTGACAAATCCCATGATTCCTTGTGTTTCTCGAAATACCGAACTCGCTTATTAAGAGGGGGAAAATAAAGCATGAAAGAAAGCTTGCAGGGAATATAAAAACTGACTGAGATATGTGAAGAGGAAAAGACTGGTGAATTTATAACGGGGAAACAAGGAATTGGCAGACCAGTTAAACGAGTACTTTAGAGACATTCCATACCAGGGCATCGGAAATGTCCTCGTTCTTCAGGGAACGGGGATTCCCCTCCGCCACCATAGATGAAGCTCACACCAGGGTCTCATCCATACCCCGTAACACTGCTCTCTCTCCCCATCCCCGCACTCGCAACAAGGGCAGAGTCCCTCTGGTCCTCACCTTTCACCCCACCAGCCGGAAAATACAACACATAATCCTCCGCCATTTCCGCCACCTCCAACGTGACCCCACCACTCGCCACATCTTCCCATCTCCCCCCATGTCTGCCTTCCGCAAAGACCGCTCCCTCCGCAACTCCCTCGTCAATTCTTCCCTTCCCTCCCGCACCACCCCCTCCCCGGGCACTTTCCGTTGCAACCGCAAGAAATGCAACACCTGTCCCTTCACCTCCCCCCTCGACTCCATTCAAGGACCTAAGCAGTCGTTCCAGGTGCGACAAAGGTTCACCTGTATCTCCTCCAACCTGATCTACTGCATCCGCTGCTCTAGATGTCAGCTGATTTACATCGGGGAGACTAAGCGGAGGTTGGGCGATCGTTTCGCCGAACACCTCCGCTCAGTCCGCAATAACCAACCTGACCTCCCGGTGGCTCAGCACTTCAACTCCCCTCCCATTCCCAATCCGACCTCTCTGTCCTGGGTCTCCTCCATTGCCAGAGTGAGCAACAGCGGAAATTGGAGGAACAGCACCTCATATTCCGTCTGGGGACCTTGCGTCCGGATGGCATTAACATTGAATTCTCCCAATTTTGCTAGTCCTTGCTGTCTCCTCCCCTTCCTCAACCCTCTAGCTGCCTCCTCCCACCCGCCCGCCCTCGGGCTCCTCCTCCTCGCTTTTCCTTCCTTCTCCCCCCCACCCCCCATCAGTCTAAGAAGGGTTTTGGCCCGAAACGTCGCCTATTTCCTTCGCTCCATAGATGCTGCTGCACCCGCTGAGTTTCTCCAGCAATTTTGTGTACAAACGAGTACTTTTGTTCTGTCTTCACTAAGGAAGACACAAACAACAAGAAATACGAGGGGACCAAGGATCTAGTGGGAGGGAGGAACTGAAGGGAATCCACATTAGTCAGGAAATGGTGTTAGGCAAACTGTTGGGACTGAAGGCAGATAAATCCCCAGGGCCTGATGGTCTAAATCCCAGAGTACTCAAGAAGGTGGCCCTAGAAATCATGCATATTTTCCAATGTTCTATAGACTCTGGATCAGTTCCTGAGGACTGGAGGGTAGCCAATGTAACCTCACTTTCTAAGAAAGGTGAGAGAAAACAGGGAATCATAGACCAGTTAGCCTTACATCAGTAGTGAGGAAGATGCTAGAGTCGATTATTAAAGATGTAATAGTAGCATATTTGGAAAGCAATGACGGGATCGGTCAAAGTCCGCTTGGATTTATCAAGGGGAAATCATGCGCGACTAATCTTTAGGAATTTTGAGGGTGTAACAAGTAGAATGGATAAGGGAGAGCCAGTGGATGTAATGTATCTGGACTTTCAAAAAGCCTTTGACAAGGTCCCACACAAGAGATTTGTGTGTAAAATTAGAGCACATGGTATTGGGGGTAGGGTATTGACATGGATAGAGAACTAGTTGGCAGGCAGGAAGCAAAGAGCAGGAATTAATGGGTCTTCTTCAGTATGGCACGCAGTGACTAGTTTGAGTGCTGCAATAGTTTACAAAATAGGTATGTGATACAAGTGCTTAAGAGTTTACAACCTATGTTCTTCCAATGCAACAGAGTATAGTTTAAATACAAGTACTAAGTTCACCTGTGCTGCAACATTTTCAATATCCAAATCCCAATGAATTCGCAGAACTGTCAACTTTCACAATTTTGCTTCACAGCTGAAAAATATGGTTTCTGCTCCTGAAATGACTGTCAAATGCACTGCCGCGCCCAATTTTGTACAGAACAAAAATCCACCTGCCCAGTAAACGCAACTATCATAACCAGGGACACAAATAAATGCAGATGTTGAGATCCTGAAGGATCCCAACCCAAAATATTGCCTGTTCATACCTTCCACAGATGCTGCCTGATTGGCCGAATTCCTCCAGCAATGTACTTTTCTATCATAACCAGCTCTATATATATATATATATATATATATATATATATATATATATATATATATATATATATATATATATATATATATATATATATATATATATATATATATATATATATATATATATATATATATATATATATTATATATATATATATATATATATATATATATATAATGTGTGGAATTTTAAAACATAATTCCTGGGATTATAACAAGCTTTTATAAAATGACTAAAGATAATATACAAGTAATATATAACGGTTGGTGTGGGTATTATTCAACATACTTGAAACAAACTGTGTAGAGATGTTGAGTCTTACAATGTAGAGGCAGCCAATTAACTGACTACCCTGAAAATTGCAAAGAGACAAAATTATTTAATTGGTCCTTCTAATTATGCATTCAATTTCCTTCAGAATTAAATAGTATTCTTGACCGTTATGTCTCCCATGCCTTCCATCATAGTACTTAAATATAAATAGCAATGTAATTAAATATAATTAAGATACCAGTCAAGCTGCTGGGATCTCTTTACCATAGCACATGTACATTATAAATGCAGTGCATTCAGAAAACCTATTTATATAGGAGCTTTATAGCATGGGAACTAGCCTGTACGAGGTGCCAGAATTTAAAGTGATGCAATATACATCATCAATTTTAATCCAATGCTACACCTTGAACAGATATGCAAGTTCTCAATGAAACTGTAATCGCAAGACAACAAAATTCCCACCACAGATTTCCTTGACATTCAGTGCTCCCATATAACAAATGTGTGAAGGGCAAAATAACACACGGTCACAAGATGATTACAAAAATGCCACGTAAACTTCTGCAGGTGGCAGGAGTCCGAGTGGTATCTGAAGTCCGAGGTGCAGATGGTGAACAGCACAGTGGTAAAATTGTTGCCTTGCAGCTCTTGCGGCGTCAGAGATCCGGGTTCAATCCTAACTGGGTGCTGTCTATACAGAGTTTATACATTCTCCCTGTGACCACGTGGGTCTTCTCAGAGATCTTCAGTTTCCTCCCACACTCCAAAGACGTACAGGTTTGTATGTTAATTGGCTTGGTACAAGTGTAAATTATCCCTAGTGTGTGTAGGATAGTGTAAGTGTGCTAGGATTGCTGGTCGGTGCAGATGCGATAGGCCGAAGGGACTGTTTCCGCGCTGTATCGCTAAACGAAACAAAACGGAAGGGAAAGAGGACCGTCCCCTGTAGGGCCCCTGTGTTGCTCACACCATGTCCAAGATACAGTTCTGTAGCCTGACATACCGTGGTGATCCAGTCAGGTAGTTGGTGATCCAGGACAACAATGGAGCATCCACCCACATCTTCCTCAGTTTGCTCCCTAGTAGTGCAGGCTGGATGGTTAAAAGCACTGGAGAAGTCAAAAACAAGACTCGCAGTGCTTCCCGGCCTATCCAGGTGAACATAGGAACGATTGAGCAGGTGGATGATGGCATCCTCAACCCCCATCTTTGTTTGGTAAGCAAATTGCAACTACAGATGCACCATAGAAACCGTTCTCCCAGGAAATCTCACAACTTAGTTTGGCAACTACTATGCTCAAGTTGCAATAAAACTGGAGATCTGTGGATGCAGTCCATCAGACAAATTTTCTTCAGCCGATTATTGTGCCCCTGTTTGGTCCAGGTCATCCCACACACACCATGTGGATACCCAATTGAACTCAACAATGAGGATCATCACAGGAACAATCCGCTCAACACCACTCCCCTGGCTCCCTGTCCTATCCAACATAGCCCCTCCACACATCCGGCGAGTAGTCCTCACTCAAAGGATGCTCCAAAAGACCAAAAACTCCCCTCATCTGCCAATTCACATGGACATCTTCAACCCACCCACTGCTCGACTTCCATCTAGACGACCAATTTGGAAGAACCCACCACCAGCTGATTTCACCATCCAATCAGCTTGGAAAAGGGAATGGGAGTCCAAGGACGTCCCAAATAAACATCTGGTGTCAGACCCCACCCTACCGGTCCCTGGCACCAATCTCCCAAGGAAGCAGTGGACGACGCTGAATAGATTCAGCACTGGACATGGCCCCTGCTTGGCCAGCCTTCACAAATGGGGCAGCAGTCCAACCCCATGGTGTGCTTGTGGAGAGCAGCAAACAATGCAACACATCATTGAAGCATGCCCTCAACAAAGACTCAAAGGAGGACTTGTCACCCTTCATACAGCAGATCAAGAGGCAACTGCTTGGCTAAAGGACTTTGCATTCGCTAAATAAATAAATCAGACAAATTAGTCTCTCTCCCCATCGACTCAATCGAGACTTTACGCTGTATTAGGAAAGCAGCCAACACAACCAAAGGACTATTTACACTCCTACCATATTCCCTATTTTCCCTTCTAATGTCAGCCAGAAGATAAAAGCATGCCCCACAAGTTTCAGGATTAACTTCTTGACCACTATTATCAGACTACTCATAAACTACCAACAAGCTGATCACTGTTCTATTAACTTTAAAATAGTTAAGGATAAAGAGAAATTGAGGCTCTCGTCAGTAAAAAGGAGATGGGTGGGGAAAAAATGGACATGCTGGGATCAAGTGTATCCCTGGAGGAGTTGCGGGGACTAAGGTGCTTAAAGAGCATAAAGAGGCAAGAGATAATTCTGGCATATAATAGTAAGGAAACTCCAAAGAGATTTATGTACATTAAAGGAGAGCGGGTAACTAATAGAGCCCCTTAGAAACCTTAGTAGCCGCACGAGATGGGCAAGGTCCTCAAGAAGTATTTCTCCTCTGCTTTAACCGTGGGAAAAAAAACATGAATACTGGAAAACTTGGGACAGTAAATAGATATGTCTTGACGACAGTTCATATGGGCAATTTGGGCAGAAGGGCTTGTTTCCATGCTTTGTGACTACTGAATTAGTTAAATCGAATCAAGAATTTCCCTCATCTCGCCAACACCATTTATCATAATACTGTGAAGATGCTGTAACTGTTGAGTGGTTCTGTGAATTTTCAGATCATTAGACAAAATTCAAGTCATAGACATCAGTAAAAATAGAACACATCCCTGATTTAATGCTGGCCCGCAACTTGCATCATGAAAACATTTAATGGAGCTATACATTATTGGCCAACTGAAGCCAGGTTCAGGACGAAGCATACTTGCGCTGCAAGTCCATGGCTTAAGATCCAAGTTTCAAATTTATCACAACCCTGGTTGGTAGAGACCAATGATGAAGCTGATGACCCAAGTCTAATTTTGCCTTCACTTCATCTTCAACATATGACTGTTCAAACTACACATGCTCCTAGTTAAGAGTTGTGCATGTTTCCTTGCACTAAATTGTTCAAGTTAGATCCCACGATGATACGCAATATTACTAACGCATCACTTATCCAATATCTAACATTCAGCCAGTTTCATCTTTACATCACACGTCTTGCTTTTCTGTAGTAAGACTAAAGTGGGCGGCAGTGGCACAGCTAGCAGAGCTGCTGCCTCACCGCGCCAGAAAACTGGGTTAAATCCTGGCCTCGGGTGCTGTCTTTAGGGAGCTTGCATGCTCTGTGCCTGCGTGGGTTCCTTCCAGGTACTCCAGCTTCCTCTCACATCCCAAAGACGTGCAGATCTGTAGGTTAATTGGCCTCGGTGCAGTTAGCCCTAGTTTGTAGGGAATGTATGCGAAAGCGGGATAATGTCAAACTAGTGTGAACGGGCAGTTGATGGCTAGCGCGAGCCGAAGGACCTATTTCCATGCTGTATCTTAAAACTAAAAATCTAATAACACCAACCCCTCACTAATTGCAAATATTCCCATACTTCCCCGATAAATTCAGCATTAGATTAAGTAATCTAGTCTGGGGTTGTGACGAAATCCTGCAATAAACATGTAGCGCCTGAGTGTATAGCCAATAGTTGACAAGTCAACATCATGAACTACAACAATTCTTTTGGAAGTTCTTTGGATAGAGGGATCCAGAACTTAGAACAAACGACAATGAAGATTAGCAATGCAATTTTAAACCAGTCTGCTGAGGAGCAGAACTTGCTAGGAGAGAGTTCTCTTACACATCTGCCACCACATCCCGAATGGCAGTCACAGTTTGTAGTAGCAAATGGAAGCCATGCCGGAAGACGATTGTGTAATTTTGTTTGTTTACATTTCCAACACATGAAATTGCTTAGTTTGGTCAAGTCAAAGCATATTAGTTCTGCAGTCATCTTGGCAAGACTGTGGACAGTAGAACATTGTAAATCAGCAGACGTCAATTTCCTCTCAAAGTCCAGTCTGAATTCAATGATACATTGTCATATGAACCTAGGTACAGTGAAATTCTTTGATTTTGCATATAATCCGTTGAAATCATGCAGCAGATCTCACTTAGGCAGTACACAAAGAGTCACAACACTTCTGGTGCTGACAAAGTTACTAAAAGTTCTTCGAGCTCTCCACCGACTAGCTGCTGTAGTCTCTCCACCTATTCACTCTGAACTACGCACAAAGCAAATATTCTACCATTAAGTGACGAGAGGAGGAACTCCACATCCAGTAGTATGTTTGGAACATTTTGAAACCAAATATCTTCAGGAATAATCAAATTAGAATAGATTGTAATCATAAGATTGTCTTATGTTAAATTATCGGGGCTATTTATTAGAATGACTTTTCCAATCGTGGTGCAAGGACTTGTCAAAAGTTTACAAGAGGCACCAGGTAGCATCTTTTGACTACTCCCAAAAATGTAAAGTTGTCAAATCCACTTTAGAATCAACACAACAGAGCTTGGTTTCAACATACACATAGCAATGAAAAGGTTGATAAAATGGGTTGATAGCAAATATTCAGCATGTCCATAATGTATACTGCTGACAATAAGCACTCAAAAGATTTTACTCGTTGTTCACCTTAGGAAAAATAATTACTCTATACTCTATAAACCATGCTGTGGATTGGCAGTTGTACTGGTTCGTGAACTGATTCCGAAACGAGTTTACAATCTAACTATTAAATTCCAACTCCTCTATCCATTTTTTTTTTTAAACGTAAAAAAATTTAAATCCTTCCCCCCTAAAATTTCCTATGACGTGAAAGCGAATGATTTTCTCAGCGCCAACTCGACACGTGTACAACTGAAAGCCTCGGCTACAGGAAAGCCATCCTTCGCCAAGCCTGTTTACATCCACAAGTCACGCCCGTTCACTCCAAAGCTTCCTGTGCACCGCGAAAAAAAACCCTACTAATTTCCATCCAGAAGGCAGACGCATTGCATAAAACACACCATTGGCATCCGTGAATTTTGCGTAATATGGCGAATTAATGGCAAGTTCATAAGCATCTGTAGTTCTGCCCTTGTTTTGTTTCAAACCCACAGAGAATACAAATCTGGAAACTGGTGAAAAATCGAAAACCAGATGCAAGAATACGATTCTGGTTTTGTTCCCGTCCCGACAGTTTAAAAACTGAATACTTCTGCAACAGGTTGTCAGTGCAATTCATAGTCTACTGGACCAGAGAAGCCACGGGTTGGCAGCTTAGAGACATACTGCATTTGTTCCATGCAAAACAAATCAAAGCATATTCGATACAACGTGTGGATATTTGTTTGCAACTCGCGCCATCTGATCAAACATGATTTCTAAATAAACAGTGGAGTTTGTAAATAGTGCACATGAGTTTATACGCGTACCTATTAACGCTTGGAAGAGGTTGCTCCGGAATATATTGATGACTCTTTCGATGGACGCACGGAGTTGACGGTCCTCGGTCTTACCGAGCTTGGCACGATAATTCTCCAAGAGCTTCAGAGCTCGCTGCGCATCTATCGCACAACAACAAAATAAATATATATGCCAGTCATGAACACCCGAAGCACCAAAGTGGCTCAAATTTACAAAGTGTTTACCCCTTGAGAGCAAAATAAATCTCAAAAAGTTAACTTTAAAGCATAAAAGTAATCGTGCATTTTAAATATTTACAATGACAGGTTAGAGGTGAGACGTCAATTAAAAGTTAACTGACCTTGCTTTCGAATTGGCATCCTCTCGCAGAGGGTTTCCCTGCACAGATGGCAATTCCCTCAACTTCAACTCTAAATTATTCTGTGGAAGTTGATGATAGTTTCCTTTCTTCAGTGCTTTAAAAATTATTGGTGAGATTCCAAAGTTCCCACCTCGAGAAAATAAGGCGTTAAATGCATACACCCTGTAATTTCACTAACTCTTAATCTTAAAAGGCAAACGTTTCTTTTCTTTTTCTTTCAAAAAAAAAAACCCAGTTTAATGTCTCAAGCCCACATCTCTGACTTTTAAACGAAAAAACTACAGAGCCGCCTTCTCCTAATGCCAGAAAACACTCAATTGGGATATGATGAGTCAGGATATGATGAGTCCGAATCTTCGCCGGTGAGTCCTAATTTTTCAAGGTGACTGGAGGAGAATTCCCCTTTCCTCGCCACTTGATTAGGTGGACGCTGGTACCGATCGCTGCCGCTCTGAGATTCACAAGCTCCCGCAACCAGTTGCTTCCATTCAAAAGAGTGGGGCAATTTGAGACGGGTCCCTGCTACTTCTCCGCTGGGATAGGGAGGGGGCGGCGTTGGTTTCCCGCCCCCTCCAAGTCTATCTGCCTGGCACCCTTGGTGGGGACGTCGGCCTCCCCTCCTGCAAACTCCGAGTGTGTGTATGTATGTGTGTGAAGTGAGACCCACTCCTCAGGGTCGGGGGAGTTGACGCTGCCGAGGCTCTCCCGAGGGGTGATCCTCCACCAGCGCCAGTCGCTCGGTCTCCGGTTATTCCCTCCACGGCATCAGACCGGTGTCCCGGTGATTCTTCTCTTTTTTTTCCTCTCCCTCTCTCTCTCACCCCGCGTTCCTCAAACTTTGCCGCTCCACCTCCGCCTCCTCCCGGCGACTGACTGACTGAGTAAATTTCCCAAACTTTCCACCAAAATGGCGGCCGGGACCGGGAATCTGGCCCACGTGACGGGCGCGGCGGCCAATCGGCAGTGTCGGGGCGGCGGGTGCTAACGGAAGGACGTGGTGATCCCACCGCGCGCTGCCGCTCCCGGCCCGGCCCGGCCCTCATCCCGCCCCGCATTCCCTCATCCCTAAACAAAGTTAGCACCAAAAACACCGCCGTAGCCCCACAGCCCACACTACATGGTCAGAAAACGCTGGAAACACTCGGCAGGTCAGGCAAAACGAGAGTGAGAGATGTGTAGGAAGGGACTGCAGATGCCGGTTTACACCGAAGAAAGACTGAGTGAGACAGGTAATCTTCCATCAGAAAGTTCGTCTCCTTCGGGGAATTACAATTCCCTGCCATCACAATGAAACGTTTAATAATCAAGTTGCATATATCAACAACTAAATAAATGAACGTGAAATTAAAATTATCCTTGGAGTGTCCTTCAAATCTGTCCACACGATATAAAGGAATTTACATTTCCTTCCCAATCTTGTAAAAAGTGTCTACAAACAACGGAAATGTTCAATAAATCACAGCAACGCAAAGTTGCATTGAAATGAATGGGGTTACAATGCGCAAGGGATACTGATCTGTCGAAATCCTCAACTTTCTCTGACTATAGAGCCAATAGGGGATGGGTAACTTACTTTTTTATTTATTTCAATTCAGTGTTTGAAAATAATACTTGCAAACAAAAACATCCAGTACAAATACCCATGGTTGAAATCCTGCCACTTTTTAAAGTGCGATTGCAAGTATTCAGTTTCCATTGATTTACTATCCCACAAATTGAAACCCAGTCTCCCGAAATGTCCTTTTTTAAACAAAAAATACCAGTCCAATTGTATCCAAAGAAAATATCTGCAAAAGAAACTCGACTTTTAATTCTGCGAGTTCGACCATATTAAGTTCAAATATTAGTGAATGAAAAAGTTGGATGAATTTGACTGCATAATACAATGACGACTACACGCAGAGTTACTATTCTGCGTACGTTCGGCACCTAGATCCATAAGCACCTGGTTAGGAACTGCCCACAATCTTTCTTCTTTTCATTTATCTAGGATTTAAATGTAATTTATGTATCATTCATAAGTTGGTGTATTGTTTGAGTCTGCTGCTGCAAGCAAGGTTTTCCTTGTACCTGTACCTCACTGAACTAGTACATACGACAATAAAGTCGACTTAAGATAGACACAAAAAGTTGGAGTAAATCAGCGGGACAGGCAGCGTATCTGGAGAGACGGAATGGGTAACGTTTCGAGTCGAGACGTCTTCAGACCAGTCTGAAGAAGGGTCTCGATCCGAAACGTCACCCATTCCCTCTCCAGAAATGCTGCCTGTCCCGCTAAGTTACTCCAGCTTTTTGTGTCTACCTTCGGTTTAAACCAGCATCTACAGTTCCTTCTTACACAATAAAGTCGACTTGACTTGCACTGTAACCCGACGCTCTAATTTCCACTGCAGTCAGGTCAGGGATTGAAAATCGATCTCCTGACAGCTGGAAATGACGGAACAGGGCGAGACGCCCAGGTTTCTAATAGCGTCGGAGACCAGATGGCGGCGACTGAAGCTTCAACTTTTGAATGTCCTCTTCTAGGAGAACTACATATTTAAATGTTAACAATATTTTAAGGTCCATGCCCTTTCTAATTTGTGAGATATCTTAACCCGAAATAAAAATTAATGAAGTAACAACTGAACCAGAGCTCTCGCTGTTCAAAATGGAACCACGTTTGAGGGAGAACGGAGGGAAACTTTAGGCTCTTGAGGTTATGAGTCATCCACAACTTTAAATTTGCAATGTGCAACACATAAAAACATGTTAGAAATTGGAAAGTTGAATATAATAAAAAGGTAACGAATGGAAGTTTGAGGATTTGAGAGAGGCATGACGCGGTTTAATGGGGGAAAGTAAATAATTTGTATGCAAGGAAGTTGGTTTCATTCCAATTATATTTTCCTTATGTTAAATATTTAGCAAAAAGGTTTGGTTGAAGAAAAATAATTGGCCACTGTAAATTACCTTTAGTGTATTTTCACTAGCGGGAGAGTCGCAAACAAGGGGTTATAGTTAGAAAATAAGGGACCAGTCATTTAAAACTGAGATGTGTAAAAAAATCTTCTTTCATTGGATAGTGAACCTCTGGAATTCTCTGCCCCCCGAGTGGTGAAGCCAAGATGATTAGATATATTTAAGTTGGAGATAGATAAATATTTCAAAGATTGAGGATTATGAGGAACTGACATGGAAGAGGAGTTGAGGCTAGCATAGATTAGCTATGATCATATTGAATAGCGGGACAAGTTTGAGGAGTCTGGTGGCTTACTCCTGCTCACCTTTTTTTTGTGTTGTGCAGGTGAGTGATTGAATCATTATTTGATGGGAATGTGTGGAGAATAAAGTGGGATTAATGTAAAGATTCATGTAGATGGTTGGTGGTTAACACAGACTCAGTGGGCCAAGGACCTGTTTCCAAGCTGTATGATTCTGTGTCGCTATCTTACAGTTGACTCTTGTGATCACGAGGAAAAATATTCTACTTGTGGCATAGCTAACCATGAAAAAAAGTTAAGATATAGATAAATCATTCACACTGTACCAATCACAACTTTGAGAATCATAGTTAATCTGTTGTTAATAAACTGGTGGACTTCAGAAGTGATATTTATTGCATTTTGATGATAATACTATTGTGGTGGCTATCTCACCAAATGAAGGTAAATAGTAACTAAATCATCAAAATCAGATACAAGTAGAACTGAATGATGGTAAATAAATATTTAAAACCAATTCAATAATCTTTCTAAAGATATACAAAAAATGCTGGAGTAATTCAGCGGGACAGGCAGCATCTTTGGAGAGAAAGAATGGATGATGTTTCGGGTCAAGACCCTTCAATAATCTTTCTCATTGTGATAAAAAGAAGAAAAAAAAATGAAATTAAGGAATTCCAAAATAAAAATCGGGATGTTGTAATGGATTTAGTGATAGTTATAAACTAACATTGTTCACTTTTTTTAATTTAACAGATTACAAATTATTTAGTTGCAAACATTCTTTGTAATTAGGGACATCTCAAAAATAAATAGAAATTACTCAAATAATTGGTAGAAGAACCAAATGCTTTACAAAACATAATGGTTTAATGATTTCTTTGCACTACAAAAACTGCATTCACTCTGAAGTGTGTGATTAGTAGATTTAAACTTTCTCTGTTACTATCAAGGTCATATTCGTAACATGCTCATTATAGTTCTTCAGCTACCTTTTTGTGTGATATATCTAACAACGCATAGTTAACAAAGCATCCAAAATCATCAGCACTCCCCTTCCATCAATAGAATCACTCCATCACAAACGGTCTGTGTCAAGGGTGAAGAAAATCATCTCTGATCCCTCCCACCCAGCTCACCACATCTTCCACCTGCTGCCATCAGGAAGGCGCTACAGCTCACTGTCCGCCAAGACATCTCGATTTAAAAACAGTTTTTACCCACACGCAATCCGAATTCTGAACACACTATGATAACAGCACATATCCTCCCCATGCATGTACTGTATATTGTATGATGTTGTGTTTTATGTTATGTTTGACGGGAATCAGCCTACCTTGTAACATCCTGTACTGAACCTGAATTCCACCAGTTTGACTGTGTGGTCATTAAATAATCTAATCTAATCTAATATTCTATGACTTCATTAAACAGACAAAATGTTTTTGGTAAGGTCCTGTAACGTAATTGGAGCATTCTGAGGTATTGTTTGAAACTTGCTATGAATGTAATGAATTTGGTTGCATACATTTACAAATACCTAAAGAGAAGCAGCAACAAATGTTACAGAAAATCTATAAAGAAAAGTTTAATGTACTGCGCTCCAAAATATCATATTATCAGAAATAGGATATTCACAGAGAGTGGTGAGTCTGTGGAATTCTCTGCCTCAGTGGACGCTGGTTCTCTGGATGCTTTCAAGAGAGAGTTAGATAGAGCTCTTAAAGATAGCGGAGATACGGGGAGAAGGCAGGAACAGAGTAGTGATTATGGATGATCAGCCATGATCACATTGAATGGCGGTGCTGGCCTGAAGGGCCGAATGGCCTACTCCTGCATCTATTGTCTATTGTCTATAAAACAATTGCAATAATTTGCAATGGTTGTTGAAAGCTCAATTCTATGGGCTTCCACTTGCTCCCAAACTATTTATATCAATTTTAATTCTTAATTTACAGATCTTGGTGCTAATTCAAAGTTACAACTGTTTGCCTTTAAAAACAAATGTAATATAAACATTGGTTCAGAGCACTTCTCATGTGGGAATTTCTAATTGAAACCAACTGCTGACTCAGAGAGGAGAAGGTATAGACGAGCGACTGACTTTCGGGGGAATTTCTCACAAAATGAAGACTTTTGTCGAGGCAAAATTCAGGAAGGGAAATCTAAACTGCAGAGGATAAAGCATTTTTGGCTTGGGGAGTGGTGGTTGAGGCTGGAGTGCCAACTGAGGTAAATAAATGTAGGGGTTTATAAACAAATGGAACTTAGTATGGGACAGGATATATATGGCTGTTATCCACAATGCAATTTCAATAAATAGATCAGGTTTCATTTATCAAAATGCTTTCTCATAGCATGTTGTAGCCAAAGATCTGCACAATTTTTTTCTGATAAATCCCATAGATTAATGAGAGGTTTTGTGTTTAGTCGAATGCACAAAATCACCCGACTACGCACCATTTGTGGCAAATTAGCCATGAGTACTGAATAGGTTAAATGAAGATCATTAGAAACATGGGATCCAAGCTGGCATGACAGGGTTGATGGTTCCACTAGTTCTTGACAATCTTGAATAAAGGTATATGGTTACAAGATTAGTGTGGGTTATTTAATTCAAATTGAAATATATAGGGGCTTCTTGCAGAGGATAACGAATCTCTCGTATTCGCTGCCTCAGAGAATTCTGGAGGCTATGTCATTGGAGATACAAAGAGGAAATATGTAATTTTTTTAAAGATCAGAGAATTTTGAGCTAAAGGGAACTGGTACAAAGGAGGAGTTGAGGTTCGAGACAGATCAGCTATGATTTTATTGAATGGTGGGGCAAAATTAAGGGCATTGGAAGCCTAATCCTGCTCTTACTTTATTATGTGTATATGTACAAACCACTTTGAGGTAGAAAAAAATGGGAAGAGAAACAGGCGGAATTTGTATGCCTGCTTTTTGTATGCCTGCGCTCAATCCATGGCAACAGTGGAATCAGAGCAATATTGGCAACAACATAAATTTCTTTGGCAGGTCAGAACTTTGATTTGTGTACTCACATGACCATTGGCTTTTACCTGTCTTGACACCCCAAGTATTGACAGAATTAACCACCATTTCCACATTGGAATGGGTCGCATTAGAATTTGTGCCATGACCCGCATAAAATTGAAACTAGGTTCCTTGAAGCTATTAGACCTCACACATTGGCCTTCAGGAAACCTAGATGCGTCGCAAGCATTTTCATGTGGTGTAATCAAACTCTTCCAACAGCTACCATCTTGTCCTCGGGCTGAATTCATCTTGGCAGAATTGGTGTGCAATCTCACCTTCCAATCAGTTGGCACTCAAGCTAGCCTTTTTTCTGGCTTGGCTACATTCTACACATGTATGGTGATACATCATGTGTTGATCTCACCTCTAAACTACATGATGTGAAGTGCCAAGATCAAAGCTGGTGAATACACAGAATAAGTGACAATTACTGTACCTGTCTCCTATTACTGTTGAGATTCCGCTGCCAGGTCCCACACAATGATCGGTCCTGTGTAGTGTAACTGAAACAAGTAGGACAAAAGGATATTGCCATGGTGATGTGAGGAGGCAGGTAAGAGACACATCTGAAAAAACAGAAGAGATTACCGGAAGAAGGTAAGATAGGATGCGAGAAGAGGATTAGACATTACAATCTTACTTAATGATCTCCAGACCAGCACTCTCTCTGTTTTTGAGTCGTACATCCATGATCACCAGCATGCTCTCCTGCAAATGATTGTGCCAGTCCACAAGTGCATAGTTTAACTCCATTCAACCATCTCTTGCAAGATAGGATGAAGAGTGTTACTAAATGTAATACAACTCTGACAATCTGGCATCCCTGAGACTTTTGGTGATGCCAGGCTAACAGATGTTCTCGACTATTTGATACCACAATATCCCAACACACTTGACACACTTGTTTCAGATATTATTAATAATAATAATAATACATTTTATTTATGGGCGCCTTTCAAGAGTCTCAAGGACACCTTACAAAAATTGAGCATGTAGAGGAAAAACATGTAAGGGGAATGAAATAAATAGTAGAGACATGACTAGTACACAAAGTAAAGACAGAATTCAATACAAAACACAGTATGAGGCAATTAATGCACAGATGAAAAGGGACGGGGACGTGGGGCTAAGGATAGGCAGAGGTGAAGAGATGGGTCTTGAGGCGGGACTGGAAGATGGTGAGGGACACGGAATTGCGGATCAGTTGGGGGAGGGAGTTCCAGAGCCTGGGAGCTGCCCTGGAGAAGGCTCTGTCCCCAAAACTGCGGAGGTTGGACTTGTGGATGGAGAGGAGACCGGCTCTGAGGATGTGGATCTGAGGGACCGTGAGGGTTGGTAGGGGGAGAGGAGGTTAGTGAGATATGGGGGGGCCAGATGGTGGAGGGCTTTGTAGGTGAGGACCAAGATTTTGTAGGTGATCCGGTGGGAGATGGGAAGCCAGTGAAGTTTTTTGAGGACTGGAGTGATGTGATGCCAGGATTTGGTGTGGGTGATGAGTCGGGCGGCTGCGTTCTGGACCAGTTGGAGTCGGTTGATGTAGGTGGCGCTGATGCCAAGGAGAAGTGAGTTGCAATAGTCCAGTCGGGAGGAGATGAAGGCATGGATGAGTCTTTCAGCAGCAGGCGGTGTGAGAGAGGGTCTGAGTTTGGCGATGTTGCGGAGATGAAAGAAGGAGGTTTTAATGACATGGCGGATGTGAGGCTCAAGGGAGAGGGTGGAATCAAAGATCACGCCAAGGTTGCGGGCCTGGGGAGATGGGGAGACAGTGGTGCCGTCGATGGTGAGAGTGGGATTATTGATTTTGCTGAGTGTGGCTTTGGAGCCTATGAGGAGGAATTCTGTCTTATCGCTGTTGAGTTTGAGGAAATTATGTTCCATCCAGGTTTTTATAGCTGACAAACAGGAGTTGATATGGGAGAGGGGGGGGGGGGGGGGGTTGTGGGGGGACAACTTCTCTCTACACTCTTTATTTTACGAAGGGGTACACGGGTATCAACATTTTGGGAATCACTGCCCTATCCAAATAGGACGAGCCAGGTATGCCAACTTAGTCAGCATGGACAAGGTGGGCCAAAGGGTCTGTTTCTGTGCTGTCTAGCTCTATACCTTGTGGCAATGGGGATGATGCAGAGTTCAGCGGTGACCGCACTGACACTTGCAATAGGGTGAACTCACATGATATATTTTATTGACAGTGGTAGAAAAGTCCAGGAACACATGGGGGGCACTGTTCCTCGCCATCAGGGCGCATGTGCGATGGCACTGCCGATCTCGGGGTTGTCCTGGCAGCTCAATCCTGGCCTTCAAAGGATGAGGCATGTGTGATCTCAAGCTTCTCTCTGCCTTGCCTCGAGAGGATACATTGGTTGTCTCAGGTTAATCCTGGTGGCTCAGCTTTGGGCTTGAAGAGGCAGCACTGGTGATGTCTGTGTTATCCTGGCGAATCATTGTGTGTGTGTCTATGTGTGGTCCCTCATTGTTTCAGGCTTGCCCCGGCCATTCTGTCTTTGCCTCAGAAGAGGCACTGTCTGTCTAGGGTTTCTTCCCGACTGCTCAATCATGACCACATGGTGGCACCGGTGGTCTCAAGTTTGGCCTAATGGACCAGTCTTCCTCAAACTTGCGACAGGAGCACAGCTGGGAGGGAGTTGTCCCAATTTCCACCTTTTCCCTCTTGGCTAGAACACCTGGGTTTTATCCAGGAGTAGTCTGAGAAGGTTTAAGTTGCCAATCAAAATCTGCTAATTGGACGCAGATGTTGCTGGGGATTGGCCTCTCCTGGCCAGTCAGCCAGTGATAGGGATCAGAGCGACCTCTGAGGGAGGGGTCTCCCATTTTGGGAGACAGCAACTCCCAAACACATTGAAAGTGAGAAATAATGTGTGTTTTACAAAACCAAACTGCAAGTTGCGTTTGTCGCATGTACTTTTAAAACTGGTACCGGTGATAGTAATTAATGTTGACATTTTCCAAGAATCGCAGCTTGCACCTAAAAATTATTTCATGATGATTGACTACTGTTACTTAAAGTATATATATATCCTGAAAAGTAATAGTAATCAATAATTATTAAATAATTATATATATTCTACACAATTGCTATTGTATAAGACTCAAGAAGGCAGTTTAATACCACCTTGTCAAGGGCAATTAGAAATAAGCAATAAATTATGGAGTAAAATGAACTGTTATGATGAATGCACAATGAAATTGCTTAAATATTATTAATGCTTCTTATGTAATTATTATTATGTCAGTGACAGGGTGTATAATTTTTTTTTAAATACAAAAATAGAACATGCAAGCCATAAATATTTTTTTATCAAAGAGTATGAATAATGTGAAATGTATAATGTGAAAGGAGAGAGTCACAAAACAACTTATTATGTCAGTTGGTGTTACTTGGGGTGCTATGACAAGATTATTTTGCTAGTGAAAGAGAGTGAAAAACTGTATATGTGTTCCACAGTGATACCGTGAGCTGCTATTGCTGCAAGTATTAGTTAAAACTGGTATGGTGACTATAAATCAAGTTAAAATGTTCCATGAATAGTGTAGCTTGCACCTATTTAAATTTTTTTTTTAATTCTTGACTCCTTATTTTTGAGAATTTAGTTATATGTTCCATTACTTTTCCAATGTTAATTTATATATTTCTAGTATGTTTCATTAACACTTAATCTTTCACTATTTAGTGAGCCATGATGAAACTTACACATTTTTTATCAGGTCAGGCAACATCTCTGGAGAAAATGGAAAGGTGACGTTCAGGGTCGGGAGGCTTCTTCATAATGATTGCTGTGGGGGGATTGGGGAAAAACTGTAAGCGGAAAGAGACAGGACAAACCACAGTCAGCAACAGGTGACCTTAGGCAAGGGAGTTTGTGACGGGCAGATTGTTGGACAGAGGCTAGATATAGAAACAGGTGTGAATCCAAGGGATACATCGTTTTGAGCTGTGCAACTGGTTAACAGACATTTGGTGGAGACTGGGGGTGGGGAGGAGGGCAGGGAGGAAGGGTGTTTGTAGAAGTTACCTAAAATTGGAGAATTCAATGTTCATATTCAGTTCTGAGCCCTAGTTGCTTTATAATCAAATATTCATTTCTATTCATTATGTCAACATCCATCTTGTTATGAATGCTACATACATTTAGGTCTTTTAATTAGATATTGTTTTTCTTAACTCTGACAATCTGCTGTTGCACTCTTATAAATGTACACTCTACCCTTTCTTAATACACTTTGATTATTGTAACCCTGGCATTATTGGTATCGCCTCAGCGCAGAAGGAGAAGAGGAGGGAAGAGACTGCAGCCCTAAGACTTTTGCCTCCATCACAGTGAGGAGATGTTGGGTGGACTCACTGTGGTGGATGTTAATATGTGTTTATTGTTGTTTTTTATTGTATTGTATTATATGTATGACTGCTTAAATTTCGTTCAGACTTCGGTCTGGATGACAATAAAAGGCTATTCTATTCTATTCTATTCTATTCTATTCTATTGTTTTCTCCTTCCTGAACACCCTACATGACAACTCGTCCTCCCTGAGGACCGTCACCGACAGACAAACCAGGAGGAGCTGACAACAAGCACCACGAACAATGCCTGGCTACCAGAAAACACCAGCACCCGGGACAGTGCTCCGGACTGAGCGGAAGCCAGAGGAGCAGCTGCTTTCAATTAGCCAGAATTGTATGAACTCACCTACACCTCATCAACCCTACTCTGTAAAACCAAGGCAGTTTCAGCAAGTGACAGCGAAAGAGGGGAACCCCTCTATAAGCTGTGATTCCCTTTGGGACCTCAAGGCAAGACTGAGCTACCAGGACAAGCTCGAGACCGCCAGCCCCCCTCTAGAGTTAAGACTGTGCCACCAAGACTAGCCCGAACCTGCCAGTGACCCCTCTTCAAGGCCAAGATTGACCAAGACCTCATCATCCTTGTTTACTGTAAATAAACCTTTTCACGAGGGTTCACCCTACCACAAGTGTTGGCGTAGTACTTGTCGACCTGGCGTCTTTCCCGATGCTACACCTATAGCTGGACCCCTATCATTTATATCCAGTTTAGATTTTCTCCCTTCTGATTCTATTTGCCAGGTTCTCATACTCCTGCCAAACCTGTTGAAACCCTTCCCAACAACTATTTTATCCCAACCCTTCCAGAGGATAATGGCCCCATTACCGTTGAGGTGTAACCTATTTGATTGTAGAGTCTCCCTACCAAAGATTATAGAGGAGAGCTCCTCTATAATCTTTGCTCCCTACTGCCGGAAAAAGTTCAATTTTCTGAGGAATCTAAAGCCTTCCCCTACATTTTCCACACATTCGTCCATTCTAACTGCTTTTAAACCTTTCTCCAAATTCCCTAAACTCTACCTGCAGAAACTCTTATTGTTCTGAGTCGACCAGAACATGGTAATCTAAGCTACCATCAGAACCACAGCAGATCAAATTATAACCACTTCTTGATATCTGACTGTTTATTACACACTCATGGTTTACCACTGCTCCTATAAATGCAACTGTGGTTTATGAAACAAGCTGGTCTTATTTTTTATCCTTTTTACATTGTGTGCATTACATCTAACTGAATTCTGAATTGCTAAATTCAAATTGATTGCCACCCATTGTAGTAATCGGATGGAAAAATGCTCAACCCAGTAAATTTTCCCTCAAAATCCACACAGAAAAATACTGAGGCCAATCTTAGTTACACTGCAGAGCAGGTGATAGGTGGAACATTTGGACCACCATGCTGTAATATCATAGTTGAGAGGTCTGAACGATTTTTATGGTCAGCCTCTTAAATCTTAATGGCATGCTGTCCATGTATTTCCAGTGATATCAACCAGCATGCTAAATTTCAGGGGAGTATTTTAACTAAGCATTTATAAGTTTAGTTTTGAAAGACATGCCAAATAAGTAATTTGCATATTTATTATTTACAGTGATTAGCTAATTTTGGACACAAAATTGCCATAGCAGCATGAATTGAGTAACTGTTTGAAGATTGGATAAATCTTCGTTCATTTCTACCCTCATATTATAAAGTGATTTTCTGAATCACGTGGAGCTGCATGTTATCATTTTATGAATTTATCACCTCCATTTTTGCTTTAAATAGAAGAAAGATTACTGGGGAATGTTTGAACCTTGGTTTTTAATCATTCACCAAGCTGTGTAAAACTCTATCTATATTATCACAGTTTTTTTTTAAACAGAAAGTACAAAAATATACTCACCAGCTCAGGCTATGTCTATGGAAAGATAAATTGAATTAGATTTCAGGGCGAAAGAATCTTTGCCAGAACTAGGAACAGTTTGGTCTGAAACATTAAATTTATTTCTTCTTTCATAGACGGTGCCTGATCTGCTAAATGTTTTCACCCTTTTCAATTTTCATTTGTGTTTCAATTCTTCTCATATTTTCATATATAACCATAGTGGTAGACCAGGGTGGTGATCCTGATTGATCCATCTTCAAGGACTACATAGTTTCCTTCGAATTCCTGCAGAATGTTATTATTTGTTAATATTTCCAGGATTTTTTTACGTTATTCGTGGTCCATCTGAAAGCCATGTATCAACTGACATGCAGAAGAATTCCCAGTATATCTTGCTCTTCTTTTATAGCTTAGTTAAAAGTTAACTATTAATTTATCTTTCGCTTACTGCATTATGCATTGCAATAAAATTACTCTTTTTTTATTCTTCACAAGCCATTTTCTGCGAGAAAGGGCTGGGCATTTGATTGGCGACTGTCTAATGAGTTAAACTCTGCCAGACCTCCAATTTGTACTCATGTATGGGATCATCATTCCATTAGCTTGGTCCTAAGAGTTATAATCAGCCATGTAGGTTAGGTTCCTTTACTTTCATTTTCACTAATCTTCTGATTAGCTTTACAGGCTTCCTTTTAAAAGTCTTTGTTATTTTGCTGACAAAAACTCACCCAAAATTCTTGTGTTTTATTTTGCCAAGCAGATTGACTAAATAGTTACAGCTTTTGCTCCTACTCATATCTACATTTCATCTTCCTGCATCTGCAACTTAGTGTATCCTTTTCTATTATGCTCTCTTTGGGGGCTTTTGAAACTCCTCTTATGTTATGCTTTTAAATTTAAAATCATTGTTTTTTCCCCCCCATGATTTTACTTTTAATAAAGTTTTCTACAGAAAATATATACCAATTGATATGCCTCATCTAATCTGGAAAACATCTCAAATTGCAGAACCCAAGCCGAAGTCTAACAGTACTGGAATTAGAAAGAGTCACAAGAGACTGCAGATGCTGGAATCTTGAATGAAAACCAAAGTGATGAAGGAACTCAAGGATTATTGCCATAGAGGGAGTGCAGAGAAGGTTCACCAGACTGATTCCTGGGATGTCAGGACTGTCTTATGAAGAAAGACTGGATAGACTTGGTTTATACTCTCTAGAATTTAGGAGATTGAGAGGGGATCTTATAGAAACTTATAAAATTCTTAAGGGGTTGGACAGGCTAGATGCAGGAAGATTGCTCCCGATGTTGGGGAAGTCCAGGACAAGGGGTCACAGCTTAAGGATAAGGGGGAAATCCTTTAAAACCGAGATGAGAAGAACTTTTTTCACACAGAGAGTGGTGAATCTCTGGAACTCTCTGCCACAGAGGGTAGTCGAGGCCAGTTCATTGGTTATATTTAAGAGGGAGTTAGATGTGGCCCTTGTGGCTAAGGGGATCAGAGGGTATGGAGAGAAGGTCCGGGATACTGAGTTGGATGATCAGCCATGATCATATTGAATGGCGGTGCAGGCTCGAAGGAACGAATGGCCTACTCCTGCACCTAATTTCTATGTTTCTATTTAGGATCAAGGATTTGATGTTTCAGGTTGGGACCCCATTTCAGACAATGTAATGCAATTTGGTAGATAATGGAATTAGATGAGATGTGGAGAGATTTAAAATGGAGGTTCTGGGGCAAAGACAAATTATTGAAAGCTTAGTCAAACTTCATCAAATTCGTCATACCAGTCCTGGGATTTGGTCACAGAGAGGCTCCCTAGCCCTGAGGTGGTTCCAATCATCGGCTGGTCGATGTATATTTGCCCCCTCCAGGCTACCTCCTCACTTCCTCCCCCTTCCGTTTTAATCAACTGTGTAATGATGGGAGGGCTGCCCTTCAGGTAAAGGACTTTATGGGCACTTTATACAGCTGAAATATTAGGACTGCAGTAGATTGCAAGGGTATAAAATATTTTTATTTATTTGGAATATATATGCCTTCAAAATGCTCTAATATACCTATAAAATTGATCTATTCGTTTTGAATACTGTTGTTATTTAGACAAATACAGCAGTGAATTTGCAAAGCTGCACATTCATAAACAGTAAATTAGTGAAATACCAGATTTTTTAATGGTAATACTGAGCAAGGACTGAGGGAACTCAACAATTATTCTTTGAATAGTGTTCTGTACCCTTTTGCATTTTGCTGAACAGAAACATTATGCCTTAATTAAAATTGTACTCAACAAATACCAATAAGTCAATAGCCTCCCTTGAGCCTTTGCTAAAATGTCAGCCAAGATTCTGCACCCAAGTTTGGAGTGGAATTTGAATTCTTAACCTTCTGACTCAGAGGGTGAGAATACTACAGACAGCTTAGCTATTTGTCAGCATGTTACTTGGTGAGACCATGGGAGAAATTGGAATGGGAATGAAAATGTTTCAGAAAATATTTTGTGAAACAGGAATTTAGTAGCGTTCGGGAAGTTTGGGGAAGATAAACATAGAAACATAGAAAATAGGTGCAGGAGTAGGCCATTCCGCCCTTCGAGCCTGCACCGCCATTCAATATGATCATGGCTGATCATCCAACCCAGTATCCTGTACCTGCCTTCTCTCCATACCCCCTGATCCCTTTAGCCACAAGGGCAACATCTAACTCCCTCTTAAATATAGCCAATGAACTGGCCTCAACTACCTTCTGTGGCAGAGAATTCCACAGACTCACCACTCACTGTGTGAAATTTATTTTCTCATCGCGGTCCGAAAAGACTAGCCCCTTATCCTTAAACTGTGACTCCTTGTTCTGGACTTCCCCAACATCGGGAACAATCTTCTTGCATCTAGCCTGTCCAACCCCTTAAGAATTTTGTAAGTTTCTATAAGATCCCCCCTCAATCTTCTAAATTCCAGCGAATACAAGCCGAGTCTATCCAGTCTTTTTTCATATGAAAGTCCTGCCATCCCAGGAATCAGTCTGGTGAACCTTCTCGGTACTCCTTCTATGGCAAGAATGTCTTTCCTCAGATTAGGAGACCAAAACTGTACGCAATACTCCATGTGTGGTCTCACCAAGGCCCTGTACAACTGCACTAGAACCTACCTGCTCCTATACTCAAATCCTTTTGCTATGAATGCTAACATACCATTTGCTTTCTTCACTGCCTGCTGCACCTGCATGCCTACTTTCAATGACTGGTGTACCACGACACCCAGGTCTCGTTGCATCTCCCCTTTTCCTAATCAGCCACCATTCAGATAATAGTCTACTTTCCTGTGCCACCAACGTGGATAACCTCACATTTATCCACATTATACTGCATCTGCCAAACATTTGCCCACTCACCCAGCCTATCCAAGTCACCTTGCAGTCTCCTAGCATCCTCCTCACAGCTAACACTGCCCCCCAGCTTTGTGTCATCTGCAAACTTGGAGATGTTGCATTCAATTCCCTCGTCCAAGTCATTAATATATATTGTAAATAGCTGGGGTCCCAGCACTGAGCCTTGCGGTACCCCACTAGTCACTGCCTGCCATTCTGAAAAGGACCCATTTACTCCTAATCTTTGCTTCCTGTCTGCCAGCCAGTTCTCTATCCACATCAATACTGAACCACCAATACCGTGTGCTTTAAGTTTGCATACTAATCTCTTATGTGGGACCTTGTCGAAAGCCTTCTGAAAGTCCAGATATAACACATCCACTGGTTCTCCCTTATCCACTCTACTAGTTCCATCCTCGAAAAATTCTATAAGATTCGTCAGACATGATTTACCTTTCATAAATCCATGCTGACTTTGTCCAATGAATTCACCACTTTCCAAATGTGCTGCTATCCCATCTTTAATAACTGACTCTAGCATTTTCCCCACTACCGATGTTAGACTAACTGGTGTGTAATTCCACGTTTTCTCTCTCCCTCCCTTTTTAAAAAGTGGGGTTACATTAGCTACCCTCCAATCCTCAGGAACTACTCCAGAATCTAAAGAGTTTTGAAAAATTATCACTAATGCATCCACTATTTCTGGGGCTACTTCCTTAAGCACTCTGGGATGCAGCCTATCTGGCCCTGGGGATTTATCGGTCTTTAATCCATTCAATTTACCTAACACCACTTCCCGACTAACCTGGATTTCACTCATTTGACCCCCAGTCCCCTGCTAATTCCGGCAGATTATTTATGTCTTCCTTAGTGAAGACAGAGCCAAAGTAGTTATTCAATTGGTCTGCCATGTCCTTGTTCCCCATGATCAATTCACCTGTTTCTGACTGCAAGGGACCTACATTTGTTTTAACTAATCTTTTTCTTTTCACATATCTATAAAAGCTTTTGCGGTCAGTTTTTATGTTCCCTGACAGTTTTCTTTCATAATCTATTTTCCCTTTCCGAATTAAGCCCTTTGTCCTCCTCTACTGGACTCTGAATTTCTCCTGGTAGAACGTGCTTGTGGGCCAGGATGGAAGTGGTGCTTTCTTTTGACAATTGGAGCTGTGCTTCGTGGAACTAAGGAGATGGGAAGAAGTGCATTGGAAAAATCAATCTTTAAGAGATTGGAAGGGAGGGATGGAGGCTGGTAAAGATAGAAATTATCACCATGGTATCAGTTAGAAACTGGGTTTGAAATGTAGAATAGGGCCAAATATGACTCATCCTGGAGTCTTAATCAAAGGTTGGCCCGGAATGGGACTGAAATTGAATTTGTTGTTTCTGCACTGATGATATCTAACGAGCTGAATATATTCAGCAATATCTATGATATATTTATTTGAAAGCAATACAGTATCATGGAAAATATGAAGACGATTGAAAGAGGCTACAAAGGCACACAGTTTGGATAAGAAGGTGGGTAAAATGAGGTTGGATAGGTTTTAATATGGTTCCTGCAAATTGGAAGATAATAAATGTAACCATACCATTTAATAATAGACGGGGAAATGAACCACCGATCAGTTAGCAGAATGTTGTGGTCGGAAATGATAGAATCTATTAAGGAAATTGCATCATGGTACTTGGAAAATAATAATAGGGTTGGACAAAGTCAATGCAGAATTATGAAAGGGAAACAATGTTTGACAAATTATTAGAATATTCTTTTGCAATTGTAACAAGCAAGCAAAATAAATACTGTAATGGAAGAATCAATGGATGATGTGTATTTGTAATTTTTTTAAACTGAAGCACACGTTATTGGAGGTAATATACGAGCATGGGTAGAGGATTAATTCTGAGAGAAAATAGAGAGTAGAAATAAATTGATCATTTTTAGATTGGCATGGCATGACATAGGATGCTAGAGGAATTGCTACTGGCAAGTCAAACTTATTTGTCACATACGCATACGAGATGTGCAGTGAAATGAAAAGTGGCAATGCTTGCGGATTGTGTAAACCCCCCACCCCCCCAAAAAAAACCCGACAAAACAGAATAGAACAGAATCAGTAATTACATATTTGTGAGAAAAAAACAGCAATTTTAAAAAGACACAACACAACAGTAGATTGGTGTGATTCAGTCTTGGGAATACAAAAATGTTAAGGCAGTTTGGGATCATGAAGGAGGTGGTGCTGAGGTTCTTGAAAAAACATTAAGGTGATAAGTCCCGAGGGCCTGATGGGATTTATCCCAGATTATTGAGGGAGACAAGAGAGGAGACTGCAGGGACCTTGACGAGGATCTTTGTTTATTTTCCACAGTCACAGACGAGGTCCCAGAGGACTGGAGAGTGACCGATGTTGTTCCTTTGTTTAAGAAAGGAAGTAGAGAGAGTCCAGGGAACTAAAGGCCACTGAGCCTCATGTCAGTGGTCGGGAATTTATTGGAGAGAATTCTTCGAGATAGGATTTGCACCATTTGGAAGAGAATGGGTTAATTAAGGATAGCCATAACGGCTTTGTACGGGGCAGGTCATGTCTGACTAACTTGATTGCATTTTTTGAGGAGGTAACAGAGATTGTTGAAGATAGGACAGTGGATGCTGTATACATGGATTTTAGTAAGGCTTTTGATAAGGTCCTTCATAGGAATACAATGGACCAATGGAGTTCCTGGGGATTTGTGCTGGGACCTCTGCTCTTTGTGATATATATATAAATGACTTGAATGTAAATGTAGATGGGTTAGTGAATACGTTTGCCAATGACACCAAAATTGGATGAGTTACAGACGATGAAGAAGGCTGTCAGAAGATACAGCAGGATATAGATCAGCTGCAGAAATGGGCAGAGATATGACAGAGGGAGCAAATGCAAGGTGTTGCACTTTGGGAGGTTGAATATAAGGAGAGAATATTCAATTAATAACAAGACCCCATAACAGTATTGATATGCAGAGGGTATCCTGGAATCTAAGTTCATAGCTCATTAAAGATGGTACAAAGGTAGTGTGTAAGAAGGAACTGCAGATGTTGCTTTACACCTAAGATAGAGACAAAATGCTGGAGTAACTCAGCGTGTCAGGCAGCATCTCTGGAGAAAAAGAATAGGTCGAGACTCTTCATCAGACTGAGAGTCAGGGAGGGGCAACAAAGGTAGGTATGGTAGTAAAGAAGGCATATGGTATGCTTGCCTTCATTGCTAGGGACATTGAGTATGTCAAGAAGTCATGTTGCAGCTCTATAGGACTTTGGTTAGGCTGCATTTGGAATATTGCCTGCCGTTCTGGTCGCCCCATTACAGGAAACGTGGAATCTTTGGAGGGGGTTCAGAGAAGGTTTACCAGAATGCTACCTGGATTGGAGGGTTTCAGCGAGTTAAAGCCCTGTCCCACGGTATGAGTCAATTCCAAGAGTTCTCCCGAGTTTGCCCTGATTCGAACTCAGAGATTTACGGTAATGGCCACTCGTCGGTACTCGGGACTCTCGTGGACATTTTTCAACATGTTGAAAAATCTTCACGAGTCTTCCCGTGCTTACCTGCCATTAGCGAGTCTTCCCGAGTACCTGCCGTTAGCGTTACGAGCCGCTAAGAGAGGTCCCCGAGCTCCGACGTACCCGCTACGTTCATTCACCGCGCTTAACATGAGTTTGATTTTTTTTAAACTCGGGAGAGCTCTTGGAATGAACTCGTACCGTGGGACAGGGCTAATACAGGGAGAGGTTGGATAGACGGAATGTTTTCTCTGGAGCATCAGAAGTTGAGGGGGTACTTGATGGAAGCATATAAAATTATGAGAGGCATAGATAGGGTAGACAGTCAGATCTTTTTCCCCAGGGTTGAAATGCCCAACACTAGAGGGCATAGCTATTGTAAGAGGGGGAAAGTATAATGTGTAATATGCTGGGCAAGTTTGTTTTTTTTGCTACTACAGAGGGTGGTGGGGATCTGGAATACATTGCCAGGGGTGGTGGTGGAGCTAGATACAATTGTGGCGTTGAATATGCTTTTGGATAGGCATATGGAAATGCAGGGAATAGAGGAATATGGATCATGTGCTGGGCATCATGTTCGGCATAAACTTTGTGGTCCGACGGCCCTGTTCCTATGCTGCATTGTTCTATGTTAAGCATCTGCCTATCAAGAATATCCCTCATCTGTGTCCATCTGCCAGGCTTTGTCCTACCTGTCATCTCTTCAAGCTTTCTATCCTTCCCCCTCCCCCTCCCTCATAACCTGTAGAAGGATCCCGATCTGAAACATCATCATCTAGTGATGTTTTCCCAGAGGTGCTGCCTAACCCACTAAATTACTCCAGCACTGTCCTTATTTTTCACACTGACCATTTCCAACATTCTCCCTTTCATGTTAATTCTTTGCAACACAACTTTGATGTACATTTCACATTTTTCACCTTTCCTTTGTTTATTTCCTTTATTTTTAAATGCCCTCATTAACCCATCAACCAGACAATTTTTTATAATAAGTATTATTACATGACAAACCTGCCCTCATTTTATCAGAAAATGTCCTTGTTTTATCAATCTATTTCTCTTTAGCCACTCATTTCACTTTCTGCTACTAACTTGTTTTCTTATATCACTAGAAAGGTTTTTGATGTGAAACGTTAAGTTTGTCTACTTTTCCACAGGTGCATTTTCAGTTTTTATTTCAGATTTCCAATATGTGCGGTTTTCTGATTTTCATTTTCTGGACATTACTCTCTTGACCCAAAATAAAGTGGATTTTCTCCTTGAAACAAACAAAATTCTTACTGGCTTGACAGAGTGCATGCAGAGATGTTTCTCCTAGTTGGGGTGACTAGAACTGACAATCTCAGGTTCAAAATAAGAGCTTGGACATTGAGGATTTAGATGGAAAGCCATTTCTTCACCCATAGAAAAGTGGACTTTTTGACCTAAGAGGAATGTAGAAGTTCATTCATTGATTGCATTCAGGGTAGATGTCGATATTTTTTTGGATATTAAGTGAATCAAGGGACATGGGGTCAATAGAGGAAAGTGGCACTGAGTTAAAAAGGTCAACCATGATTTTAATTGAACGGTAGAGAAGGTGAAATGGGCATAGTAGCAAACTCTTGCTGATGTTCTTAAAGAGGATTAACAGATCCAGAGCCAATGTTTAAACATATGTCAAATGATCAAAATCAATAAAGAGAAATACTTAAGTAGAAAATACATATTAATCCTCTTTGACTGGGATATAATGTTTAAATAGCAAGGGAAGGGCACAAAAATCTGAAATGGTTTTGTAACCTTCAAAGAAAAGCCTGTTCCTCATTAAAATATCCAGTGACACCAAGCACATTTGCAGATCTTCCAGGATTGCTGCCGCAACAAGAGCAGACAATGAATTTACTGTTGTGTATCGAACAATGCAGACAATGCTTGCCAATGAATGCTACTTAATGCACATGGACATTTAATTCATTTGTCACAATAGCAGACTTATCATTGCATTAATGACTTTTATATAACAATGCTTTTATGTAGGACAGAGATGCTGTTTATTTAGTTATGCACATGGAACAAATGTAACCCTGTTCCTCCCAACTCTTATTTTTGTAAGCCGTATTGTGAAGAACTGAACTCTTGTTTATCAATTTTTTACAAAATAGTATTTACAGTACTGTTACTGGAATATTGATTGAAATATAATCACTCAGAAATATCTGGGTGTGGACTTTCATGAAAAGTCACAAATCTTGAGCCAGGTCAGTGTACCACTGGTGCTGCTGCGGAACTTGCTGACTTCAATTATCATGTGCCTGATTCTGCATGACTCCCCATATTCACTCTGCAGGACCTCATCCATTTCCCTACCAATGTCATTTGTGCCAATGTGCACAATGACTTCCAGCTGCTCCCCCCCCCTCCTTTCAAGAACTAACCGCTGAGAATGTTTGTTCAAAAGGGAACTGCAGATGCTGGAATATCGAAGGTACACAAAATTGCTGGAGGAACTCAGCGGGTGCAGCAGCATCTATGGAGCGAAGGAAATAGGTGACGTTTCGGGCCGAAACCCTTCTTCAGACTGAGAATGTTTTGCAGCTGTTCAGAGATATCCTGGCTCCAGGGAGGGAATACATCGTCCTGGTATCTCTTTTGCTGCCATAGAATTTCCTGTCCCCCCCATCCCCCTAACTAATGAGTCTTCTATCATTATGGCTCTACCTGTTTTCACCCTTTCTTGCAGTGTGTCAGAGCCAGGTATGATGCCTTAGACCTGACCACTGCTGCTCACCTCTGACCAATCATCCCCCCCAACAGCGTCCAAAGGGGCATACCCTGTTGTCAAGGGCAATGGCCATCGGGGACTACTGAACTCTTGTGTCTACTCCCATTCCTGGTGGTCACTCTTCTACTTTCTGCCTGTACCCTAGGTGTGACCACCTCACAATAACTCCCATCTATGACCTCCTCAGTCTCCTGAATGGCTCTAACTGCCATCTTTAATGCACTAGAAAGATTTACAGAAGAAAGAAAAAACATAGTCCATACCTTATCCCGTCGTCAACCTCTTTGCTGAAGCCTGTTGAGCCAAAGTCTCACATTTAACCTCAGCACTCCCAACAGGTTGCTCCAACAGTGTCTGCCATCATTTTTATACACCCACTACGAACAGTCACTACAGGATGCTAACTGCTATCATTTACAAAAACTGAATGAGCCTCGTTAATGACTGCTGACTTTTAAATGTCCCACTCTTCTGATGCTGTTGGCAGTTACCCACTGAATATGACCTTCCATCCCACTTACTTTTAATATTCTGATCATCTTCTTTCAATTGCAAAAACTGATGATTTGAATCTTCAAAACATTTTACGTTGGCCTTTCTGCTGATCACAAACTTAAAGCACTACCTAAAAAGCAAATTAAATAGTTGAAAACAAAATTAAAGCGCACCATTTAAAAAATGTTGCAACCTCTTTTGGAATTTTGGAAACCACATTTTCAATCCTTCATGGCACCGATCAACTTGCTTATAGAAACCCTTGGAAATATTTTTGACTTTCAATTATCTTCAGTATTACTCTGATGAAAGTCTTATAGAAACATAGAAACATAGAAAATAGGTGCAGGAGTAGGCCATTCAGCCCTTCAATATGATCATGGGTGATCATCCAACTCAGTATCCTGTACCTGCCTTCTCTCCATACCCCCCGATCCCTTTAGCCACAAGGGCCACATCTAACTCCCTCTTAAATATAGCCAATGAACTGGCCTCAACTACCTTCTGCGGCAGAGAATTCCAGAGATTCACCACCTGGGATGGCAGATCTTTTGCAGGCAGGGCCCTCATTTAAAGGAAACGGAAGTGCACCTTTATCAAGAGCTTTTGGAGCTCTAATTCTACAAAGTAAAAGCTTTTCCAAGAAACGGTTCATGCAGCTGACATTTTTCATGCAACAAGTTTGAGTTCTATTTGCATCCTTATGCACAGCATGGCAGTGGACTCAACTTATTTGCTGGGATTCCTGAGGGCAGACACATAAAAGCTCAATAGATGGATTAAAGACAGACAACACTGCAAAATCTCAGCAGGTCAGGTAGAATCTATGGAAAGAGAAACAATTTATGTTTCAGCATCTAGGCCTCTTCATCAGAAGAGAAAGAGATTTAGGTAGCAGGGAAGGTGGAGGAGGGAATGGATTCTCTCTTTCTCTGTTCTGATGAAGGATCTCGAAACTCCAACATTAATTGTTTCTATTTGCATAGATGCTGCCGGACATGTTGAGTCTTTGCAGCATTTTTGTTTTTTACAGCACATTGCAAGTATCTGCAGTCTTTTTGATTTTCAATAATTCGGTGATCACTGTTGGCATCTTTCCCTTCAGGATGCGTGAAATTATTATTATTCACTTTGGAGCCAGGGGAGACAAACCGATGACCACGTATATATCCAGCTTCACTGACACCTCTGGCTTCTTTCTTTCAGCACTGTCCTCTCAGCCTCATCCTGTTTTTTTTTATCATCGAGGAATTTCAATATAGTTGGAATTAAAGACTATGAGTGGTGCAGCTACCAGAGCTGCTGCCTTGCAGTTTTAGAGGCTCAAGTCAAATCCTGACCTCTACATGGAGTGTGCACATTCCCCCTGTGACTGAATGGGATTCCTCCACGTGCTCTGGTTTCCTCTCACATCCCAAAGATGTACAGGTTGGTTGGTTAATTGGCTGATGTAAATTGCCTTCTGTGTTTAAATGAGTTGTTTGACCTTGGAGAGTTGATTATTTGGCCATTTAGCATGAACTATGTACATTTTAGTTGTGTCAAACAAATTGTAATAAATTGTGTGATTCTTTAACAACATTTAAATTGAGAAATAGCTCTCTATCATTTTTTGTGGTATTAAGATGATCCACAATGGATCATTTTGAAAGGGATATGTAGATATCTTGGTCAGCATGAACAAGTTGGTCTGAAGGGCCTGACTATGTGCTGTATAACTCTGTGATTCTATAACGCTCTGTGTTAACGTTGCATACAGACTGAGAACTTCAATGACAATGTTCACAGGACATCACTGTCAGGTTTCCCCTTGTAATGTCACACCGAAGATGATATTGTTAGTTGCAAGTTCATGTAGTTTTTACAATATTACACAGCAGGTGTGAACTTTGCACAGTTCCTAAAGCGAGATAACACAATATGAGCAATTGTCGCAGCTACAGGGGAGTGTTGCAACTATACCAATATGAATGGGTCCTGTAATGATGAGGGTGGCAGGGTGGAGGAGGGAATAATCTTGGGATCTTGTGGTGCTTCCAATCGATCGGAGGGACTTAGATCGACTGATGCATGACAGTGTCACTAGAGACGTGCTCTTTGTTGATTGGGCCACAGGGATCTTCCAATGCAACAACATGATGTTCCAGACAGGACATTGCTAAGTAGGACATGACATAAATATAGTCTGTGAATGTCTGCATAATTGGAAAGCATGCAGTGGAGAGAAGTATCTGGAGAGAAAATCCTTCTCTCCAGAGATGCTGCCTGAGTTACTTCAGCTTTTTGTGTCTATCTTCGGTTTAAACCAGCATCTGCAGTTCCATCCTGCACATTTTGCCATGCCTGATTTTCTAGGCTGAAAAAAAGTAGTCTCCTCTTTCTGTGAATGTATATTGTGTGCTGTAGCAGTGAAAACTATTTGTGTAATGTGTTAGGGATCTGCAGCAGAAGCCCGGAATGATTCAAAGTTAAGCAAATTGTGAGTGACTCGGGCCTTGACCTCCACGGACAAAGTAGACATGAAACATAGGAGATTTGTAGAACTCACTGGGGACAATGAATACAGAGTACTTGCCTTTTAAAACGCGTGGTTCCACGGGTAAGGCATTAGCAGAAGCTGGTTGTTATTTAAGTGGCAATGGCTGCCTCACCAACAGTCTGTTTGTCCTTTCCTTCTTTGTGTTTTAATTGTATGTGTTAAATGTATGTTTTTAGTTCTTTAGCTTGTTTTATGTGGGGGGGGGGGGGAGATTGGGGAAACTTTTTCTAATCTCTTACCACGACGGAGATGGGATTTGTTTCCATATCGTATCTCCGTCCGCACTGCGGCATAACATCGAGGAGTTGGCGGCCTTTGCTGGAGACCGATTTTGAGAGATCCACCGTGGTCGCCTGCGGACTTACCATCGCTGAGCTTGTGATCCCTTTGCCAGGGGTCGATCTCGGAGCTCCAACCGTGGGTGTTTGCGGACTTCACATCACGGAGCCAGCAGTCTCTGGTCAGAGACCGACTTCGGGAACTCCAAGCCGCGGGAGTTTCGACTGCCCTGACGTGGGAGTTTCGATCGTCCCGACGCAGCGGCTTTGACTGCCGGCTGCGTGAGCTTCGATCGCCCCGATGGATGGTTCGATTGCTCCGACCGCAGGAGAATAAAGAGGAAGAAGATTGTACTTTTTTTGCCTTCCATTAAAGTGAAGCATGTGGGGAATCCGCTGTGGTGGATGTTTTATTCAGTTGCGTATCTTGTTGCTTTTTTTACGTACGGCTATGATAATTCGCATATCACTGTATCTTAATTGGTACATGTGACAATAAAAGACCTTTGAAATCTTTGAAGTAAATAGGAACTTTAATTTTCAGACTAATGAATTGAAAATCTTCTTGTATTATTTGTTGCAGTGTTGTTGACATTGTTTTAGGGGGAGTTTTATGCCGCAGAAACATTTCCTGGTTAGAATATAATCCCTGCCAATAAACAAAGAGACCAATTTCCAACATGCGCCAAGGTTCCAAAATTTCTCAACACTGGGTTAATCCAATTTTAAAAAGCTTAAAATGTTTTGGGATCGTGTAAACAGATTAGTAACCCACCATGTCTAAATACATACAGATAATTTGGAGTTTGATGTTTATAACATAGGCCATTCATTAAATAGACTCCAATGGCTGGATTTATGTTCCATGAGAAGAATTACGTGACCTATAGCCTTAGAATCCATTTCCACAACATTGCACCATTAAGTACAACAGCAGTCTTAAGAAGTGGTAACTTGCATAGTTTGAAGATGAGTTTTTGTGTTTGTGCTCCAAAAGTACAACATTTGGAAATCATTTGTATCACAAATGAAAAATACCAAAAAAGAATATTCATAGGTCAAAGTCTGCACTATATTGCAAGATACTAACAGAGACCCCAGAGAGTCTGCCATCTGCTAATGATCAGACAAAGCCATTTATTACCAAAATGCAACATAACATTTATTTTTAAGGTACTTAAATTGTTTCTTGATGTGTTTCTAATAACAATTGTAACAGATAGGCATTGTACACTGTTTAACAAAAACATATCATAAGGTCAAGGGAGATGAATTAGACCATTCGACCCATCAAGTCTACTATGCCATTCAATCATGACCTATCTCTCCCTCCTAACCCCATTCTCCTGCCTTCTCCCCATAACCCCTGACACCCGTATTAATCAAGAATCTACTTTTCTCTGCTTTAAAAATATCCATTGACGGCCTCTACAGACATCGGTGTCAAGGAATTCCAAAGATTCACCACCTTCTGACTAAAGAAATTCCTTCTCATCTCCTTCCTAAAGGAACGTCCTTCAATTCTGAGGCTATGACTAGTCCTAGACTCTCCCACTTGTGGGAACATCCTCTTCTTTTCAGAACACAGAAAAGCCGGAAATCTCCAGGACCGGACAATGTTTCCCCCTCTACTCTCAAGCTTTGTGCCGAACAACGGGCACCGGTCTACACAGACATTTTCAACCAGTCCCTGCAAACCTGTACTGTCCCTGCCTGCTTCAAAGTCTCCACTATTGTCCCAGTACCCAAAAAGGCAAGGATTACTGGTCTTAATGACTACAGGCCTGTCGCACTGACCTTTGTAGTCATGAAGACCCTTGAAAGGCTTGTGCTGGCCAAGCTGAAAAATATCACAAACCCCCTGCTGGACCCTCTGCAGTTTGCATATCGGGCCAATAGATCTGTGGATGATGCAGTCAACCTGGGCCTGCACTTCATCCTCCAGCACCTAGACCGCCAGGGGACCTATGTAAAGATTTTGTTTGTTGATTTTAGCTCTGCATTCAACACCATTGTGCCAGAGGTGCTACACTCCAAACTTTTCGAGTTGACTGTGCCTGAACCCCTCTGTCGGTGACCAGCTTCCTGACAGACAGGAAGCAGCATGTGAGGCTGGGAAAGCACATCTCAGACCCGCAAACCCGCAGCATAGGAGGCGTACTCTCCCCTCTCCTCTACTCTCTCTACACCAACAACTGCACCTCCACAGACTCCTCTGTCAAGCTTCTCAAGTTTGCGGACGACACAACCCTATTTGAATTGATCCAGGATGGGGAGGAATCTGCCTGCAAACACAAGTGTCACAGCAGGGGTCATGGTGCCATCGGAACAACCTGGGGCTCAATGCTCTTAAGACAGTGGAATTGATTGTAGACTTTAGGAGAACTCCCCCTCCCCTCACCCCACTCACCATCAACAACACCACAATCACATCTGTGGTGTCTTTTAAGTTCCTGGGAACCATCATCTCCAAGGACCTTAAGTGGGGGGCTACAATTGACTCAATAGACAATAGGTGCAGGAGTAGGCCATTCGGTCCTTCGAGCCAGCATCGCCATTTAATGTGATCATGGCTAATCATCCCCAATCAGTACCCCGTTCCTGCCTTCTCCCCATATCCACTGACTCCGCTATTTTTAAGAGCCCTATCTAGTTCTCTATCGAAAGCATCCAGAGAATCTGCCTCCACCGCCCCCTGAGGCAGAGAATTCCACAGACTCACAACTCTCTGTGAGAAAAAGTGTTTCTTCGTCTCCGTTCTAAATGGCTTACTCCTTATTTTTAAACTGTGGCCTCTGGTTCTGGACTCCCACAACATCGGGAACATGTTTCCTGCCTCTAGCGTGTCCAAACCTTTAACAATCTTATATGTTTCAATGTGATTCCCTCTCATCCTTCTAAACTCCAGAGTGTACAAGCCCAGCCGCTCCATTCTCTCAGCATATGACAGTCCCGCCATCCCGGGAATTAACCTTGTAAACCTACGCTGCACTCCCTCAATAGCAAGAATGTCCTTCCGCAAATTAGGGGACCAAAACTGCACACAATACTCCAGGTGTGGTCTCACTAGGGCTCTGTACAACTGCAGACTCCACGGACAAAAAGGCACAACAGAGGATGTACTTCCTGCGGCAGCTGAGGAAGCACAATCTGCCACAGGCAATGATGATCCAATTCTATACGGCCATCGTAGAGCCTGTCCTCACCTTCTCCATCATGGTCTGGTTAGGCTCAGCCACCAAGCACGACATCCGGAGGCTGCAGCGAATCATGACTTCAGAATTAAGGGACAGAAGTTTAGGGGTAACATGAGGGGGAACCTCTTTACTCAGAGAGTGGTAGCGGTGTGGAATGAGCTTCCAGTGGAAGTGGTGGCGGCAGGTTCGTTGGTATCATTTAAAAATAAATTGGATAGGCATATGGATGAGAAGGGAATGGAGGGTTATGGTATGAGTGCAGGCAGGTGGGACTAAGGGAAAAAAGTTGTTCGGCACTGACTTGTAGGGCCGAGATGGCCTGTTTCCGTGCTGTAATTGTTATATGGTTATATGGTTATATATGAATCGTCCGATCAGCAGAGAAGGTTATTGGCGGCAACCTTCCCTCCATTGACGAACTGTACACAGCAAGGGCCAGGAAGCAAGCGGGTAAGATAATCTCTAACCCCTCTCACCCTGGCCACAAACTCTTTGAATCACTTCCCTCTGGAAGGCGACTCCGGACTATCAAAGCTGCCACAGCCAGACATAAAAACAGCTTTTTTCCACGAGTAGTAGCTCTACTCAATAACCAAAAATCTGTAGCCTCCTTTTGCTCTGGTATTTTATTTAATTCACATGGTTAATCAATAATGTTTTATTATTAATGTTTTATGTAACATTCCTAACTGTCACTGTATGTCATGTTGTCACTTGTGGGTGGAGCACCAAGGCAAATTCCTTGTCCAAATGAATACTTGGCCAATAAGCTTATTCATTCATTCATTCATTCATTCATTCATTCATTCATTCATCCATCCATTCTATCCAAGCCTTTCACTATTCGGTATGTTTCAATGAGATCACCCCTCATTCTTCTGAACTCCATCGAGTACAGGCCCAGTGCCTTCAAATGCTCATCATAAGTTAATCCACTCATTCCTGGGATCATTCTTGTAAGCCTCCTCTGGACTATCTCCAGGGCCAGCACATCCTTCCTCAGATATGGTTTTGTTCCAATACTCCAAATGCGGCCTGACCAGCGCCTTATCTATATTACTAAAAGTCTGATCTTGACCGCTTTTGGCTTGCTGTGCTGTGATTTCCGAGAGAACGCCGCCACCTACGGCCGTCATTTTTGGCCACCACGCTCAGAGTCCCCCTCCGCCTGCCTGGACTGGAGGATATTTTACATCAATGAAAAATCAGAGATATATTAATGTTTTAAATAATGTTGCCATTCTCTCTGCTGCCCCTGCTGGTGGGAGGGGGGAGGGACTATAAAACCCGGAAGTGGTGTGCCTCACTCAGTCTCTGCAAGATGGAGGAAGTGAGAGGTTCACGTCTCTCTGAGCTCTGAATAACACTGAACACATGTCTACTCAACTGTGAGTGCCCTTAATGTGGTTTGAAAATGAAAATATGGTTGGCTTGAAGTAAAAAGGCACTGCAAATGGTTGTTTGGGGGGGTTTTGGGTTGAAGTAAAAAGGCAGTACAAATGGTTGTTTGGGGGGTTTTGGGATTGAAGTAAAAAGGCAGTGCAAATGGATGTTTGGGTGGGGGGGTTGGGGTTGAAGTAAAAAGGTTGTGCAAAAGGATGTTTGGGGGGTTTTGGGGTTGAAGTAAAAAGGCTGTGGAAATGGTTGTTTTGGGGGTTTGGGGATTGAAGTAAAAAGGCAGTGCAAATGGTGTTTTGGGGGTTTTGGGGTTGAAGTAAAAAGGCAGTGCAAATGGTTGTTTGGGGGGGGGTGGGTTGAAGTAAAAGGCACTGCAAATGGTTGTTTGGGGGGAGGGGGGTGTTGGGTTGAAGTAAAAAGTCACTGCAAATGGTTGTTTGGCTAAACTTGACAACTTCCTGTTTGCACTACATTGATTTTAGATAAATCGCTACCACTTACAGCTGTGATTTTTATCCATCTTACTCAGTCCCCCTCCGCTCATCAGGCGCAGAGGATTCCTCCCATCAATGAAAAATAAAAGTGTTATTAGTGTTTAAAAAATGTTGAGAATCTCTCTCCTGTCAATCACGCCATGAAGGCCGCACCTTTTCCAGTGGGAGGGGGAGGGATTATAAAACCCGGAAGTGTGGGTGTGTCTCAGTCTCTGCATGATGGGGGAGGGAGAGGCCACAACTCTGTCTGAGCAGTGAATCAACTGAACATACTGAATGTCTACTGAACTGTGAGTGTGGTGTTTTGTGTGATTTTATGGTGGTTTTATGATGGTTTCACCCTGCTTGAAATGGTATGAAAGTGCATTTGAATGTGGTGGCCTTGCACCCTGCATGAAATGGTATGAAACTGCATTTGAATGTGGTGTTGTTGCACCCTGCATGAAATGGTATGGAACTGCATTTGAATTTGATTGCCTTGCACCCTCCTTGAAATGATATGAAACTGCATTTCAATTTGGTGGCCTTGCACCCTCCTTGAAATGGTATGAAACTGCACTTGAATTCGGTGGCCTTGCACCCTGCTTGAAGTGGTATGAAACTGCACTTGAATTTGGTGGCCTTGCACCCTGCTTGAAGTGGTATGAAACTGCACTTGAATTTGGTGGCCTTGCACCCTGCTTGAAGTGGTTGGAAACTGCACTTGAATTTGGTGGCCTTGCACCCTGCTTGAAGTGGTAAGAAACTGAACCTGAATTTGGTGGCCTTGCACCCTGCTTGAAGTGGTAAGAAACTGCACTTGAATTTTGTGGCCTTGCACCCTGCTTGAAATGGTAGGAAAATGGATTTGAATTTGGTGGCCTTGCACTCTGCTTGAAATGGAATTTCAAGGAATAGCCGTGAGTCAACCTCCAGCCCGCCAGCCGTGAGTGAGCTGCCAGCACATCAGGCTTGAGGGACCGAGCTGCCACCCCAAGAATCCATTTGACCCACAATGTCCATACTAGCCCTCTGGAGACCAGTAGTCCCTGCAGCCAACAACACCCATACCAGCACTCCAGAAAGCCCCCCCCCCCACTGGCCACCAATATTGGAATTGGTGGAGAGGTGGAATATTGTGTTGGGGGACCAGCCCTCCCAGGTAATACATCCCTGTTTTTATATTCTAGCCCTCTTGAAATAAATGATAGATCCTAGATCTTGGATAAATGAAATACATGCGAGAAATAAAATATGATCCTGCTTTTATGAATGTGTGTGTGTGTGTGTGTGTATATATATATATGTATATATGCATCCACAAGATGTATAAAATATATCAACCATATTTCATCTGTTTCATACCGAATTCACCTTATGTTATGATGGATGTGAATCACCATTAATAAAACTATCAAAATGTACCAATGAAAAAAACAAGGAAATCTCCAGAAGGTATCAGTCTAACATTGAAATTCATTGAATTCTGTCTGGACTAACTCCATACAACAGATATATAAACCATTATGTTCCATAGACTTCAATCCTGTATTGGTGAGGTACTGTTGTCTGTTTGTAGAGAGTGCTGTAATAAAAATAGGACATCCATTCTCCTGTATGAATAAAATGCCAAATATAAACTACCAAGAGCTGTGTATAGTGTTCTAAATGTGTCCTTGCCAATAAGATGCATATTCTAAATCACATCCATACAATATAAGTGCTTTTCCTGTATCTGTTACCAAAAATCACCCGATAAACAGATGATGTACAAGAGAAAATAATTAGGTATAGGAGATGGTAGTGCCCCTTCATTTATTATTTTTTCTTGGTCTATACATTGCTTCTCAGCTTTCGCTTGTCAGCTTAAACCTATGTACTCCCTGGTCTCGACCAGAAATGTCGCCTATTCCTTCTCTCCATAGATGCATCACCCGCTGAGTTTCACCAGCATTCTCCTGGTCCATCTTCTTTGGTAATATTGATATATTTCAGGACATCGCTGTTCTCTTCCCTAATTTCCATGAACTTCTCCATGGTAAATACAGGACTTTTAAGAGCTCACCCATTAGCTGTGGCTCTACACATAGATGATCACATTGATTCTTAAGGGAATCTTAACATGGAGTTGAGATAGTGAGAATTTTGTGCAGATGAATGTGGTAACGGAAGAAATTTGGCACAGCGTGTACTGTAAACTGTAGAGGTGCTGTCCAGAATGGTACATCTCAGAGGGAGGCTATTTAAACCTCTATGCTGATGCTGGCTGAAGCACATGGCGCTTGGTGCACATGGGCATGTCACCAATAAAACCATATCCATGATATTTTATTTTGTTTAATATAAATTATGATGCTGATGGCTTTATTTAATGATCTGTCTGCCTAGTTAGCATCAGTTGATGTCAGAGTTAATGCCTATTGGCAATATTATTAATTCTGCTTCCAAATTAAATGATCTTTGTTGAAGGATTAATAATCATTACAAATCTCATGCATGATAACACTGTTACCAGAAAATATGGCCAAACTTTATCAAAATGTATGTGGAAGGGCACTGAGAGTAACTGCTGGTAACTAGGCAGACTGAATATTAAATAAAACCCAAAGCATCCTGATTTATATGAAACAAAATAAATTCTACAGAATGTGGAAGGCTGCTGATAAGAAAGTTAGAGTGCAGCAGGCAGTTGTAAGGTGTAAGGAGTTCAGTACTTTCATGGGTGCATATAATTCATTATTTGTTATCATATCAGAAGCAATTTCTCCATTCTCATTCGCACGTTTTTTTCTTTCTCCTGCCTACCTTGGCAGTTCCACACCCATCATCTCTCTGCTGGAAGAACAGGCTGCCAATCTGGGACATCTGCCAATACTGCTCTACAGCTGACTTTTGTGACTTTGCATGAGTAGCTTAACTTTGCCTTCATTTTTTAATTTTCCCTTCTTTCTTTTGGGAGGCTCTCCTCTGTTGAAATATAGACAAAAAAACTATGTTCTAGCACAACCTGGCACTGCCAGATTGAAATTGATATGTTGCAATTACCCTATGACCTTCCGAATAATAACTGTGGTGCTCATGCACAATTTTGGGGCAGATTGTGATGGTTAATATATTAGTGATGGTAATTGTATGTTCATAGTAATTATTCAGTGGAAGTATATACCATTATGTCAATCACTATGCATTGTTAATTTGATACCAGTAGTACTATTTTGGAGAAGAGCCCTTCCAGAACATCCCACACAGGACTTCACATGGCTAAAGACATGCTCAACAGCAAAACAAAACCACACCAGTGTTATTTAAAGGGATTATTCACTTGTAACACTTTTACTTCAATCACAAGGAGTGGTCTGAGGGAATAGTATAGATGCAATTAAGGGGAGCAAGTATTTGTGGAAGAAAGGCACAGACGATTAACCTGATAGATATATCAGTGAAAGATGGGATGAGATAAGTACAAAAGCTGGCATGCACTGTTAGGCTGAATGGCTTCTTTCCACGTTGTACATCTTGTGCAATCCTATGTTAGTGATAGCTTCTGGCTGTTGCTACATTTCTATGATACAGTATACAGTTGCTTAAAGTTGAAAAACTCTACAGGAAGTGGTATGCAAGGTGCTGAAGGACTTTTTGTTCAATTCAAGATTTCTAACGAAATCAGTTTCTGTCAGGAATCAGTAGTTACTTGGCCTTCTCCTTGGAATAAAGCACGAGCAGACGAATGGCGAGATGGTGGAGCAAAAGGATTCTTAGCAGCAAGCTATATCCATGAGGGTATTCCAGGAGCAATTCTTCTTGATCCTCAGTGACAAATAATTTGCGGGACATCTATATTTCAATAATTTCTATATTTCAACATGTTTGCTGAGATATACCATCTACTGCCACCTAGTTGCAACCCTACAGGAGGTTTACATGCACTACATGTCAACTTAAACTTGAACTGAAATGGATTCCATTCTATCAATATCAGTATTCATGTGTGAACACAGGCAGGGATTCATAGAGGTTAAGCTTGGCATCCTGGTGGCACATATTATACCTTCATTCTATGATAGTTTACTGTCTCAAATATGTTGGAGCTACCATAGTAGCAATGTTACAAAATTTTGAGATTTAAAAAATCAAGTCTGCAATTTATCCCATCAGATAAAGCATAAAAAGAAGTTTGATTTGACACCTGATTCACTTTCATATCTTCAGTATTAAAAAAGTTATGGCCATTTTCATACTCAGAAATTAGCATCTTGTTCCCTATTGATTTTCCATTGACTTAACACAAAAGCTGGACAGTCAAAAGCCCATCACTTTATTAAAAATTAAGAGAACTGAAAGAAATTTTCAGTTATTCTAGATTGAAGCATTCTGAAACAAATATTAAACAATCTTTCTTGGATGACCTGAAATTAAAGCATATAATTAGTTAGTTACCCAATTGTAGCTAATTTCAAAATTCAATTACTAGATCTAAACATCTATCCATTTCTTAAGGAAAGATTAACATTTTTAAAATAGCCTAAGTGTCCAAAGAACATTCACACAAGAATTCACAATAAAACATGCTTTTTAAATCTCATTGACATTAATTTATAGGCCAAATGGAAGGGATTTAGTGTTCAATTGCTGTAAATTAATGGCTGTTTAAATCAGCTTGCAAGTGGGATTCTGTGGAACGCGCTGGTTTGGAACGCTGCCATTGCGGTGAATTTGAAGCCCATATGGCATGAAAGATACTGCGGGTTTGAATGGGCCCCCAAGTCAGCTACTCGCAACATAAAATTTTGTATAAAGGGATCTTAAGAAGCCCTTTTTAATGTAAAAATAAACAACCTACCTTGCCTTGTCCCCTACATGAGATCCGTCCCGTTGTCGGGGTTCGCGGCTTTAGAGGATGATTTTTAATTTACTATAACAATTAAATAACCCAATTTAGTTTAAAAATACCTGCAGCGAACGAATTTCGCAGCGATTTTTCGTCAGCAACTAAGTAGGCTGAACAACATTGATTTCAACAGCCTAGAGAAAATCGCGTTTTAAACCCGCCCCCCTCTCAAAGGCGCCAAAGTCGCGCACACGGGCAGCGGCAGAACTGCAGCGCCGCTGAGGTAAGTTTTGCAACATACCTAACCATTGCAAACCAAATTATCCTACCAATTGCCTATCTGCTGGCAACATGAAGGGACGTTCTGTCGTGCGACTCAAAGTCACGTTGACAACCTATATACAATGAAGCTTGTTGCAACATGAATTTTGCATGCAGGTTTACATGCTGAAGTACCTGGACTGCTCTGGAGAAGCTCTGCATATTTGGCAAAGATGATATCAAGATTTCTAGGCTGTGTGCAGTCGACCCTTATGATAATGAGAAGAGAGCCTTGCGAATCAGCAATAGAGCACGCATATATATAGCACGATGTAAAGAAATAATCTTCTCAGGCCCTTTGTTCTGAGTTGTCCATAGATAAGTCATCTGACTAATATCAGTTATTGCATGTCCAATTACCTCACTCCCTCTATCATTGATCATCACAGCCAGAATGTAAATATGTATTGAAATTACATTTTAAAATGAAATCATGCAAAATTGCATATAAATGTCATTGAATTACCTTTGTCTATTTCATTGTGCAAGATTGTGTCTGCTCTTGTGTTCATTTAGAGTGTTGAAGTGCTGCAATTGATGAGCATCTTGAGGACGGTCGCAAGGATGCTTAGAAAGTCCATCTGTGGACCTCAGCAGAAACAGTCTGGGCAGATAAACTGACACATAACAGCAACAGCACTGATGGAGAAGTGGCAGTGGGAGAACAATTGTGCCCATTTGCTTCAGGCAGTCCTCTTGGTGATGTCTCAACAATCTGAGTAGCGTATTGGTAGATTAATTGCCTGAGACCCGACAAGAGTCTTGGCTCACTACATTCCATAACCATGATGGCAGCAGTATGAACGCACTATGCCAGCCAGCCAGAGGGTATCTCCTGGCTCTGCTGCAGAGGAAGCTAAAATGTCAGTCTTCCTAAGCCACCTCATATTTGATTCCAGAAATATACTGATAGAATTGGCCACAAGTTCCTTGCCAGAGAGCGGGGCTCCAAACTGTGTGGAAGGCCCAGTTTATCGTTGACATTGAACTCAAACTTTTTGGCACGCTTCCCAATGTAGTAACAAAATTATATTGTACGTAATTCTTCTATAATCCTCCCCATTAAACTCATATTCTGAGTACCCTATAACAAAAGTCAGGTGTTGCCTTGTTCTGGGTTGATTCATAACTGTACTATCATTAAAGTTGCCCTGTTTAGAGTCTCATGGTGAGAATTTTATGTTGGATTTGAAAAGGAAAATTAGGAATGAGAATAAAAGTTTTTCAATTGCCACAAATAAGACCAGACTAAAATGAGGACAAAAAAGTCCAAGGTCGGGTTACAAGGCATGTGTGTAATAGGGCTACAATACATGTTTGTAACGGCAGGAATTGCAATAAAAAATTGGTGATGAGAAGAGAATTAAGTAGGGGTGGCAGGGTGGAGCAGCGGTAGAGTTGCTGCCTTACAGCCCTTGCAGCACCAGAGATCCAGGTTCAAACCCGACTGCGGGTGCTGTCTGCATGGAATTTGTACGTTCTCCCCGTGACCGCATGGGTTTTCTCTGAGATCTTTGGTTTCCTCCCACATTCCAAAGACATACAGGTTTGTAGGTTAATTGGCTTGGGTTTGTATACATGGTATAAGTGTAAACTGTCCTTAGTGTGTGTAGGCTTGTGTTAATATACGGGGATTGCTGGTCAGCGCAGACTCAGTGGGCCGAAGGGCCTATTTCCGCGCTGTATCTCTAAAACTAAAACTAAATAAAGTAGCATTGTTAGACGTGGTTCTGGGAAATGAGCAACTATCAACAGGGAAATGTAAGAAATAGTGATCATAAACTGAGTGAAGACGGGTCTTGACCCAAAACATCACCTATTTCTTTTCTCCAGAGGTGCTACCTGACCTGCTGAGTTACTCTAGCTGTTTGTGTCTATCTTCGGTTTAAACCAGCATCTATAGTTCCTTCCTACACATAAACTGATAAGGTTCGGAATAAATATGGAAAATAATCCAGGCTTCTTCAAGATAAAAATATTTAATTAGAGAAGGAGCAATTTCGATGGGAAGAGAGCAGATCCAACCTGGGTAAATTAGAACTAAAGTTTGGAAAGCTAAATTGTAATTGAGTAACTTGAGCAGATGCTTCAGCGATTGTTTATATATATGCCCTAGAGGTGAAAGAGTGAGGAAATTCTATCTAGAGCTCTATGGATGGTTCAAAAGATAGAGGGGAATATAGAGCACAACAGGAGTAAATGACAAATGCTATGTTATTGATATGTGAAATCCAGATTGATTAAAGAAAGTTCAGAGGGGAAATAAAATAAGAACAGTGAAATGCAGAGAGGTAGAAATAAATAAATAAATATAGAGAGGGGGGGGTAGAGAGGTGGCACCAGGGCCGGATTTACATATAAGCTTCACAAGTTTAAGCTTAGGGCCTTGAGATCTAGGGGGGCCTCGGCAGGGCCGGATTTACCTATAGGCTTCATAGGCTGAAGCCTAGGGCCTCAAAATCTAGGGGGCCTCCGGCCAAGTAAAAAAAAATCCCAGAGTAAAAAAAAACCAAAGAAAAAAAAAATTGGAGCGCTATCAGCGTTTCCACTTTGACGGAAATTACCCGAAATTCTGGTTCCGGCTCGCTGGAAGTTTTGGGGGGAAAAATTGGGACCATCCGCGCCTGCTCAGTTGGGGGAAGCCGGCGACGCAAAATGACGCTGTCTCTCCACGTGTGCGCAGTGGGCCCGGGCCGGTTCAGATCTCCATGTGCACTCCACACAATCACCTCGATGCCTCGTGTCTACTCCAGGTAAGTAGTGGAATATTGCGTTGCGGGAGAGCCCGTTTCTCCGGGCCGGGGGGGGGGGGCTGCGGTGTCTGCGGCGTGGAGTCAGAGCCTCACTGCGTGGGAGGGAGAGAGAGGGGGAGGGAGGGAGAGAGAGGGGGGATGTGGGAGGGGGAAAGGGGGGGTTGAGACAGAGGGGGAAGAGAGGGGGAGAGAGAGGGGAAGGGGGGAGAGAGAGGGGGGAAGGGGGGAAGTGAGAGGTGGATGGAGATGGAGGGGGAAGGAGGAGGAGGGAGAGGGAAAGGGGGATTATCTCTTGCAAAATTAAGGTAGGTTTTAAAGCAATTATATTTTCTCCCAAGTGAATAATATCAAACAATTGGAACTGCTTTCTTTTCCTTGATAACAATACTGAAAAATATGTTTTCCATAGCTTGCGACTTTCATTTTGCATCATATTTTTAATGTGCACACACTAACACAGTCGAACAGTAACAGGCAATCAAATCAACACACAAAACATTTTCAAAAAAAGGTTTTATTTACTGCAAAAACTTACAGTATTTTATTTGCAGTGTTTGCATGCTCCTTTATAACATTATACATAACATTTTACAGTACAACTTGATTATTAAAACAAGGACAGCTTCAATTCTTGATAAAAAAAATGTATACAACAATGACCCCAATCATCCCATTCCACCCACTCATTACTCTTGACTCAACCAAAATTATTTCTGAAATATTGGTCATAAATTTGGTGGAACAATGCTCCAAAATAAGGCTCAGAATGCACCAGAGAGCATCTAAAACCACAGAGCTTCCAGGGCCCTTTAGCGGGCCCTGGACCCCGGCCGCGGGGGTCTTTGAGCTTCGCGCTTGTGATATGCGCTGCTTGCACTTATTTCACATACAATTTTTGTAATCCTGCCATGCCACCCCCTTTTTGAAAAGCTTCGTACGGGCCTGGTGTATAATATTTTTGACACTGTCATAGGCTTTTCTTACATATGCTGTCACAATGCACTGTAGTCTCTAAACACTTCAGTAATTTTCCTTGCCCTCCATTTTCAGAATAATAGTATTTTAAGCTGATAACTCGACACTAGCACTGGCAATAAATAAAAAGCGGGGCTTTCCAGCCCTTATCTCATTGGCCATGCTCGGCTGCACATCATTGTCAATCTGGTGGACTTTTCCTTCTTCCTCTCGTCACGGGGGTGGGGGATTGGGAGGGGCCTCACAAGTGGAACAGCCTAGGGCCTTTCTTCATCTAAATCTGGCCCTGGGTGGCACTATCCCTTGATCTGGAAGATTGGGGCTACAAATCATAAAAGGCAAACCAAAACATCATTATGCAAACATGAATAGGTTGCAGGAGGCTGGGTGAAGTTAATCAGATTGAATGATGCCAGAATAACAACCTTGCTCTCAATATCAGCAAGACCAAGGAGCTGTTTGTTGGCTTTAAAAGAGGGAGGTCAAAAATCCACAAACCTGTCTGCAATGACAGAGGTGAAGAGAGTTAACAACTTCACATTACTGGGTGTGCATATCACTGAAGATCTGTCTTGGACCCAGCACATTAATGCAATCATAAAGAAATTCCATCAACTCTTCTACATCCTCAGAAGACTGAGGAGATTCGATATGTCGACGAACATTCTCTTGAATTTGGTCTGGTTCAGCAACTCTAATGCCCAGGAACGAAGAAGATTCCAATAGGTAGAGGACACTGCCCAGTCTATTGTCGGTACAGGTACTGACCTCTCCACCATCAAAAGGATCTATAGGAGGCACTGTTTCAAACTCTCATTTCACTCCTGCCATCGGCAAGAAGGTATAAGAGCCTGAAAACTGTAATGTCCAGATTCGGGACTGCTTCTTCCCAACAACCATCAGGCTATTGAACACTAAATAAATTACCTAACAAATGGCAACTAAATTACAAACTGTCTTGGTAGCACTAGGGACTTTGGGCTTTTATATTGCCCTCATATTGTTCTTTTCTTAATCTATTTAACTTTTTTGTTTGTTTGTTTATCGTGCTGTGGTTACAGACCTGCAATGCTACTGCAAGTACGATTTTCATTGTTCCATTTTTGGTACATCTGACAATCAAACATTTTTTACTCTTGAGAAGCAAATTGAAATGTACATTTACAAAAGGCAGAGGGTTTAATTGAAGTGCTAAATGAATACGTTTAGACACTTTTTGGTAAAGAAGAAGAAACTATTGGCATCTGAGAAAAGGAAGATACAAATAGACGGTGGATCGAGGTGCTTTTTCGTTTTATTTTGTGACCCACATCCCATATCTACCTCTATTTATAACATATTGTGTAAATATATTATAGAAATCATATCTGAAACTTGTCAAGAAAAAAATCCGCACATATTATTAAAATATGGAAAAAAACTCTAATTTTCCGAGTAGTAATTGTCCAATCAAAGCACGTTTTGCATCGAGTCGGACTATTTTGTTTCAGGATAGCTAGGCAGGGAGCACACTGGAATCATGGTGGCGGGAGATTCGGAGGATGGTTAGTGCAAGAGGTTTTAACTGTCAAAACAATAATACAAATAACCTCACATGATTATAGTACTCAATAATAAACCATGACAGTATGATTGATGATTACTGGGAACTTTCAGCAAGTTGGCATCTAGTATTTGCAAGAGAGTGAACTCCAGATTTCTGTGCATGCAAACGTTTGAAAGAGTTCAACTTTGAGGAAGACTCTGGAGAAGAATACTTTGAATACCCAACTGTACTAAAGTAACAATTTTCTCCAAAAAGGAGAACATTCTCCAAGACATGATTATTATTGTGAGATTGTAGTGTTTTCTTTCGTACATCGCGTGCACTGATATAAACAAATAAAAATGCAATGTTTCTGTTTGTAAACTAGCCATTTATGAAATACCCACCTATGAAATCTAAACCAAAAGATTGGGAAAATAAATGATTATATACAGTCTACTTTTACTGTTTAGTGTGTCCAAGTTTGAATTGATATAAACCCGGGAGCGAGGAATACAACACATCTCATCGATTACCGGAGGGATGAGAAAGGTCCACCTGTTCATTTCAGTTACAGCGAGCGCAGTGGTTGGATTGATTTTAATTAACAGGTTCCCAGCAATGCAGTGAGGAATGATCTTGCTGTACAGAGAGGGGATACGCCTCACCGTGACCCCAAAATGTACCACGGGTCGTGCTTCGTTCTACGAGGTGGGTTGGGAGACAGCCCGAGGTCAGGCGGTGATTGAGGCCGCTAAGACTTAATGAACAGTGTACTTACTCATCCAGATCAAGTCCAGCGATCCTGGACACTGGTTCGTGCAAAGTACCTAAAACAAAGTAACTTTCCTCTGGTAGATGCACAACGCTGGAGTAACTCAGCGGGACAGGCAGCATCTCTGGAGAAAAAGAATAGGTGACGTTTGGGGTCGTCCCTTCTTCAGACTGAGAGACACAGATATCTTTAGTTTCTCTCTCCCCTCACTCTCAAAGCTGCAGATATCACACTACTTGGAGCATTAAAGAACTGTGAGGAGCTGAATAACAGAGTTTAAGAATGGTGGAATGGGCAACAGATGAAACATAACATGAGAAATAGGAAGTGCTCTATCTTGGAAGAAAGAATAAGAGGAGGCTATATAAACATGAAAATAGATAGATAGATAGATAAATACTTTATTAATCCCCTTATTCAGGGGAAATTCTGATGTCCTTGCAGCACACTAATAAAAATACAACACAGTATTCATAAAGAAATTCAACACCAAAACATTCAACACAAAGTCCAGTCCCCATCCTCTTGTCCACCCATAGTTGGGCCTATTGAGGCCTCCACAGTCGCCGCCACGGCGCCCAATGTTCTCGCCGGGTGATGGTACTCCGGCGTCGGGAGAACCCCCAGCGGCTTGGGGTGCCAGGAACGGCCGCCTTCCCACCGGAGCCTGCGGCTTCCAAGCCAACAGACCACGCCAGACGGAGCTCCGCACACTGGTGATCTCGGCGAGATGTAAGTTCAACGTCGCAGCTGGCCGCTCCGCAGAACCGCGGCTCCACGATGTTTTCCTCGGCGGTACCAAGCATACTGGAGTCCCAGCGCGGCTACCCAGGAAAGGCATCGCCCGCTCCGCAATAGCGCTCCAGCGCTGCACTGCCGCCAAAGCTGATGTTCTGCGCCGCCGCCGCCAACGCCGACGTTCTGCGCCGCCGCCAACGCCGATGTTCTGGCCAAATCAAGATTAAAGAGATCTGAAGGTAAATGTGTTCAGTTCTTTGAAAGTGGCTGGGCAGATGGATAAATTGATTACAATGGACAGAGGATCCTAGGCTGCTTAACAATAAATAATAGAGGACAAGGGCAAGGGAGTCATGATGAAACTTTATAAAATATTGTTATGATCACAACTGGAAGTCACATTTTTGACTTTTGCAAAAGACATTGGCCAAAATGAATCCAAAATGATTATGGGTTTAACTTTTGAGGAGAGAAAGGAGAAACAGGGATTCTCTTTAAAATTGTGGAAATTGCAAAGCGATCTTAAAAATCATGAAAAATGTGCACTAAACAGAGAGCAAAACTGTTCCCATTGGTGGAAGGGTCAAGAGCTAGATGGCATAAAATGATGTTAGTTGTTAAAGAAGCTGGCACAGTGCATACACAGGGTGGCACAGTGGCGTAGCAGTAGAATTGCTGCCTTACAGCGTCAGAGACCCAGGTTGAAGCCTGACTACAGGTGCTGTTGGTACAGAGATTGTACATTCTCCCTGTAACCGCGTGGGTTTTCTCTGGGTGCTCCAGTTTCCTGCCACACGCCAAAGATGTACAGGTTTGTAGGTTAATTGGCTTCAGTAAAAATTGTAAATTGTCCCTCGTGTGTAGGATAGTGTTAGTGAATGGGGTGATTGCTGGTTGGCACGGACACGGTGGGCCAAAGTGCTTGTTTCTGTGCTGTATCTCTAAAATAAATAAATAAATACAATAAAAAGTTAGTGACCTGATTTTGTTTTGCATAGCTTACAGATTGGATTTGGAAGACACTGCCAAAAACTGTACTGGAAACAGGTTTAATTACAGCATGCAAATGGAAGATGGATAAGTTTCTGAAAGAAAATAATTTGCAGGGCCTGGGGAGACAATGCGGATGTGGGACTTGCTGGATTTCATAGACCACTTTCGTAGATCTAGAAGAGACTTGATGAGGCAAGTGGTCTCCTTGCAAGCTGTAAGTATTCCAAGATTGCGTGATTCTATGAAGCCTGCCACTACCCTCAGGGTCAGCAACAATTGTTTCAATAAAAAAGGCAGCAACTGATAATGTAGAGGCTTGTGGCCTTTTGCTAGTGGAGTTAATATCATATCTCGAAAATCGCACTTCAGGAATGAATTGACCAAATAATATCTCAAAAGCTGGAAATTATGGAATGCAGTGGTAGAGTTGCTGCCTTACAGCACCACGGACCCGGGTTTGATCCTGACTCCTTCTTTTCGTGTCCATCTTGTTACAAATGTTGACCTCGCTGTCATCGTCCGTTCTGAAAAGGACGCAAGCTTCCGGCGACAATCAGTAGAAGCCATCACTTGTCGCAATAGATGATGGTGGTAACAGATTTAGCTCAGGATACTTCCAGTTTCCAGCCCCGCGACGTGGACGCTTCTGCTCTGGGGCCTGATCCTGACTATGGGTGCTGTCTGTAGGAGTTTGTACGTTCTCCCTGTGACCGTGTGTGTTTCCTCCGGGTGCTCTGGTTTCCTCCCACATTCCAAAGATTCGATAGGACGTGTAACTTTGAATATTCAGCTCCCAACTCAAACCCTGACTCAGCCACGTCTCCAGAATGCCCACAGCGTCGTACCTACCAATTTCTAACTGTGCTGTAAGCTCATCCACTTTGTTCCGTATGCTACGTGCACTAAAATATAACACCTTTAATTTGATATTCGAATTCAATTTTAAATGAATCTATGAACATTTATGATAAAAATGAAATTAGAAATCCAGACAAATGCATCATGCATTAATCTCCAGAGATTTTAGGTGAGTTATTATGATGTGGTGCAGAAGACAAGAAGAACTTTTCAGATTAGAATGGTGATATTATGCATTCTGCTTAGTTCTACTTAGTTTATTAAAACGTCTCATGTGCAATTAACATTGTTCAAAAATCACTGGTGCAGTAATGGGCAAGTGTTAGACAACATAAATAAGGCTGGTTTGTTATAGTGACTTATCAAATGATAGGAAGTACTTATTATGTAATAGAAATTTATTTGTTTTTTGTACAGAAGAAAGAGACTTTCTACTGATTGAGAGAATTTCATCTTTGAGCGGTGTTATGGTCTTTAAACAATACTCTGACATTAAATGTTGTCAGGTGTTCTTAACTCTTGAAGGAATATGGGAACAATTGTTTCTTGGTGTTTCATGGATTAATAGCGTGAGTTTCCTGTTTAAAATGTGGTTGTGAACAGTGTCAAGAGCAAATGAGAAATCTTATGGGGTTTCCCCCAGCAGAAGGGTATGAGAGTTATATTTATTCTAACATGGCAAACTTTTTCCATTGTTATTAACTTCTCAATAGAACAATTTTCTTGAACATTGACTGGATCAGAACCACATTGTAACAAACCAGATTTTTGCAATAGGTATTATTAAATGATGCTTTTAAACTTGCTGTAACAGTCACTGAAAAAGGTCATTTAGGCACTTAACCTTAACATCTACAAGTTCAGTTTATTTTAGGCACATGCATCGTAGTAGATCTATGTCGTGTTTTTGTTTTTGCACTGGTGTAATTTCTATATTGGGTGGCCATAAACACAAATTGCACTCAAAATGTGGCCGATGATCTTATAAAATTCTGATCTTGGATGTGTATGTGTATAATCATACTGCTCGAAAAACGACGCACTGACGATAACATTTTGACATATTCCTGTAGAGGTTGGTTAGAGTGTGTGTATGAGGGGTTGGTTAGTGTGTGTGACACTGCAGGCCGTCCCCTCCCCCCACAACCGCGTGTGGAGGGGACGGGACCCAACCGGTCCCACTTGGTCTAGTATATTTATATAATTTCTCAAAATTATCCCAAGCTGCTTCAGACACCTCCAACTCAATGTTGGAATTAAAAAATATATTTTATAAATCTAACTGTCAAAATTGTAAAAATAATGAGTGTATTCTTTGAAGGTGAAGTAAAAAATTTCAAAACCTTTAATAACATCAACTTAGACAGATGTTGGGGTTCAGCATATGATAACAATGCCATTTATGACTAAAATAATACTTGCTCTTAAGTATTAAATGTTGACTAGTTCCAAAGAACATGAATGCTCCTACCTGCTTAAGTAAAAGCATACCCTCGACTTCCACATGGCAAACCAGACGGCCAAGTCCTAAACAAAGTGAATGATGTGTGACAATTTATCCATGGCCAGAGTGAGGACAACCGTAAATTGGAGGAGCAGCACCTCATATTTTGCTTGGGCAGTTTGCACCCCAGCGGTATGAACACTGACTTCTCTAATTTCAGGTATTCTTACTTTCTCCTCCCCTTCTCAACTCTGCCTCAGCCCTCTGGCTCCACCTATTTCTTTCTTCCTCCCCCACCACCCTCACATCAGTCTGAAGAAGGGTTTCGACCCGAAACGTTGCCTATTTCCTTCGCTCCATAGATGCTGCCTCACCCGCTGAGTTTCTCCAGCATTTTTGTCTACCTTCGATTTTCCAGCATCTGCCGTCCCTTCTTAAACAACGATGTGTGACAATTGCTGTGTCATTAGGATTCCCCATCAAACAACCCTCACCAATGTCCATGGGGATTGTTAGGCTATGGGGAGTAAAAGAAAGCGATGGTAAGATTCTTTCTAAAATTATTTTATATGTGTTTAATTACTTAGTTGTTTATAATTGATTTTGAACTTACATTTATGCAAAATATTTTAAATTGAGTTGGTGTGGGGCATGGTGACCGTGGATGGTTGTTGCTGATGGGAACCCATGTCTAATATCTGACCTAATATGTGCAGCAGCAAAAGAATGAAAAACTGATGTTGCCTTCCTGCAGGTTATTCCTCAAGGTGAGAAATTATACCCTTGGTTCGTCCAGTGTCATGTGCAGAGAAAGGAACTACTGTGATAAATGTGACCTTCTGAAAGAAATCAGAAAATCAATAAAGTGAACACGCACACTCCATTCCCACACAAGTGCCTATGGTATCCTGATAGTCAAGTTGGGGATCACGTCATTATTCAGTCTTAAGACAATAGCATATGCCAAAGGAAAAGATATATAAAGGGGAAACAGCAATTCACTATGTAGAGACAAAATCAATGCTTCTTTCCTTGATGAAAGAAATAGACCGTTATTACCCAGGGTGAAACTGTCTGGGAATAAATTAGAGCAATAATCCCAAGGGCATTAGTGGAAGCCAATGCTCTCATTGTTTTGTCTCAAAGCTATATGCAGGTGCTAAGGATGTCTGACAAGAAAAAAACCAAAATACAGCTTCTCTCTTTGATCTCTTTCTTTTTTGCCTAAAATCTAGAAACACATTTAACATTGGATTTAATGTTAATCTCAACATTAAGGGTGTTCTGGCAGTTCTCTCATACATGGCTTTGTGCTTATGTCACATGTAACTTAGACTGAAACTCTTGATGTGAGTTACTAATAACGTGTAGTGGTCTGGGTGAACTGTTATGACAGATCTGCAAACATGTGGTGGCAGAACATCAAAAATAGATTTGAATTCTGAGTTATATTATATGTATCATTTTATCTATTGCAAGGAATAACAAATAGTATAGTCTTACAGTCATACAGCTTTGAAACAGGCCCTTCATAGAAACATAGAAACATAGAAATTAGGTGCAGGAGTAGGCCATTCGGCCCTTCGAGCCTGCACCGCCATTCAATATGATCATGGCTGATCATCCAACTCAGTATCCCGTACCTGCCTTCTCTCCATACCCTCTGATCCCCTTAGCCACAAGGGTCACATCTAACTCCCTCTTAAATAATTTCCGGCAGATTATTTATGTCTTCCTTAGTGAAGATGGAACCAATGTAGTTATTTAATTGGTCCGCCATATCCTTGTTCCCTATGATCAACTCACCTGTTTCTGACTGCAAGGGACCTACATTTGTTTTAACTAATCTCTTTCTTTTCACATATCTATAAAAACTTTTGCAGTCAGTTTTTATGTTCCCTGCCAGTTTTCTTTCATAATCTATTTTTCCTTTCCTAATTAAGCCCTTTGTCCTCCTCTGCTGGTCTCTGAATTTCTCCCAGTCCTCTGGTATGCTGATTTTTCTGGTTAATTTGTACGCATCATCCTTCGCTTTGATACTATCCCTGATTTCCCTTGTTATCCACGGATGCACTACCTTCCCTGATTTATTCTTTTGCCAAACTGGGATGAACAATTTTTGCAGTTCATCCATGCAGTCTTTAAATGTCTTCCATTGCATATCCACCGTCAACCCTTTTAGAATTAATTGCCGGTCAATCTTGGCCAATTCACGTCTCATACCCTCAAAGTTACCTTTCTTTAAGTTCAGAACCATTGTTTCTGAATTAACAATGTCACTCTCCATCCTAATGAAGAACTCAACCATATTATGGTCACTCTTGCCCAAGGGGGCACGTACAACAAGACTGCTAACTAACCCTTCCTCATTACTCAATACCCAGTCTAAAATAGCCTGCTCTCTCGTTGGTTCCTCTACATGTTGATTTAGATAACTATCCCGCATACATTCCAAGAAATCCTCTTCCTCAGCACCCCTGCCAATTTGATTCACCCAATCTATATGTAGATTGAAGTCACCCATTATAACTGTTTTGCCTTTGTCGCACGCATTTCTAATTTCCTGTTTGATACCATTTCCAACTTCACTACTACTGTTAGGTGATATTTATTATACATTATTTTGCTTCAGAATTGTGTAGTCAGTTCAACCCACCAAGTCTATAACAACCACTGAGCAAGCATCTGCACTAGTCCCATTTTTATTCTCCAAGGTCCTACCACTCACTTAGACAAAAAGGGCAATTTAGAGTTGTCCATTAACCTACCAATCTGCATGTCTTTGGAATGTGGGAGGAAACCGAAGCACCCAGCAGACACCCACGTGGTCACAAGTAGAACATGCAAACCCCACTAAAGGCCAGGTTTTTACTAGATTTGCTGTAGTACAAGGTAGCAGCTCTACTCTCTGCACTACTGTGCTGCCCACCAAAATTGTTCAAATATTTTATCGCACAGTGAAGCGGCAACATTTGTTAATCATTGCCGTGATTAGCATTCCATTATTAAAATAAAATAAGGATATATTAATGAATTACAAATTCATCTGAATTTATCCCAACAACAATTTGCATTTATGCAGCAATTACTTAAAAGAGAAATGAGGGACAGAGGTTGGATCTTTCTATTGCTGGATTCAGTGGCAGAGATGATGTGTTTAAAACTGAGGTAGCAGAAGACGTCATAACTGGAGGAATGGGAAAATCTCAGAGGGTTATGGGGTTGAGGATAATGTTGAGGAAAATCTTCCAAATATCTCAGTAGAACTATTTTCTTGAACATTGATTAGAACAGAAGCATATTGTAACTGACCAGTGTTTTGCAACAGGTATTATTAAATGATGCATTCAAACTTGTTGTTTAGGTAGTTTTAGGCTCAGCATTGTAGTGAATATATGTGCGTCTTTTTTTTTGCATTGATATAATTTCTGATAATGTATGTAATATGGTATAATGAGATTTTTTTCTGTATCTTGAAACACCTTCAGTGAGGTTATTTTCCTGTTCATTCTGAATTTTGCACGTTATATTTTTCAAAAAAGCTCAGCTTTGTAAAATAGCTTTGTCTAGAATATACATTGCGTATATTTTATCTTATTAAAACTCTTTCCAAAAATATACTTTCATACTCGGGGTTAATCCCAAGACTTACTGTAACAGATGGTCTGACACAGTTGCAGTGAAATTTCTGTCAAAGCCAGCTGGCTTGCAGAGCTGCAGTGATTTCAACAATCTAGTGGCTGAAAGGAAACCTGATGTTAAAACTTTCTTTAAAAGAGTCTGGAATTTTCATCAGGCAGAATTAAACTAAAGAAAAAAATGAAGAAAGGTCTTATAATAAATCTTTCTTTTTTTATGAAGCAGCACTTTGGTTTACATTATTTTGCTTCAGAATTGTGTAGTCAGTTCCTTGTGTTAAGATGTGGCCAGTCAACAATGAGGAGGTATTTGTATATCCTTGTAACTCCTGATCGCGTTTCAAGGCTATTTGCTCTGTCTGATCTCTGATTGTTTTAATTCTAAAGCTGTTAACAGTGTTTTAACAAGTTGCAGCCTTCTACGAAACACAAAAAAAACCATTTTTTTTTCATCCATTTGACGTCAAGGTTTGTATAAGATGCTTTAATCTTGAAGCTCTGTGTTTCTCACTACAGCAGTAGAGTAAATAGTTTTGATATTCATCGGAGAAGAATGAGGAACGGAAATTGGGAAAATCAAAAACATAAGATTAATAACAGAAAATGCCGGAACCACTCAGCAGGTCAGAACCCATCTGTGAAAAGAGAAACAGCGTTACCTGGAGCATCTGACTATCTCATACCGTCCATTCTACCTTCCCGGGGAGTTCAGCTCAGAGATCATCACAGCCATCTACATACCACCGCATGCGGACACCGATGTGGCACTATCGGCCCTGCACGATGTGTTACGTCGGCACCAAAACAAGAACCCTGATGCGGCTATAGTGGTAGCTGGAGATTTTAATAAGGCAAATCTCAAGAAGGTCATGCCTAACTTCTGCCAACACATCATGTGTGTCGCCAGGGGGGAAAGAACTGTGGACCACTGCTACACGCCGTTCAGTAAAGGCTACAAGGCCGTTTCCCTCCCTCGTGGAAAATCTGATCACGCTGCCAATTCCCTGCTGCCGGAGTATAAACAACGGATAGTTCGGGACTCTGCAGTGACGAGGGACGTAAAGCGGTGATCCGACCAATCAGAGGCCATGCTGCAGGATGCACTGAGTGATGTTGACTGGAATATGTTCCAATCAAATTCTAGAGACGTCAGTGAGTTTGTGGAAGCGGTCAAGGACTTCATCGCAACAATAACCGATAACATCGTCCCCACGGTAAGAGTTAGCATCTTTCCTAATCAAAAACCCTGGGTGGACAGGTCCATTCACGTTGCCATGAATGCTTGCACCGCTGCTTACAACTCGGGCCTGGCATCTGGCAATATGGATGACTACAAGGCAGAGTCCTACAGACTGCGAAGGGCGATGAAGGACGCAAAAAGGATATACAGGGACAGGATGGAGTCGTAGATGGAGCAGCAGGACACCAGATGTCTTTGGCAGGGGCTACGGACTATAACTAACTACCAGAGCAGTCTCCCCTCAACTGGGAATGCCGGCACCACCCTAGCTGATGACCTGAACTCTTTTTACACACGATTCGAGATGGGCAACATCATCCCTAACTCGCTGGCTAACAACATCACTGCCAGCGCGCTGGCTAGCGAGGCTGGAGGGAGGTCCACCGCTGGGGATGTGCACACATTCTCGGTGACCGAGCACAATGTGAGGAGGGCTCTGACGCGTGTGAACACGAGGAAAGCTGTAGGCCCAGATGGTATATCTGGGCGAGTACTAAAGTCTTGTGCTAATCAGCTTGCTCCAGTGCTCACCACAATATTCAATCTCTCCCTGGCCAAGTCCGTGGTCCCTGCCTGCTTCAAAAGATCCACCATTGTACCAGTGCCAAAGAATGCCTCTCCAGCTTGCTTGAATGACTACCGACCGGTGGCCCTCACCTCAGTAGTCATGAAATGCTTCGAGGGGCTGATCAATAACCACATCTGCGCCTTCCTCCCTGGCATACCGTCTGAACAGATCCACGGATGATGCGGTCTCCCAGGTTTTGAACACCACCCTCCCTCACCTTGACAGCCAGAAGGGGGGCTATGTGAGGATGCTGTTCATTGATTTCAGTTCAACTTTCAATACCATAGTCCCCCCAGACTTGCTGAGAAGTTGCTGGAACTGGGGCTGAACACTCCCCTGTGTGCCTGGGTCCTGGACTTTCTCACCTCCAGGCCCCAGGTGGTCAAGATGGGGAGACATACCTCCAACCCCCTCACCCTGAACACAGGATTCCCCCAGGATTGCGTCCTTAGTCCCCTACTGTACTCCCGGTAAAGCAGTGCCTTTACCACCTCATGCAGCTGAGGAAATTCAGAGTCTCTCTGAGGATCCTTCAGTGCTTCTACTCTGGGGCTGTAGAAAGCACCTTATCCGGTAACATCTCAATCTGGTTTGGGTACAGCTCTGCCCAGGACAGGAAGGCTCTGCAGATAGTGCGTTCGGCCGAATGCACTATGGGAACTTCACTCGCCCCCCTGCAGGACCTATACAGCAGGAGGTGCAGATCCAGAGCCAGCAACATAATGAAGGACCCCTATCACCCTAGCAACGGACTGTTCCAGTTTCTGCGGTTAGGCAAGCACCTCCGCTGTCACGCTGTGAAAACAGAGAGGATGAGACGGAGTTTCTTCCCACAGGTCATCAGGACTATAAACTCTTATCTCACCAGGGACTAATTTACTGTTGTATTGTGTCTTTTTTTTCTCTAAAATCCAAATACTGGTTCAGTTCTATTCTGTTAGAAATTTGACAGCTGATCTGGCGAGTTCCGATACAAAAAAAGTACGCAAGTTATTTGAGATTGTTGAGTTTGCTATCGACTCCTGGAGGCTGCCTAACTGGAAGATGAGATGCTGTGCCTCAGTCTTTTGTTGGGCCTCTTTAGGAAGGGGGCAGGAGGCCACAGTCAGAGTGGAAGTGGAATGGAAAATTGAAGTAACTCATTTGGAAGCTCAGGGTTTGCCAGTGTTGGGAGGCTATGGAATTTTTAATTGGCAGCAGTTTCATTTGTAAATAAATCAATTAATTTTGTTAAATTAATTGTTTTTTCAAGTGCTTCCAAAAATCGCAGTTGATCTACCACGTTTCATGGAAGGACCACATCAGAGATAGCAGCATTGGATTGGAAGCCACATGGCTACGAAACATTATTGTGGCACAGGCTTAACACCAGTCACAACCCTTGAGCGGTGAGCCCAGATCAGTGTAATCTAGCCTACTATATAATGGGCATGTGCATTATTGAATAGGAGAAGAACACAATTAATTGAAGAGATGTATGCAACTCTCCCAAATGGTTAAGCAGGAAACAGAATTAGTTGATGTAGTCTTAAATCATACAGAAACAATGCTAAAATCAATTCCTCTCGTGAACTCATTCAGTGGGATTTGGCAATCAGGAGATTGCAATTAGACTGAATGCCTCTTGTGGAGTCACTATAACATTTTAAGAATGATAGTTGATCATATTGAAGCGTAGCCTATTTTTAAGAGGGTGTAAAACATTAAATGTTTAACTCTTTTAAAACATTTTAAAGAGACTCATTTTCCTTTCTGGAGAGTCCAGTTAAGTCTGAGATAAGGAGGAATTTCTTTGAGGATTGAGATTCTTTGGAATTTTCTATGCCAGAGAGTTGTGGATGTTCAGCCAGGAGGAAACTGAAGACTGAAATAACATTTTGTGCACCATAAGAATCAAGAAATTAGTCAGCTATTGATTATATTAACAGCTGCATTTTGCAATGGAATATAATTAGCAACAATCAGACTGGGGCTTTTGTTTCCCTTTACAATGTCTTAGGAACACAAATCTGAGTACAGTAAAACCTTGTTATAACTGACCATAGCAGGGTCCGGGGAGGGGGAGGGGGGTGGGTGGGTGGGGGGGGGGGGGGGGGGGGGGGGGGGGGGATTGGTGTCCATTATTACCGATTGTCTGCAATAACTAAATAAAAGATTACTGATCACTGAGTAATAGAGTATCAATGTATAAGTAATAGAAACAAAGAACTGCAGATGCTGGTTAATACACAAAAGGATACAGCTGGTCATCTTGTAATTCAGCAGGTCAGGCAGCATCTCTGGAGAACATGGAATGGTGACGTTTGAGTCAGGACCCTTCTTCGGACTCTCGGTCTGGAACTAGAGCTGGAAGAGAGGCGAGGATCGGTGGAGTCATTGGTCACGGCGTAAGTAAGGGTCGGCAGCGATGGTGGCAGTGGCAGGTGCTGCCTGGGAAAGGCCGAGAAAGCTGTGCGGGCTGGCGATGGCGGCTGTAGGCCTGGCCTGGAAGCAGCCGCGAAGACAGTGTGGGCAGGGGTTGTGCCGGCAGCCCGACCTCGCGGTGAAAGCCTGTAGGTCCAGCCTGGAAACAGCCGGGGAGGTGGTGTGAGCCAGCGGCACGTGAAGGTCAGCAGCCTGGTCTGGAATGGCCAGAGTGGCTGTGTGTGGTGGGGGGGGGGGGGGGGGGAACTAGCAGCCAAGCCTGGAAGAGGGCAGGGAGACGGTGTGAGCCAGGGTTGACGTTGGCAGCATGGCTTGGCAGTGAAGGTCGGTAGTCTGACCTGGAAGCAGCTGGGGTGGTGGTGAGGGTCAGTGGCAGCTTCAGTGGTCCAGGCCTCAGAGAGACGGGGGAGATGGTGAACATTGACACTGCGTCTCCCAGGACCGCTGTAGGACTAAGCCTTGTGGCAATCGGGTGCTGCAGCGTGATCCAGTGATGGGTCTCGACCCAAAATGTAATTTATCCATTTTCTCCAGAGAGGCTGCCTGACCTGCTGAGTTATTATAGCACTTTGAGTCCTTCATCATGGTACAAGTGTCGATGGGAGCTATTGCTTGTCAATTTCTATGGCCTCTCACAATGTAACTGGCATCCTGTGTTCTTAAAGAGACAGTGAATGACTGTGGGGACACTCCGTCTGCTAGAACCACAATCTGTTATAAAGTGGTCCCTAATAACAAAGGTTCATTATTTTGTAAAATGCAGTGGTGCCTGACAATATATAAATTATCCCATCCACTACATCCAATCAAACAAAATCATAACTTGTGGTAGCACGGTGGCGCAGCGATAGAGTTGCTGCCTTACAGCACCAGAGACCTGGGTTCAATCCTGACTACGGGTGCTGACTGTATGGAGTTTGTACATTCTCCCTGTGAACGCGTGGGTTTTCTCCAGGTGCTCCGGTTTCCTCCCACACTCCAAAGACGTACAGGTTTGTAGATCAATTGGCTTTGATAAAATTGTAAATTGTCCCTATTGTGTGTAGGTTAGTGTACAGTATAGTCGCTGGTCAACACGGATTTCAATGGCCAAAGGGCTGTTTCTGTGCTGTACGTCTAAAGTCTAGTCTAAATGCTCTGATTCTCACTTTGCCTGCAACAATCTAAACTTGAGGTTTCACCAGATAGTCACATCATTGAAATTTGAGAAGGGAATTAATGGTGTCATGTGGCTGAAAGAAAGCACCATTACCCCTCCTCCATGTGCTTGCAGCTGTAATTGGTGCCAGTAAATTTGCGATGTATCAAATGTAATTAGTACAAATGTTCATGCTGGCTTTTGAATTACAGTGTATAAGTCTATAGCACTCTTTATTTATTAGATATGACAATTGAGCATTGTCCACAGGCACATTGGAATATATATTTTCCTAAGGAATATGTCCTGTTAGTCAGGGCTGCCAACTCTCACGCTTTGAGCGTGAGACTCACGCCCTCAAGCAAACTCTCACGCCCTCACGCTCATCAGAAATTTCTCACGCTCAGTGGTGAGAAATTTTGTGATCAACGAAAATGTCAAAACTCAGATAAACTGCCTGGTCCGCGGGTGTTGGAGAGCCGGGGCTGAGGGAGGGATGGGAGCAGAACCAGCGGCCGGAACAGATGCGGGGAGCCGGGACGGACGAGTGTTTGCCGGGGCCGGCGTGTCGCTCGCCGCAGCTCTGGCCATGGGGCACTCCGGACAGTGCGAGTGTCCCGGGCGTCGGAGGCGTCAGAAGCGTTGCGCCGCTGCCGCTGCCGCGAGAGTCTCTGTGCCGAAGGGACAGACTCTCAAAGGGAGGTGGAGAGAAAGAGAGGGGAAGGAGACAGGGAGACAGTGGGGAGAGAGAGAGGGAGGGTGAGAGGAGAGAGAGGGGAGAGACGGGGGGAGTGAATGGAGAGAGAGAAGAGGGAGAGGGGGGAGAGTGAGGTGGGAGAGGAGGGGGAAGTGAGGGGGTGAGAGGGAAGAAAGAGGGAAGAGAGAGGGGGTGGAGAGGGAGGAGAGGGTAGGAGAGAATGGGAGAGAGAAGGGGAAGAGAGGGGTGGTAAAAGAGAGAGGGGGGGAGGGGGAAAGAGAGAAACGGGGGAAAGAGAGAGATAGGGGGGCAAAGAAAAAGAGATAGAGAGGAGAAAGAGAGGGGAGAGAGGGCAAGGGGAAGAGTGAGGTAGGAGGGAGAAATGGGGAAGAGAGGAGGAGAGAGGGGAAGAGAGAGAGGTGAGAGGAGAGACAGAGGAGAAAGAGAGAGGGGAGAGTGTGTGGAGAGGGAGAGAGAGGGAGGGAGAAAGAGGTTGAGGGGAAGCGAGGGGGAGAGAGAGGAGAGAGGGGGGAGAGAGAAGAAAGAGAGGGGGAGAGAGAGAGGGGGAGAGAGAGTTGGGGAAAGAGAGGGGAGAGAGAGTTAGGGGAAAGAGAGTTAGGGGAAAGAGAGGGGAGAGGGGGAGAGAGAGAGGAGAGGGGACAAGAGAGAGGGGGAAGAGTAAGGTGGGAGGAAGAGAGGGGGAGAGGGAAGGGGAGAGAGTGAGAGGGGGAGACAGGGGAAAGAGAGGGGGTGAGAGGAGAGGGAGAGAGGAGAGAGAGAGAGGGAAAAGAGAGGGGGAGGGGAGAGATAGAGGGGGAGAGAGAGAGAGGGGGGTTGAGAGGAGAGAGAGCGGAAGAGTGGGGGGGAGAGAGAGAGAGAGTCTCTGTGTCGAATTTGCCCAGGTGACCGGCATGGATCAGGCTGCAGGTCGGTGCATCCTGGAGGACAACCAGTGGCTGCTGGAAGTAAGTACCAAGCACTAGGTAGAAACGGTGGAAGGTAGTGGACTTCAAATGGGGGTGGTTGGAGAAAGCATCCTGCTTGCCTGTTAGATTTTCACTTACTGTAACTGCAGGAAAAATGTTCCCGATGTTGGGGGCGTTCAGAACCATGGGTCACAGTTTAACAATAAAGGGGGGGGGGCAGTTAGGACTGAGATGAGAACAAACTTTCTTCACGTAGAGAGTTGTGAATCTGTGGAATTCTCTGCCACAGAAAGCAGTGCAGGCCAATTCACTGGATGTTTTCAAGAGAGAGTTACATTTAGTTCTTGGGGTTAACGACATCAAGGGATATGGGGAAAAAACAGGAAAGGTACTGATTTTAGATGAATAGCCATGATCATATTGAATGGCAGAGCTGGCTCGAAGGGCCGAATGGCCTATTCCTGCACCTATTTTCTATGTTTCTATGCTTGAGTATCTATATTACTAAATCTCTGTTCTTGACCGCTTTTGGCCGTCTGTGCTGCGATTTCCGAGAGAACGCCGCCACCTATGGCCGTCATTTTTGGCCACCTCGCTCAGAGCCCCCCTCCGCCGCATGTGTACCGAGGATTTTTCCCGTCGATGTAAAATGACAGAGATATTAATGTTTTTACAAAATTCCCCATTCTCTCTGCTGCCCCCGCTGGCGGCAGGGGGGAGGGACTATAAAACCAGAAAATGGTGTGCCTCACTCACTCTTCAAGATGGAGGAAGGCAGAGGGTCACGTTTCTCTGAGCTGTGAATAACACTGAACACATGTCTACTCAAATGTGAGTGCCCTTAGTGGTTCTAAAATGCTTGCAAAAAGTGTCTATTGGCTCTAAAATGTTTGCAAAAAGTGTCTATTGGCTCTAAAATGTTTGCAAAAAGTGTCAATTGGTTCTAAAGCTTGCAAAAAATGTCTATTGGTTTTAAAATGCTTGCAAAAAATGTCTATTGTTTCTAAAGCTTGCAAAAAAATGTCTAATGGTTCTAAAATGCTTGCAAAAAATGTCTATTGGTTCTAAAGCTTGCAAAAAATGTCTATTGGTTCTAAAGCTTGCAAAAAAATGTCTATTGGTTCTAAAATGCTTGCTAAAATATGTCTATTGGTTCTAAAGCTTGCAAAAAATGTCTATTGGTTCTAAAGCTTGCAAAAAGTGTCTATTGGTTCTAAAATGTTTGCAAAAAGTGTCTCTTTTGGTTCTACAATGCTTGCAGAATGTGTCTTTTTTGGTTCTACAATGTTTGCAAAAAGTGTCTCTTGGTTCTACAATGCTTGCAGAATGTGTCTTTTTTGGTTCTAAAATGCTTGCAAAAAAATGTCTATTGGTTCTAAAGCTTGCAAAAAAAATGTCCAGAGTATTGGAATTCTACCACACCCTCTCCCCACTCGGTTGCTCCACTCCCTCACCGGGTACCCCCAAGGCCAGTGATCAGTGATCGCATAGCCTCCCCCCTTTCAAAAACGCTCCAATCCAATTTAAAGCATATATATTGCATTCAAGTGTAAGTTATAAAGACTCGCTACAGTATGCACCATATTGCACAATTTCAAGCTGAAAATGCAAATGATCCATACCAATGGGATGGGGCACCCTCCTCCCACCCACCCACCCACTCCCCCCCCCCCCCCCCCCCACACACACACCCCCCCCCCCCCGGTCGTGATGCTTCCTCGGGCTTGGTCTCTCACAAATTTCTCACTCCCAACTCTCACCCAATGTTGGCAGCCCTGTGTTAGTAATATTCTGATTTGTACTCAATGTCACATTAATGATTTCCAATACAATGCATCTTTCGAGTTAACTGTTCAGTCAATATTACTGATGACACTACCATGATATCATAGTCAATGTTAAATAAAGCAACTTCAAAGGCCATTAGATATTTCATTGCCTGTTCTCAGAAAAAGGATTTTTAAAAATTAATTATTACACAAATGTGTACGCATCTGAGTTTCATGCCTATTTTATTCTGATTCTTATCAACTAAGCATGGTCAGGATACTTTAGGGAGTCAGATCGAAACTCAATGTTAGAAGCTCTAGACAATTAGTGGATGATATACTGGATGCAGATGCTTTAAAACGGAATTTTGTATATTCCAGCTCACTAATAGTTAAATAAGAGAGAATCCCAAACATTTGCTCTAAGTGTTTAGTTTCGTACATTGACCTCAAGCACGGTTCCATCTTACCAAGATTGGATTGCAATTTGAAACAAAAACATTTGCTGCAGAGTTCAAAAGAAGATTTAAAAAAAGGGTCAGTTTTGATATGTGGATATTCTGCTAACATATGGTGAGTTCTAAATCACAACTGGGTTGTCAGAATTATTGGGGGAGGGGAAGAAGAAATTCCTTCTAATTGCTCGTAAAAGGGTAATAATGGTTCAGACTTCATTTGCCTGCTCTTTCTTTGGTTGCAGAAAACATGAGAGGAAAGGAATGAGAAGGGTCTAAAAAAAAAGCTAATAAAAATTAGAGAGGAAAAGCATGAAACTAAAACAAAGACATTTTATACTATAACCAGAAAAGGGCTCATAAATATCAATTTAGTAATATTATTTAAGATCACACCCAACTTTTGATTTGAAATAATCTGAATAAATTTCACTAAATAAAACAGTTCTATTACTAGGAACTACACCATGACAAAATGAACACATCCTTTCTATCTTTCATTAATGAACACAAAATATCTGATTTACAGGAAGAAGGAAGTGCCTGTAGGCATTACTACCTAATCAATCAATAACTGCAATGACACAGGATATCCTGAATTAGGCCAGAATGTTTTAGCCAGTGCCAAATTGTTCATTTGAAACCATAATTATTTTTGTCTGTCCAGTGGCAGTTTGAGTGTTTGAACTAAGAGATCGAGAAGTAGAACTAATTTAGGAAAGTTGTAAATTGCATTGCTTGACGTACAATGGTGAAAAGTCAAAGTGAACTCAATTTTTATTCAAAATGTATCAGTAAACTGGTCCCTTCACTTTCTAGATTAAGTAGAGGGCTAAATTTCCTATATTCTAATCTTCTAAATCCAATGGTTCAATTCAATGGATATTTATTGTCACATATGCAATTAAACATTACACAGTGAAATTAATTTTGCATATAATGCCAGCGTCGCCATGTTTGCTGCCATTTCATTAAGTTCACAGTCTCAGCCTGGCCAAGCGTAGCCTTGGTGTTCTCCGCCATTGCTCCCCACTGTAGGCCGAGTCTGGTCCACGCCTATAACCTCTTGGAGCGGCACCCCGTCCAGCCGAGCCCCAGACTGCTGCAGGGCCTCCAACGGCCTACTCCACCCTTGAGACACTGCATTGCCTCCCGCAGCCGTTCTGCTTACCTGACCTCCATCCAGCTACTTCCACTCTGGGCGGGCAAGAGGGTTTCCAGGTGGGTCCTCCATCCTAGTCGGGCTAGTCCACAGACTGTAGCGGGCTTCTGGGCGGGTTCCGGTCTATGACACTGGTCCTTCTTCCACAGCTGACGGCTCTGGCCCACCGGGCGAGTCCCTGGTCTCTGGTGGGTGAGACGGGCCCACCAGCCGTTCCTCGGTCTCCAGGCAGTGGCTCCCCGGGATACATCATTCTCCCACCACAATAAACAGAAATCCATATACAAGGGGGAGAATTTCTGTGTAACTTCAATAAACGTACATTAAACACAACAAAATTAAATTATAACCCTGCTACATAGATGGAAGTGAGCAGTATTTCTGGTGAATAGCAAAGCATGCTATCTCAATGAGTTGCTAAAGCACGTGAGAATTCCTTCACTTATACTTTGGGTATTATTTACCACTAACTGATTTTAAACATTTCTTATCATTTGGGAAATTATTGGAAAATACATTTGTCTACCTTGGCTGAATCACAATGTGCTTGCATGTCAACCTAGAAAGCCAGAACAATTGGCAATCTTCTCATTACAAGAATGGGCAGATAGTCCAATAACCAGTAATCATTCTACGGCAGGCCGAATATGAAGGTTTGGAAATTGCATTGCTACCTTTCAATTGGGTTAAAAGGGTGTTGAGAATCTTTCTAAAGGTCACAGATTGAGATCTTCAATTACAAGATTTGTAGGATGTCGGTTTCAGCTCAAGGTCTTCAGCTGATGTACTGCAAGTCCTTGCAGCTGCCAGCTTAAGTGCAACAGATTCCATCTCTGAAGCCGGCTCCTAAGGGAATGCATCTCAGTCTAAGTTCCATTTTTTAGGCTGCCAAGGAGCATGACAACAGAATATATGGATGTTGCAGTGAATGGAATGAATGGGGTGGCACTCTCAATGTCTGTGATTTGTATAGGATGGTGATGAATAGAGTCTGCAGGAGGCATCCTCTCCATGCAAATGCTCCTTGGGAACCCACCCCCATCTAAATACACACACGCACGCACACACACACACACACACACACACACACACACACACACACACACACACACACACACACACACACACACACACACACACACACACACACACATACACACACACAGTATTCTGTGTTGTCAGAATTAATTTGCACATCTCCAAACTTAAGATGCCATGCAGTCAGAAATTGGCGGAAACCGGGACAAAACAATCGTGCACACAATTCAGGGAATCAACTCCGATGAGATTTGTGACGTGCGAAGATGCTCAGAAGTATTGGCAGAATTGTTCTTTATCTTTCCCTCGCAAAGGCTACTTGTCTCTACTTCACCAATAGCTATATTCCCCTCCTTTTCACTTACGATTCTAGTTCCGTTTTACTTTGTTCTTTGTCCTCTGATGGTTGTCTTCCCTTTTCATTTTTAATCCTCGCTTGCAACAGCAACAAGAGTTCATGGTGTGTGAAGAAGTGAGGTGAGGAAGTGAAGAAAATTAATCTTTGTCAAGACCCAAGGGCAAAGCATATGAGCTTCTTTGGGACAATGCACGTAGTATGATTAGCCAAGAAATTAACCTTTAGGGATCCTATGTCTGTTTAATACAGATTACAGATATCTAATTTAATTTTTTTCTTGTGCTGCTTAATAGGTAATTAATGCAGTAATCTAAAGTAGCTCTTTATTATTTCCCATTATCCCCAGTAGAGAAATTCTTAGCACATGGAAGTTATCAGAATGTATAACTTGAGAGTTAATTAAAATTTGTGATCCAGCCTGCCTTCATAGCAGCCTGGAATCAAAGTTCTGGAAAATAATTGGTCTGCTTTTCCCTCGTGTTTATAGAGAAAGTCAAATAAATGAATTTTCTTTTTGCCTTTTTTTGTAAGGATCACAGGTAAAATTAATATAGAAGTAAAATTGAGCAATTTGATGAAAAATAGCATTGAAACACTGAAGGATTTGTTATGGTGCATTATGAGAGGAGTTGCTGCTTGCTGTTTCTCCATGTGCATAAAGGTCAACGAACGACACTCCTATGAACGGGATGAGTTTACGGTTCTCAGCAATGACTTTGTTCCGACAAAACAACTGCGCCGCTTAGCCGAACACACAGCCGCTGACGCTACCCTCCAGATATTTTCAACCGTAATCAAAAGAAGCTGGCCAGACGGACAATCCAGTGTACCAACAGAGGTGCAGCCATTCTTCTTAGTCCGCGATGAACTGGTAATACAAGTTGGTGTCACAGTTAAGGGCCACAAAGTCGTGATCCCACTCCTGACACCATGTAAATAGTAAAGAATACAATCTGAAGTACAAGATCATCTTTAATCAGTATTCAAACTATAGCGGTACAGTAGGTTGTTAGTTGTTAGAACATCATGACCGCTTCCAAGACTGGCCAGTGTAGGAAGTGGGTGTTAGTATAAATCGTACAGTAGGGTGGGGTTAGTGATGCTATTCTACTATAATTGGTTCTCATGCATAAACCAATCTACAAATAATTCCAACAGACAGACACTGTGCCAAGAGAAGATGCTTATGGTGGTTTTGTGGTAAAATCATGCAGCAGCATGCTTTGATTGATTGAAAGATACATCATGGAAACAGGCCATCAATCACCCATTCACAATAGTGCTATGTTATTGTACATTCGCATACACTCCCAGCACATTAGGGACAATTTACAGAGGCCAATTGATCTGCAAGCCCGCAAATCTTTGGGATGTGTGAGGAAACAGGAGCGCCCGGAGGAAACCAAAGTAGTTACAGGAAAACCATGCAAACTCCACACAGACATCACCCACACAGACATTAGGGTCAAATCCAAGCCTCTGGCGCTGTGAGGCAGCGGCTCTACCACCTGTGGCACTGTTGCTACTCTCTGCTGTGTTGTGGATAAAATTCTCAGGCAAGAAGGTTAGAATTCTTTACCTAGGAAGGCTGCAGGTGCTTGTTGCTCCCGGCTAAAGTTGCTAGGTTTTTAGATACTAAGAAAATCATGGAATATGCACCAGGGTTTAGGATTAAGCATGACTGATGATGGAGCAGGTTGACAGCCTGCGTAATCAACTTCTGTTTCTACTTGTGTAAGAAGGAACTGCAGATGCTGGTTTAAACTGAAGATTGACACAAAAAACTAGTAACTCAGTGGGTCCGACAGCATCTCTGGAGAAAAGGAATAGGTAACGGTTTGGGTTCTGAAAGAGGGTCTCGACCCAAAATGTCACCTATTCCATTTCTCCGCAGATGCTGTCTGACCCGCTGAGTTACTCCAGTTTTTTGTGTCAATCTCCTGTTTCTACTTGTTATGTTTCATTCTTAATGGCTACCACAGAACCGGAAAGGGCCAGGTTTGTACCCTAGTGACTGTTCTCAGCTCAGGGAGCACCAAAGGCTGTTTTCTCTCAAGCATATATCACAAAGATGTGTGGGTTTGTATGTTAATTGTCCTCTATAAAATTGCCCCTAATGTGTAGAGAGTGGATGTAAAAGTGTGTTAACATAGAACTATTGGACCAGGTCAGTATGGACTCGGTGGGCCAAAGGACCTGTTTCCATGCTGTATCTATAAGAATCTAAAGTAAAACACTAAAACTAAAAAAAATAAAACTATGAAAATAGGACATTTAGAATTACCACAAAAAGACACGATGCTGGAGTTAACTCAGCAGGTCAGGCTGCATCTCTGGAGAACATGGATAGGCGATGTTTCAGGAAGGGTCCCAACTCAAAACATCATCTATCCATGTTGTGCAGAGATACTGCCTGACCCATTCAGTTACTCCAGCACTTTGTGTATTTTTTGTAAACCAGCATCTGCAGTTCCTTGTGTTTACATTTAGAATTAGCATATGTTTTTAACATCCATTAAAGAAATACCTGCCATTGTTACCAGACCAAATCAAAAACTTAAAGTGAATTCCATTCTGTCAGTGTTCTGTTGATCGGGTACATGCTGCAGTCTAAGCCAACAAATGACTCATCAGCATCTAATTTGGCTTCATCTCAACAATTAAGGGGATTGATTTTTACCGCTGAGCTGTCATTGTCAGCTTATTGAATGGTAATCTTTGAGATAATTAGGTTTCTCAAATGCAAAAATCTGGGCTAATATTCCACTGCAGTACTGGGAGCACTGCTCTGTTGGATGTGTCCTTGCTAGAAAAGTTAAATCAAGGTCCATCTGCTCTCTCATTTATAAATGCTAAGGCATTATTTCAAACAACAACAAGACCAAATATTGATCCACACTCGACATCACTGAACAAATTATCTATTAATCTCGCAGTTTAATTTAGAGATACAGAGTGCAAATAGGTCCTTCAGCCCACCGGGTCCGCACCGATCAACAATCCACGCATATTAACATTGCCCTACACACACTACGGACAATTTAACATTTATATCAAGCCAGTTAACCTACATGATGAGGAAACCAAAGATCTTGGTGAAAACCCGCGCAGGTCACAGAGAGAACGTACAAACCCCGTACAGAAAAGTACCAGTAGTCAGGATCGAACCCGGGTCTCTGGCGCTATAAAGCAGTAGCTCTACCACTACGCCACTGTGCAACCCATTGCTGTTTGTCTTTCCCACATTCCGGTGATCATACCTAAAAAAAAACGGACTTAAAGCCCTGTCCCACGGTACGAGTTCATTCCAAGAGCTCTCCCGAGTTTGCCCTGATTCGAACTCGGAGATTTACTGTAATGGCCACTCGTCGGTACTCGGGGCTCTCGTGGACATTTTTCAACATGTTGAAAAATCTTCACGAGTCTTCCCGTGCTTACCTGCCATTAGCGAGTCTTCACGAGCACCTGTCGTTAGCGTAACGAGCCGCTAAGAGACGTCCCCGAGCTCCGACGTACCCGCTACGTTCATTCTCCGTGCTTACCACGAGTTTGATTTTTTTTAAACTCGGTAGAGCTCTTGGAATGAACTCGTACCGTGGGACAGGGCTTTAACTGCTCTAGTAGATCTTGAAAAATACGTGAATGGAGCTAGATGAATGCAAATCTTCTGACTAGATTAATTAACCACGGCTGCAGCAAAGTTATTAAAGTGTTATTTCAGGATAAACATTGTGTTATCCCATGGCCCTGATGCTCTGGGGATTGAACTATTTGACTATTATTGTTTCATTATTGTTCTCATTTCAAGTTGTTATCAATTATGCAGACAAAACTAAATGCTCTTTCACACTGTTTAATGAACCACTGCTGTCAGATTGAAGAATTATTATCACGCTGCCCATTCATTATTTATTTTCACTCTCATACCTAATTCTTTCTTTAATTTTACTTCAGTGAAGTTGCTAATAGTAGCTTTTCTAATTAAGTCTACCTGACTTGCTGTTGACTCTGGAAATTAGAGTGACAGGTTTTAGCCATAAGAAATGTTTGATGCACCTTTGGTAATAAAACTAAACAGCTGGATTCTGCAAGATGAAGAGCATGAAGCCGCAGAAGATTGTATAATGAAGGTTGTTGTCTATGTTAAAAAACACACATCTCTTTCAAATTATGCATCATAAATATTATGATCATAAATACTAGAACCAAAATATTTTAAAAAAAAATTAGACTCTAATATTACTAATTATATTTGGGACTATAGATCACATAGAATCACAAAAAAACACTTATGTAAACCAAAAGAGGTCGGGGGACTTTCACTTCCGAATTTTATGTATTATTACTGGGCAGTGCATATTAAGAATATGATTTATTGGTTGGATAGTTCTACCCAACAGACAGAATAGATAAAAATGGAGAAGGAGGATTGCCATCCTTGTAATATAGGAACGATCCTCTTCTCCCCAAAAAAACTGAATAACACAATATATAAGAAGAACCCAATTATATATGGTACAATAAGAATTTGGAAACAAATAAAATTATCTTTAAAATTAAGAAATCTATCACTGTTAATGCCAATAGCGAATAACCCTTTATTTAAACCATCTCTTATTGATAAGACATATAACCAATGGGAAAGTCTCGGAATTAGAAGGATCGGGGATATGTACGAAATGGGAAACTTACTATCATTCCAACAACTACAATTAAAATTTAAATTGAAAAACAACCAATATTTTAAATATCTTCAGATTTGCGATTTCGTGAAAAAATATATACAAGGATATCAAAAAGTAACTCCTGACTTATTGGAAGAAGCAATGAATATTGAAGCTGACTCACAAAAATTAATATCATATTTATATAATAGTATTCTAAATATAGACCTACCATCGACAGAGGTACTTAGAGAAGAGTGGGAACGGGAACTAATGATAAAAATTACGAAGGTTAAATGGGAAAAATACCTGATATATATTCACAAATGTTCAATTAATGTAAGACATAATCTAATTCAATTTAAAATTGTACATAGATTATATTATTCAAAAACAAGATTGAACAAATTTTATCCAAATATATCCGCCTCTTGTGATAAATGTCTAGCCCAAAAGGCAACTATGACACACTCCTTAGTTTCCTGCATAAAACTTTATAGATTTTGGAATGATATTTTTGAAATATTTACAAAATTATTCAAGACAAGAATGGAACCTAATACTGAAATGATTATATTTGGCGTAATGGAAGATGGGAATAAATTGAACACATCTCAAAATCTATTCCTTAACTATGGTTTAATAATAGCAAAAAAATTAATTCTTAAATTTTGGAAGGGTACATCAATACCAACGCTTAAAATGTGGATTGCAAGTATACTGGACACCGCTCATCTTGAGGAAATGCGATTCCTCCTAATGGATAAATCAGACCAATTCATAACGAGTTGGTCTCCATTCGTCGTTTTTTTGGAATCATATGGTGCAACACAATTGTAAAAAATAACTGTTTCAGGACTGGACGAGGGTTGGTCAAGATTATAAATAATGATCTCCTTTTCTTTTTTATTTTACTTTCTTTTCTCTATTCTCTCTCTCAACTTTCTTCATTTACTCGTTTTCTTTTTTCACACACTATATATTTCACATCTTTCTATCCTTTACTATCTAACTTCTTTTTCTTATTCTAATCTTTTTTCAGTGTAACAAAAAAAAAAAAGAAGTTGTACATAAAATGTATTATGAAAATATATATTAGGCACTTTGGTGCCATATGACTGTACTTACTTCTAATAAAATAAAATATTTAAAAAAAATAAATAAATAAATACTAGAACTCTTTTCGCCTCAAATATGATAAAGTCCAGTAAAGGCTTATTTCACAATATTGCTAATTTTCCCTGTTAAACGGCTCAGTTGTATTATTTTCCCCATGCTCCAAAACAGAGCAAGCTCCCACTTGGCAAAATGTTCTAGTTTCAACTATTGGCCTGTACCCATGGCCTGAGTCCATGAGACTCAGAACTCATTCTAGTTGAAACTCAATGTTCACTTAGATTATGGACCTCCACCGAAAGTGGAAAAATGTGAGGTTATCCACAGTGGGAGGAGACAAGTGGGGGTGGCATGGTGGCGCAGCGGTAGAGTTGCTGCCCCGCTGTAGGACAGATGTTTGTAACCTGGTAAGAGGACAGAAAATAATCTGTAGGTTGTTACTAGGACTGAAGGACCTGAGTTATACGGTACGGATGGATAGACTGGAATATTTTTCCCTGGAGAATAGGAAGTTGTGGGATGACCATATAGAGGTATATAAAATCATGAGAGGAATTGATAAGCCGGATGTTCATAGACTTTTTCCTAAGATGGGGTCGTCTACAACTAGAGGACATGGAATGAAGATGAGAGGGGAAAGTTAAAAGGACCCAAGGGGCATCTTTTTTCACAGAGTTTGATGGGTATGTGGAATGAGCTACCTGGGGAAGCTACAGAGGTGGGTACAATTACAATGTTTAAAGATGTCTGGACAGGCACAAGGGCAATAAAAATGGATATGGGTCAAACACAAGCAGATGGGATTAGCTTAGATAGCATCTTGGTTAGCATAGACGAGTTAGGGCAAACATAAATGTTCGGCTGAAAATGTAGAATTTGACATTGAGTTTAGAAGGCTCCAAACCACCCCGACTCAAGATCAGGTGCTATTAGGCCTTGTTCTCACCTTGAACTAACTTCTCCTTCCATTCTCATCACTTTCACCATATCTAAGGTGTAGCTACGCGAACTCACATGGACCCAAGCTACAACTATCTTTTTGAGGAATCTTCAGTCTGGGCATGTTACAGCCTTCCAATTTAAAGCCCTGTCCCACGGTACGAGTTCATTCCAAGAGTTCTCCCGAGTTTGCCATGATTCGGACTCGGAGATTTACGGTAATGGCCACTCGTCGGTACTCGGGGCTCTCGTGGACATTTTTCATCATGTTGAAAAATCTTCACGAGTCTTCCCGTGCTTACCTGCCATTAGCGAGTCTTCCCGAGTACCTGCCGTTAGCGTTATGAGCCGCTAAGTGACGTCCCTGAGCTCCGACGTACCCGCTACATTCATTCTCTGTGCTTACCACGAGTTTGATTTTTTTTAAACTCGGGAGAGCTCTTGGAATGAACTCGTACCGTGGGACAGGGCTTTTAGTATCAACTTCTCCAACTTTAGTAACTTGGTTTCAGTGTCCTTTGCAAAACTTGCCATTTCAGCAATATGTCATCTATTAGAGATATTGGCTCACCGTTCTCTCCCCGTTAGCACAGCCTGACCTGCTTGGCATGCCCAACAAACCTTTGTATTCTCACTCTCTAAATGCTCTAATTTCATTGCTTTTGTTTATTTTTTCTTTTGATCTAATCGTCCCCCTAAACCTCTGCCATTTATCCCCATGGCAAATCCAGCCAGAATCTTTCTGAAATATTGCCCTTGTCCTATCTATCCCTCACCACTACTTAAAATGAATGTGAAGATAGAACAAAAAGCTGGAGTAACTCAACGGGTTAGACAGCATCCCAGGAGTAAAGGAATAGGTGATGTTTCGGGTCAAGTCCCTTCTTCAGAAGAAAGGTCTCGACTTGAAACGTCACCTATTCCTTTTCTCCAGGGATGTTGTCTGACCCGCTGAGTTACTCCAGCTTTTTGTGTCTATCTCCGTTATCTGCATCTGCATCTGCAATTCCCACCTACAAATTAAAACTAACGTGTTTTCTCATTTCCTGTTCTGACAAAGGGCTTTGATGATGTTGCCTGGCTTGAGTGTTTCCAACATTTTGCAGATTTTCTATCAGCTTTCTTTCAGATGCATCTCGATAAGACTCTGGTCAGGCTGCATTTAGAGTATTGTGTTCAGTTCTGGTTGCCCCATTACAGAACGGTGTGGAGGCTTTGTTGAGGGTGCAGAGGAGGTTTACCATAAGGCTGCGTGGATTAGAGGGCTACAGCTGCAGGATGAGGTTGGATACATTTGAATTGTTTTCTTTGAAATGTCGGAGGTTGAAGGGAGACTTGATAGAAGTACATAAAATTATGAGAGGCATCAATAGAGTAGACAGAACCTTTTAACCAGGGTGGAAATGTCCAATGCTAGAGGGCATAGCTTTTATGTGAGAGAAATTGAGTTTTAAGCAAGTGTGCGGGGCAAGTCTTTTTACACAGAACGTTATAGGGGTCTGGAATAAACTTCCAGGAATGGTGGTGTAGGCAGATAGAATAGTGGTGTTTAAGAGGCTGTTATATGGGCACATGGAAGTGTAAATCCTGGCCAAAACAGAGCAGGAATAGCACCAAAATTTAGTAAAGGAATCATGCTTAGCTAGGCCATATTGGTCAAGTCTGTGTTTCTACAGATATAAGGTAAGCTGCTGAATGGTGCCAGTAAGTCTAGGTCCCAGATCAATGTTGCAGATAAGAAATGTATGAGTATCTCTTCAATTGACAGAATGAATGAGATTTCTGCAGAGGACCTCCAAAGAAGCGTGAAATGCATGAAGTTGATTGGATTACTGCAACGGCATTGTAAATAATGTTGCGAGACCGTTACCCTGCTGTTTGTTGATTGGCCAAAGTGTTAAGCCCTGGCAGGTTTTTGTTTGAGTTCCAGGGTAAATGTTGCATTATTCAAGTTAAGTTAGCTTCTTCCAGAAGCTTCTCCTGAAACAATGCATGGGAGATTCTGTTATTGGTTTGGGGAACTGTCAATAATGTATTGCTGTAATTAATATGTTTGATTGGATTGTAAAGAAACCACCCTTATGTAGTTCGGCCCCTCAAAGTTTGTGGACCTATAAAAGGTGTCTCCATCTTAGATCGGTGTCGATCTTCTGGAAGTGCTCATGGGACTGTGTGACCTTTTGGAGTGTTTTTGCTTGCACGAGGCTGAAGGGCTTGGCCAGGCAGATACAAGGATCGAACCCACGGTGGTTTAGGTATCGTATAGGGGAATTTGCTGTTCAATCTAAAAATAAAGATTAGTTGTTCCAGTGCTTGACTCAGTGGTTTTTGACTGAACTAGACTGGAGGATAAGCTTGAGAAGAGCGTATTTACAGAAGTGTAAGGAATAGAGATATAAATAATGTACAGGCAGATGATATCAGTTGAGCTTGGCATCATGTCCGACACAAACATTGTGGGCTGAAGGATCCGTTCCTGTGTTGTACTGTTTTATTTTATGTTCTATTTCCAGTCTTCTCATTTTCGATCTGTCTCCCAGGGCCATCATCTTCAGACGGGCTTGCCAATTCTCCAGAATGGTCCAGGAATTTTCATTAATTAAAGATTTACTCTTAGAAATTGTTACTACCCTTTAATGGGTTTAAAACAGCGTGTGTCACCTTTATGTTACTGCTGAAAGTCACAGAAAGGTTAAGATCTTCAACTGTAAACATCACAGGACAGAGTAGTCATACCACCCTGTACAATACACATTAGCACTGTGGTATTTAGTTATCAAGGTTTTGTGTACTCTCATCGCTGTCAGCCCAGAGGATGTGATCTCTGAATCCAGCCTTTGAAGGGACATACCACACAGCATGCCAGAGAGGTTGGTGATCTCACTACAGGTGAATGATGCATCTTAGATTAATGGGGCAATTTAATGCTGGAATAAAAGTGGCGCCGCAAATAAACGCAACACCCAAAAAAATCTGAATTTCCCAACAGGTGCTGATGGCTGCTCTACTCAGACTTAAGTTAATTTTTAACTGCACCGCACTTTTTCTTTTGGAGCTGAGCAAACACATGTTTAGGTCAGTCTGAAGAAGGGTTTTGGCCCGAAACGTTGCCTATTTCCTTCGCTCCATAGATGCTGCTGCACCCACTGAGTTTCTCCAGTATTTTTTGTGTACCTTCATGTTTAGGCCTTAATCTCCTGGATACTGCTGAGAACAACCGTATAGTAATATCACGGGTGCATTAAAAAAAAAAGAAATTTGCCCTCCTTGGCATGCTCTAATACTCATACTTCACTTCCAAAGTTCCATTGAATGGAACTCATGCATTATCTAATGATGTGTTTGGTGCATACAACCAAACATATGTGTCTATTTGAACGGTATAATTGGTGTATTATAAACTCATTAGTTATTGGTATTGATTTATTATTGTCACGTGTTTTGAGATAAAATGAAAGACGTTTGACTGCTATCCAGGCAAATCATACTGCACATGATTACACCAGGTAGTGCACAAGAGAAATTAAGCAGAGTGCAGAATGTAGTGTTAAAGCTGCAGAGAAAGTGCAGGTAAGAGAAAGATTGCAAGGTAGATTGGAAGATTGCAGATTCATCCCCGGTATGAGATGTCCGTTCAAGAGACTGATAACAGTGGGAAAGAAGCTGTCTGAACATGGTGGTGGGTATCCTTCAATGTTAAACCTCTGTAGCTTTTTTACATATGTCCCACCTTCTGGAATGACTATTGGTCATGATAGACAAGAATAATTTGGATTCAAAAATCTGTGTTGAAATCTGCAGACGACACCGAGCTGGAGAGTAGAGCTCATAATCTGGACTATTTTGCCAAGGTTTAGAAGAAACAAGAAACATTTTCTGGCATCCACGATATAAAAACCCTGAAGTATGTGCAGAAAAGATGCACATGTGTATTACCAGAATTGAAGGAGAAGATCGAGTCGGTTGGGCGTTATTTCTTGGGAAAGACGCGTGAAAGAAGTCTATTGTGCAATCACTTCCTGTATCTCAGGAGCAAACTCTAAGATAATAACTTGACTATGTGGGACCCGTTGGCTCCCAGTCACATGGGAGGACTGGTCCCCCCAATGCAAACCATTCCCCAACGCAATATTCCACCACTCACCTGTTCCCCCAACGCAATATTCCACCACTCACCTGTTCCCCCAACGGAACCCGTTCCCCCAAAGCAATATTCCACCACTCACCTAACTGCGCAGGCGCTAACTGCGCAGGCGCGGTTCATTTCCCCTCAATCCCCAGCACTCCCCCCCCCCCCTCTTCATGTGTGGGAGGGGAGTGGGGTGTGCGGTGGGAGGGTAGTAGGATTGTGTGTGGGCAAGGGGAGCGGGGGAAGGGGGTTGTGGGGGGGGGGAGATGTGGGGATGGGGGGGGGTTGGGAGGGGGGGGTGTGTGGGCAGGGGGATGGAGGGGGGAGAGCATGGTGTGGGGGGAGGGAGGTGTGTGGGGGAAGGGGGGTGGGGGAGGGGAGTTGTCGGGGGAGAGGGGGTGTGGCCAAGGGGGGGTGTGAGCGAGGGGGGTATGTGGGGGGGGGGTGAGGGGATGTGTGGGAGGGGGGCGTGGGGGAGGCGGTGTGTGGGGGAGGGGGGGTGGGTGGTGTCTGTGGGGGGGGGGGATGTGGTTGCCGCAGACACAGCCCACACTCTGCTCACGCCGCACCTCAGCTTTCGGCCTCACTCAGTAGCTCTTGGTCCAGCTCCAGCTTCACTTAAAGGCTCCCGGTTCCACTCAACGGCTCCCGGCTCCACGTGCTGGTCTCCGCAGATGCAGCCCACATGCTGTTCTCCCCGCACACTGCTCACTCGGCACACTTCTCATTCCGCACGCTGCTCACCGCACTTGCTCAACACACTCTGCTCACTCCGCTCCTTCAACTTTATTCTCCTCGCCGCCAGTGATTGACTGCGGGTGCTGGAACGGCCGTTTTTTACGATTTTTATACCTTCATAACTTTTGTACTATTCCACCGATTGGGACAAAACCGGTTGTACTTGCAGCATAGGAGAACGGCGAGTAATGTGGTGAAATATCGTAGCGCTATCAGGTACCGTTTTTGCGCAAATGTAAAAACACCGCAAACCGGAAGAGGACAAGATCAGAGTTTTATAAGTATACTAGACCAAGTGGGACCCGTTGGGTCCAGTCCCCTCAACGCGCGGTTATGGTTACACACATGGGGGGGAGGGGGGTGAGAGCGAGAGGGGGGTAAAGGGAGGGGGAGGGAGGTGAGGGGGGGGCAGAAGGGGAGAGGGGGGGAAAGAGGAGGGGGGAAGAGAGGGGGTGTGGGGAGGGGAAGAGAGTAGAGGGGAGAGAGGAGGGGGAGAGAGGATGGAGTAGAGAGGAGGGGGGGAGGGAGGAGAAGGGTAGTAGAGGGGGAGAGGAGGATGGGGGAGTGGAGGATGGGGAAGAGGAGGAGGGGAGCCGGGTGGGTGGCAGGGCTGCTGCGAGCGAGCGGGCTGCAGACATTGTGACATCACCTCATCAGCCAAAGCCTGTCGAATTTCTAAGTTATTTGAGATTTTTGAACATTTTTATTAATGACTCGAGAAATAAAGTAGGAATTTTTCAGATGAGGCGATTTCGTAGTCCACGGGATAAATCTCTACAGGAATATGTAAAAATGTTAGTTAGAGCGTCGTTTTTTTGAGCAGATGTGATTATGCACACACACACACATCCAAGATACAAGATAGATTTATTCATCACATGTACCAGATGGCACAGTGAAATGAAATTCCCATACAGCCATACAATAAAAAAAGGGACACAACACACTATAGGGGTTGACATAAAACATCCCCACACAGCAGAATCAAAGTTTCCCACTGTGGGGGAAGGCACCAAAGTCAGTCTCTTCCTCCATTGTTCCCCGTGGTCAGGGCCTCCCCGTGCCCTACGCAGTTGCCGCTACGGGCGGCCCGATGTTCAGGACCGTTCGCCGGGGTGTTGTAAGTCCGACGTTGGGGCTGCGGGACGTCCTCAGCGGCGTGGACACCAGAGTCGGTCCCTCCTACCGGAGTCGGCGGCTTCGAAAGTCCGCAGGCCGCGCCGGGTGGAGACTGCTGCTGTAGACCCTCTGCAAGGCGCACCAGGACTCCACGATGACGGTCAGCGCCGCCTGCGTTGGAAGCTCTCCACACCAGAGCTCCACGATGTTGGAGCAACGGCTCAACGCTCCGGAGCTCCAAACGGCGACCCAAGTAGGCATCGCCCGCTCCGCGGTAACTCCAGCGCTGCGCCACCGCTGTAGCAGCCCTGGTTCGGTTCCCGGTCCCCGGCAGGAAAGGCCGCTCCGATCCAGCTGGTAGGCCGCGAGGTGGGGGGCGAGGACGCGACTCGGAGAAATAGTCGCGTCCCCGCCAGGAAGAGACTAGGAAACAGTTTCCCCCTTACTCTGCCCCCCTCCCCCACATAGAAAAGTAAAAGTTTCCCCCCAAAACAGACATTGGACTAACTAAAAATAAAAAAAAAGATAGAAATACAGACAGGCTGTAGGTAGAGGCTGCTGCCAGTGCAGCGCCCCTAGTGCTTCATTCAACACCATAGTTTTAAGAGTTATTTGGGTCCCGTCCCTCAATGAGCGATTGCTGGGGGGGGGGGGGGGGGGGGGGGGGGGGAGGGCCTGCGGCGTCACATTAACCAACCCTCCACACACACACTAACCACCTGCACACACACACTAACCATCCCCATTGATATATTAATATTATTCATTCACTCCTTTTACGCCATCCCCCACCCTATCCACTCACGCATAGCCCCCAACTCGCAGGCGCAGCGAGAGAGTGAGGGGGTAGAGATAAAGGGACACAGAGGCACAGAGAGGGACACAGAGGCACAGAGCGGGACACAGAGGCACAGAGAGGGACACAGGCACAGAGAGGGACACAGAGGCACAGAGAGGGACACAGAGGCACAGAGAGGGACACAGAGGCACAGAGAGGGGCACAGAGAGGGACACAGAGGCACAGAGAGGGACACAGAGGCGTAGAGAGGGACACAGAGGCACGGAGAGGCACAGAGAGGGACACTGAGGCACAGAGAGGGACACAGAGGGACACAGAGGCACAGAGAGGGATGTCACTCGCAGCGCGAGCAAGAAGACAGCGGAGTTTCTTTCAAAGGTTTTTCGGCAGCGATGGGATGGACCAGAGAGCTCTAGTACCAGGGCCTGACTTGCTCGTTCTTCACTCACAGCGCGTGCTGCAGTCTTCAGCCATGATCTTTGGTCTTCAGTCGACGGCCAGACCTGTGAAATACGGGGGGAGGAGGGAGGGTTTGGAGGTAACGTCAGTCGCAGAGCGGGCAGATGGCAGGCAGGCAGATCCATTGTCACCTCATCAGCGAAAAAAAACTGGTGTTTTGAATTCAATGTTGGATCGAATTTGTGAACATTTTTATTAATAACTCAAGAAATAAAGCATGACATTTTCAGGTAAGCTGGTTTCTGAATCCACGGGATAAAACTCTACAGGAATATGTAAAAATGTTACCGTTATAGCGTCTTTTTTCGAGCAGATGTGATTATACACACACACACACACACACACACATACGCGCTCACACACACGCGCACACACACACACACACACACACACGCGTGCACGCCCACACACACACATCCAAGATCAGAGTTTTAATTATATAGGATGTGATCAGTAAGATATTGATGATTAAATTCACTGAAGATAGACACAAAATGCTTGAGTGTGTTTGAAGATCAGTACCGCACATCCAGCACTAAGGTGCATCTTATGCCCGGGATGAATCCCCAATCTTCCAATCTATATAGTTGCAGCCTTTGCACTTTTTTTGCTTGCACTTTCTCTGTAACACTATATTCCATGCTCGATTTATTTTCTCTTTTGCATTACCTGATGTAATCACGAATTATATGATTTGCCTGGATAGCATGCAAAACAACGTTTTTCACTATCTCAATACACGTGACAAAAATAGATCAATACCAATAAATAATGGGTTTATAATACATCAATTGAATTGTTCAAATAAATACATGTCTTATGTCACGTGCACCATCACCTGATTCAATAATTTTAGTTTTAGCTTTAGAGATACAGCACAGAAGCAGACCCTTCAGCCAACGCCGACCTTTGATCACCTGTTAACAGCAGTTCTATGTTATCCCACTGCCTTTATATTAGGGGCAATTTTATAGAGGCTAATTAATCTATAAACCCGCACGTCTTTGGGATGTGTGATGACACAGGAGCACCTGGCTGAAACCCACGCGGTCACAGGGAGAACGTGCAAACTCCACACAGACAAGATCAAACCCAGAACTTTGGCCTGGTGAGGGAGCACCTCCACCAGCTGCTCCAACCCTTTTATAAATAACTTTAGATTATGGCACTGGGCTAACAGTCCAGTATAGTGTGTCCTAATAATGTGTGAGTTCCATTCAAAAGAATCTAATTTTAAAAGTGAAGTACATGTGTATGCTCTTAGAACGTGCAAAGGCAAAAGTCTAGTTTATTTACAGCGATCCCTGCCCTCGTATGTGCTTCGGAGACTTGGACTATCTACAGCAGGCATCTCAAATCTCTGCAGAGATATCACTAATGCTCTCTCTGCAAAATATTTTACATCTACAGGCAGGATAAGGGAACATCAGCCTCCTCTCCCAGGTCAACATCGTCAACTTCGAGGCCATAATCACACTCATCTGGGTCTAATGTTAACACCATTATCTGCACACCCATCTTCAGACTGGCAACAAAGACACCATTCTGAGGTCTGTCACAGCAAGACATTACTACATAAAACAGCGATAAAACAGAACTCCTCATAGGCTCCAAATCCACACTCAGCAAAATCAATAACCCCACTCTCACCATCGACGGCACCACTGTTTCCCCATCTCCCCAGGCCCGCAACCTTGGCGTGATCTTTGATTCCACCCTCTCCCTTGAGTCTCACATCCGCCATGTCATTAAAACCTCCTTCTTTCACCTCCGCAACATCGTCAAAATCAGACCCTCTCTCACACCTCCCGCTGCTGACTCATCCATGCCTTCATCTCCTCCCGACTGGACTACTGCAACTCACTTCTCCTTGGCATCAGCTCCACCTACATCAACCGACTCCAACTGGTCCAGAACGCAGCCGCCCGACTCATCACCCATACCAAATCCTGGCATCACATCACTCCAGTCCTCAAAAAACTTCACTGGCTTCCCATCTTCCACCGGATCACCTACAAAATCCTGGTCCTCACCTACAAAGCCCTCCACCATCTGGCCCCCCCATATCTCACTGACCTCCTCTCCCCCTACCAACCCTCACGGTCCCTCAGATCCACATCAGCCGGTCTCCTCTCCATCCACAAGTCCAACCTCCGCAGTTTTGGGGACAGAGCCTTCTCCAGGGCAGCTCCCAGGCTCTGGAACTCCCTCCCCCAACTGATCCGCAATTCCGTGTCCCTCACTATCTTCTAGTCCAGCCTCAAGACCCATCTCTTCACCTCTGCCTATCCTTAGCCCCATGTCTCCCTCCCTTTTCATCTGTGCTTGAATTGCCTCATATTGTGTTTTGAATTGGATTCTGTCTTTAATTTGTGTACTAGTCATGTCTCTACTATTTATTTCATTCCGCTTACATGTTTTTCCTCTACTTGCTAAATTTTTGTAAGGTGTCCTTGAGACTCTTGAAAGGCGCCCATAAATAAAATTTATTATTATTATTATTACATGAAAATGTTCGCAGTTTCTTTGAAAAAGGATAAGAGTCAGGAAGTCATGATGCAGCTCCATAGGATGTTGGTCAGGGCAGCATTTGAGGTATTGTGTGCAGTTCTGATCACCCCATTACAGAAATGATATGGAATCTTTGGCGAGGGCGTGGAGGAGGTTTACTAGTATACTGCCTGGATTAGAGGGTTTCAGCTGCAGGGAGAGGTTGGATAGACTTGGATTGTTTTCACTGGAACATCGGAGATTGAGGGGAGACTTGTTAGAAGTAAATAAAATTATGAGGGGTATAGATAGGGTAGACAGTCAGAATCCTTTCCCCAGGTTGGAAATGTCTAATGCTGGAGGGATTAGCTATGAGGTGAGAGGAATAAAGTTTAATGTAGATGTGCGGGGATTTTATTTATTTTACAGAGAGTTGATTGATTGATTGATTAATTATACCTTTAATAATCCTTTACAGGAAATTACAGTGCCACGACAGCTTCAAGACAGACATAACACCACACATTTCCTCAAATGGCTTCCATACTTAACAAGTTAAAATACAAGTTAAAATACAAGTTAAAATACAATTAATTAAAAAAAAGTGCAGTTATTTATGCGCATTATATAACCTTATAGCAGCTGGTAAACAGGACTTCCTATGTCTCTCAGTTTTGCACATTGGTGCAATCAGCCTCTGACTGAAGATGCTGCTCTTGATCACCTTCAGGGCGTGGAGTGGGTGAGTGGGGTTGGTCATTATTGAACCCAGTTTGTTCAGAGTTCTGGCCTCTGCCACCTGCTGGACCGTTCGTTGCTCAGCCCCGACCACTGAGCCGGCCTTCCTGATTAGCTTGTCCAGTCTGTTTTTGTCCGCTATGCGGGCGCCATCTCCCCAACAGGCCACAGCAAAAAACAGAGCACTGGCCACCACTGAATGGTAGACACTGCACAGTAGGGGTTGGCAGATGTTAAATGACCTCAGCCTCCTTAAAAAACACAGTCGGCTTTGTCCCTTCCTGTACACCGCCTCCATATGACACTTCCAGTTCAGCTCACTGTCAAGCTGCACCCCAAGGTACCTGTGGTTAGCGGCCACCTCCACCTCAGTGCCCTTAATGGTGATTGGTGTTGCTTGAGTCCTCCTCCTCCCCCTCCTGAAGTCCACAACTATCTCCTTGGTTTTTTTGGTGTTAAGATGGAGGTTATTGTGTGCACTCCACTCCACAAAGTTACTTATTATGTCTCTATACTCCTCATTGCCCCCTTTAATGAGGCCGACAACAGCTGTGTCATCCGAAAACTTCTGCAAAAAGCAGCTGTTGGTGTTATATTGGAGATCCGCTGTGTAGATGGTAAACAGGAACGGAGCCAGCACGGAGCCAGTGAGGGATCCTTGCTGGTGGTGGAGGCAAATATGATAGTAGCATTTAAGAGACTTTTAGATAAGCACATGGAAGTGCAGGGAATAGAGGGATATGGAACATGTACAGGCACATGAGGTCAGTTCAGCTGGACATTATGTTCAACACAAAAATTGTGGGCCAAACAGCCAGTTCCTGGGCTGCACTAATGCATGGGAAACCCTGAACCATTACTGCCTGGAACGGATAAGTAGTATTTGAGAACCTTGAATCTATATTATCAGGAGCACGTAAGCAAGGTCGATGGCAGAAATAATGCATCACCTCCTTAAGCATCTCCTGCCCCACTTGTGGCAGAGTCTGCATGGCCCATGACTTGATCAGCCACCTCAAAGCAGGAATGGAGGTAAATCATCCTTGATCCCAAGTGACTGGCTCAGAAGAAGGGATTGGGACGTCACAGTGGTGCAGCTGGTATACTTGACCAGCGGTAGCTAGTGTCCACTATGTCGTGCTGACTTTGCTCCCAATTTCCCAGTGTTTATTAGGTGCTGAGTTTAGATCAGTTTACGTCCTCTTATTAATTTTGCTTGTTACAAGAGAAAGGGGAGGAGGAGGAATAGAATGCAGATTACCAAAGTTTGTAAAAAGCTTGTTCATTGTTATCCATGTAATATATGTGGGTGTGAATGAGGTCGTTTTGTGAATGGTACCGGCTAAATCCTGTCACTACAGCAGAATTGTTTATAATTGTGAACCCTGAACCAAGGATAAACATTTCTCCACAATCTTTCTATTTAAGATGAAATGCTTTGCTAAAAGTGGTATGAAAAAAATGGCTTTGGCAAAAGACAACTTGCTATTTAGTCTGTTCAACAATGAGTATACTCAGTACAACAGTATTGCAAATATAGAGATTGACTGAGGGATGGCATACCCTGTTACAGCAGAGGGCTTCCAGTCATATTGTGGGCAGGGAGTTATTTGAATGCTTGGCAGCCTTGTGTGGTTACACAGTGCCGATCTGTACAAAAGGGTTGTTATTTCTTCAGAAAACATCAGCGAGAAATTGTGCTCATACTGAATAACTTGTTTGTCCAATAGCAATACCTTTTAGCATTTATTCCCTGGTCAGTTTGGTCAGATCCATGATTAGGTGGGAGGCTTAGGACGATGTTTAAAGAAAGACTTTCACTCATCATTTGAAAACAAGTCTCTGTGCAAATTTTCTGTATGGCACATGAAGCAATTTTATGCAAAACTATTAAATTTAATTTGCCAGCAAAACATTTGCTCTGAATCTTCAATGCAAGCATCTATTCTTTGTCCTGCTCTAATTCCAAACTATCTATTGTTCGTTGATGATGCAAACAAAAAACAGAGGTTCCGTTTCAATGTTATTGAGCAGTATCTTGATTATCAAATAGCCTTGTCACTGAGAACTAATGCTTAGTTCCTGGGAACCTTCCAATTGCTTCAAACCCCCTTAGCCCTGCACCATTTAAGACTCTTAAATTCATCAAGTTATCCACCACGGAAACAGACCTTGAGTCCCAACTCACCCATGCCTATCAAGATCAGTAGTAAGGAAGACAAATTCAATGCTAACATTTATATCAAGAGGATTGGAATACAAAATCAGAGATGTAATACTGAGGCTCTATAAGGCACTGGACAGGCCGCATTTGGAGTACTGTGAGCAGATTTGGACCCCGTATCGGAGGAAGGATGTGCTGGCTCTGGAGAGGGTCCAGAGGAGGTTTACAAGAATGATTCCAGGAATGAGTGGGTTAGCATATGAGGAGCGTTTGACGCCACTGGGCCTCTACATCTTCTTGACCAATCGTCTAACTGCGTCGATACTTTTAGGGAATTATGTACTTGTACCCCAAGATCTTGCTGTTCAACAACACTCCTCAGGGATCTGACATTTACTGTGCACCCTGGACTGGTTGAACTTCCAAAATGCATCACTTCACTCTTGTCCGAGTTACATTTCATCAGCCATTCCCTGGCCCACTTCTTCAGTTGATCGAGAAACTGATGTAACCTTAAAACAACCTTTATCAATGTCCATTACACCACCAATGTTTGTGTCACCTGCAAATTTACTAATCATGCCACCCACATTCTCTTCCAAATAATTACTATATGGCAATCAATAAAAAACTCAGCACCAATTCTTGTGACACACAACTGATTACAGGTCTCCAATCTGAAAAAAAACAATTCTTCACCACCATCTTTACCTTCCTACCACTAATCTATGCTTTTCCAATCTTGGTTTTCACTTTTTTTTTCATCACTGGAGCTGTGCCTTCAGTTGTCCTTGTCAGTAACTCTCCAGTCCTCTCTCTAAAGTATCTGTCTTTTCATCTCTCTTTCCTTTTTCACAATGTTCCAGACCTCCCATCTCTTTGACCAAAGCTTCTGCCCCTTTGCCTTGCTAACTCCTCCTGGAGGCTGGTGTCAAAATCTAGTTGATAACGTTTCTGTGAAGTGTCACCAGATATTTGCAACACTTTCATAAAACCCCTGTCCCACGGTACGAGTTCATTCCAAGAGCTCTCCCGAGTTTGCCCTGATTCAAACTCGGAGATTTACGGTAATGGCCACTCGTCGGTACTCGGGGCTCTCGTGGACATTTTTCCACATGTTGAAAAATCTTCACGAGTCTTCCCGTGCTTACCTGCCGTTAGTGAGTCTTCCCAAGTACCTGCCGTTAGCACTAAGTGACGTCCCCGAGCTCCGACGTAACCGCTACGTTCATTCTCCGTGCTTACCCCGAGTTTGATTTTTTTTAAACTCGAGAGAGCCCTTGGAATGAACTCGTGGGACAGGGCTATTACTATATAAATACTAGTAATTATTTGAATATATGTTAGTTTTCCTGTCATGATATGTAGATGAAAAAGCTGGATACTCTGTCTGGACTGAGGTTGTCAGTGTAATTATTGACATGTTATAAAATATAACACATTTGTTTTAGTAATGTATTACACTGGAGAATTACTTCAGAAATTGTCTTTCTCAAACTGCCTTTTTATAAAGCAACGGTTATAAACTGATAAACAAACATCAGCAATGCACAATTGTGTCGGAATGAACTGCAGATGCTGGTTTACATTGAAGATAGAAATAAAATGCTGGAGTAACTGAGCGGGACAGGCAGCATCTCTGGATAGAAGGAATAGGTGACGTTTCGGGTCGAGACGTTTCGAGAAGAGTCACCCATTCCTCTTATCCAGAGATGCTGCCTGTCCCGCTGCGTTACTCCAGCATTATGTTCCTATCAGCAATGCACAATTTATGGATGTGGAAATTCCTCTGCTGGTTTTCTTTAAAAGACTGAATTTTGCCAAAGTAATTATCGGTTCACTCTTCAGAACAGGCATACTGTGATAGATGATAAATATATTCACGCAACAAACTAATACTTTTATAATGCAACTGCACCCTCTACTGTTAGTGTGCAGCTAGTCTAAATTAACCTTCTGCAGTGAATGAGGAGGATCAGAGAGCCTTGATGAAGATGGAGACGGGATGATTAATATGTCTGCAGAGGAAAAGATTAAACTTTTCAGAGCTATATAATTGTAATGCAACTAATAAGTTGTCTTGCTATTATTTAAAATGCTTGTATTTTCTCATAAAATGTTTCTGCTACATTTTCAGAGAACCTTCATAGTGGTCATGAAATAGCAATCCCAGTGTGGACATTGGGCTTTGTATATGGAACTGGTGCACCACAGTGCTGAGAACTATATTCTATGCTCTGTATCTTCCCCTTTTTCTCTATCTACTGTACTTGAGTTTGACTAGATTGTATTTATGTATAGTATTATCTGATTTGATTGGATAGGCATGCAAGACAAAGCTTTTCACTGTATCTTCATACACGTGACAATAATAAACCTAAACGCATTTAAACGAATAACCTCAAATATGAAAGGCTTAAACTTCTGCATGGAAACTATCAAAAGCCTTCACTAACATATATAACAAAGGAGAAATTCAAATTATTTTGAAAAGCTGATTTTGCAACCACTCCTTGGAATATAGCCTTAAGGTAAAGGGGAAAAGATTTAATAGGAATCTGAGGGGTAACTTTTCCACACAAAGGGTGGTGGGTGTATGGAACAAGCTGCCAGAGGAGGCAGTTGAGGCTGGGACTATCCCAACGTTTAAGAAACAGTTAGATATGTACATGGATAGGATAGGTTTAGAGGGACATGATCCAAACGCAGGAAGGTGGGACTAGTGTAGCTGGGACATGTTGGTCAGTTTTGGGCAAGTTGAGCCGAAGGACCTTTTTCCAATCTGTATGACTATTATTAAGGGAGAATTGACTCAGGTTAAATCACTCAAATAAAATTCAGCCTAGTCTTGATAACTGCAATTATCATGTTGATAATTGGAAAATCCAGAGGAATTTAGCTGAAGCATTTAATGAGAAAAAACAAGCATTTTAAATAATAGCAAGACAACCTATTAGTTGCATTACAATTATATATCTCTGAGAAGTTTCATGTTTTTTTCTGCAAACATATTAATCAGCCCATCTCCATTTTCATCAAAGTTATTTATATATCACCAAATACCTAATACTGATCCCTGAGGAACACCACTGGTCAGGAATCCAGACAAAATAACATTTTTCCACCATCTTCACCCCCTTATCTTCCATAGCCGAGCTCATTTTGAATCCAAACTATCAAGTCACCATGGATCCAATGCCTCTTAATCTTCTGGATCAGCCTTACTAAAGTCTGTGCAGACAACATCTCACCAATCATCTTCATCACCTCCTCAAGGTTTGTAAGATATGACCTTCCCGATGCAAATCCATGTCAACTCTCCTTAATAAGCTTTTTGCTTTTCCCAATGTGAGTAAATCCTATCCTTGAGAATACAAACCAATAGGTTGTCCACCACTGATGTAAGGCTCACTGGCCTATAACTTCCTGGATTATTCTTTTTGCCTTCTGCAACAAAGGAACAATATTCAAACCAAATGAAATATTAGGGCAGGTAAGCCAAAGGTTGGTCAAGGATCATCTTAAAGAGAAAAAGAGAAAGTTGGATAGGTTTGGGGAGGGAATGCCAGGCCTCAAGGACTTGGCAATTGAAAGTACAATTGCCAGTATGTGAGTAGTTACATCAGAACTCTTGACAGGGGTATGGGGAGAAGGCAGGAGAATGGGGTTGAGAGGGTAAGATAAATCAGTTACGATTGAATGGCAGAGTAGACCTGAAGGGCCGAATTACCAAATTCTGCTCCTATATTTTATGACATGTTGGAGAGTTCAGGCCCAGACAAAATTTTGAACATAGGGAGTGGCAAGTGCTCTATTTAAGGAATTTCATAATGTGCGGTTATATAGACTTGGGTTGACTTTTAGAGTTTTCTGATCTTTTTTACAGTTGAATGCATCACTGAATGAATACTGGAAGTATGTAAGTTATATTTATTCTATTCTGGTAATTGTTTATGTCTCGAGAGTTTTGCTCATTGACAAGTAACACAGAATCACTGAAAATTAAGCTAGAAAATGTTGAAAACATGCATCAGGTTTCTCAATAATATTTCCTGGAACTCAGATGGATTGAATCACAGATGACTCATTTGTTCAGCAAACACAAATAGTGAAACTATATTTACTTAGTCAGATCTTTCGACTCTTGATAATTGGCTCACTGCCTGACGACAAGCAATGTCTTTGGCCTTTAAAAAAAATTGTCTGTACAATGGCATATAATTATTTTTTGCCAAATTAGTATCAGCTTGTCAACTTGAAACATTTTTACCTTTTGACTTTTCAAGATTAGTTCGATCCATCCATCGCTCTGTCCCTGAATGGGAGGATAGACTATGACCCATAAACGTCACTAAAACCATTGTCCATAAGAAGCAACCATGAGCCAACGTGCAGCCTGATTCAAGATGTACATGCCATTGTCTAATACCCACAGAGGTATTTGTTTGCTTGGACTACAATTCCCTGCCCAATATTACGGTAACTGTCATAAAAATGACTACCTTATTGAAAGGTACAGTGAGACCATATCCTTTTGATAGAAAACGCAATGCCATCAATGACCAATCTTTTAACGGTTCTTTAGTCACATTTGCAAACGCACAGTGAATTTTTTCCCTTCCATACAGACCAGCAGATTATTGACATGCATACGCACAATCCACGATTAACAAAGAGTACAGATAACAGTCCACTGAACCCACATGCAAGAGGCGTCAAGTTTTAGTACAATAAGTCCAGTCTGAGCTTTAGATTTTATGAGCGGCGCCGAATCCAGGCAAGTCCCAGGCTGTTGCAGGGCCTCCAGCTGTCACCTTCCTTGGATTCGACCAACAAACCGAGTCCCTCTCCTCACCTGTCCACCTTTGTGGCCCAGCATGGATTGGAGCAGTCTTTCCCGGAGTCGGGCCCGGAGAATCGGCAGCAGGCGCAGCGTGAACTTTCCACCGCGGAGCGGGCGAACCCTTGCCGAGGGCGCAGTAGGCCAGACCCCAGTTCCCTCTCCTACCGGCCTTGCTCCTCACGTCCGTTGGTGTCGCCGGCTCCATCCTCCCAGTCTTTCATCTTTCGACAGCTTTTCCCTTACCCAATGCGGCCCACTGGGTGTTTGTGCGTCCGGGGATTAGCAGTGGCCTATAGGTCGCGGCCCGCTGGGAGCCAATTATTTAAAACCTGTCACTTGCAATGTTACAAAAGTCTGCAATTTATCCCATCAGATAAAGCATAAAAAGAAGTTTAATTTGACACCTAATTCACTTTCATACTCTGAAATTAGCATCTTGTTCCCTATTGCTTTTCCATTGACTTAACTCAAAAGCTGTGATCGAGGACAGTCAAAAGCCCATAACTTTCTTAAAAATTAAGAGAACTGAAAGAAATTTTCAGTTATTATAGATCGAAGCATTCTGAAACAAATATGAATTTTGGATTGGATTGGATTCAATTTTATTGTCATTGCAATTTTCAGTGCAACAAAATGGTTTAGCCTGCAGTCATAACATAGAATAATAACAAAACAAACACTCAACACAGTTTAAAGTCCCAAAGTCATTGTCTCTTCCCTCCTTGCTCTCCCTCTGCGCCGATGCAATCCAAGCCTCCGATGTTGCGACCCCTGCCGGGTGATGGTGTGCAAGTCCCGCGGCTGAATCCGAGCTCCGCAAACGGGCCGGTTCAAACTCCGCGGCCCGGTGCGGTTGAAGCTGCCGCCCTCCAGTCCTCCAGTCCAGCGGACGCAGCTGTAGTTGCGGGAGCTCCGGAAAAACAGGTCACCAACCCGTGAGCTCCCGAAACAATGAAACAATCTTACTTGGATGACCTGAAATTAAAGCATATAATTAGTTAGTTACCTAATTGTAGCTAATTACAAAATTCAATTACTAGATCTAAACATCTATCCATTTCTTAAGAAAAGGTTAACATTTTTTAAATAGCCTAAGTGTCCAAATAACATTCACACAAGAATTCATAATGTAACATGGTTTTTAAATCTCATTGTTATGAATTTATAGGCCAAATGGAAGGAATTTAGTGTTTAATTCCCGTAAATTAATGGGCTTTTAAATCATCTTGCGAGTGAGATTTTGTGGAACGCGATCGATTGGGACGTTGCTGTTGCGGTGAATCGGCAGGAAAAACACTGCCGGTTCGTATATTTACATAATCACATTTTCGCTGATGAAATTTGGTTTCAAGTAATCCTAAGAAGCAAGTTTATATGTAAAATATACAACTTACCTTATGTTTTGTCCCGTACGTGAGATCCGTCCCGTTGTCGGCGTTGACGGCGTTAGAAGTAGCTTTTTTATTTTACTCCAGGGATTAAATAGTCCCGCGGTTTTCTTTAAAAACCTCCGAGAATGCAAGTCGGATCGATTATTCTTCAGCAGCTTAACAGCCTGAGAAAGATCGACTACGACTACGACAGGCAGGAGAAAACGGCATTATAATCCCACCCCCACCCCCCTCAAAGGCGCCAAAGTCGCAGTGGCAGTGGCCAGTGGCAGAACTGCAGCGCCGCTGAAGGTACGTTTTGTAACATACCTACTGTCACCTCTACTTACTGATCTTTCTGCGATTGGAATTGATTCTTCCCATCTACAGTATATGGACATCTACTGGAAACCCCTTTAACTTCCAGTTTCACTCCCACACACAAAGCTCTTTAAACATGCCTACCCGCAGATACCTCTTTGGATGAGTAAAAGCCTAGTTGGCATAAGTTGTGAAGTATCATAAGTATAAAAACTTTCAACCTTGGGTGAAGAAACTTACACCTTTGTTTTAAAGCTTTCCAACATATCCAATCAACAAAAACAATATATTGCAGATTGTGAAAATCTGAAAAGTAATCATAAAATAGTGTAAATACACATTAGATCAGTGCAGAGAAATAAAATTAATGAACCTGTTAGATTAGTTGACCTGGTGGGTGGGGGCGCTGCGAGTCGGCTGCCCTTCCAGCAGCGTGTTCGTTATTTCTACTCTTTTTGTTTTTTTCGGTGTGTCTCGTGTTGTTTTGGGTGTCTCTCGGTGTGTCTTGTGTGGGGGTGGTGGGGAGGGGAAAGGGGGGAACTGTTTTCGGTCGCCCCCTCCACGGAGAGGCGACTTTTTCCATGTCACCTCCCTCGTGGCCTAACGGCATGGATTGGAGTGTTCTTTCCCGGAATTGGGCACGGAGCATCGGCGACAGGCGCATCGTTGACTTTACATCGCGGAGCGGGTGAACCTTTGCCGGGGGTCGCCAGAGAGGAGTGCTCCGATCGCTGGCCTGGTGACTTTGGCATCATGGGGCTGTGATCTGAGGAGCTTCTAGCCGTGGGCATGGCGTGGACTTACCATCTGGAGCCTGGGATCCCTCGCCGGGGATCGCCGGAGAAGAGCTCCGACCACCGGCCTGCGGACTATAACATCCTGAAGCCGCGGTCTCCAGTAGGAAAGTTCCGATTCGGGACCTCCAAGCAGCAGAGTGTGTTCGACCGTCTCGACATTGGAGTTTCAAAAATCCCAACGAGAGGGCCTGTACATCGGGCCGTCCGTAGCGGTGACTACGGAGGGTTTATGGCCTCAACCACGAGTGAACAAGGAGGAGGACTGGCTGAACTTTGTTGCCTTCCACCACAGTGAATAATGCTGTGGTGGATGTTTGTGTTAAATTCCACTGTGTATTATGTGTTCTTTTTAAGTGTGTCGCTGCTGGCAAATTCATTTCGCTGCACCTTCGATTGCATGTGATGAATAAAATTGACTTTTGACTTTGACTTTTGACAGATCAATCATCAACATAAACCACATGTAACCTCACCTTTTATGGATCTATTCTTGAAACGGTTGTCCACAACAGGCAAGGTGTTAATTTTTTGGCAATCTTTCCCCCAAATCATTTAGAAACTGTGAAGTTTCTCTTTCGACAGAGGATAACCTGAAGGTGGACAATTACTAAGAATGAGTTTTCCCAGATGTCAGCAGTTGCCCTGCATTCACAAGATAAATATATGTGAATGTTCATGTTGTCAAGGAAGAAAGTCTGTTCTGCAAGTGAATTACAATAATAATATTTTAATGAATTAATTTTGAATTATGGCAGAAAGCCAGGGCAATTGGGAAAGAGGGAATGTTGGAGCGACGTAACTTTTTAAAACTATGAAAGTGCAGTAATTTAACTATTATGGTTAGAAGAGACCACCTGAAGGGTCAGCTACCATTGGCATCAAGCACCTTCAAAGTAGGTTGCAGGAGGCGCCCCCGGGACACAAAGGCGGTTGGACAAAGGAGAGGGACATTGGTTTGTGGACCGAGCCAGTCGAGGGCGACGGAGGAGGCCCTGCAGCAGACTGGGGCTTCCCTGGATTGGGAGCCGTTCATCGAGTGTGTGGACTGGACTTTGGGCATATGGTGACTCGTGCAAAATAAATGTCACTGTACAGTGCACATGTGACAAGAAAGCCCCATTGGACCGTTGATGAGATAAAGGTGAAGTATCAGGTGAGATGGTCAGGAGGCCAGAGCTAAAAAATGAAAATGGTGGAGACTGGAGGGGCAGTTGTGACAGCTGGACAATATTTCACAGATACAGTCTGAAGGTGATCAATATTACTGCAAGGTAAACAAAAATGCTGGAGGAACTCAGCGGGTGAGGCAGCATCTATGGAGAGAAGGAATAGGCGATGTTTCGGGTCAAGACCCTTCTCTCCATGGATGCTGCCTCACCCGCTGAGTTCCTCCAGCATTTTTGTCTCCCTTCGATTTTTCCAGCATCTGCAGTTCTTTCTTAAATATTACTGCAAGAGTAGTTTTACAGGCTGGTCTGGTAAAATGCTAAATTTGTGCAATGTGGTTCTGGTTGAGAATTGCCATGGGAGTTTACAGTTAAATCTCTGACATCCATCTTTCCGTTTTACATCTGATGCAAATCATTGAAGGCGTATATTAGATAAACAGTCTGTCAGAACTATAGTCATTGTAGAATGTATAGAATTGTAGAATTGTAGAATTAAAGCATTTGTACAAAAAATTCTCTGTATTCTTTTAGAAGCTGATTCCTCATGTGGATGAGGTTGGCAAGTGGAATAAGGAAAATCTGTAGATAATGACATTGAGTAGAGAAATGATGGTGGAAAGGAAACGATAAAACATTAATTGAATAAAATGGAATAAAAGAGATTTAGCAAGAGAAAGATTTTAAGATCAAAAGTAGATTTCATTCCACTTTTAATTAAAAGCTAATCCTGTGATATCTACAGCTGCAATTTTCAGATAAAATAAAATTTTGTGATTTAGACTTGTATTTTGTTTTGTTCTAAGATGTCAAGTAATCAAACGTGTTAAAAAATCATGTCCGCTGAGATTTATCAGCAAAATCCCAACATCCCCCCCCCCCCCCCCCATGTACTTATTGTTTCCTTGTGCACTATTCACAAAAAAACATTTCACAATTGCTTCTAGAAACACAAACTAACTTTCTTAGAACTTTCAATGATGCCTAACAAAGAAAAAACTAATCACAATAGCAGAGAGTAACAGGATTATATACCCAAAATGGTGGAGTAACTCAGCAGGACAGCCAGCATCTCTGGAGAGAAGGAATGGGTGACGTTTCGGGTCGAGACCCTTCTTCAGACTGAGTCATGGGAGTTGGAAACGAGATATGGAAGGGTACAAAGAACATGTAAGGTATGAAAAGAACTGATCAAAGCACACGATGATCAAGGAAATGTACAATAGTTCATTGTTGGAAGAGGGGAAGGTGACAACGAGGCAAACAAACTGTAAAATGATAACCAATGGCCAAGAAGGAATGTAGGTAGAGGGTAAAGAGCATAGAAAGCAAAACAAAGTAAATAGAGCCATGAGTAGAGGTAAGAGGGCACATGACAAGTAGGCAGCTAAATTCCTACATCAGATGTTCTTTGGTGCTGATGGCACAGAGGATTTTGTGGTAAGGTTATGGTAGAAGTTGAATTGATTGGGAGTCATAGATTCTCAAATAAAGTCTTCTTATTGAGTCCACATCACAAGATTAGAAATTGTTCAGCCAGATCTGAACACACTTCTTGGCATCTGCAAACAATGGCACCTTGCACTACTTGCGTGTGGTGGTGGAAACAGGGCTGCAGCGTGAACGCTCTTTCCTTGACCCCTCAAATAAAGTAATGGTCAGACTATTATATTGGTGTATACCGTCTGACAATCACCCCTATTTTATTTCAACACAGCTCCCTTTAGAAGTGATAATGTTGAACATTCTTTTAAGCTGAGCTCTTGTGTTAGTTTGGATCGTTTAGAATCTTTGCCATTAGAGAGCATTTCGAGGGGAAGGTGCAAATTTGTGTAGATTGCACGGTCCATTGGAATGAAGCTGCTTGCTACAAAAAAGCCTTGTCTAAAATCTCATGCAGTAAAATGTTTACCTTTACATATATAAAAATCTAGGTCATAGAGCAAGTAAGATTGAGTTCTGTAATATTCAAAGTCCAAATTTTCTTGCCACATCAAATGCTTCTTCTAACACACAGCATTAAACTAATCACAATTCAGTTCAAACACGACCAATTTAAAAACCAAAAGTCACCTTTTTTCTTTAGTGACGAGACTTATGATTATATTTCAGCACTGCAATGGAACATTTATTTCAGAGGGTTATTTTATATTTTGTCCATTATGATTCAATAGGAATTTTCCATTGATGTTGACTGTCTTGGCCAGGACAGTGCTGGACGCGGATGCAGGCTGTCAGCACATATTCTGCCCAGAATTCGCCCTCATAGCTGTCGTGAGGCTCAAGTGTTTGAACAGAATTTCACCACTGATAGTTGTTAATAAATGGAGAGTACAGTGGAATAATCTCCATGGCAGTTTATTGCTTGATACACAGTTTAAAAAGAAACAACCCTGGCTGCAGCCATTCAGTAACCTTTGGATTGTCTCGATTACAGATGGTGATGAGTCAGAGTATAGAAGTGGGATCGACCGATAGACCAAATGGTGTCAGCACATAAACCTGGCTCTCAATATCAGTAAAACCAATGAACTGATTGTGAACTTTGGAAGAGGAAAGATGAGGACCCACAATCATGTTTCTATCAACAGGACGATGGTGGAGAGAGTCAAAAACTTCATATTCCTGTGAGTGCATATTTCCGAAGATCTTTCCTGGACCCAGCACACTGATGCAATTATAAATAAAGCACATCATGCCTCTACTTCATGAGCAGATTACGGAGCATTATCAGAGATGATTCTCATGAACTTCTACAGGTGTACAGTATATTGACTGGTTGCATCATGGCCTGGTTCGGCAACTTGAACGCCCAGGAACGGAAAAGACAGCAAAAAGTTGTGAACACTGCCCAGTCCATCACCGGCTCTGACCTCCCCATCATCGAAGAGATTTATCGGAGTCCCTGCCTCAAAAAGGCAGCCAGCATCATCAGAGACCCACACCATCCTGGCCATACACTCATTTCACCCCTACCGTCGGGAAGAAGGTACAGGAGCCTGAAAACTGTAACATCCAGGTTCAGGGACAGCTTCTTCCCTACAACCATCAGGCTATTAAACACTACAACCTCAAATAAGCTACAATAATAATAATAAGTCTATTAAAGTTCATTCAACATCATTCACTATTATTATTGTACTACTATTGTTTGTTATTTGAGTATATGTGTGTATGTATAAATATATATTTGTATGTGGATATGTGTGTGTGTATATCTATATTACTAAAAGTCTGTTCTTGACCGGTTTTGGCCATCTGTGCTGCGATATCCAAGAGAACGCCGCCACCTACGGCCGTCATTTTTGGCCACCTCGCTCAGAGCCCCCCTCCGCCGCATGTGTGCTGAGGATTTTTCCAGTCGATGAAAAATGACAGAGATATTAATGATTTTACAAAATTCCCCATTCTCTCTGCTGCCCCCGCTGGCGGCAGGGGGGATGGACTATAAAACCAGGAAGTGGTGTGCCTCAATTAGTCTGCAAGCTGGAGGAAGGCAGAGGGTCACGTTTCTCTGAACTGTGAATAACACTGAACACATGTCCACACAACTATGAGTAAGTACCCTTAATGTGGTTTGAAAATGAAAATATGGTTAAAGTAAAAAAGCACTGCCTGCAAATGGTTGTTTGGGGGGTTTGGGTTGAAATAAAAAGGCACTCTCTCTCCCCCCCCCTCTCCTCTCCCACCCCCTCTCCTCTCCCCCTCTCTCTCTCCCCCCTTTTTCTCCCCCTCCTCCCCTCCCCCACCATCCCTCCCCTAAACCCCCTCCCCTCAACACACCCCTACCCCCTTCCCTCCACACCCCCTCCCTGCTCCCCACCTCTCCCCCTCCCCTCATCTCACCCCCTCGTCATCACACCCCTCACTCTCCCCCCTCTCCTTCCCCCCCCCTCTCCTCTCCCTCTACTCTCCCCCCCTCTCCTCTCCCCCCTCTCCTCTTCCCCCCTCTCCCCCCCCCCTCATCCCCCCTCTCTCTCCCCCCCCCTCTCCTCCCCCCCCCTCTCCCCCCTCTCCTCTCCCCCTCCCTCTCCCCCCCTCCTTCCCCAACCCCCCCTCCCTCCACAACTCCCTCCCCCTTCCCTTCCCCCTCTCCCCCCCCCTCTCCCCCCCTCTCCCCCTCCCCTCCCTCTCCCCTCCCCTCCCCCCCCCCTCCCCCTCCCCCCCCCCTCTCTCCCCCTCCCTCTCCCCTCTCTCCTCCCCTCCTCCCCTCCCCTCCCCCTCCCTCCCCCACCCTCCCCTCTCTCCTCCTCGCCTACCCCCCTCGCCCTCTTGCCCCCTCTCTCTGTGTCTCGCCCCTTCTCTCTCTGCCCTCACTCTCTACCCCCCCCCTCCCCTCCTCTCTAGATGTGACTGCAAGTTGGGGGCTATGCGTCAATAGATAGGGTGGTTATGGGGTAAAAGGAGCAAATTAATAATATTAATATAATATCAAGGGGGGTAATTAGCGGGGGAGGTGTATTCCCTTGGGTGGGGCAGAGAGGAGGAGAATGGGGTGGAAGAGAGGGGGAAAGAGAGTGTGGAGAGAGGGGGTGAGATTCTAGGTGGTGATATGAGTTTGTAGAGATTTTTTGGTAATAGAGTAATGCAAGGGTTGATCGTCCTGGAGTTCCTCTTCACCTGTCCCTAGTGCCCTGTTTCGTTTCGCTTGCTCGCTTCTTGTGTTCCTCTCTTGTTTTCCTCTCTTGTTTTCCTCGTCTTTTTTGTCCCTCTCTCTGTTTTTCTCTCTTTTTTTCCCTCTCTTTTTTTCCTCTCTTTTTTTTCTCTTCCCTTTCTTCCTTTCTTCCTTTTTTGCTTTCTCTTCTTCTCTTCTCTTTTTTCCTCTCTCTTTTTTTCCTCTCTTTTTTTTCCTCTTTTTTCCTCTTTTTTTAGCCCTCTCTCTTTTCCTCTCTTTTTTTTCCTCTCTTTTTTTCTCTCTTTTTTTGTCCCTGGCTTTTTTTTCCTCTCTCTTTTTTTCCCTCTCTCGTTTTATTCCTCTCTCTTTTTTTCGGGGGACCTTTCTTTTTTTTTCCTCTCTCTTTTGTCTCTCTGTCTCTCTCGTTTTTCATCTCTTGCTGCACTTCCTTTTTTTCCTCTTTTTGTTCTCTTCTTTTTTTTCTCTTCTTTTGTTTTGTTTTCTTCTTCTCGTTTTTTTTCTTTTTCTCTCTCTGCTGTTCTCGCTTCCCTTTTCTCGACTCTCAGGGTTTCTCTCTCTCTCCTCTCTAGGGATCTAGAGAGAGATGTGGGGAGAGAGAGGAGGAGAGAGAGAGAGGGTTCCTTTTTACTTCAACCCAAACAACCATTTGCAGGCAGTGCTTTTTTCCCCTCAAACTAACCATATTTTCATTTTCACACCACATTATGGGTACTCACAGCTGTGGAGACATTTGTTCAGTGTTATTCAGAGCTCTGATTGAGGCACACCACTTGCAGAGACTGATTGAGGCACACCACTTGCAGAGACTGATTGAGGCACACCACTTCCTGGTTTTATAGTCCCTCCCCCTCCCTCCAGCAGGGGCAGCAGAGAGAATGGGGAATTTTGTAAAAACATTAATATCTCTGTCATTTTTCATCGACGGGAAAAATCCTCGGCACACATGTGGCAGAGGGGGGCTCTGAGCGAGGTGGCCAAAATGACGGCCGTAGGTGGCGGCGTTCTCTCGGAAATCGCAGCACAGAAGGCCAAAAGCGGTCAAGAACAGAGATTTAGTAATATAGATATATATATATAGATATATATATATATATAGATATAGATATATATATATGTGTGTGTGTGTGTGTGTGTGTGTCCTGTATGTAAGAATTTCATTGTTCTATCTGGGACACATGACAATAAAACACTCTTGACTCTTGATCGCTGGAGCTCTGGCTGAGGGGTAACCTGATAGAGGTTTATAAAATGATCAGAGGCATGGATAGGGTAGACAATCAGACCTTTTCCCTTTGGTGGAAATATCAAATAACCTTTCTTAAGATTCAGCTTGAGGTCAGAGGGGAAATGTTTAAACGACATGTACATGACCCAGAGAGTGGTGGATTCTTGGAATGCACTGCCAGGGGCACATGTGGGCAGATATGTTAGCAGCATTTAAGAGGCTTTTGGATAGGCTCATAGATATGCAGGGAATGGATCATGTGCAGGCAGAGATTACCCCCCCCCCCCCCCCCCCCCCCCCCCCCCCCCCCAGCTAGCTTCACAATTCACAACTCTTCAATCCCTTCTCACACCTTCTGCTTATATTTCTGGCCTTTGCTCCATCTGCCAATTCAACCTTGCCTGGGTTCACCTATTAACTGCTGCACATTGTCCTGCCTGTGAAGGCAGTGAAGAAAGTGAATGGCATGTTGGCTTTTATAACATGAGGAGTTGAGTATTGGAGCAGAGGTCCTTCTGCAGTTGTACGGAGCCCTAGTGAGACCACACCTGTAGTATTGTGTGCAGTTTGGGTCCCCTAATTTGGGGAAGGACATTCTTGCTATTGAGGGAGTGCAGCGTAGGTTTACAAGGTTAATTCCCGGGATGGCAGGACTGTCATATGCTGAGAGAATGGAGCGGCTGGGCTTGTACACTCTGGAGTTTAGAAGCACTGCCCAGTCCATCATCAGCTCTGACCTCCCTACCATCGAGGGGATCTATCGCAGTCGCTGCCTCAAAAACGCTGGTAGCATCATCAAGGACCCACATCATCCTGGCCACACACTCATCTCCCCTCTACCTTCAGGTAGAAGGTACAGGAGCCTGAAGACTGCAATGTCCAGGTTCATAAACAGCTCTTCCCCACAGCCACCAGGCTATTGAACTCAACTCAAACAAAACTCTGAACATTAATAGCGCATTATCAGTTTATTTGCACTTTATCTGTTTTATTTATTCATGTGTGTATATATTTATACAATGGTATATGGACACACTGATCTGTTCTATATTCATGCCTTCTGTATTCTGTTGTGCTGAAGCAAAGTAAGAATTTTATTGTCCTATCTGGGCCACATGACAATAAACTCTCTTGAATCTTGGATGAGAGGGAATCTCATTGAAACATATAAGATTGTTAAGGGTTTGGACACGCTAGAGGCAGGAAACATGTTCCCGATGTTGAGGGAGTCCAGAACCAGGGGCCACAATTTAAGAATAAGGGGTAAGCCATTTAGAAAGGAGATGAGGAAACACTTTTTCTCATTGAAAGTTGTAAGTCTGTGGAATCCTCTGCCTCAGAGGGCGGTGGAGGCCGATTCTCTGGATACTTTCAAGAGAGAGCTAGATAGGGTTCTTAAAGATAGCGGAGTCAGGGGATATGGGGCGAAGGCAGGAACAGGGTAGTGATTGGGGATTATCAGCCATGATCACATTGAATGACGGTGTTGGCTCAAAGGTCCGAATGGCCTACTCCTGCACCTATTGTCTATTGTCTATTGCCTCTCCTCTCTTCCAGCTTTCTGCCCCCCCCACCCCCCCCTCCCCACAATCAGTCTGAAGAAGAGTCCCAACTCAAAATGCCACCTACTCATGCGCTCCAGAGATGCTGCCTGACCCGCTAATTACTCCAGCACTTTGTCTTTTTGTGTAAACCAGCATCTGCAATTCCTTGTTTCTGCCTCCTATTGCACAGGTACTGTTATGGGAATATTTAAGGATCTTTATTCCTACCTCTCCAGAGTCAATTCAGTGTTACCAAAAAAAAATATCAACATCAAAATGTTTTGTTCACTGCAATTTTATTGGTTTTGTAACATTTCAACTGGGAACCTTGAAAATAATTCACCAAAAACATCTTTAAACAACCATTCTGAACAAAGACAGGGACCTCTCAATTTTATTACAATAAAGGAATGCTAAAATTCAGTACTTAAAACTCATTAAAAATGAGTCACTTTCTGCTAAATTACTCCAAGGGGAAAATAATCTGCAATAATTTAGAAAATGGGATTACAGTCATTTTGAAAAGTAGAATGCTATCTAATGAGACATGTTAAAAAAAACATTTTGCACAATTTACTTTATGCATGGTCTTTTCAGGAAGCAGAACAGATAAAAACATACAAAATCATGTAAAAATAGTGTAGGATATGTTCCTCAATGTAGTAAAAGTGCTTGAATTGTCAATGCAGCCACTTATACAAACAATTCTGTTTGCTGAATCAATTCAGTCAAATTAAACTACATGCCTGAAGTTTCATCTCGTGCAGAGCTCAGCTCTGAGCTTGCAAATGATGAATGCCTCAGAGCAGAGGCACCCAGCACTGGCAGCTTTCTTCACAACATAAAATGCTCAAGGTTACAAGTAGTGCTCAAGACGTCCTTCAGATTCTCTGAGTATTTCATGAACAAGAGCTAATAGTGCATTTCATCTGTACTCCATTTTAATCTAAAGTATGAGGCCTTGTTGGGAAAACTCCCCAAAAGCACTCTTTGGAAGGACAGGGACAGCAGGTACATGCCAACATCACCATCTCTAAGTTACATGCCATCCTGATTTGGAAATATACTCTTCCTTTGCAGTGGCTGAAATCCTGGCACTTGCGAGCTATCAACATCATGGGTGTACCTTCAGTAGAGGGTATGGTAGCATTCTTGCCTCTCAATAACAAGACTTTGAATTCAAGCACTATGGTGAAGATACAGGCTTATTAGACTGAGGCACATCAATAAAGTTTTGAGGGACTGCTAGGTTTTTGGTTTTGATGTTAAACCAAAGTACCGTCTCCCTTCTTAAGGAACAACGATGAAACAAAGTAGGGAAATTATCTTTGGTGACCTGACCAATTATTTGATTCTCAATTAACAGTACAACAAAATATTAGTTGTAATCTGGCTGCTTACATTACAAATGTTATTACATTTCTTTGGTTGTAAAAAGATTGGGACTGTCCATGTCTATGGAAGGGTGCAGTGGAGATGTCCATTTGTTCTCGGGGACAAGCAAGGAATGCTCATTTCACAAATTGCCAGCCATATCCCGTGACAGAATTTAAAAGCTCCCCAAGTAGTTTAGCATGATGTGATTTTTGGAGCCAAATCAGAAATTAACTTCAGAATTATATTATCCCTTCTATATCAGTCACTGAAAGCTAGCATGCAGGTACTGCAGGCAGTGAAGAAAATTAATGGCATGTTGCCCCTCATTGCAAGAAGATTTGAGTTTAGGAGCAAGGAGGTCCTACTGCAGTTGTACAGGGTCCTGGTGAGACCGCACCTGGCGTATTGTGTACAATTCTGGTCTCCTAATTTGAGGGAGGACATTATTGCTATTGAGGGAGTGCAGCGTAGGTTCACCAGGTGAATTCCCAGGATGGCGGGACAGACATATGATGAAAGAATGGATCGACTGGGCTTGTATTCGCTGGAATTTAGGATGAGAGGGGATCTTATAGAAACATATAAAATTCTTAAGGGATTGGACAGGGTAGATGCAGGAAAAATGTTCCCGATGTTGGGGGAGTCCAGAACCAGGGGTCACATTTTAAGAATAAGGGGTAGGCCATTTAGGACTGCGATGAGAAAAAACTTTTTCACCCAGAGAGTTGTGAATCTGTGGAATTCTCTGCCACAGAAGGCAGTGGAGGCCAATTCACTGGATGTTTTCAAGAGAGAGTTAGATTTAAATCTTAGGGCTAAGGGAATCAAGGGATATGGGGAAAAAGCCGGAACGGGGTACTGATTTTGGATGATCAGCCATGATCATATGGAATGGCGGTGCTGGCTCGAAGGGCCGAATGGCCGACTCCTGCACCTATTTTCTATGTTTTTACGTATATCTCCACGTGGCAGATGTGCAAATTTAGTTCAATATCTGTTGCTGTAAATACTTTCAGTATTAATCCAAGCAATGGAAGTCACTGAAATGAATAGCACAATGTATTCTTCTCCGATTCAATTTTGAGAATATTATATTAAAGCACTCTGTTAATCAACTTAATTACTACTTCCATCAGCAAGAGACACAATGCCTTGTTAGAAAAAGCAAGCATTGGATTGACAATCCCTTCAATGAATGTATATCCGGTCAGATATAGCTGCGTAAAAGTGTGTCATAATCTGCATCCTCACCCACCAATAGTAATCCATTGGATTGTAGCGGGTGTGGGGGGTTGGAGAGGTCAATGCATGAGTGATATCATTAATAACTGTTGAAAGGTCCGCGGAGCCACTCTCAAGATAGGATTTCATTATAGTAATCTGCGCATCAAAGTAGTCCTTCCCGTAATCTTTACGGACAATTTCTGGCAGATCATTCCACATATTTTCTAAAATAATTTTGACACGGTCGGGATTATAAAGACTGGTGCCTGCTATGAAGTTACCAGGTTCAACGATACTAACTTTAACACCCCAGCGATGCATTTCATAGCGCAGGCAGTCTGAGAATGCCTCCACTCCAAACTTAGTGACACAGTAAGGAGATCGAGATGGGTTGGCCATCCGCCCCAGCATACTTGTGATGTTAACCACACGACCTACAAACGAGAATCAAGGAGAGATTCAAATGATGTATTTTTACACGTAAAGACTTTATACATTATTCATTCCTGAGCACATTTTATCAAGATTGTGCCATGTGGGACAATGTAAGCAATGATACATGCAGTTAAAAAAACATAAATGCTCTTAGTGCTAAAACATAGCGCATTTATACAAAATAATGAAATTTAAAAAGGTACCCACTACTTGTTCGGAAGTTTAACCTCATGGTGGTGAATCTGTGGAATTCTTTGCCGCAGAAGGCTGTGAGGGCCCAGTGAATGAATATTTTTAAAGCAGAGATAGATAGATTTTTGATTCGTACAGGTGTAAGGGGTTATGGGGAGAACGCAGGAGAAAGGGTTAGGAGGGAGAGGTAGATAAGTGATTGAATGGCGGAGTAGAGTAGATGGGCCGAATGGCCTAATTCGGCTCCTCTCACTTATGACACACATACTCAAAAAATGAACAATAGTAGTGCAATAATAATAAGAATAATAGTCATGAGCTAGATGCATCGAGAAACAATGTCTTACTATTCCAGCAAATAATGATACGTACTGTACAATAAAAGTGAACTTGATTGCCAAAATAGATGGGAGGCAAACGGATAGTTTAAAATAACTCATTAAGTAACCCGCAAAACCGTATGCTAATCTTACTCCGTCAACATTACCGTGGGATTAAGGTTTGCTTTAGCATCACAAAAATACATTTAAAAACTCATTTACTTACATATCTGCACAATAGTTCAAATGAATGAAATGGTTAAAGTTAAATATCCCAAGGATGATTTAGCATTTTAATGTGTTTTGATTCAATGTAGTTGGCAGTGGTGTTTAGCAGCTGTTGAAACTGCAGGTTGTGCTAGATGTGTGTTATTTTAGTGGCCACATTGTGAAAGGAGATTCAAAGGTGATATTTGAGATAATTAGTGTAGTAATGAAGATGCCATATGAAGCAAAGGTGGCCTCTGTTGTTTTGAAGTAAAAAAATCTACTTTGTGGGAGTTTGTAGAGAAATATTTGCCAAACTAATTTTTCCTTTTATCAAGTTGCAGAGAGAATAGCGTGCAAAGAAAAACTAGCAAGATTAAAACAGTTCAAGTGCATTGATTCTACATTTGGGATTAGTATCAAAGTCTTATCAATAGATTTTTCTCATAAATGCACTAGAGGTTATCCGCTTTGGCGGACAGATTATTATCTCAATGGGGTTAGGTTAGGTAAGAGGGAGGTGCAGCGAGAACTGGGTGTCCTAGTACACCGGTCACTGAAAGTTGCCGTGCAGGTACAGCAGGCAGTGAAGAAAGCTAATGGAATGTTGGCCTTCATAACAAGTGGATTTCAGTATAGGAGTAAAGAGGTTCTTCTGCAGTTGTATAGTGCCCTGGTAAGACCACATCTGGAGTATTGTGTACAGTTTTGGTCTCTTAATTTGAGGAAGGACATCCTTGTGATTGAGGCAGTGCAGCGTAGGTTCACGAGATTGATCCCTGGGATGGCAGGACTGTCATATGGGAAAGATTGAAAAGACTAGGCTTGTATTCACTGGAGTTTAGAAGGATGAGGGGGATCTTATAGAAACATATATAATTATAAAAGGACTGGACAAGCTAGATGCAGGAAAAATGTTCCCAATGTTGGGCGAGTCCAGCACCAGGGGGCCACAGTCTTAGAATAAAGAGGAGGCCATTTAAGACTGAGGTGAGAAAAAACTTTTTCACCCAGAGAGTTGAGCATTTGTGGAATTCCCTGCCACAGAGGGCAGTGGAGGCCAAATCACTGGATGGATTTAAGATAGAGTTAGATAGAGCTCTAGGGGCTAGTGGAATCAAGGGATATGGGGAGAAGGCAGGCACGGGTTATTGATTTGGGACGATAAGCCACGATCACAATGAATGGCGGTGCTGGCTCAAAGGGCCGAATGGCCTCCTCCTGCACCTATTTTCTATGTTTCTATGTTTCTAGAGAATGGATTGTAAATGTATAAATAAAATTTCCATTTGGTTCAGCTTTTCATCCCCACTTCATAGAAAGCAAGTTCACATTAATAAAATGGTGAAGGATTTGTGTGCTTCTTTTCACATTCATTTCCAAACTTTCCAGATGACTTTCTCTCCTGAGAAAAGGCTTTTTTAAAAATTAACTCCCCAAAAAGCACACCGCATCTGGACTATCAGCATGAATGAGCTCACTGCCAGATGCAAATTTGCCACTGAAGCACAGAGCTCTGGATTGATAGGCCATCTTAGATCATAAGGTCATAAGTGATAGTAGAATTAGGCCATTCGGCCCATCAAGTCTACTCCGCCATTCAATCATGGCTGATCTATCTCTCTCTCCTAAGCCCATTCTACTGCCTTCTCCCCACAACCTCTGACACCTGTACTAATCAAGAATCTATCTATCTCTGCCTTAAAAATACCCACTGACCCTTCGGTGGCAAATAATTCCAGATTCACCACCCTCCGACTAAAAAAAATTTGCCTTATCTCCTTACTAAAAGAACATCCTTTAATTCTGAGGCTACAACCTCTAGTCCTAGACTCTCCCACTAGTGGAAACTTCCCACATCCACTCTATCCAAGCCTTTTGCTATTCTGTATGTTTCAATGAGGTACCCCCTCATCCTTCTAAACTCCAGCTAACTGGCTAGTTGTGGATATGGGTATTACGTAGGATAGATTGTGGAAGGGCAGCAGATTTATTTTCCTGATGAACGTTAGTGAATCAAACGTTGATTCAATCAATTCAGAATGAAATGAGAGAAAATGACTGGAAGTTTTTAGGTCAATCCAACGGTTTCATGGATTGAGAGAACTTAAACAAATGATAAAAAGAACAAAAATAAAATGAGCAGAAAAGTAGCGAGAACATTCCATCAACTTCATTAAGTAAATGCCCTTAGCATGTCTGTGCTCGCTTGCCTTAATCAATTTATGTTCCTCTGCATGACTATTAATCCTGTCTTGAATCAATATTTCTAAACAGAATTTCACCTCCGAGGTCAAACTGATTGGCCTGTAGTGCTCTTTCTCTTTTTCTCTCCTTGAAGAAAGGTACAATATATGCTACTCATTAATCCTCCATTTTCTCCAAAGATGCTGCCTGGCTCACTGAGTAAAGGGCCTGTCCCACTGTAGGAGGTAATTCAAGAGTTCTCCCGAGTTTCCCCTGATTTGAACTTGGAGAAGTACGGTAATAGCCGCTCGTAGGTACTCGGGGCTCTCGTGGACATTTTTCAACATGTTCAAAAAAACCTCATGAGCTTACCGTGTTTCCCGAGTACCTGCCGTTAGCGTTACGATCCGCCAAGAGACGTCCCGAGCTCTGACGTACCCGCTACGTACATTCTACGTGCTTACCACGAGTTTGATTTTTTTTCAAACTCGGGAGAGCTCTTGGGTAAACTCGTATAGTGGGACAGGCCCTTTAATTCAGCATTTTGTTTCTATCTTCGGTATAAACCAACATGTGCAGTTCCTTGCTACGCATCTTTTGTAATCAGCCTGGTTGTCAGTAGCATTACGTTGGCATTACATAGCCTTCTTTAGCTCATCTTCCTCTGTATCTCTTTAGTCATCCACTGGATTTATTTGTTCTTTTTGTCCTACTATACTAAGAATGTGCCTTAACGTTATGTGAACAACCTCCCTTAAGGGAAGCCCATCAATTTTGGTTTCAGTTTACCCAGGCTGGATCTGCTCTCAGCCCATTGAGATTGGCCTTCTTCCAATTAATTATATTTTTGGATTGCTCCTATTTCTTTTATATTGCTAACCTAAACCTTTGGGATGTCATGATCTCGAGAAATTAGAAAGTGAGTGTCATGGAATGGCAGAAATGTTAAATTACTTATTAGTCTCTATCTTCAGAGAACATACTGCAAATCGTGGGGAACAAAGGATCTAATAGCCATGAAGAAGTTAAGGAAAATAATATAATTAAATGAAAAGCACAAGAGAAATTAATGAGATGAAAAGCTGATAAATTTGCTTCTCTGAAGACCAACAGCCAAAGGTTTTAGAAGATGTGGCTCTAGGGATAAAGAGATGAATTGGTTTTGATCTTCCAAGATTTCTCTGATTTGAGAACAGTTCTTGTGGATTGGCAGGTAGAAAGTTCAGGAAAGGCAGAGATAGATGGCAGAGATCTATGCGAGAGTTGGTCTGACATCAGTAGCATAGAAAACGGATAGGTTTAACAAAGATGTAACAAAGAAGCACTTTGCTAAATTTCCTGTTGTTAAAATTTAAAGTCAGTTTCTGAGCTTCTAATGATGCACTGTCAATTTTATTGCAATAAAAAACAAGTAGGAATATGGATCTAATCATTCCTCAATGCCTTTGGGTGGACAGAGTGAATTCCTTGCCCCACAGGGACCTGCCTGTAAGCATCTTAAACAGTACTATAATGTTCAGTCCAAATGAGCTATTAAATATGCCACAACACACGCATGCTTCTCATGCTCAACACTCACCTTTTGCTCTGCGAATATATGGGAGGAATCCCTTGGTCACACGAATGGTCCCCCATAGGTTAACTTCCGCAACTTCCTTATAGGTTTTCATGGTGGTGAACTCGACTTCACCGAAAGTTGAGATTCCTGCATTGTTAATCAGTCCCCAGAGACCTAATCAAGAAATTGTGTCAAAACAGCCTTGTCATGAGATATACAGTATTTGAAAAGTCTAATTATTTATAGTACTTAATCTCATACATAAACTGGAGAAGGAGAGTGTACTTCTATTTCACTTTGCGGAAAACACGTTGTTTTTCCAATTCTTGTGCGATTAATTTATCACTCCCATCACTGAGATGCAAATCAATAAATGGTTTATCTTTACGATAAACAGCGTTCTCTTCTCAAGTTAGCCGTTTTTGGCACTCTGACCCAATATTATTATGTAATAAGCCTGCAAAAAGTTTCTCCAGAACACAAAAACACACTATAATTAACTTGAATCACAAAGGTAAAATAGTATCTGTAATTCACTGATCAACAATGCACACGCATACCCATGTAATTCTACACTATTACTCAACTCAAACTACAAAGAAAGGCAATAACTTCCTGATCCTACCCAGTAATTTCAATGCGATGGAATGTAAGAGGAAAATATCACGGATATTGGAAATACAAAACAAAGTTCTGGCAATGCTTCGCAGGTCACGGATGTGATCAGAGAGAGAGACAGCTAACATTTCAGGCCAATTACATCTCAGCCTAACTGGAGGAAAGATGGAAATAGATAAAATTCTTTGGTGGGTGGGTTCTCCTGCCTGAAAAAATCCTGCATTGCAAACAGCACCTGGAGAAAATAATCTAGCAGTTGTACCCTTTCTATGTTCTATGTTCAACCTCTACCCTGTTATTCTAATGGATGTGTTTTATACATTCTCAAACACAAAAAATATAGTGGATTTAAATGTTGTGAATTATGTTATTCCATCTTTGTTAATTGTGTGTATTTTCCAATCTTCAATCAGCATTCATTTAAACTAGGGGTCGGCAACCTTGTTCTGCATAAGGGCCAGGACGCATGTTTGTGAGCACATCTATCACGTGTACACATGGATCCCGCCCCCATCCCACCCCGGATGGCAGGCATCAAATCACGTGTTCACAGAAGGTAGACAAAATTGCTGGAGAAACTCAGCGGATGAGGCAGCCTCGTGCAATCCTTGCATGTCTCACCTGCTGAGTTTCTCCAGCATTTTTGTCTTCCTTCAATTTTTCCAGCATCTGCAGTTCTTTCTTAAACGTGTTCACAGAATGTACGCGGCCATGCCGGCGGCTTTGCACAGGTTGCGGTACAGCCGGCGCTCGGCTGTCCACGTGCTCCTAGTCACGTTCGGCAGGCCGGATGATTACGGGGAAAAAAACCCGCCTTCGGGCCGGATGATTTCGGGTTATGGGCCGCATTCGGCCCGGGGGCCGTAGGTTGCCGACCCCTGATTTTAACCAACCAACCTTTTTCTGAATCCGTCAAATGCTCTTTCACAACATCCACTGCTGTCTCCACGGCTTCATCTTTGCAAACATCTAACTGTATGACAACCATTCGATCGCTCTTCATATCCTCCAGCTTCTTTGCTCCTTCCCCATTCTGATCCTGAAAGCAAGAAGTCACAGTCAGTGCAGTACATGTACAGGTTTGAGGATCAAAGTCAAAGTCAATTTTATTTGTCACATACACCCGAAGGTGCAGTGAAATGAATTTGCCAGCAGCGATACACTTAAAAAGAACAACAATACACAATAAGATTTAACACAAACATCCACCACAGCATTCTTCACTGTGGTGGAAGACAATAAAGTTCAGTCAGTCTTCCTCCTTTGTTCAACCGTGGTCGGGGCCATGAACCCTCCGTAGTCACCGCTAAGGAAGGCCTGATGTACAGGCCTTCTATTCGGGTTGATCGAAACTCCGACATCAGTCGAACACACTCCGCGGCTTGGAGGTCCCGAATCGGCACTTTCCTACTGGAGACCGGGGCTTCAGGAAGTTATAGACCGCAGGCCGGCGGTCGGAGCTCCTCTCTGGCGATCTCCGTCAAAGGATCCCAGGCTTCGGATGGTAAGTCCACGCCCCACCCGCGGCTAGAAGCTCCACAGACCACAGCCCCACGATGTCAAAGTCACCAGGCTAGCGATCGGAGCACTCCTCTCTGGCAACTCCCGGCAAAGGTTTGCCCGCTCCGCGATAGAGAAGTCCACGCTGTACCCGCTGCTGAGCTCCGGGCCCGACTCCGGGAAAGGCCGCTCCAATCCATGCTGTTAGGCCGCGAGGGAGGAGACATGGTAAAAGTCGCCTCTCCGTGGAGGAGGCGACCGAAAACAGTTTCCCCCTTTCCCCTCCCCACCACTCCCACACAAGACACACCAACACAAACACTTGGACACACTAACAAAAAAAAAAAAAAAGTAGAAATAACGAACACACTACTGGCAGGGCAGCCGACTCGCAGCGCCCCCACCGATAATAATCCATAGGTTATTATTTTGGTGATGATTGATAAAGTATTAAAGGAGTTTATTTTTTTCCTTTTCTGGGGCAAAGTTTAATGGATCATGTTCCAGCTGGAACTGACGGAACAGTGACCCACCTGTCCGGAAGTGTCTTTTCTTTTTTTTTTTTTCTTTTTGTCCTCTTTTAGTTAATTTTAGTTTATTGAGGCTGTGTATGTGTGTGTGGGGAGGAGGGAGAAACATGTTTTTTGTCTCTTCCTTTGGGGAGATGCGACCTTTTCTTGTCGTACCGCCCATCTCCGTCTTCGTCTGCGCTGAGGCCTAATGGCGGAGCTGGCGGCCTCCAACTGGGACCGACCTCGAGACTCCGAGATGAATTGGAGCCAGGACCTACCAACTTCGGGGTTGTGGTGGAGTTGCGGCCGACTTCGGAGCCTCGGAGGCTCGGCCGCGGGCCCAGTGGACGACATCATCGGGAGCTCGCAGGTCCCAGGTTGGTGACCTGTTTTTCCGGAGCTCCCACAACAACAGCTTCGTCCGCTGGACTGGAGGTTGGCAGCTTCGACCTCCCCGGGCCGCGGAGTTTGAACCGGCCCGTTCGTGGAGCTCGGATTCGGCCACGGGACTTATTTACCATCACCCGCCTGGATCGCCTCAACGCAGAGGGAGAACAAGGAGGGAAGAGACAAGGACGTAAGACTTTTGCCTTCCATCACAGTGAGGAGGGCCTGGTGGACTCACTGTGGTGGATGTTAAATCTGTGTTTATTGTGTGTTTTGTTATTTTATTTTATGTTATGACTGCAAGGCACGAAATTTCGTTCAGACTGTAAAATCTGAATGACAATAAAGGATACTTTACTTTACTTTTTACTTTTCAGCGTAGTAAAGGATGCACTGCATTCACGACAGCTCAATATAACCCTGTAGGCATTCAGGAATTCTCACAGCAAGACAAGAGCAGCCACCATCTCCTCCAAGAAGAGAGGTGACATTCATATTGTTTGGAGGGGATGAGTTTCCCTAGCAGCCAGGCATTATTAAAAATAAAGGAATATACAGCACTTGGATTTTGACCAAAATTCATTTATGGCCCTTATCTTATATAACAATTTAAATATGGATGCGTTTAAGAAGGAACTGCAGTTGCTGGAAAATCGAAGGTACACAGAAATGCTGGAGAAACTCAGTGGGTGCAGCAGCATCTATGGAGCGAAGGAAATAGGCAACGTTTCTGGCCGAAACCCTGAAGAAGGGTTGCCTATTTCCTTCGCTCCATAGATGCTGCTGCACCCGCTGCATTTCTCCAGCATGTTTGTGTACCTTAAATATGGATATTGGGCTAGGATATGGCTGTGATATGTTCACATTTTAAATATTTGAATCTGTATTTGTTTAACTTGAAAATTTTAACTTTGTACATATTTGGCAATTCAGTGTATCCTGTCGTAACCCATTATCCACACTAACATACCTGCGAATAGATATTTTAAGTACGGGTCAAAATGATATTTGGGTCATATTATAAATATAGGTTATTATTTTGGTGATGATTGATAAAGTATTAAAGGAGTTTATTTTTTTCCTTTTCTGGGGCAAAGTTTAATGGAGATATGCAGGCCATTATTATTTTCACACAGAGGGTGGAAAGTGTGTGGAATGTGACATCGGGAGTGGTGGTGGAGGAGGTATGCTGTTGGCATTTACAGTGCCCTCAGAAATGTGGGACAAAGACCCATCATTTATTTATTTGCCTCTGTACTCCACAATTTGAGATTTGTAATAGAAAAAAAAATCACATGTGCACGTTGTCAGATTTTAATAAAGGCCATTTTTATACATTTTGGTTTCACCATGTAGAAATTACAGCTGTGTGTATACATAGCCCCCCCCATTTCGGGACACCATAATGTTTGGGACACATGGCTTCACAGGTGTTTGTAATTGCTCAGATTAATTGTCTTTGCTCTGTTTAATTGCCTCCTTAATGCAGGTATAAGAGAGCTCTCAGCACCTAGTCTTTCCTATAGTCTTTCCATCACCTTTGGAAACTTTTATTGCTGTTTATCAACATGAGGACAAAGGTGAGCCAAAGAAAGTCAAATAAGTCATTATGAGACCGAGAAACAAGAATACAACTGCTAGAGACATCAGCCAAACCTTAGGCTTACCAAAATCATCTGTTTGGAACATCATTAAGAAGAAAGAGAGCACTGGTGAGCATACTAATCACAAAGGGACTGGCAAGCCAAGGAAGATGTCCACAGCTTATGACAGAAGAATTCTCTAATAAAGAAAAATCCCCAACACCTGTCCAACAGATCAGAAACACTCTTCAGGAGTCAGGTGTGGATTTGTCAATGACCACTGTCCGCAGAAGACTTCATGAACAGAAATACAGAGGCTACACTGCAAGAAGCAAACCATTGGTTAGCCGCAAAAATAAGATGGCCAGGTTACAGTTTGCCAAGAAGTACTTAAAAAGAGTAACCACAGTTCTGGAAAAAGGACTTGTGGACAGATGAGACAAAGTTTAACATATCAGAGTGATGGCAAGAGTAAAGTATGGAGGAGAGAAGGAACTGCCCAAGATCCAAAGCATACCTCATCTGTGAAACATGGTGGTGGGGGTGTTATGACCTGGGCAGATATGGCTGCCGAAGGTACTGGCTCACTTATCTTTATTGATGATACAATTACTGATGGTAGTAGCATAATGAATTCTGAAGTGTATAGACACGTCCTATCTGCTCAAGTTCAAATAAATGCCTCAAAACTCATTGGCCAGTGGTTTATTCTGCAGCAAGTCAATGATCCCAAACAGGTACACAAAAATGCTGGAGAAACTCAGCGGGAAACTTCCTTCTTAAACACAATGATCCCAAACAAACTGCCAAAGCAACAAAGGAGTTTTTCAAAGCTAAAAAATGGTCAATTCTTGAGTGGCCAAGTCAATCACCCAATCAAGCATGTCTTTTATATGCTGAAGAGAAAACTGAAGGGGACTAGCCCCCAAAACAAGCATAACCTAAAGATGGCTGCAATACAGGCCTGGCAGAGCATCACCAGAGAAGGCACACAGCAACTGGTGATGTCCATGAATCACAGACTTCAAGCAGTCATTGCATGCAAAGGATATGCAACAAAATACTAAACATGACTACTTTCATTTAAATTACATTGCTGTGTCACAAACATTATGGTGCCCTGAAATGAGGGGGACTATGTATAAACACTGCTGTAATTTATACATGGTGAAACCAAAATGTATACAAATGGCCTTTATTAAAGTCTGACGATGTGCACTTTAACCACATGTGATTTTTTTTTTAAATTACAGATCTCAAATTGTGGAGTACAGAGGCAAATAAATGAATGATGAATCTTTGTCCCAAACATTATGGAGGGCACTGTAAGAGACACACAAATATGCAGAGAATGGAGGAATATGAATGAAGTGCAGGAAGAGTTGGTTGGTCTTGGCAAAATATTCAAAGTAGAAATTGTGAGCCAAAGGGCGTGTTCCTGTGCTGTAATGTTCTATGTAATTAATTACTTTTTAAATAATAGCCTTTACAGGCAACACATTCTCTGGTTTCTGAATCCTGTGCAATTTCATCCGTACCTTTAACAGACATGCTGCAAAAATCTTGAATCCTTGATTGTGCAGGTGCTGGGCCAATGAAAATCCAAATCCTGTGTCACAGCCAGTGATGAGAACACCTTTGCCTTCATTCTGAACAAAAATAAAATTATAACACATTTTAGAATACATGCAAAGAGGTGGCAACTAAGGATCTCCCAATGCATTTTTAAATAAGGACCTCCAGTATTTTTCATCCAAGAAATGCAGTTAAAAGCTAGTCCATTGTTATGAAGGAAATGCAACAACTATTGTGTGTATTTTATTAGCAATTTTCCACCAATTATATGATACAGGTCAGTTGTTTTATTCAATTGTGTGTATGTTGCTTTTATACACAAGCAGCAAAGCAGGGGTTTGATTGCAGTCAGAATCGTAGAATCACAGAAAATGTATGGCACAGGAGGACAGATGGCTCATTGGAATTGCAAATGCTGGCTTACTCCAGCATTTTATGTCTATCTTGGGTGTAACTCAGCGGGTCAGGCAGCATCTCTGAAGAGAAGGAATGGAGAATGGTCTCGACCCGATAGGTCACCCATTGTTTCTCTCCAAAGATGCTGCCTGTCCCGCTGAGTTACTCCAGTATTCTGTGTGTATCTTTGGGTCATTGGAACCATGAGCATTGACAATAAAATATCCAACTTAACGGCAACTTCCAATACATGGAAAACTCGATATTCAGGAGGAGCCAATTCATTTCATTACATCTTAGTTGGGCAAAATAAGGCTGAATTCCTCCTTCCTGCATTAGATTAAACCTATATCACATTAAACCTTATCTGCTTGCTCTTTAAACAGTCATAAAGTATCTTTGGATGTTGTTTGATTTTAATTGCAAAATGTTTTCTTGTCTTCTCTTTGTTTTCTTATTTTTAATTTAAATTTCACTCCAAGGTTTCTCATATTCTTTTAGCCTTAAGTATTCAATGTCTGACATGAACTTCTTATTTTTAAATTGCATTTTACCTCTAAGCACCTTGTAAAAAATTAGCGGGGTTGCCGAATTTACAGCCCCTGGAATGTACGTGAGCATTTTTACCCTGAATGGTATCCCTCTAATATGCAGGTAGTTAGATTGATCAAGCAGTTCTTTCCAGTCCAGTAACATGGTATGCTCCAAATGCAATTCTTCATGGCATATTTTCCTCAGACAATAAAGCTTCAAATCCCACACAACACGAGCTTCCCTTGATTTCAGTTTCAGTTTAGTTTATTGCCACATGTACCGAAGTACAGTGAATAGCTTTTGTTGCGTGCTAACCAGTCAGCGGAAAGACAACACATTATTATATTCGAGCCATTCACAGTGTACAGATACATGATAAAGAAATATAGTTTTGTGCAAGATAAAGCCAGTAAAGTTCGATCATGGATAGTCTGAGTGTCACCAATGAGGTAGATAGTAGTTCAGGACTGCTCTCTACTTGTGGTAGGATGGTTCTGTAATGACATCATGTCGCAAATGGCTATTTTTTTTTTTTGCATTTTAACATGAAGCTTACAGCAACCAAGTTTCACTAAAAGGTATAAAGTGTTATCACTGATATTTCAATAATTTTTTACTACTACGCCTTGGAAATCTGAACCTTTCTGCAGCTTGAACAACTCACCGGCCCTGGTTGGCTTGCAAGCAATCGAATAGTTGGGGTGCAAATTGCTGGTTGAACTCTCCTGAAACAGAATATCAAGGGGAAAAAAATAATTATTATACAAAGAATATGAAAGTCTCCAACAACATTTTAGTAAAATGAAAGAACATCTTAAACAGGAATCCTGGACTTGACTTCATCAGATGAAAAGAATCCAAACGTCAGAGTCAACGCAGTGCAGAAGAGATTATCTTACTCTAGATGAGATTATTCTTAACCAGTCACAGTGATGGACTGTAAAATTAATAGAGCATGGAATAACAAATACCAAATGGCTGCATTCAATGTCAAATCAGCTCAAAAAAAATTAAAGAAGGAGAAAGAAAGATTTAATTGTGAGGGAAAGAGAAATAAGTGATAAAGGAAAAGCAATAAACATTTAATGTTGCATTGTTAAAACTCTATAATAATCACAAAACCTGAAGGAATGAAACTCATTTTTAATGCAAAAGCGAATGACAAATTGAAATTAATAGTTACATCTCATTAGATTGAAAGGGATAAAAAATAACTTTCTGTGGTGAGCTTGCTTTGTATCTGCCAAGCAATGCAGGAAACGGGCACTAGGATATTATTTTTACAAAGCTAATGGCTCAACTTGGATAGCAACTTTTGGGTATTTGATTAAAAGCACATCTAATCCTAATCAGAAGTTGCTACATGGTTTGCCCTTAAATAACACAAAATACCATTACTATTATTTCTGAGGAATTAGAAACATAGAAACATAGAAAATAGGTGCAGGAGTAGGCCATTCGGCCCTTCGAGCCTGCACCGCCATTCAATATGATCATGGCTGATCATCCAACTCAGTATCCTGTACCTGCCTTCTCTCCATACCCCCTGATCCCTTTAGCCACAAGGGCCACATCTAACTCCCTCTTAAATATAGCCAATGAACTGGCCACAACTACCTTCTGTGGCAGAGAATTCCAGAGACTCACCAATCTCTGTGTGAAAAATGTTTTCCTCATCTTGGTCCTTTCCTCGTCTCGTTCCCTTAGAAGGGAACCTGAAAGCACAATTAAGAACTAAGGAAATTCTGCTCTGAATTTAAAGATATATATCCTGATATCATCTGACTAACTATTCTACAAACAAGCCAAAGCCGACTGCTATGTTCTGATTGGTTTCTTGCCATCTTGAACACCTACAGAGTCTAGTGTATTGGTTAAAACATAACGCTGAAGTAGCAAAAAGACACAATTGATTCTTTAGAGAAAGTGGTATTTTTAGATACATTTAATGAACCAGGAAAGTATGACTGTGCAATTATGTAGAACAACGTCAAATCCTCAGGATACCCCAAATACTTTAAAATTGTTAAGAACAGATATGTTCTTAACAATGACCAAGGCTGGGAGCTGAACATCCAGGGATATTCAATATTCAGGAGGGATAGACAGAAAGAAAAAGGAGGTGGGGTAGCGTTGCTGGTTAGAGAGGAGATTAACGCAATGGAAAGGAAGGACATTAGCTTGGAGGATGTGGAATCGGTATGGGTAGAGCTGCGAAACACTAAGGGGCAGAAAACGCTAGGGGGTGTTGTGTACAGGCCACCGAACAGTAGTAGTGAAGTTGGGGATGGCATCAAACAGGAAATTAGAAATGCGTGCAACAAAGGTAAAACAGTTATAATTGGTGACTTCAATCTACATATAGATTGGGTGAATCAAATTGGCAGGGGTGCTGAGGAAGAGGATTTCTTGGAATGTATGCGGGATAGTTTTCTAAACCAACATGTAGAGGAACCAACGAGAGAGCAGGCTATTCTAGACTGGGTATAGAGTAATGAGGAAGGGTTAGTTAGCAGTCTTGTTGTGCATGCCCCCTTGGGCAAGAGTGACCATAATATGGTTGAGTTCTTCATTAGGATGGAGAGTGACATTGTTAATTCAGAAACAATGGTTCTGAACTTAAAGAAAGGTAACTTTGAGGGTATAAGACGTGAATTGGCCAAGATTGACTGGCAATTAATTCTAAAAGGGTTGACGGTGGATATGCAATGGAAGGCATTTAAAGACTGCATGGATGAACTACAAAAATTGTTCATCCCAGTTTGGCAAAAGAATAAATCAGGGAAGGTAGTGCATCCGTGGATAACAAGGGAAATCAGGGATAGTATCAAAACAAAAGATGAAGCGTACAAATTAGCCAGAAAAAGCAGCATACCAGAGGACTGGGAGAAATTCAGAGACCAGCAGAGGAGGACAAAGGGCTTAATTAGGAAAGGGAAAATAGATTATGAAAGAAAACTGGCAGGGAACATAAAAACTGACTGCAAAAGTTTTTATAGATATGTGAAGAGAAAGAGATTAGTTAAAACAAATGTAGGTCCCTTGCAGTCAGAAACAGGTGAATTGATCATGGAGAACAAGGATATGGCGGACCAATTGAATAACTACTTTGGTTCCGTCTTCACTAAGGAAGACATAAATAATCTGCCGGAAATAGCAGGGGACCGCGGGTCAAAGGAGATGGAGGAACTGAGTGAAATCCAGGTTAGTCGGGAAGTGGTGTTGGGTAAATTGAATGGATTAAAGGCCGATAAATCCCCAGGGCCAGATAGGCTGCATCCCAGAGTACTTAAGGAAGTAGCTCCAGAAATAGTGGATGCATTAGTGATAATTTTTCAAAACTCTTTAGATTCTGGAGTAGTTCCTGAGGATTGGAGGGTAGCTAACGTAACCCCACTTTTTAAGAAGGGAGGGAGAGAGAAAACGGGGAATTACAGACCAGTTAGTCTAACGTCGGAGTGGGGAAACTGCTAGTCAGTTATTAATGATGGGATAGCAGCACATTTGGAAAGTGATGAAATCATTGGACAAAGTCAGCATGGATTTACGAAGGATAAATCATGTCTGACGAATCTTATAGAATTTTTCGAGGATGCAACTAGTAGAGTGGATAGGGGAGAACCAGTGGATGTGTTGTATCTGGACTTTCAGAAGGCTTTCGACAAGGTCCCACATAAGAGATTAGTATACAAACTTAAAGCACACGGTATTGGGGGTTCAGTATTGATGTGGATAGAGAACTGGCTGGCAAACAGGAAGCAAAGAGTAGGAGTAAACGGGTCCTTTTCACAATGGCAGGCAGTGACTAGTGGGGTACCGCAAGGCTCAGTGCTGGGACCCCAGCTATTTACAATATATATGAATGATCTGGATGAGGGTATTGAAGGCAACATCTCCAAGTTTGCGGATGACACTAAGCTGGGGGGCAGTGTTAGCTGTGAGGAGGATGCTAGGAGACTGCCAGGTGACTTGGATAGGCTGGGTGAGTGGGCAAATGTTTGGCAGATGCAGTATAATGTGGATAAATGTGAGGTTATCCACTTTGGTGGCAAAAACAGGAAAGCAGACTATTATCTAAATGGTGGCTAAATGATTAGGAAAAGGGGAGATGCAACGAGACCTGGGTGTCATGGTACACCAGTCATTGAAAGTAGGCATGCAGGTGCAGCAGGCAGTGAAGAAAGCAAATGGTATGTTAGCTTTCATAGCAAAACGATTTGAGTATAGGAGCAGGGAGGTTCTACTGCAGTTGTACAGGGTTTTGGTGAGACCACACCTGGAGTATTGCGTACAGTTTTGGTCTCCAAATCTGAGGAAGGACATTATTGCCATAGAGGGAGTGCAGAGAAGGTTCACCAGACTGATTCCTGGGATGTCAGGACTTTCATATGAAGAAAGACTGGATAGACTCGGCTTATACTCGCTAGAATTTAGGAGATTGAGGGGGGGATCTTATAGAAACTTACAAAATTCTTGAGGGGTTGGACAGGCTAGATGCAGCAATATTGTTCCCGATGTTGGGGAAGTCCAGGACAAGGGGTCACAGCTTAAAGATAAGGGGGAAATCCTTTAAGACCGAGATGAGAAAAACATTTTTCACACAGAGAGTGGTGAATCTCTGGAACTCTCTGCCACAGAGGGTAGTTGAGGCCAGTTCATTGGCTATATTTAAGAGGGAGTTAGATGTGGCCTTTGTGGCTAAGGGGATCAGGGGGTATGGAGAGAAGGCAGGTACGGGATACTGAGTTGGATGATTAGCCATGATCATATTGAATGGCGGTGCAGGCTCGAAGGGCCGAATGGCCCACTCCTGCACCTATTTTCTATGTATGTATCTATGTGTCATATGCTAAACAGCAATTTTACACAAAGAAAATACAACTGAATTGTTTGAGAGAAAAATGAAGAGCAGCGCATAAATTATGTTTTTTCAAATAGAAGCAATTGGATCTTATGTAGATTTGACTCTTGATTTACTCACTTTTGAAATCTGGCATCTCCAATAATGCCGAATTTATCCAGAAATGCACAGAAAGATCACTAAATTTGGTTCAAAACACAATGTGCTGCGTCAGGAAATGGATAAGCAATGTTTTGAGACAAGACATGACCTTTCTACAGCCCGACCTTGCATATCCATTCTCTCCACGGATGGTGCCTTACCTGCTGAGTTACTCAAGATTCCATCACCTGTAGTTCCTTGTGTCTCCACTAAATTAGGTTATCAAGTTCACAGTCGATACTGGATTCAAAGTTATTTCATTGCAATGAGAAAATAAATTAACTAAAATATGGTAGTCGTAGATATTTGGATGGTTCTCACCCCTGAGATAAAGAGCATTCGTGTTGAGTTTTACAACTATTATTGACTTAATAGGCACTTCAAACCACTTTTCCACGATACAGTATAAAGTTGGTTCTGTAAAAGGTAGCCTTAGATTTACAATTTCTGTAAAACCTCATTCAGCCAATTATTTCCTCCACAAATCATTTACAACTGACTGCCTTGCAAAAAAAATAACTCCCAAAAAGTTCTATTGCAAATCAGTTAAAATCCAGGGTGTTTATTTAAACTTGGATTCTATATTAAAAATTATCAATAGGTTCAAAGTCCCCAGGAGTTCAAATTGAGTGAGAAAAGAACCTTGTCCCCAATCATTTATTTCTCAATTTTTAGATATGGCACTATATTTAAAGCCACTTCAGAAGGGTAGCATTCACTGTTTTATTCTCTTGGGGACTAAGTTCAAAGTCAAATGACGGAATCCCAATATTTACTTTCATAGGTAGAAGCATACCAATGACATTTGTAGATCACTAAGTTTAAGGGCCTACAATGCTACTGGTTTACACCACAGAAAGTAACTGGAGGACAAAGGGCAATCTGCAGTTGGTTGTGCTGTTGTAAGGTGCAGGCATCTTGATGAACCTGCCACAAACCTCTTGGTTTATTATTGGCAGCAGTGCTCCCTGTCCCATATGTTTCTGAGTCTCAGTCCATCTGCTGGAAACCCACAAGATCATGGAAAGATTCTACCAATGCTGTAGCCACAAAACTCTTCAAATCTATTGGAACGATCAATGAATACAGTTCAGTGTCTTTTCCACAGCCAACTCCTAAGGCCTAATTTCACTCAGTTGGTTCCACCAGGCAGGCCATACTGTTCATATGCCTGGCAGTAAAATCGAACACTCATTTGCCAGCTCTTTCACATGAAGAGATTCAAGGATGTTCTCAAAGTATCCATGGTGAAAGATAAAGCAACATCCCCACTAACTCCTGGAAATTTCTTGCCCATGACTGCTCAAGGTGGAGAAGTAATATTCAGGATGCTGCTGAGAAACATAAGTTCATCGAGAGATCCAATATAAACCGTGGAAGGAGTGACCACCTCACAAATTACATCCCAGAGACAGTTCCTGCCTCTTGCGGAAGAATCTGAAGTTCTCACATTGGCCTCGGCAGTTGCCTTAGCAGCAGCAAAACCAGAGTGGACAAAGGTCACCTCAACCCTGAAGTACTGCCCAAGAAGCCGTATATTTATCTGGCTTTTGAGGCAATAATGACAATATATTTGATGGATGTGTAGAAAGGAACTGCAGATGCTGGTTTACACTGAAGATAGACAAAATGTTGGAGTAACTCAGCGGGACAGGCAGCACCTCTGGAGAGGAGGAATGGGTGACGTTTCAGATTGAGACCCTTCTTCAGACTGAGTGTCAGGGGAGAGGGAGTCTAGAGAATTGGAGGTGCGAAAACGACAGATCAAAGCAGGAAATGTAGAATGGTTCATTGTTAGTTGAGAGGAAGGTGACATACAATCAGTAAAATTAAACAGGACAGTTAATCTAGTTAGAGAACTAGGGTGGGGAGGGACGGAGAGAGCGGGAAAGCAAGGCTTACTTGAAGTTAGAGAAATCAAATTCATATTGCTGGGTTGTAAGCTGCCCAAGTAAAATATGAGGTGCTGTTCCTCTGATGGAGTTTACTGTCAATATTTTGTGGAAATGGCAGAAACATTTGGATTTCCATACATGTGTAGCTTAATGTAGAATTACCTAAGCTGGTGCCAGTGATTCACCAAGGTTGCCCACACTTTCACCTTTACAACTTGATATCCCTTAAATTGCCATAAAGTAATGAACCAGCGGCATTGTAAAATAGCCTGAAAATCTTATTTTCACATTGCCCGATTGAGTTTTTAAAAATAGCATCTTAAGGTTAATCTTAATGCTTCACAAATCAGATGGCCATAAAAATATTAAAGACATATCACAAAAATATATTACATTTTACACTTTATTATATGTACATATTCCAATCTTTATTTAACACTCTTTAATTTTTTTAATACCTTTAAAATTGCTCCCTGGCTTTTAGACCAGGCCATCATCTTCCAGACTATTTCTGATCTCATCACCTCTGGTAATTTCCTCTCCAGTTTCCAACCTTATCATTCCATCACCTCCAACGTGATCCCGTCACCAGTCATGTGTTTCCATCTCTATCCCTTTCCGCAGAGACCACCCCCTTTGCAACTCCTTGGTTCACTTATCCCTTCCCACCCAAACTATTGGGCATTTGCCCCTGCAATTGCAGATGTAACATCTGCCCCCCAACTCCTCCCTTGCCTCCACCAGAAGGCCTAACAGGTGAGACAGATGTTCAAAGGCACCTCCTGTAACCTCATCTACTGCATCTGATATTCCCGACGTGGCCCCCCTGTACATTGACGAGACCAAGCGAAGACTCAGTGACCATTTTGCCAAACACATTGCTCGATCTGACAAGGCTTACTGGATCTCCCAGTTGCTAACTATTTTAATTCCCCTTTCCATTCCCAGTATGAAGAAGGGTCTCGACCCGAAATGTCACCCATTCCTTCTCTCCAGAGATGCTGCCTGTCCCGCTGAGTTACTCCAGCATTTTGTGTCTAGCCATATTGACCTTTCTGTCCTAGTCATCCTCCATTGCCTGAGTAAAGCCACAGCCAAGCTAGGAGAACAGCACCTCATATTCCACTTGGGCAGCTTGCAACCCAATGGTATGAACATTGAATTATCTCATTTTAGGTAGCTACAACCTTCCCCTCTCCCCCTACACCCCCCTCCTCTTACATCCCTCGCTCCACTTCCTCCTCCCCCTCTCCCACCTAGACATGCACCTATTTTCCCCCATCTCCTCCTATTCCACCTACATTCCCTTCCTCTAGCTTCACAATTTGCAACTCCCAAAAGAATGCTTTTTTTTCTGGGGAAATACTGTCACTTTTTAATTGACTGCAAATTCTGGGCATAAATTTCTTATTCTGGTCTGCTGATAACTAAATATAAAGATACTACATTAAACTAACTGCCATTGCTAAGAATGCTTTCTTTCCTCTTATAATTCCTGCAACATAATTGGTATCCGCATAACACAAATCCCTTAATTTCTACTATTATTAGTTTTATCCTCAGTTCAATTCAAATAGTTTTCATAAAGCATTGGCCTGGATGTTAATCAATGTGGGATGCAGCAAGCGAGATAACTAAGGATGGGATTTAATGAACAGTTTGAGAAATTGCTTACTAATATTGAAGAGAGAGAATCAAGGAATAGAGAGTTGAATGTAGAAAGGAAAACTGAAATAAAATTGAAAACCTCTTCCCCTCTTTTGGAAAAGGAGCCATCATGTTGAAGATATGAATGGAAGATGAGGTAAGAATCAGAAATGAAGGAGAACATGGAGATAGAGTACAACAAGATCTTGCAGAAATTAATGTGCGAGTCCATGGGACTGATTGGAGATATTTTATATATATTCAGTGTGGCAGGAAAAGTGAATTCAACTGGGCTGGTGAGAAGGTCATTAAAATAATCAGACCACAAAGCAAAAATATGTAACTACCAAGGCAGAGGAAACGTGAAGACGACATGTTGTGAATGCTGGCATTTGATATCGGAAACTTGCTTAGTGGAATTCTGGAACTACTTCTCCCAAAATGCTTTGGTTCTGGGTTAATTAATAGTTTTCAACAATATATTGTTTTACAACTAGGTGGAACAAGCAATATGGATCAGATGTGGCTGCAACAAGATTATGTAAGGCAGCGTAGACATGAGCCATGGTCACTTGTTGGTGGAGTAAGTTGCATTATTGCTGCGATGTCAACCTTGTCATAACCACAAAAACCTTGAACTTGAAGCGCTACGTTATGACGCGATGGGCCTTGTATCACAGCTTCTCAAAGATACATTCAGGAGAAAACATACGTGGGCCTCCTATATGTAGGAAGATTGTTGAATTGATAGAACCATTATTAGAAAAGGCGTGCATCGATTTTATTAAAATAAATAAAAAATACTTTGAAATTAAAAAACCGCATGATCAAGTCATCGGCGACTCGGCATACAATTTAAAACGACAATAATCCTAAAAATGTATTGGAAAATTCCACTATCAGCTTGTGTACTAAAATACATTCATATTTTTATTCTTTTTTACAGTTTTGTCCCGATAGTTATTTGAGCGAGAACACACTGAAAGCTTGCTGTCAATGTGGAGCTAGAGAGGCGGGTTATCTAGCAGGCAAGCTGGTTGTAATCTGCTCTGACCTGAACTACACCCAAGGTCGGTGTGCCCGCTGGCCGCCCGCCCCTGCCCTACCTCAGTATGGGCGCAGCAGCCGCCCGCAGCGCAGCCATGGACAAGGCACCCCGACTCACGCAGCAGTACATGGTCCCAGCAGCTCCGCACAGTCGCCAGCTCCAAGGTCAACCAGCTCCTGCCGCTCTCCGCTCAAACCCTTTGCGTCAATACGTTCAACGCGCCCTCTAGCTGAATATATGTCCATTGCTTCAATCTCAGCGTCACCATTGCTTCAATCTGTGCCACTGTACAATATTCCGTTTCGCACTTGTGCGCTTCCTGGATTTGGTCATGTCGTTAATGATAGGCGCAGAATTAGGCCATTCGGCCCGTCAAGTCTACTCCCCATTCAATTATGGCTGATCTATCTCTCCCCCTAACCCCATTCTCATGTCTTCTTCCCATAACTCTTGACACCCGTACTAATCAACAATCTATCTCTGCCTTAGAAATATTCATTATACTTGACCTCCACAGCCTTCTGTGGCAAAGAATTCCACAGATTCACCACCCTCTGACTGAAGAAGTTCCTTCTCATCTAAAGGACAACAGACAATAGGTGCAGGAGTAGGCCATTCGGCCCTTCGAGCCGAAGGAACATCCTTTAATTCTGAGGCTATGGCCTCTAGTCCTAGAATCTCCCACTAGTGGAAACATCCACATCCACTCTATCCAAGGTTTGATCAGAATAACGCATATATTTTCCAATCAAATTTACATGTGTTTATCTACTCGTTCGCACATTGCCTCGTCTGCAACACCTCTTTTTACAAACTGGTTGCCATGCTCTCTGGATGATCACGGTGTGCTATAAAAATATTTATTTGGAACAGATTGGAGGCATTGAAGTTGTTGATGGTACGTGTTCTGTAGAATAAATCTAGTCTCAGTAAAGGTAGTTCTACCATAAAGCGATTTCCAAGGAATCTCATGTTTATGGGACACTAGACTAAGTGGGACCCGTTGGGTCCCTGTCACACAGGAGGCTTGGTCCCCCAACACAATATTCCACCACTCACCCATAGCCCCCAACTGCACAGGCGCAGCTCATTTCCCCTCATTCCTAGCACTTTCCCCCCTCCTCTTCTTTCCCCTCTCCTCCTCCCCTCCCCAATCCTTCACCTCTCTCTCCCTCTCCTTTCCCCTACCCTCAGTCACTCCCTCCCTCCCTACATAACTTTTCCCTCCCATCCCCCCTCCCCCTCCTCTATTCCCCCTCCTCCCCCACTCTCCCTCCTCACATCCTCCCTCTCCTTTTCCCTCTCCTCCTACCTTCCCCCATCCCTCCCTCACCTCTCCTTTCCCCGACCCTCATTCATTCCCTCCCTCCCTCCATCCAGAACTCCTGTCCCCTCCCTACTTCCCTCATCTCCCTCTATCCCCTCTCCTCCCCCACTCTCCCTCCCCAGGATCTCGAGGTTGCCGCTCCTCTCCCTTCTTGCATGCTCCGGAGGAGCATCAGCCAAAAGCAACACGTTTTTTGTTACTGCAAGCAAAAAAATACGACTGTGCGGAACATGATGTCAAGTTCAACAATCTTTTCTGCCAGCATGTGACCCATATCCCTCCATTCCCTGGATATCCATCTGCCTATCTAAAATCATCTTAAATGCTTCTATCTGCTCCACTGCCACTGCTGGCAGCGTGTTCCAGGAACCCATACTCTTTAAAAAAACAGGACTGTACATCTCCTCTAAACTTTGCCCCACTCACAACACTTTGACATCTAGTCTTTGATACCATGTGAAAAAGGTTCTGACTATCTTCCTTACCAATACCTCTCATCTATATTACTAAAAGTAAAATCTTGACTGCTTTTGACTCACTGTAATGTGAATTCCGAGAGAACGCCGCCATTTACGGCCGTAATTTTTGGCCACCTCGCTCAGAGCCCCCCTCCGCCAGACTGGACCGGAGGATTTTTCCCATCGATGAAAAATCAGAGAGATATTAATGTTTTTAAAATTTCTGCCATTCTCTCTGCTGCCCTCGCTGGCGGCAGGGGGGAGGGACTATAAAACCCGGAAGTCTCGTGACTCACTCAGTCTCTGCCAGACGGAGGAAGCGAGAGGGTCACGGCTCTCTGAGCTGCGAATAACACTGAACGCAAGTCTACTCCACGGTGAGTCCCCGGGATGTGGTTTTCAGCAAATGTGGTTGTTGTTTGCAAAGTGTTTGCCCAATTAGGTTGGCTTTTTAAAGGGCTTTCAGCAAATGTGTTTTGTTGGCTTGCAAAGTGTTTTTGTCCAATTGGCTTGGCTTTTAAAGGGCTTGCTTGCAACAGTTTTCGGATGAATAAAGCGTGAATAAACATTTTATTAGATCAGGACAAGATTGGCGCTCATTCTCTGATTTTCGCTTAGTTGCAAGATGGCGCCGATTACCAGGAATTTCCGGTTAGCGGCATGCTGCCGCTGAACGCATCATTTCCGGTTCGTGGCAAGAAGCGAGAGGGTCGCGTCAATATGGCACCGAGTGCAGGCGCTGTTGAATAATTCAAGAGAGCTGACTGCTCTGTCTATGGTGAGTGTGTTTGTTGGATGTTATTTAAAGCACGTTTTGGCTTCACCAGCAGCAGCCTCTACAGGAGGCTTTAAACATTCGTTTTACATACTCTATATTGAACATGTTCTGAAGTTACTTGACATTTTAGTATTGGGTAAGTGCCTGTGAGTGAATGAGTGTGTGTGTGTGTGAATGAGTCTGTGTGTGTGTGTGTGTGTGAATGAGTCTGTGTGTGTGTGTGTGTGTGTGTGTTGTGTGTAAATGAGTCTGTGTGTGTGAATGAGTCTGTATGTGTGTGTGAGAATGAGTCTGTGTGTGTGAATGAGTCTGTATGTGTGTGTGTGAATGAGTCTGTGTGTGTGTGTGTGTGTGTGTGTGAATGAGTCTGTGTGTGTGTGTGTGTGTGTGAATGAGTGTGTGTGTGTCTCTATGTGTGTTTGTGAATGAGTGAGTCTGTGTGTGTGTGTGTGTGTGTGTTGTGTGAAAATGAGTCTGTGTGTGTGAATGAGTCTGTATGTGTGTGTGTGAGTGAGTCTGTGTGTGTGTGTGTGTGTGTGAATGAGTCTGTGCAAGAGCGGAACTCGCTATCAAAACATGGAGGGGACCTGGGGATACAATTTTTTGGCGGCCACACGCGCATGCGCACACCGGGTTAACTACATCCATGTGTGCCACGTCTCCCTCCTCCAATCACCGCGCTCTATCCTCAATCCCACCCCCACCCCACTCCTCCCTCCTCCAATCATCGCGCTGAATCATGTCCCGCCCCCATTGCCTGCTGACCGATGTCTCTCTCGTCCAATCGATCATCAGTCCCGCCCCCTCTGTCTCGCGGAAAGCGGAGATTTCACCGGGTTTTAAAATCCGGATTACAAAAACTTGAGGGGGGCTGTCCACCACCTCTCAAAACATGGAGGGAACATGTCCCCTCTGGCCCCCCGAGTTTTCCGCCCCTGAGTCTGTGTATGTGTGTGTGAATGAGTGTGTGTGTGTGTGTGTGTGTGTGTGTGTATGTGAATGAGGCTGTGTGTGTCATTCAGTCCACCCTTTCCCCCTTCTGTCTCACAGTCTGTCACCTGTTTTGGGCAGAATTTCTGGCAGTTGCTCAGCTGCCAGCCTGCCAGGTCCGAGTGACTGTACTGCCAGGCCTCAGTGACTGAGCTGCCAGCCCAAGAATCCATTCGGCCCACAATGTCTATACTAGCCGTCTGGAAACCAGTACGATCGGCCCACAACACCCATACTGGCGCAACAGAAAGCCGCCCCCCACCCCACACTGGCCAGCAATATTGGAATTGGTGGAGAGGTGGAATATTGCGTTGGGTGGTTGGATGACATTTTCAGTCTCTGCAACTCCACCAATTTTGGTGTTGTCTGCGAACTTACTAACCAACCTGGTCCTGGTCCCTCAATACCTCCAAACTGATCAAAAAGGCGCAGCAGCGCCTTTACTTCCTGAGGCTCAAGAAAGCTCACCTGTCCCCCCAGATCCTGACCAACTTTTACCGCTGTACCATCAAAAGCATCCTGACCACCTGCTTCACGGTATGGTACAACAGTTGCACCGTAGCTGACAGGAAGGCACTACAACGGGTGGTGAAAACCGCTCAGTACATCATCGGTGCCCCGCTCCCTGCCATGGATGCCCTCCACCGAAAACGGTGTCTGAGACGGGCCAGGAAGATCATCAAGGACCCCTCCCACCCTAACCATGGACTGTTTGCCCTCCTCCCATCAGGGAGGCGGTACAGGAGCCTCAGGTCTCGTACAAGTAGGATGATGTACAGCTTCTTCAACAACACTATCACATTGCTGAACTCGGAGTCCCACCGATAAATTTCTCCAGTCTCTCTGTCCACATTGTTTGCTTATTCTGTATTTTTATTTCTATATTGCACTATTACTACGAACAGATGCTAAACTGCATTTCGTTGTACCCATACTTGTATCTGTGCAATGACAATAAAGTTGAATTGAATTGAACCCATTTATGTTTATGTCCAAGTTGTTTATACATATTACAAACAACAGGTCACAGACCTCTACCCAGAATAATACCCTACCACCACAACCCTCTGTCTTCTATGAGTAAACCAGTTCTGAATCAAATGACCAAGTTACCATGGATGCCATGCATCTTTATCTCAATTTGCGTATCACGAGGGGTTATCTAGTGCCTTACTAAAATCACTGTGAACACATCCATTGGCCTGCACTCATCGATCACCTTCATCACGTCCTCAAAAAACTTGATCATTCATAAAATCTGATCTGTCATGAACAAAGCCATGCTGACTGTCCTAACTAGCCCCCAGTGAATGTTTCATTGTTTAAGAGAGTATTGTTGCACGTGTCAATTTTAGCGATTGTTTGTCAATTTCAATAGCCACAGGTTAAAGTGGCAGCTGTGTTCTGATGAAACAATGGTTCCGTTTACTGCAGGGAGCTTACATGAAAGGATTTTTTTCTCCCTTTGTTGTTTATATCCAAGACAGCATTTTCTTTTCCTGTTTGTCAATTTCCAAAGTAACTCTTAAGTGGTTCTCTAGTTTCAGATAGAAAGTGAGTTATAACCAATTCAGCTTGCCTAATGCAGTGTTCCATAATTCATTACTCACATTATATCAAATTTGTGTTACGAAAATATATTCTTACACTCTTGCTGTGGTACACTTCTGTCCCAACTGGCAATTATTATTGTATGAATAGTTGTTGGTGTGTCATTTCAATTGCAGTACCGCAAATCAACCAATTCTGTAATCCAATCTTGTCAAATTTCCTGGTCAATAGGGAAGGAGTTCTTTCCAGAGTACTCAGAAACCTGGCTCATTCTTATTTACCTCTTAAAGCATGAACAAAGATCAGGTTCCTATCTGTTCGTTCCCTTCTCATCTTAAACCTATGTCCTCTGGTTCTTGATTTCCCCCACTCTTGGTAATAGAATCTGTGCATTCACCCTATCAATTCCCCTCATGATCTTATATACCTCTACAAGATCATGCCTTAGCCTCCTGTGCTCCTCGGATAAAAGTCCTAGCTTACCCAACCTCTCCTTATAGTTTAGCCCTCAAGTCCAAGCAACATCCCCGTAAATCTTCCGCAGCTTAACGACATCTTAATTTAGTTTTCAAAATTTCACAACTGCACCAAAATCCTATTGCAGCAGGTATGTATTTCTGTTCTATTAATTTTTCTGTATTATTCTACGTTAAGAAGACTGATCTGAAATACTACCTAGATTGTTTTATCTGCAGATGCAGTCTGTCTAACTGAGTTTTTTTGTTGCCTTTTTGCATAATTCACTTAAATTTGTAGAAACTGTTGATCGGTTCAAGTCAACCATCAGATAAAAAAACAGTATTAAATCAACAATAAACAATATCATAAAAAAGTGTATTAAATCAATAATGAACACAAAGACAAACCAAAAAGTAATGAGGCAACAATAAAAGGCTTGGGTGTGTTTTTTCATTGTACCAGTTTGAAATCCAGAGTTGGTTTGAGTTGGAAAACAGAAGGAATGAATTGGCGAGTGGAAATGATTCTACAGGCACGACTTGATTCATGCATGAAATGTCTTCTTCAAAAATTTTGAAGAATCTTTGAAGTAAAATTTTGTAAATTGGAAAGGCTGGATAAAATGCAGATGTAAATCAGTCCAAGGACCACACATTGAAAATCAAAGTATTATTTCATAACCATCAAGTATATATGGAATTAGTAATTTTGAGTTATACATTTGCATTTTAATTGAATTACAATTAGATTGCTGTAATGTAAATCGATAAAATAGATTAAGTGGGTAATCCCAATTTCAAAGTGTGTTAAATACAGCTTCCAATTGATACTAACTGTACGTGAGGTTCAATTTAATTTAATGTGGTGAGGTTCTGTTCTATTAATTTTGTTTTCAAATATTAAATGTAATGTACATGTGCTTATCCACAAATTAACTGCAGAAATATTTTAATTTTATCACATAGTCTAAAGAATGCCAATGTGCAGCTTTTAATAGTTGTGTATCTTTGAAAGAATACATGTGATGAAAACATCAAAACTATTGTCAATTAAGTCTTCAGGCGTATTCTTACCATCATCTGAGAAAATAGAGATTTCTGACAAGGCAGTCTAAAGGTTGGGAACAAAGTAATAATGAACTGAGAATAACTTGGAACATCTTTCACTAGATAGGGAAATCAAACTCAGTTGCAATATATTCCTACATTCCAGCCTCAAACGTATGTAAGACCTATATAATTGGAGCAAGACATGTTTACTCCTGCACACAAATTACATAGAATAAAGGTCAATGCTGCCTTTGCCTTATTTGCTTGCTGTACCTTCTTGTTGAATTTCACTGATATCCAGTACCTCAGTAAGACCAATACCTCTCAATCTATCACCATTTAAAAAATATTTTATCTATTTTTCTACCATGTGCTTGACCACCCGCTTTTCAATATTACGTTATGTTATATTATATTTACTGTATCCCCACACCATTACATAACCTGATTATATTTCTCTGAAGACGTTATACATCCTCCTTAAAGTGATTGCCTCGCCGAACACCTCCACTCGGTCTGCAATAACCAACCTGATCTCCCGGTGGCTCAGCACTTCAACTCCCCCTCCCATTCCGAATCCGACCTTTCTGTCCTGGGCCTCCTCCATGGCCAGAGTGAGGACCACCGGAAATTGGAGGAGCTGCACCTCATATTTCGCTTGGGCAGTTTATACCCCAGCGGCATGAAAATTTACTTCTCCAATTTCAGGCAGCCCTTACTGTCTCCTCCCCTTCTCAGCCCTCTGGCTCCTCCTCTTCCTTTCTTCTTCCAGCCCCCCTCCCTCTCCCCTCCCAACCCTACATCAGTCTGAAGAAGGATTTTGGCCTGAAATGTTGCCTATTTCCTTCGCTCCACACCCGCTGAGTTTCTCCAGCACTTTTGTCTACCTGCCACTTAGCAAGCTTGGATCTATCCAAATAAATCTAAGTTAATAGTTGTGAATCTTTGAAGGAACTCATGTGATGAAAACATCATCATCCCATCATCCATAATCCTTGAAAAGAACCCTATCCAAAGAGAAGGGTTTCAACCTGAAACGATGCTGCCTGCCTCTCTGGCAATATTCAGCTTTTTGTGTTTATCAACCGTTAAACCAGCATCTGCAGTTTGTTCCTACACATTGGATCCCACACAAGGTTTCTTATTCAAAGTATTGATATAGATTGTGAACAGCTTGGACTCTAGCAGCTACACTATCCTTGTAGCACTCTATCTGCCCCAGCCTCACTCTAAAAAAGGCCCTTTTCATTACCACTCTGTTTTCTGTCTGTTAAACGTCCCTTCATATAATAATCACAATCCTATGTTCTCTAACATCTTATAAGATCTGCTAGAAGTTCAAATACCCTTATCTACTCTGCCAGCTACAACCACAAAAAAATCAAAAAGATGTCTGACGTATTGATTGTGCCCAGTCCGATTAATATGTTTTAATTGCCCTGCTCATACTTCTGTAAAATAGTTTCCAGCATATTTCTCTCAACTGATATCAGGATAACAGGTCTTCTGTTCCCTGTTTTGTACTGTATCTCCCTCCTTTGTTAAAAAGCAATATACATTTGCTACATTTCAATTTGTGAGAAGTGTTTTAAAAATAATAAATGATTAAAGATGATAATCAGTATATTTCAGTCACCTCCTTCAAAACTATTGGATGCAAGTTATCCCAAGTCCCAAGGATTAATTTGTTTTGGGTCCCACTATTTTGTCCAATACTGAGTTTTTAAATGAAGGCTAATTTTCTTATTCACTTTAAACATCTCAATCACTTCAAGAGAGGGTTCAGGGAAATATCCTCGGAACTGACATTGAGACCTTTCAGATTACGGGTTCCATTTCGCATGCCTTTGGCTCCCGACTTAAGGTTCTACAAATGTTCTTTGAGACCTCATAATATTGATCAATTATTGTGGTCTCTGGATTAAACCTAGAGTCAAGAAATATCGACATGAATGCTCAGGAAAGCTTTGAATTGTCATTAACACCAGATGAATAGAGGCATGATCGTGTTGCAGTCGCAGGGCCTTTGCTCTACCATATTTACTTCAACCCATCGTACCCACTATATTATTCTAATCTGCCAGCACTTGTCTGCACCCTATAATGCTTAGTTCTCATCTAGATACTTCCTAAATGTTGCGTTTGTGTCCACTACCTCCTCAGGCAGCATGTTACAGATTGCAACTGCCTTCTGGATGAAAAGATTCTTTCTCAGATTTCCTCTATACTGAATCATTAACTTGCACCTTTTAGCTTTATTTATGCCTGCTGTGGGGAGAAATATTTCTGATAGTTTCCTGTCCGATGCAGAGAAAGACACGTTTCACCCTGAGCAAAACAAAAGCTGCTGGAGGGTCTCTTGAGGAGAACACAAAGCGCTGGAGTAACCCCGCGGGTCAGGCACCATCTTGGAGGGAATATTTTTCCAAAATAAACTTTATTCAGAATAAAATGTCCAGCTGACACAGCATCAGTGCCTGACCCATTCTTCACAACTTCAGGGACAGGTAGAACCTTAGCAGGTAATGTCACTTAGTGCCCACATGTATTGACTCTATGCAAAGCCAGATGCAGGTACACACGACGATGGCCATTAGAATGAGGGCGACATTGGGCATCCTTTTGCCCACTTTGTCAGGACTTGTGCATCTTGACCTATCGGATCCACTCCCTTTGATCCCCAAATAAATGGTGCAATTATCGCCAAGGCAAAGGACTGGGGGATGGGCACACCTGCACCAAGTACAGCAGCCCTGAGAGCACCTCAGTTCTGATTACCACAATTTTCCCTGTTGTCGACAGGAGGCGCTGCTGCTACTGTCCTAATTTTAGTTTGACCTTGGCTATTTTTGTTGCACAACGATGCCCCCTCCAAACCAGATCCCCAGCACCTTTGGGTAGTCAGACGTGATAGTGAAGGGGACGGAAAATTGGCTGTAGCCGGACAGACAGTGTTTCTGGCCGAGACCTTTCTTCAGACTGATTGTAGTAGAGGGGAAAAAGCTGGCAAAGAGGTGAAGATGGTACAAAGCCTGACAAGTCATATGTGGAGGAAGGAATTACAGTTTTTGTTTTAAACCAAAGATGCACAGAAAAAGCTGGAGTAACTCAGGGGGTCAGGCAGCATCTCCGGAGAAAAGGAATAGATGACGTTTCGGGTCCAGACCCTACTTCAGACTGTGGATATAGGTGAGGGGAATTGATAGGCAGGCGAGTGGAGTAAGGCTGGAGATGAAAAGGAGACAGCAGGGTGTGAGATAAGAGGAGTGGCAAGGCATGTTGGTCTTCATAATGAGAGGAGTTGAGTACAGAAGAGGTCCTTCTGCAATTGTACAGGGCCCTGGTGAGACCACACCTGGAGTATTGTGTGCAGTTTTGGTTTCCTAATTTGAGGAAGGACATTCTTTAGAGGTTAATTCTCGGGATGGCGGGACTGTCACATGATGAAAGAATGGAGACTGGGCTTGTATTCGCCAGAATTTAGAAGAATGAGAGGGGATCTTATAGAAACATAATATTATTAAGGGATTGGACAGGCTAGATGCAGGAAACATGTTCCCGATGTTGGGGGAGTCCAGAACCAGGGGCCACAGTTTAAGAATAAGGGGGAGGCCATTTAGGATTGAGATCAGGAAAACCTTTTTCACACAGAGTTGTGAATTTGTGGAAACCTCTGCTTCAGAAAGCAGTGGAGGCCGATTCACTGGATGCATTCAAAAGATGGTTAGATAGAGCTCTTAGGGGGAGCGGAATGAAGGGATATGGGGAGAAGGCAGGAACGGGGTACTGATTGTGGATGATCAGCCATGATCACATTGAATGGCGGTGCTGGCTGGAAGGGCCGAATAGCCCACTCCAGCACCTATTGTCTATGTGAGATGCAAATCCAGAGGAAAGGAAGGATACATTTTTGATTAGAACGGGTGTCAAGGGTTATGGGGAGAAGGCAGGGAAATGGGATTAGGAGGGAGAGATGGATCAGCCATGATTGAATGGCGGAGTAGACACGATGGGCCGAATGGCCTAATTCTACTCCTATAACTTGTGAACGTGAGGGGAGGGGATATAGGTGGAAGGGATCGGGTTCCATTTCCCCCCTACAGACGCTGCTTGCCCCACTGAGTTCCTCCAGCAGCTTGTGTTCTGCTCTAGGTTGCAGTGCCCGCAGCCTGTCGTGTCTCCTTCACCTTCCCACCATGTTGCTTCCAAAGATCACCGCTGGTTACTTTGGTTGCTTCCAAAGATCGCCGCTGGTTACTTTGGTTGCTTCCTCCCCGGTCGTCAGGCAACAGATGGCAGGAACTGACCTCATTCCCTATCCGGGGCGGGCGGGCGGGCGGCCGGTTGGCGGGGAGGAGGGAGGGAGGATTTACTTGTGGTGTGCCGGAGCTATAAGATCTTTGTGCCGAAGTACCAGTGCCCCCAGACAGCCCGGGGCCCGTCGCGGGGGTGACGAGATGACCAAGTTCTCCCACCTGCAGATGACCGCCATGGTGCTGTTTTCCTTCCTGCTGACCCTGAGCCTGGGCTTGTGGCTGCCCGAGGTGCTGAGGGCGTTTGTCAAAGTGTTTGGTTGCCCCGAGGAACTGGTGCCCCACAGCATCGTGCTGATGTACCTGGTGTTTGTGCTGTGCCTGGCAATGCCCGCTCTGCCCCGCGGCTCTGTAAAGGTATGACTCGCCTTTCAGCAGACTTTCACCACGGCCTTTGCTCTGCTAAATGCTGCTTGTTTCAAAGGCAGGCGACGCATTGCAACTTTCTTTCTTACTTTATCACTCTCTCTCTATTTCTATCAATCTCCTGTAAGTGAGCAAGTTTACAGTTGACATTCAGATTGGCACGTTTTAACACGTCCAACTGATCTGATCATTTCTCGCACTTTCAGTTTATTTCAAGTCTCCTGCAACTGAAATATTCTGCTTTTGTAGCGGTCTGTAGTTTGAGGGTGAATTAATAAATTCCCCACAAACTCTAAATATCTGCTGGTATGGTACTTGGCTTATTGAATTGAATAGATTCCAATGTTGAGTAATTGAGTAACTCAGAACTGCTGTAGTTTTGGGAGCAACAGCAAGAGGAGCTTAGCAAGAGATAAGACTGATTGGCTCTAGCCCAAGTGGGAGGAGAGAAGTGTCAGCGCCGGGAACACAGTTGAAAACTGAGGCATTTGGTTTGTAAATCAGGCCATTTATCAGTCAAATTTAAGCAAGACTGCTCTTAGGGAGCGGCAGTGCAGGCATTGAGAATATGTACAGGTGCAATAAAAACAACTCCAACAGCAGCATTACAGGTTGAAATGGGGGAGATGCCTCTAGAGATGAGAAGGATACAGCTTTCATCGAATTACTGGATTAACCTACAGGGCCACAGTCAAGAACACCCAGCACAAGTTACTGTCAAACCATGCTGGGAAAAGGAGAGAAGGGAAACAAAAAGTTTTGGATGGACAGTGACCCAGAGAGCATTACAAATCAGCATAGCACAATTAAATGTGGTTCCAACGGTTCCATTACCTTCAATTCCACCTTGGATACTTCCAGATGCAACAGTAGACTTTACAATATTAGAACAGAAAAACAAGGATAAACAACGTATGTATAATTCATTCATCATACAGGAATACATTGACAGATACTACAGCTTTGTCCAAATTTATACAGATGCATCAAAAGATTCAGTAGATAAAGTAGGAGTAGCATTTATTGTACCAGAATTTCACATCAAAGTAGGGAAGAGGATCAATAATGAGGTCTCAGTATACACAGGTGAAATGATTGCAATATTGTTAGCGGTACAGTGGGTCGAGGATACCAGGCCTTTAAGGACAGTTATTTGTTCAGATTCAAGTTTAGCAATAAAGAGTTTACAGCACAGCCATTCAGACAGTAGACCAGACATTTTGATTGAAATACAACAAACACTATTCAGAATTCAAATGATGGGGCTTAGTCATATTTTTATGGGTACCAGCATTAGAGGAAACGAAATGGCAGATAAGGTAGCAAAAGAGGTAACAAAAAGAAGTAAGATTGATTTAAGTATTAACATAGGTAAAACTGAAATCAAAGACATTATTAAGCAAAGACTGAAGGAAAGATGGCAAAAGCAATGGGAGGAAGAGTGGAAAGGACGGTGGTTCTACAGAGTCCAGAGGAAAGTGGGAGAAATGAGATGTGCAGGAAAACAGAAAAGAGGAGACAGTAATTTCAAGAATCAGATTTGGACACACTGGTCTGAACAGTACACTTTTTATAATAGGCAAGCATAATACAGGCAGATGTGAATACTGTGGGCAAGAAGAGACAATAGAGCATGTCATTATACATTGTGAGAGGTATGAGGAAGAAAGAAGACAAATGAGTGAACGATTCAGAAAAGAAAAAGTACAATTTGATTTAATAGATATTTTACAAAAGAATTCATATAAGTGCTATCAAATCCTATTGCTTTTTCTCAGGGTAACCAATTTGTTCGGAAAGATATAGGTTATTAGTATATAAGTTATAATGTTATTTGATCCACACTCCATACCAGTTGGTGGCGGTAATGCACTAAAAAGTTGTTTGCCAACCGCCAAGAAAAAACTACGAAGAAGAAGTAGAAGAAGAAGAAGAAGGAGAACTTTACTCAGAACTGCTGTAGATTTGGGAGCAACAGCAAGAGGAGCTTAGCAAGAGATAAGACTGATTGGCTCTAGCCCAAGTGGGAGGAGAGAAGTGTCAGAGCAGGGAAAACAGTTGAAAACTGAGGAATTTGGTTTGTAAATCAGGCAATTTATCAGTCAATTTAAGCAAGACTGCTCTTAGGGAGCGGCAGTGCAGGCATTGAGAATATGTACAGGTGCAATAAAAACAACTCCCAACAGCAGCATTACAGGTTGAAAAGGGGGAGATGCCTCTAGAGATGAGAAGGATACAGCTTTCATTGAATTACTGGATTAACCTACAGGGCCACAGTCAAGAACACCCAGCACAAGTTACTGTCAAACCATGCTGGGAAAAGGAGAGAAGGGAAACAAAAAGTTTTGGATGGACAGTGACCCAGAGAGCATTACAAATCAGCATAGCACAATTAAATGTGGTTCCAACGGTTCCATTACCTTCAATTCCACCTTGGATACTTCCAGATGCAACAGTAGACTTTACAATATTAGAACAGAAAAACAAGGATAAACAATGTATGTATAATTCATTCATCATACAGGAATACATTGACAGATACTACAGCTTTGTCCAAATTTATACAGATGCATCAAAAGATTCAGTAGATAAAGTAGGAGTAGCATTTATTGTACCAGAATTTCACATCAAAGTAGGGAAGAGGATCAATAATGAGGTCTCAGTATACACAGGTGAAATGATTACAATATTGTTAGCGGTACAGTGGGTCGAGGATACCAGGCCTTTAAGGACAGTTATTTGTTCAGATTCAAGTTTAGCAATAAAGAGTTTACAGCACAGCCATTCAGACAGTAGACCAGACATTTTGATTGAAATACAACAAACACTATTCAGAATTCAAATGATGGGGCTTACAGTCATATTTTTATTGTTACCAGCACACATTGGCATTAGAGGAAACGAAATGGCAGATAAGGTAGCAAAAGAGGTAACAAAAAGAAGTAAGATTGATTTAAGTATTAACATAGGTAAAACTGAAATCAAAGACATTATTAAGCAAAAACTGAAGGAAAGATGGCAAAAGCAATGGGAGGAAGAGCGGAAAGGACGGTGGTTCTACGGAGTCCAGAGGAAAGTGGGAGAAATGATATGTGCAGGAAAAAACAGAAAAGAGGAGACAGTAATTTCAAGAATCAAGGGAAATCGGGGATAGTATCAATACAAAAGATGAAGCGTACAAATTAGCCAGAAAAAGCAGCCTACCAGAGGACTGGGAGAAATTCAGAGACCAGCAGAGGAGGACAAAGGGCTTAATTAGGAAAGGGAAAATAGATTATGAAAGAAAACTGGCAGGGAACATAAAAACTGACTGCAAAAGCTTTTATAGATATGTAAGGAGAAAAAGATTAGTTAAAACAAATGTAGGTCCCTTGCAGTCAGAAACAGGTGAATTGATCATGGGGAACAAGGACATGGCAGACCAATTGAATAACTACTTTGGTTCTGTCTTCACTAAGGAAGACATAAATAATCTGCCGGAAATAGCAGGGGACTGGGGTTCAAATGAGATGGAGGAACTGAGTGAAATCCAGGTTAGCCGGGAAGTGGTGTTAGGTAAATTGAATGGATTAAAGGCAGATAAATCCCCAGGGCCAGATAGGCTGCATCCCAGAGTACTTAAGGAAGTAGCCCCAGAAATAGTGGATGCATTAGTGATAATTTTTCAAAACTCTTTAGATTCGGGAGTAGTTCCTGAGGATTGGAGGGTAGCTAATGTAACACCACTTTAAAAAGGGAGGGAGAGAGAAAACAGGGAATTACAGACCAGTTAGTCTAACGTCGGTAGTGGGGAAACTGCTAGAATCAGTTATTAAAGATGGGATAGCAGCACATTTGGAAAGTGGTGAAATCATTGGACAAAGTCAGCATGGATTTATGAAGGGTAAATCATGTCTGACGAATCTTATAGAATTTTTCGAGGATGTAACTAGTAGAGTGGATAAGGGAGAACCAGTGGATGCGTTATATCTGGACTTTCAGAAGGCTTTCGACAAGGTCCCACATAAGAGATTAGTGTACAAACTTAAAGCACACGGTATTGGGGGTTCAGTATTGATGTGGATAGAGAACTGGCTGGCAGACAGGAAGCAAAGAGTAGGAGTAAACGGGTCCTTTTCACAATGGCAGGCAGTGACTAGTGGGGTACCGCAAGGCTTAGTTCTGGGACCCCAGCTATTTACGATATATATTAATGATTTGGACGAGGGAATTGAATGCAACATCTCCAAGTTTGCGGATGACACGAAGCTGGGGGGCAGTGTTAGCTGTGAGGAGGATGCTAGGAGGCTGCAAGGTGACTTGGATAGGCTGGGTGAGTGGGCAAATGCATGGCAGATGCAGTATAATGTGGATAAATGTGAGGTTATCCACTTTGGTGGCAAAAACAGGAAAGTAGACTATTATCTGAATGGTGGCCGATTAGGAAAGGGAGAGATGCAACGAGACCTGGGTGTCATGGTACACCAGTCATTAAACGTAGGCATGCAGGTGCAGCAGGCAGTGAAGAAGGCGAATGGTATGTTAGCATTCATAACAAAAGGATTTGAGTATAGGAGCAGGGAGGTTCTACTGCAGTTGTACAGGGTCTTGGTGAGACCACACCTGGAGTATTGTGTACAGTTTTGGTCTCCTAATCTGAGGAAATACATTCTTGCCATAGAGGGAGTACAGAGAAGGTTCACCAGACTGATTACTGGGATGTCAGGACTTTCATATGAAGAAAGACTGGATAGACTTGGCTTGTACTCGCTAGAATTTAGAAGATTGAGGGGGGATCTTATAGAAACTTACAAAATTCTTAAGGGGTTGGACAGGCTAGGTGCAGGAAGATTGTTCCCGATGTTGGGGAAGTCCAGAACAAGGGGTCACAGTTTAAGGATAAGGGGGAAATCTTTTAGGACTGAGATGAGGAAAACTTTTTTCACACAGTGGTGAATCTCTGGAATTCTCTGCCGCAGAAGGTAGTTGAGGCCAGTTCATTGGCTATATTTAAGAGGGAGTTAGATGTGGCCCTTGTGGCTAAAGGGATCAGGGGTTATGGAGAGGGCAGGTACAGGATACTGAGTTGGATGATCAGCCATGATCATATTGAATGGCGGTGCAGGCTCGAAGGGCCGAATGGCCTACTCCTGCACCTATTTTCTATGTTTCTATGTTAATACCAGGGTTTTCTTTCTTGCCATTACATTTCCTGGAAGGCTATTGATTTATTTTTGTGTGAGAAATAAGTTCAAACCTGTGAACCCTTGTCCTACTGGCAATGTTTATTCTACTGTTCATTATCATAAAGGTAAACACAATCGGGGAAGGATGTTATTTCCATAGAAATCTACGCCTCTTCCTTCAGAAACAAAAGGTTAACTTTCTAATCAGTCCTCAAAATCTTCTGATGCTCATGATCACTGCTGTGTAGAAATTGTTAGTGTTTATGTCGTGATCCATTTAAAATTGTGAATCCCTGACACTTGCCTCTCTGGGTGAAAAATATTTTCTCATTTTTCCTCTCGTGCTGATTACTTTAATCTGTGGCACCTGATTATTCACCATACTGTTGAGTATAGTTCTGTATTTATCTAGGCCTCTCAAAATAAAGCCAATTAAATTTCTCCTCAACCCATTCTGTTCCAGGTTACGGAATTAAAAAACTGAACAGGCAACAATTTACCACTCCTGACAACAAATAATCTTGTTTGTACCACAGTCAAGTGTTATCACATATTTACTAATGTGGAAGGTACACAAAAAAGCTGGAGAAACTCAGCGGGTGCAGCAGCTTCTATGGAGCGAAGGAAATAGGCAACGTTTGGGGCCTAAACCCGGTCTGAAGAAGGGTTTCGGCCCGAAACGTTGCCTATTTCCTTCGCTCCATAGATGCTGTTGCACCCGCTGAGTTTCTCCAGCTTTTTTGTGTACCTTCGATTTTCCAGCATCTGCAGTTCCTTCTTGAACACTTTACTAATGTGGAGACTGGAATTGTCTGCAGTACTTAAATAGTGGTGTAACTATTGTGTACGATACTAGCATAACCTACCTGCTCTATTCCATTTGTCAAATAAAGGTCGCATCTTGTCAGTCTTTTCACTGCCTTATGACTTTCCTGCTGTCTTTGACGATATGTGCAGATTCCCCAAGGTCTCTAGTTTCTCGACAGTACTCAATATCCTCTAACATATGTATGCAATTTGCCTTGATCTACCTCCCCAAATGCAATGCCTTCCACCTCTGATTAGATTCAATTTGCTGTTCTTATATCTAACACACCAAGCCATTTACAGTATATGTTATAGAAACATAGAAAATAGGTGCAGGAGGAGGCCATTCGGCCCTTTGAGCCAGTACCGCCATTCATTGTGATCATGGCTGATCATCCCCAATCAGTACCCCGTTCCTGCCTTCTCCCCATATCCCTTCATTCCGCTCCCCCTAAGAGCTGTATCTAACTCTCTTAAATCCATCCACTGATTTGGCCTCCACTGCCCTCTGTTCTTGCAGTTTAAAGGCTTCCTCTTCAGTCAACCACCGAGCTAATTTCTGAATCATTAGCAGTCAGTTTTATTTTATCATGTCCTGCAAATTTGGAATTGTTATTGATTTTTTTATTACTATCACATGAACTGAGATACAGTCAAAAACTTTGTTTTGCATGTTATCCGGGTAAATGTTGCCATTCATGAGTACAGTGAAACCACACATGAGCAGAATAGGCAATGCAAAAAACAAGAAAGGTAATGGAGTGCAAAATACAGCTTTATAGCTGCTGAGAAAGTGTAATGGATTTAACTAGGGAATGCTTCCTTGCCTTATGAGAGATCCATTCATGAGTGTGATAAATTGGTGAAGAAGCTGTTGCTGGATCTAGTGATATATGCTTTGAAACTTTTGTACATTTTTTCTACCAGGGGAGGGTAAAAGAGGTAATGACCAGAGCATGAATGGCCATGATTATGTTGGGTGCTTTCCCAAGGTACATGAAGTGTCAAGGTGGTCGGGGATTTACGTGATGGACAGGACTGCATCCACAATTCTTTGCAATGTATCATGGTCCTGGTCAGAGCAACAGCCAAACCATGTTGTGATGCCTCCTCATAGGATGCTTTATATGGTGCATCTGTAGAACTTGGTAAAAGTAATTGGAGACGTGCTGAATTTCCTGGGTCTTCTGAGGAAGTTGAGGCATCGGTGTGATTTCTGAGCGGTAGTTTCAAAATGGTTGGGTCAGGGCAAATTGTTGGTTATGTTTATGCCAAGAAACTTGAAGGTCTCAACCATTTTCACTTCAGCATCATTGATACGTACTGGGGCACATACTCCACCCCAATTTCTGCAGGCGATGACCAACTCCACTATAGTAAGGGACTGAGAATGCAGCCTTGTGGAACTGATTGTGGTCTATAGGTTAGAAAGTCAAGGATCCAATTACAGAGGGATGCTGAGGTTTAGATGCAAGTGTTTGGAGATGCGTTTGGTTGGAATTGTAATGTTGAAGGTAGAGTTATAGTCAATAAATAGAGTCTGACATCGGCATTGTTGTCATCCAGATGTTTTAGGAACAGTGTAAGACCAGAAGGATGATGTCAGCCATGGACTTGTGGTGTTAGGCAAACTGCTATGGATCAACGTTGTCGAGGAGGCATGAGTTGATGTGCGCCATGACTAGTCTCTCGAAGTACTTCATGATGATGGTCATAGAGCCAATGGGCAGTAATTAGGGGATCGCTGCCATGTTTTTCTTTGGCTCCAGGATGATGGTGGTCTTCTCAAAGCAGGTAAGAACTTTAGAGTCGGGAGAGGCTAAAGATGTGCACAAATACTCGTGCAGCAGGTCAGCACAGGATCTGAGCTGGAGTTTCAATCTGGCTAGTTGTTTTCCATGGGTTCAAATTTAGGTCTTGATCGATACTATACATTAGAAAAGGCAAATTTACTGAGTATTAAGCCCAGTGAAACTTAATTGGTTGTAGGGTTGAATTTGATCACAAAAAACACCCCTTCAACCATTTGCCACTCATTTAAATCCCATGAGCTTTTACTTTTTTGAACAATCTATTATGAAGGATGTTTATCAAAAGCCTTGCAAAAATCCATGTGGACTACATCAAATGCACAGCTCTCACTCTGCCCTCCTTGTTATTTTCTCAAAGCATTAAGCTTAATTTGTTAGACAGGACATTTGTCTAACAAATTCTTGCTGGCTGATTCATCTATGTCCTTTTAATTAAAGCTTTATCAGTTCTACGAATCTGATAAATTGCCCACCACTGAAGTTAAATTATGTAGTAGGCCCCCTTCGGTCATGGGTGATGCATCCGGAGTGGTGGCGCTGCACTGGCAGCAGCGGCTCATCGGCAGTCCCGTTTTGTTTGTGTTTTTTGTGTTGTTTATTTTGTTTGGTTAGTCTAGTTTTTGGTTCTTAGTTTGTGTTTTGGGGGGGGGGGGGGGTTGAAACGGGTTTTGCAGTCTCTCCCTGCGGGGGAATGCGACTTTTTTGTCGTATTCCCCTTCTCTGCCCCCGCCTGCACTGAGGCCTAAATGGAGCTGGCGACCTCGAGGCTCCGGAGGCAGAGCCCGTCAGGACTCGCCCTGAGCTCGCTCCCGTGAGGGCGGTCCGGCTTAGGGCTGGAACAGTGCTCCCGTGAGAGGTTGTCGGGGCGGCCCGGCCCGAGGGAGAAGCGACGCCCAAGTCGTGGCAGGCCGGCCAGAGGGAGAAGCGACGCCCAAGTCGGGGCGGCCCGGCCAGAGGGAGAAGCGACGCCCAAGTCGTGGCAGCCCGGCCAGAGGGAGAAGCGACGCCCAAGTCGGGGCGGCCCGGCCAGAGGAGAAGCGACGCCCAAGTCGGGGCGGCCCTGCCCGGGGAAGAAGCGACGCCCAAGTCGGGGCGGCCCGGCCAGAGGAGAAGCGACGCCCAAGTCGGGGCGGCCCTGCCCGGGGAAGAAGCGACGCCCAAGTCGGGGCGGCCCGGCTCGGGGAAGAAGCGACGCCCAAGTCGGGGCGGCCCGGCTCGGGGAAGAAGCGACGCCCAAGTCGGGGCAGCCCGGCCCGGGGAAGAAGCGACGCCCATGTCGGGGCGGCCCGGCCCGGGGGAGGTTCGGCGCCCATGTCGGGGGCGGCCCAGCCCGAGGCTGAAGACGGTACGGTACTCACGTGAGGGTGGCTGGGACAGTGTTCTGGCGGTGGTGGCCTGAGTCCGGGGTTCGGCCGCGGGCCAGCGGCTGCGTCTGCAGGACTGGTGGGCGGCAGCTTCAACCACCCGGGGCCGTGGTGTTTGAGCCGCGGGACTGATTGTAACATCGCCCGGGGGGTATCGCCTCAGCGCAGAGGGAGAAGAGGAGGGAAGAGACTGCAGACCTAAGACTTTTGCCTCCATCACAGTGAGGAGATGTGGGGTGGACTCACTGTGGTGGATGTTAATATGTGTTTATTGTTGTTTTTATTGTATTATATGTATGACTGCTGCAATTTCGTTCAGACTTCGGTCTGAATGACAATAAAGGCTATCTATCTATCTATCTATCTATCCTAGTTTGCAGTTGATGTGTGGTCGGATGCAAGCCTGGGCAATGCCATATGGAGGACAGGCTGTTGCCCATGCAGCATGTCCCCCCCTCTCCACGTTGCTGATCGATCCAAAGGAACAGCAGGGCCGTTGCAGTTTGGCACCAGCGCTGTCGCAGGAGCTGCCAGAGCGAGGTTGTAGACAACGACGAACTGCCTTAGGGACTCCGACTCCGGATTTTCTTGAGATTTACTCCAGGAGCCTTTTCCATGACTGGATATGGCCACAAGGCAGTGGAGGTTTTAAATCAGAGTTTTCCCTCTCCTAGATGGACTGATGTGCCCCATTTGCCCAAGACTAATGGGGGCGGGAGTGTCTACCTTCCTGTGCAGGTCTATAGCACCTGCCCACGGCCCACTAGTTAATTAACTTAACTCATCTGGTATTGCGTAGTGTATCCTTTACTCCCTTTTTACACAAGAAAGCAACATTAGTTTCAACTGGTTATGCTCCTTGAAAATGGAGACCTGCAAGATTGTAGTTAGGTAGACAAAAATGCTGGAGAAACTCAGCGGGTGAGGCAGCATCTATGAAGCAAAGGAATAGGCGACATTTCGGGTCGAGACCCTTCTTCGGTCTGAAGAAGGGTCTCGACCCAAAATGTCGTCTATTCCTTCGCTCCATAGATGCTGCCCCACCCACTGATTTTCTCCAACATTTTTGTCTACCGTCGATTTTTCCAGCATCTTTCTTAATCAGTTTTTCCAGCATCAGTTCTTTCTTAAACAGAATATAGTTAGAGGTTCTGTATTTTTTTTCCCTTGCTTTAGCAGCTATGATAGATTTAATTTGATCCTGACAATTTGACCTATTCAAAGATAATATGTCCCGTAATACTGTTATGTTTATCATCACCGACATTTTGCACCTAACTGCATTAACTACACCATTCCCAAAATCAACACCTTTTGCAGAGTCGAATTTCACAAGTTACCTCTATGATTTCTTATGGGCCCTACACCTTTCTTAACGGCCTTTCCAACTTAGGAGACCTCCACCGCGACCTCTGGCGACCTTAAGCGACATTTAAAAAAAATCAAGGTCGCGGTGACCTACGACCTCCTACGACCTTCCACGACTATGTGTACGACCTCCTACGACTATGTTGAAGACCTCACCACCAATGGGGCACCTGCCTCTGATGCTGTGTCAGACACAGGAGAAAGGGCTGCTTTGCTGCCTTCAAATGAGGCAGTGAAGGATGGGGTGGTGGTGGGGACATATACTACCACCCTGGTCTCCTCCTCCAGGGGTCTCTCATGCAGGGCTACCTCCTCCTGCACTATCACCTCCTGTGGCATCACCTCCTGCCACTCCTCCTCTTGGGTGGGCAACACCTGCATAGCAGATTTTTTTGAGGGTTGTGCCCTCCCCCTGCGCTGCTGCCTTTTTGGTGCCATCTCTAAAACACGTTTCCTCTCCAAAAAACTCTCCAGCTGTGAATGAACATGCCTTGGAGTGAAAGAGGTGACGTTCTGCTGTTTAAATTACCTTTTTTTCCACTGACCTTTTTTTCACCCCGGAGCTATTACCTTCGACCACCTACGACTAGCATCACAACCTACTACAACCGGCTTCAACTAGATCTACGACTAAAAAAACATCGATTTTTCCCACGGCGATCTATTTTTAGTCGCGGCCAATCTTTTACATTTTGAAAAATATGCCGCGACCTAGCTGAAACCTTGACTACGCGGAGACCACTCTCGCCCACGAAGGAGAGTGACGAAGACCTCCTACGACCTCGTGGCGACCTTGCTCCGCGACTCTGGGGCAGACTCGCCAGAGGTCGCGGTCGAGGTCGCCCAAGTGAGACGGGCTTAAATTTTCACTTTTTTGTGCACTTTTACATTTTTATATTTGCTTGCCAATAGTTTTTTATACTATAGCTATGGTCTTCATTTTTTATTTCACTTGCATTCTTTCTATACACTTCCTGTCTTGCTGTTGAATTGAGCACTTGAATTCTGACATAAACTTCCCTTTTTTTAGCCTAAACCTACAGTACATGGATCTTGTTTTTCATTTGGCAATAATTTCCCCCAGATTTTGGGGAAGTAAGTTTACCGCACATCTGTTGAAACTCCTAAATGCTTTCTCTTGCTTGCTGTGGTACGAATTAAACTCCAGTGGCAGTTACCGGTCAACTTTAGCTAAATCTCTTCAGTCTAGTAAGTGCAGCTAGTGGCGTAGCTTTGAGAGTTGCTGCCTAGCACACTCATGATCCTGACCTCTGCTGCTGTCTATGTCGGCGCTGCATGTTCTCCATGCTCCAGTTTCCTCCCACATCCCAAAGACGTGTGGGTTTGTAGGTTAATTGGCTACTTAGTTTATGTTAGGGGAGTGGTAGAATGCTGTGATTGAAAATTTAACGAGAATAAAATGACATTAGAACAAGTGGGTGCTTGATGGTTGGCATGGAGTCAGTGGGCTCAAGGGCCAGTTTCTGTGATGTATCTCTCTATGACTGTATTTGGTCTTGCCCCATATTATAATTTTAACTTCTATTTTATATTTATTTTTCTATAACAATGTTAAGTTTAATCAAATTATCACTGTATGGAAGTAATAATAATAATAATAATACATTTTATTTATGGGCGCCTTTCAAGAGTCTCAAGGACACCTTACAAAAATTGAGCATGTAGAGGAAAAACATGTAAGGGGAATGAAATAAATAGTAGAGACATGACTAGTACACAAAGTAAAGACAGAATTCAATACAAAACACAGTATGAGGCAATTAATGCACAGATGAAAAGGGACGGGGACGTGGGGCTAAGGATAGGCAGAGGTGAAGAGATGGGTCTTGAGGCGGGACTGGAAGATGGTGAGGGACACGGAATTGCGGATCAGTTGGGGGAGGGAGTTCCAGAGCCTGGGAGCTGCCCTGGAGAAGGCTCTGTCCCCAAAACTGCGGAGGTTGGACTTGTGGATGGAGAGGAGACCGGCTGATATGGATCTGAGGGACCGTGAGGGTTGGTAGGGGGAGAGGAGGTCAGTGAGATATGGGGGGGGGGCAGATGGTGGAGGGCTTTGTAGGTGAGGACCAGGATTTTGTAGGTGATCCGGTGGGAGATGGGAAGCCAGTGAAGTTTTTTGAGGACTGGAGTGATGTGATGCCAGGATTTGGTGTGGGTGATGAGTCGGGCGGCTGCGTTCTGGACCAGTTGGAGTCGGTTGATGTAGGTGGAGCTGATGCCAAGGAGAAGTGAGTTGCAATAGTCCAGTCGGGAGGAGATGAAGGCATGGATGAGTCTTTCAGCAGCAGGCGGTGTGAGAGAGGGTCTGAGTTTGGCGATGTTGCGGAGATGAAAGAAGGAGGTTTTAATGACATGGCGGATGTGAGGCTCAAGGGAGAGGGTGGAATCAAAGATCACGCCAAGGTTGCGGGCCTGGGGAGATGGGGAGACAGTGGTGCCGTCGACGGTGAGAGTGGGGTTATTGATTTTGAAGTACTCTTCATTAATACTTTTTTAATCTGCCCAGTCCACTGCCCTGAAGCTAAATCCAGATTTTAAATCCTCTCCCCTTCTGTTGGGTTTGTGCACTACACTTAAAAATTCTCCTGAGTACAATTAAGGCATCATCATCATTACACTGGCATCACCCCCCAACTCTTTCTCATCAATGACTACATCGGAGCTGCCTCCTGCACCTGTATAGAACTTGTTGATTTCATTAACTTTATCACTAACTTCCACCCTGCCTTCTAATTCACTTGGACTCTCTGGCATCTCTCTCCACTTCTTGATCTCTCTGCCTCTATTGCAGGAGAATGACATATACTATGAACCCATCAACTCCCACAGTTCTCTGGACTGCACCTCTACCCATCCTGCCTCGTGCAAAGAAGCCTTCCCCTACTCTCAATTTTTCTGTCTCTGCCGCATCTGCTCCCAGGATGAGGCTTACCATTCTTGGACATCTGAAATATCCTCGTTCTTTAGTATAGGGTGATTTCACGAAAGGTCACTGGAGCGCAGATCCGCACCCACGTGACCGAAAATTTTAACTGGGGGACAAGCGTCACTTCCGGTACATGTTAGTGAATGGGAAAACACGCACTTTCACACCCGTTAAAAACATCGAAAACGGCCCGTTTTTGAGCTGCAATTTACTGTGCTAGTCGGGGTGACCGTGAGGAACAGCTACCTAAATTTACAGTCCAAAAAAAAGATAGAAACTAAGGTAAATTCAAGAGGGAGCTGAAGGTGTAAATACAGCGGAAGTGCTAGCGGACATTTGCCGTGGAGATTTAAAGATCCAAAATATCGGGAATTATCGCGTTTGCTCGCTGCATTTCATCACAAGTAAGGCATTATTGACTTTTTATCTTTATTCATTTGTTAGATGAAAAGTATTAAAAGTTAAAAATCCGTCAGTTAAATTGCAAAATCGCCCATGGTTCTCAGGTGGGTTTTAACATGCAAAATGAAAACGCTTCTGAAGCTCCATTTACCATTTAAATAATCGTAAACTATCAATGCGTTTTGAAATAAATTTTACTGAGATGCAAGCTGTCAGCTGTTAGTTGGACAAAAGCAGGACATTTTATTATTTGCCAAAATATATTTCTCAATGTTTCTTGTTTAAAGCCTGCACAATCACCCAAACTACTTATTTATTTATTTATTTATCATCTAATAACAGACAAGCCTGCAGCATGGAATGATGTCAACAATCCTGATTGGGCACCCACTGTGAGCAGGATAGACAATGTGCACAAGAACGCCATGCACGTGCAACAAGAAGCGAGTATTAAAGCAGATTTGGTTGCAGCTCAAGCATCTATAGCTCTGCAAGTTGATGGCGTTCTTGTGCACATTGTCTATCCTGCTCACAGTGGGTGCCCAATCAGGATTGTTGACATCATTCCATGCTGCAGGCTTGTCTGTTATTAGATGATAAATAAATAAATAAGTAGTTTGGGTGATTGTGCAGGCTTTAAACAAGAAACATTGCGAAATATATTTTGGCAAATAATAAAATGTCTTGCTTTTGTCCAACTAACAGCTGACAGCTTGCATCTCAGTAAAATTTATTTCAAAACGCATTGATAGTTTACGATTATTTAAATGGTAAATGGAGCTTCAGAAGCGTTTTCATTTTGCATGTTAAAACCCACCTGAGAACCATGGGCGATTTTGCAATTTTACTGACGGATTTTTAACTTTTAATACTTTTCATATAACAAATGAATAAAGATAACAAAGTCAATAATGCCTTACTTGTGATGAAATGCAGCGAGCAAACGCGATAATTCCCGATATTTTGGATCTTTAAATCTCCACGGCAAATGTCCGCTAGCACTTTCGCTGTATTTACACCTTCAGCTCCCTCTTGTATTTACCTTAGTTTCTATCTTTTTTTTGGACTGTAAATTTAGGTAGCTGTTCCTCACGGTCACCCCGACTAGCACAGTAAATTGCAGCTCAAAAACGGGCCGTTTTCGATGTTTTTAACGGGTGTGAAAGTGCGTGTTTTCCCATTCACTAACATGTACCGGAAGTGACCCTTGTCCCCCAGTTAAAATTTTCGGTCACGTGGGTGCGGATCTACGCTCCAGTGACCTTTCGTGAAATCACCCTATATGTGGATTCCTCCTCCTGTTCTAGATGGATTCCTCACCTGCGTTTCCTCTGTGTCCTGGAAGTTTGCTCTTGTACCTCTCCTCCCAGACAGAACAAGGATTGAAAATTCTCTCATATTAGGTAACTAATTTACAAATACCCACCTTCCCCCCCCCACCCCCTATTCCCCCCTCTCTTCCCCATGCCCCATCTGCTGGGCACCCATTTTTCCCTTTCCTCCTCCCCTCCTGTAGGTCACCTTCCACCTATATTCCTTCCTCTACCTCCTATTGCACTTCTGTCCTTATTTGATCATCTCACAGTTTTGTCTTTTCTTATCTGGCCTTTGTCCAAACTGCCAATCAATCTCGCCCCTCTTCCCCCCCCCCCCCTCCCCTCTCTCAAATGTATCCACCTATTCACCTTTTGTGGTAGACACAAAATGCTGGAGTAACTCAGCGGGACAGGCAGCATCTCTGGAGAGAAGGAATGGGTGGCGTTTCGGGTCGAGACCCCTCTTCAGACTGACCCATTCCTTCTCTCCAGAGATGCTGCCCGTCCCGCTGAGTTACTCCAGCATTTTATGTCTGTCTTTGGTTTAAACCAGCATGCCTGACCTGTGAAGTTACTTTGTCAGGCTCCCCTTTTTGTCAATCTCCCCTTTTGGTCTGAAAAACCTAAAAGCACGAAGGTGACCCTGCCTCTCCAAATGGCCTGTATCATTGTGGTTACAATGTTATCCTTCCATAAGCACACAGCTCACCTACCTTACTCAATTTCCTCCTTGCATTTAAATATAACCAGACTTAACTTTTTTCTCTATGTTCTAACCTTTGTTTTATCTGCCTTTTAAACTCCACCTTTATTTTTATGCCTTAGATTTACAGTTTTATTTTTCTCTGTTCTGACTTTTTGTCTGTAACCCTGCCAAGCTAATTTAAATCCACTCCAACAGTATTGTGTAATCTGTCCACAAGGATCTTAGTTTCATCCCTGTAGAGGCACAACTCATCTGCTTATACAGGCCCCATCTTGCTCAGAACGGGTCCCGCTGCCTCCTAAATCTATAGCATCCTGCACTCTCTCTTCACCTATGTGTTCATCATCACTTTCCACATATTTCTGTGCTCACTCACCTGTTGCATCAGAAACGGTCCAAAGATTACTAACTTTTGAGGTTCTGTTTTTTAAATCTAATTCCTAACTTATTAAACCCTATCTTTTTTTTTACCATTGGTGCAGTTATGCACCAAGACTTTTTGCTACTCATTCTCCCCCTCCAGATCTTCAGTAACTGTTCGGTGATATTCTTGATCTTGACACCCATGGGGCAGCATGTTTCTCTGGAATCAGATTTGCAACCACTCATATGCTGTCTGTTCTGACTAGAATATCCTATAACTCTTATTCTTTTGACTTTGCTGCTCCCTCTTTACAGTTGAACCACCCTTGGTGTTATAGTCTTGGCTCTGACTGCACTCTTCAGGCAAAATCTCCCCATCATTTTCTATTTAGTGATGCATTGCCGATTCCCTGAAATAAATAAATAAATATCTGAGCTTTTTGCGTGTATGTGATGATCATCCATTTCCTCGTTGACTGTGCTATTTTGAACTGCACATAATCAGCTGTAAATAATATCCCTGAAAGATTCAGCTTTGAGGACATCAGCAGTTGTTCAGCTTCCAAAACTTGGAGCACAAACCTATCCAGCTGAAGAATTCCTCCACCTGTGGTTATCCAAGGCATGGGAAGGCTCCTGAAATTCCAGCAGGGGATGTGCAATGCATGTGTTGGAGATGTCCTGCCATACTCCCTTCTGTTCCAATTAGCACACGAAACAGAAGTTGGTTTAATTTAATTTAATTATTTTACAATGTAAAATTGTATGGTTGTCCATGCAGGCTATGCAAATCTCTGTGCTCTTCAGCAACTTTGAGTTATAAAAACAGGAAGGCAGATTATTATCTGAAAGGCGTGAAGTTGGGAAAAGGGGACGTACAGTGAGATTTTGGGGTCCTTGTTCATCAGTCACGCATGCAGGTACAGCAGGTAATGAAGAAAGTGATTTGCATGTTGGCCTTCATAACAAGAAGAATTGAGTATTGGAGCAAAGAGGTCCTTGTGCAGTTGTACAGGCCCTAGTGTAGAGCTAATAAAGAACACACCAACTAATGGTGCAACAAGTTTATTAGCATATAGTAAAATTACCCTGCAGGTAGTTTTCACCGTGACTACATCCCGACTAACGACTAGTGGCTAAAAATGTTATAACATATGGTGATTGTAAGGAAAGGCCCGGACTGGATTATAGATCCGGGGAGGTGTGTAACATATGTGTGTTAGTATTAGTTAGAGCAGATCTACATCTTTCCTCTTGAGAAAATAAAGTAACTGCGAATACATATATGTGAGTATAATTAATCGGGCTAAACTGGTGTCTGATTAAAAAACAGCCACTAGTCGTTAGTTGGGATGTAATCACGATGGTGACTACTTGTAGTGTAACTTTGCTATATGCTAATAAACTTGTTGGACCTTTACTTGGTGTGTTCTTTATCAGCTCTACATGGTGTCAGAGTGTCTGGACCATTCTCCTTCTAGTTTATCTGATTTTTTTTTTTTAATTCCCCAGTGTATATCTTTTTTCTCCCTTTTCACTTTATTATGGCTCAGTCATTCAAGAAGCCTGACCCTCTAGTTTTCGATGTTGACCTCAGCGAGCGTTGGCGGATTTTTGAGAGGGATTTTAATGTCTATATTCGAGCTGCCCATCGCGGGGCACGACACCGAAGAGCGCCTGCTAAACTCCAGTCAGACAACGGAAGCCAATTCACCAGTCAGTGCTTCAAGAAATTTGCCCAACGATGGGATTTTCGTCACATTACCAGCAGTGCTGAATACCCTCAATCGAACGGCCAGTCCGAAGTGCCAAACAGCTGATGGAAAGATCTCATCTGGCAAAGTCCAAAGTTTACCTGGACTTACTCAACTTGAGAAACATTGCCCATGACCCAGTGCTAGGGTCTGCTGCCCAACGCCTCATGTCAAGGCAAACCCATACCACGCTACAACCACAGGTTCTCAAGCCAACAGTAATTCAAGCACAACTTCAGCGTAAGCACGAGATTCAAAAACACTCGTACGACAGAACAAGCAGACCACTCGAGCCGCTGGCATGGGCTCAAGTTGTGAGGCTTCAAATCCGACAAGGGTCACGGATGCCTTGGTACAATCTGGGCTCATATGTTGGTCGACTCTAATGGAGGGACTTACCGGCGAAACCGTCAACACCTTCTACCAGTGAAGGAACTACATCCTATAATACCGTATCCAGATGTTCCTGGACTGTTTCACTCTCTCTGCCCCAACTCCGTTGTCTGCGCCCAGCATGTATCCTGCCTTATTGCCATCGCCAATGGTGTTCCACCCTCCAGTCTCCTCTCACCTGTCTTACGGGTCTACGGTTTTCCACCAGCCCCCGGTCTCACAATTCTCTCCGGTGAAGGATGGAGATGCGAGCCTGTACCGTACACGCGCAGGTCACATTTGCAAACCACCCCTTAAATACGGGGACTATGCTTCGCCTGCTCCAGTGCTATTTCAACAGTTAGTCTTTCCAAAAATAAAATCTTTGAATTTTGCGCAGGCAAAGACCACTGCCAGTACTTCCTTTTCAATTTGAGCATAGCGTTGGTCGGTCTCAGACATTGTGTGAGAGGCACATGCCACAGGTCTGTTGTCACCCTCACTGGTGCTCTGAAGACAGGCAGCACCCAATCCGTACTGGGAGGCATCACTGGTTAGCGTTACCGGCAGTTTTACATCAAAGCAGGCCAGAGTCGGGGCACAGGACAACTGTTAGTCTCCAATTGGAGGCCTGTGTTCCTATTCCATTTCTGACACCGTGTAGAGCTAATTAAGAACACACCAAGTAAAGGTCCACAAGTTTATTTGCATACTAGACTAAGTGGGACCCGTTGGGTCCCAGCCAGGGAGGGGGAGGGAGGGGGGGGGCTTTCTGGAGTGCTAGTACGGGTGTTGTGTGCTGAAGGGACTGGTTTCCAGAGGGCTAGTACGGACATTGTGGGCCAAAAGGATTCTTGGGCTGGAGGCTCAGTCACTCAAGCCTGTTGTGCTGGCAGCTCACTCACGGCTGGTGGGCTCGTAGTTGACTCACGGCTATTCCTTGAAATTCCATTTCAAGCCGGGTGCAAGGCCACTAAATTCAAGTGCAGTTTCATACCACTTCAAGCAGGGTGCAAGGCCACCAAATTCAAGTGCAGTTTCATACCACTCGAAGCAGGGTGCAAGGCCACTAAAGACTGAGTCGTGACCTCTCCCTCCCCCATCTTGCAGAGAATGAGCCACGCCCACACTTCCGGGTTTTATAGTCCCTCCCACCGAAAGAGGCGTGATTGACAGGAGAGGGAACCTCAACATTCTTTAAACACTAATAACCGAGAAAAATCCTCGGCACCTGATGAGCGGAGGGGGACTCGGATTAAGATGGCCTAAAATCACAGCCGTACGTGGTAGCGTTATTTCTAAAATCAATATAAAGCGCAAACAGGAAGTGGTCAAGATTAGACTTTTAATTATATAGAAGGCAAGGCAGCCTTAATTTGGCAAGGCAGCCTTAATTAGGCAAGGCAGCCTTAATTAGGCAAGGCAGCCTTAATTAGGCAAGACAGCCTTAATTAGGCAATCCAGCTTTAATTAGGCAAGGCGGCTTTAGCATTTTCAAACCAAAGTCAACGCAACTTTAGCACTTTCAAACCAAAGGCAATGCAGCTTTTGCACTTTCAAACCACAGGCAACACAGCTTTAGCACTTTCAAACCAAAGGAAACGCAGCTTTAGCACTTTCAAACCAAAGGAAACGCAGCTTTAGCACTTTCAAACCAAAGGAAACGCAGCTTTAGCACTTTCAAACCAAAGGCAACACAGCTTTAGCACTTTCAAACCAAAGGCAACACAGCTTTAGCACTATCAAACCAAAGGCAACACAGCTTTAGAACTTTCAAACCAAAACACACTTTTGCATTTTCAAACTACATTTTCAAACCACATTAAGGGCACTGACAGGTCAGTAAAACCACTCACAGTTTAGTAGACATGTGTTCAGTGTTATTCACAGCTCGGACTGAGAATTGCAACCTCTCGCTCCCCCATCTTGCAGGGAACTGAGGCACCTCCACACTTCAGCGTTTTATAGTCCATTCGAAAGGGGTGTGGCCTCCAGGAGAGAGAATCTCAACATTTTTAAAACACTAATAACTCTTTTATTTTTCATCGATGGGAAAAATCCTCTTGTCCAGCGGAGGGGGACTCTGAATAAGATGGCCAAAAATCACAGCCGTAAGTGGCGGCGTTTTTTCTAAAATCAATATACAGTGCAACAGGAAGTGGTCAAGATGAGACTTTTAGTAATATAGAAGATAGTCAAGTCACATTTATTTATATAGCACATTTAAAAAAAGTGCTTTACATTTGTTATAAGAATAGCACAACAAAACAGACTACATACATATATACATGTAGCCCTCACTCAGAGGACGTCAGGAAAGGCTTGGGAGTATAGATAAGCCTTTAGTCTTGACTTAAAAGAATCGATGGAGGGGGCAGTTCTAATGGGAAAGGGGATGCTGTTCCACAGCCTAGGGGCTGCAACCGCAAAGGCGCGGTCGCCCCTGAGCTTATGCCTAGACGTGGGATATTCAGCAACCCCAAGTCGGCCGATCTGAGGGGCCTGGAGGTGGAGTGGTGGGTGAGAAGACTTTTTATGTAGGTGGGGGCAAGCCCATCGAGGGCTTTGTAGACATGGAGGAGTATTTTGAAGTTTATACGGAACCGCACAGGGAGCCAGTGGAGAGAGGCCAGGATCGGGGTGATGTGGTCCCTTTTGCGGGTGCCCGTCAGGAGTCTTGCTGCGGCGTTTTGGACCAGTTGCAGGCGAGACAGGGTAGATTGGCTGATGCCAGTGTAAAGGGAGTTGCAGTAATCTAGGCGGGAAGAGATGAATGTGTGGATGATCTTTTCCAGGTCATCAAACTGGAGGAATTGTTTTATTTTAGCTATCATCCGAAGCTGAAAGAAGCTAGCTTTTACCACGGCATTGCTTTGTCAAATTTCAGTGCTGAGTCAAATATCACACCAAGGTTTTTGACGTGAGGTTTGAGTAGTGGGGTAAGGCTTCCAAGGCTGCCTGCTATCATTTTGATTGAGTCCGAGGGGCCGAGAAGGATGACCTCAGACTTACTCTCGTAAAGATAGTAAAGTTACACTAGAAGTAGTCACCACCGTGACTACATCCCGACTAACGACTACATCCCGACTAACGACTAGTGGCTAAAAACGTTAATAACCTATGGTGACTGCAAGGTAAGACCCAGACTAGATTATGGATCTGAGGGGTGTGTAACATATGTGTGTTATTATTAGGTAGAGCAGATCTACACCTAGTGAGACCACACCTGGAGTACTGTACAGTTTTGGTCTACAAATTTGAGGAAGGACATTCTTGCTATTGAGGGAGTGCAGCGTAGGTTCACGAGGTTAATTCCCGGGATGGAGGGACTGTCAAATATTGATAGAATGGCATATGAGTTGAACAGGTACTTTGGATCCATCTTCACAAAGGAGGACACAAACAATTTTCCTGATAGAGTAGTGGCCAGAGGATCTGGGGTGACGGAGGAACTGAAGGAAATCCACATTAGGCCGGAAATGGTGTTGGATAGGCTGATGGGACTGAAGGCTGATAAATCCTCAGGGCCTGATGGTCTGCATCCCAGGGTACTTAAGGAAGTGGCTATAGAAATCGTGGATGCATTGGTGATAATTTTCCAATGTTCTCTAGACTCGGGATCAGTTCCTGTGGATTGGAGGGTAGCTAATGTTATCCCGCTTTTTAAGAAAGGCAGGAGAGAGAAAACAGGGAATTATAGACCAGTTAGCCTGACATCGGTGGTGGGGAAGATGCTGGAGTCAATTATAAAAGATGAAATAGCCGTACATTTGGATAGCAGTAACAGGATCGGTCCGAGTCAGCATGGATTTACGAAGGGGAAATCATGCTTGACTAATTTTCTGGAATTTTTTGAAGATGTAACTAGGACAATGGACAAGGGAAAGCCAGTGGATGTAGTGTACCGGGACTTTCAGAAAGCATTTGATAAGGTCCCACATAGGAGATTAGTGGGCAAAATTAGGGCACATCGTATTGGGGGTGGAGTGCTGACATGGATAGAAAATTGGTTGGCAGACAGGAAACAGAGCGTGGGGATTAACGGATCCCTTTCAGAATGGCAGGCAGTGATTAGTGGGGTACCGCAAGGCTCGGTGCTGGGATCGCAACTATTTACAATATACATCGATGATATAGATGAAGGGATTCAAAGTAACATTAGCAAATTTGCAGATGACACAAAGCTGCGTGGCAGTGTGAACTGTGAGGAGGATGCTATGAGAATGCAGGGTGACTTAGACAGGTTGGAGTGGGCGGATGCATGGCAGATGACGTTTAATGTGGAGAAATGTGAGGTTATCCACTTTGGTAGCAAAAACAGGAAGACAGATTACTATCTAAATGGGGTCAAGTAGGCCCCGCACCTAAGGCCGGCCCTGCATCTCGCCAAGCTGCAGTGATCACGTCAACTGTCCTGCTGGATAGTCCTATAAGCTCGAAGGGTCTCTTTAAATCCTGCAAATTAATAAATCAATACGATCATGCAGTGGATGCAGTGCACGACTGATAGGTTGAACTAACCACTGCTCCTGTCTGTGAGCAAATACAGGAGCTTCTTTCAGCAGACCTTTTTACAATGGAAACCATGGTTGAGTAGGCCAACTTGGGACTACTCTAATTCCTCTTGCCTCGTCTTGAATTATCTTTTGGAGGCATCTTCCGATAAGGCAGAATGAGGAATTTCTTGACCTGGTGTCTGCTTCAATCTTGTACCCACATGGCAGATGTACAGCGGACACCCATATTTTCTTCGTATACCGCGCACAAATGGACTTTGCTAGTGCATCACATGTTTGAGACTTACAGCTACCCATATGGTTAACATACGCTACTGCTGTTGTATTGTCCCGATGTAGCCTGATTTGCATATCATGGTCTTTTCCACAATACGTTCTCAATGCCAGGAATGCTGCTAGCATTTCCAAATAGTTGATGCCATATTTTATGGCCAAGTCTCAACTCATCCACATTCCACCTACCACCACAACTAGTATAGGTCAGTTACACCCCAGCCCTCACTTTGTAGTGCTATTGCGGGCTTACTAGGTACAATGAACCCTGTACCCTCGTGTGTGCTCAATCCCCCACTGAAATTCGGATATCGACTCTGTCGTCAACCTCGTGCATCTATCAAAATGTCCCATGTTCAATTTTAGGGCAAGAACCTTCTCACGAACCAAGCTTTCATAATGTATGGCTCTATAACTGGGAAGGCGGTTACCAGCTTGCCTATCACCCTCGCAATCTGTCATATAGTAGACTTCTCATTCTTTAGTAAGCCTGTGCATGCATCTCCAAATTCTGCTTCTTATCTGTAGGTGGGGTCACAGACCTATCTGAAAAATTTATGACAAAGCTTAGATATGCGATAGTTTTTGTCAGCTCAAGCCTGTGCTTTCCTGGTTGAATAACAAATTCTAGATCTTCTAGGAGTGTCTAGGTCAGGGGTGGGGAACCCGCATACGGCCTTCTAGGGCATTAAGTGCGGCCTTTTGAATTAATCCAAATTTTGTAGAAAAATCCTTTTATTTTTATTAATATGTTTTTGTTCGTCTTATTATTTTTATTTTAATCTTAAAATGAACGCATTTAAAATACCAAAGAGTAAAAGAAGATTCAACAAAATAATCCTATATCAAATTGAAGTTTCTTGGATGCGGCCTTATTAGATTACAGCTAACTTAATGCGGCCTTCCAACATGAAAAGGTTCCCCACCCCTGGTCTAGGTTGCTAAAACAGCTACCTATGTGTCATATATCATCTTTCCTATGATGAGCATGTCAACTATTTCCTGTGACTCTAATGTATTGGTACCGGAAAGAATGCATCTTCGAGTTCGAATGAGGCCATAAAGCAATATCAATAATCAAAAGTTTTGCTGAATGAAAATCCATTCTAAAATGGTTATATTCCAAGCCCATGTTCAGACCAAATCATTCCTGATTTGGTATACTCCATCTTCCTTAGACCTTGTGAAGATATTGGAAATATATTCATCTTGTTCATGAACAATCTCCTCAATCATATCCTTTATTGTAATTTCACTACCTCCACTCGTACAGCTATATATTCCTCTTTAGACCGTTTCACGGGAATTTGGGCTTTTCTTGCTGTGGAAGAAACCGGTCAGGCAGAACGTCAGATTTATAGCCATTTACTAGACTATGTGGGATCCCAGCTTCACACGGGAGGGCTGGTCCCACATTGCAATATTCCACCTCTCCACCAACTCCAATACACACACACACACACACCCTCCACCATACACACACACACACTCACATACACATACACACACACACACACACACACACTAACACCACATATATGAGAGTAAACTTTCTTGAGTCTACTCACACGGTTGAGCGCGGTCCTTCCACTGTGGGGCTACCGCAGTCAGCGGAACCTCCGCAATCAGTGTGACCTCTGCATTTACCGGAAATTACGCAATCAGCGCGACCTCTGCACTCACTGGAAATTACGCAATCAGCGCGACCTGTCCACTAAGCGGAAGTTACAAAATGAACGGGACTTTTGGACTAAACACAGTTGGACTTAATAAAGCATTTATTTCTTCCAAACACAGTCGGACCTAATAAAGCATTTAATTCTTCCAAACACAGTAGGACCCAATAAAGTATTTATTCCTTCCAAACACAGTTGGACCTAATAAAGCATTTATTCCTTCCCAACACAGTCGGACCTAATAAAGCATTTATTCCTTCCAAACACAGTCCGACATAATAAAGCATTGCAAGTACAGTTTCAAACACAGGCAGGGCAGCAGGCCGAACAACTCATGGCATTAGCATTTCATTTCATTTCATTTCCAATTAAGCTTTGCACTTTCAAGCACAGGCAGGGCAGCAGGCCAAACAACTCATGGCATTGTCATTGAGGGCTAAAAAATCAATTATTGCAAGTGCACTGCAGACTCACAGTTCAGTTGATTCACAGCTTAGAATGACAGTCGTGGCCTCTCCCTCGCAATCTTGCAGAGTGACTGACTCATGTCCAGGCATCCGGGGTTTTATAATTATTTTATAGTAAGAATTTTAAATCTTAAGATTTCCTTTAGCCAATCAGAATGTCCCAGATGGTGATGTTAACCTTCGGTACATCACAAGTCTGGCAGTTATCAGGATTAACATGCTTTTCAGCATTGTCCTGCATGATCTCCTCATTCAGCTAATGTGAAGTCAGGTATACTTGCCAGTTCTGCCTCTACTGGTTCACTTATCCCCAAGGGAATGGCAAATTTTATTCCAGAATGCTAGCAGCTCTTTCTTAGTCCTAAGCTGAAAGGTCCATTTGTTGAGAGAATCCTCAAACGCCCAGCCTCTGAGCGGGAGATATCCTCAGATAACTGAATTGAACTGCCTGTATCAGTGCAGTGCACCTCCCCATTACCAGCCTCTCACTCTTGTGAGTTGACTGATAACCTCAACCTTAGATGTTGAGGCAGTACCTCCCTGGCCAGTATTGTCCTTTTGGACAGCCAGTTCCTACTTGGTCTTCTCACAACCCGGGGTCGACAAGCTGCTTTTCGGAGCTTTTGTGGAGTTTGCTGTGCAGGCGCCCCTGTCAGCGTCACCAAGCCCGGGTCGCCAAGCTGCTCCCTTTCGGAGCTTTAGCGGTGGTTGCTGTGCAGGCCATGCTGTTGGCGTCTCCGAGCTCGATAGCAATGGCTGCCACCGACGTCACTCGTTGCCGTCTTTGCCCGCTGAATTTTCAACTGCACATCTCTTCTTGTTTCTTGGTTTGTCCATTTTTTGGAAATCAAACCCGCATTGAAACAAGAAGCTCCTTTCCTGCAAAAAAACCTTACATTTACCGTTAAAGCTCTGACGGAGCATTTCCGAATGCATCCGTATCTCGCGCCATGCGTCGACGTATTGATGTGCATGCGGGCTGGCAGGTTCTTCACATAGTCTCGTCACGGGACTTTGAAATAAAACTAGGCATCGATTATAAACAATTGAAATTATATGTGTCAACTGTTGCAAAAAGACTGAACAAATAAGGTGAGGTTCTACAGCTTCTTGCCATAGAGTTCTGATGTAGTTCTCAAAATTAATATTTTACAAAGCACTGAATTGGAGCCTAATCTTGATGAATTCAACAGAGTTTGATGTACATTTAATTTAATATTCTGTTGGGAGATACTATAAGGAATAATCTTGAAGACAGCGTAGGTTTTGGAGTGCGATCAGCGTAGTAGGTTGGAGTAGGTCAGCGTAGGTTTTGGAGTGCGATCTTATGAATAGTCAATCTACTGGACTTGTTGAAGATGATATCACTCAGTGTGGAGTGGGATAGTGTAGATTTCAGAAATAATTTCTGTTTTGTGATTGGTGATATTAATATTTGGACTAGAGAGTAGTAGATATTAATCATGCAAGAAGATAGTACAGGGTAATGACTCATGATGAATGGCCTCTAGGTAGCTGGTTGTGTGTGCAGCAGAGATCTATGTCGGGAATGCTGATGTTTTTAATTTTCTGTAAATGATTTAGAAGATAGGACAACTTGCATGCTAAACAACAAAAGCAGCATGTAAGAGCCAAGTATCTCATAACCAATAGATCGGAGCATAGTTCTGCAGTCCCACCACTTCTAGTCAAGCATAGTGTTGGACAATTACATAGAAAACAGGAGGAGGTTGCTCCAAGAACCTCCCAATCTTCAATAATGGGGGACCCAATGTGACCATGATAAAGAAAAGGATGAAGTATTTTCAACAATATTCTACTGTAGTGCTAAACAGATCATCCATCCACAGGTCTAGATCCAACGTCATCACAGAAGTCAGTCCCTGGCCAATTTGATTCACTCCATGTGATATCAAGAATTGTCCTGGATACCAGAATGATTATTGGATCCAACATCCCATCTGTATTACTGAAGACCTGTGCTCCAAAGCTGGCTCCATCCAAGATGTATCAGGTCATGAACTACCTGACAATGCGGACTGGTGCCCAGCTAATCCTGTTTATTAAAAAAAACAAGTCAAATTCAATCAACTAATTACTGTCCATTGAGCCCACTCTTAATTTTCAGCAAAGTCATAGAAGCTCTGGCAACAATTTTATCAAGAGGCACATAATCAGTGTTGCCATTTCTGATTTTGCCAGGACCATTTAACTCCAGACCTCCTCAGAGCCACGATCTAAACATTGACAAAATAAATGAATTGGAGAAGTGAGGTAAGATTGATTATCCTTGACAATGGGGAAATGTTCAACCACATGGCATCAGGTTGCCCAGTATAACTGGTCAATGGTTGTCAAAGGAGGACAGCCCATCAGCTGGAGTTGTCCGTGAAACAATGAAAGGTTGTTGCGATTGTCAATCATTCCACTCCCAGGACAGCACTGTTCGAATTCCTCGGGACAGTGACTGAAGTTCAACTATTTCAATGACCTTCCTTCCATCATGAAGTCCAAAACGTTTGTTCACTGGTGATTGCGCAATCTTACTTTCTATTCAGAACTTCTCAGCAAAAAGAGTATCCTACTAGACTAAGTGGGACCCATTGGGTCCCATGTTCACACGGGAGGGCTGGTCCCCCAAAGCAATATTCCACCTCTCCACCAATTCCAATATTGGTGGCCAGTGGGTGGGTGTGTGGGGGGGGGGGGGGGGGGCTTTCTGGAACGCTAGTATGGGTATTGTGGGCTGAAGGGACTGGTTTCCAGAGGGCTAGTATGGACATTTTGGGCCAAATGGATTCTTGGGGTGACAGCTCAGTCACTCAAGCCTGATGTGCTGGCAGCCCACTCACGGCTGGTGGGCAAGCAGTTGGCTCACGGCTATTCCTTGAAATTCCATTACAACCAGGGTGCAAGGCCAGCAAATTCAAGTGCGGTTTCATACCACTTCAAGCAGGGTGCAAGGCCACCAAATTCAAGTGCAGTTTCATAACACTTCAAGCAGAGTGCAAGTCCACCAAACTCAAATGCAGTTTCATACCATTTCAAGCAGGGTGAAACCCACCATAAAACCACACAAAACACCACATAAACACCACACTCATAGTTCAGTAGACATTCAGTGTGTTCAGTTGATTCACAGCTCAGACAGAGTCGTTACCTCTCCCTCCTCCATCTTGCAAAGATTGCCACACCCACACTTTCGGGTTTTATAATCCCTCCCCCCTCCCACCAGAAGGGGCGTGGCCTTCATGGCATGATTGACAGAAGAGAGATTCTCAACATTTTTAAAACAATAATAACACTTATTTTGGGGAAATGATGGGGAGAATCCTCTGCACCAGTTGAGCGGAGGGGGACTGAGTAAGATGGCCAAAAATCACAGCCGTAAGTGGTAGCGTTTATCTAAAATTATTATATAGTGCAAACGGGAAGTTGTCAAGTTTAGACTTTTAATCATGCTTTATTTCAAACCAACCACCACCAACAACCATTTGCAGTGCTTTATTTCAAAACAACCATGTTTTCATTTTCAACCACATTAAGGGCACTGAAGGTCAGTAAAACCGCACTCACAGTTTAATAGACATGTGTTCAGTGTTATTTACAGCTCAGACTGAGAGACGTGACCCTCTCGCTCCCCTCCCCCCCCCCCCCCCCCCCCCATCTTGCAGAGTGACTGAGGCACTCAACACTTCCAGGTTTCATAATCCCTCAGGAAGTGGCTTGGCCTTCAGGAGAGAGAATCTCTACATTTTTTAAACACTAATAACTTTTATTTTGCATCAATGGAAACATCCTCTTGTCCTGCACAGCAGAGGGGGTCTCTGAGTAAGATGGCCAAAAATCACAGCCGTAAGTGATTGTGCAGCAGAGTTTTTTCTAAAATCAATATACAGAACAACGGGAAGTGGTCAAGATAGGACTTTTAGTAATATAGATGCTGCTTTAGATCTAGACATAGTCTGATAAACTTTAAGACCGTTCATGCCACAAAAAGACAGGCAATGACCAACTCCAGCAAGAGAATCTGACCAACCCTCATTACCATCATTAAGTACCCCACTATCAATAGCATGAGGTAATGGGCCATGGGCCAATCATATAAATGGGCATAAGAGATTGCCCCATGAAGCTCACAAAGTAACAATAAATACAAGGATAAGGGCACAGCAGCAGAATGGTGCAAGATTGTGCTGCAATCTGAAGTAGTGCAAAAAATATTCATCAACAATTATGGATTAATCAAATGAGGTTGGGAAGAGAGGATTTGCAGCAGCATTTCTGGAAATAGGATGTGAAGGGGCAATTGGCTTACAAATCTGAAAGAAGCTCTCAAGTTTAGATGTCAGCTTTCAACATCCTGTATATTCTTCCATAGGGTAAAGATGCGAAAAGTGAACAGCTAGGGTGGTAAATGTCCTTGACGATCCTACTAGCCTTGCTGATGGAGTGGATAGAAAGAAGTGACAAGCCTGTGATGGACTGGGCTGTCTTTACCACTTCTTGCAGGTGTAGATGGCCAAGAGTAGAGTAGTTGCCAAACCAGGTTGAGATGTATCCCGTCCGAATACTTTCTACAGCAAATCTGCAGAATGCTCGTGGGCATGTCAAATCCTTATGATACCCAAACAGTAAATATGCACTTTCTTGATCACCGTACCAGTGCGAAGAGGCCAGGTTAGGTTGCTAGTGATACGGCTGCCTAGGTATCTGTCGCTGTTGATCATCTCTACAGCAGGGCCACTGAAGAGAACATGATTGTGTTCACCTCCGCGCTTCCTCAGGCCAACAATGAATTATTTTGTCTTGCTGATGTTAAGGGCTAGGTTGTTGTACTGTCACCATGACACAAGGTCCTTGCTCTTTTTTTGTGCCATTCTTATCGTTGTTGAAAATCCGACTGACAATATTGGTATAATCGGCAAACAAAGATTGGAAGAATGTGGAAGGCCGAGTATCCTGTGGCAAGAGTCCCAGCTGATACTCCACAGCTTTTCCACCATCCAGGAGCATAATGGAATGCTCACCTAAATGAATGCGTCACCAAACCTCAGGAAGCTCGACACCATCCTGGACAAAACAGTCCTTTTGACTCGCATCCCATCAACTACCGTGAACGTTCATTCTGTCCACAGTGGCTACAACGCACGCCATCTACACATTGCACTGCATTTATGCATCCATGCTACAAAGGCAGCATCTTCCAAACCTGTGAATTCTTCATAAGTTTATGTTCATAGTGATAGGAGCAGAATTAGGTCATTCGGCCCATCAAGTCCACTGCGCCATTTAATCATGTCTGATCTATCTCTCCCTCCTAACTCCAATACAAGCTTGAAGAACAGCAATTCATCTTCTGTCTGGGAAAACTTGCAGCTTTCAAGGTTCACTGTTGAATTCTACAAGTTCAGGTATGAGAGTCGAAGCATAGATTGGGTAACTGTATTGAAGTACATGTGGCTTTTGTAGACAGGGCAAAACCTGAGCTTCCCGTTGCCTATCAATTTCTCCATCCTACTCACAACTATCGGTCTGTGCCTCCTGCATTGTGCCTTGGACAACTTCAACTCAGAGTGAAATTGGTTTCGGGTGGGATTGGTCCTTGATTGGGCAAATTACATGTGTCATTTTGACTCCTGGACGTTGAATGTAAAATAAGGCCTCAGAGGGACTCTGGCAGGAGACGCTGGTTCAATGTCACCTTCTGGTTTAATGGGGAGGACTCTCCTGGTTCACAGGACATGTAAAATATCATGAATTTGGGCTTCATTTGAACTAGTCTTTTTTAGTATTTAGAATTGAGTTCTATGTATTTTGACAAAAGTGCAAAAGAAATATTATTTGGAGGAATGGATAAGGAAACTGGAAATCCTGAAATAAAAATAGGTAATACAAATACAATTGACATTTAAAGTTGAGGAGCTGTCATTGGAATAGTAGTCTAGACTATTGGAAGATACTTACAATGTTGTGCTGTGAAAAGGGTATGTGGAACAGTTGGACTAAATCCTTTACGAATACTGAGATCTAAAGCTATGAAGGGAGTTTAGCTGGATTAGTTTTGATTGAGAGGTGATTAAGGATTGCGAAAGATGAAGGAATTTGGGGAATGTGAACTTGTACAGAATCATTTTTTAACTGATTAGTACATATTGGGAGATGTTGTGGAAATATGGAAACTTTGAGCAAATAACATTTGTAAAATAATCAAACTTATAATCAACAAAGATAACAGAACAGGAACTGTGAACAGAATTAATTTAAGTTTCTGTTCATGGATATGACACATTTTTTTTGCATTTAGCTATACAATCTTCCTAGAAGGTTAATGTTGTTCCAAGCTAATTTGGGTCCCTCATTGCTATTAAACTTGGGTTGACTGAATTAATTGTGAAGGCTCAAACTGAAACAAAGTAGATTGACTCTTTTCTCCTTGTTCACTTTCACTCAGGTCGGGTCTCTCTTGTCATTGTAAATGTAGGGTAAATGCGAAGTCAAACAACTACACTCTCGGCAGAGATGTTATGTTAATGTACCTAGAGAAATTTGTGAAGGGAATTCTGTGATGCTGGATCAATAACTTATTGTGCATGAAACTCTTAAGTCACCATGGTACTCTTAAGATTTTGAATCCATGTAATTGATGTACATTAGGAACCGTAGGGATTGCAGCACTGAATGCCAAAAGGTCTCTTCAGAATAGCTCCAACCTAATATTATTAATTTAATCTTGATATTTCAATTCCTTCCAATGATTTCTTGGTTCTCTTTTATTTAACTGAATGCATGCACGTGGCTATACATGATTTTTTTTTTCTAATCCCACTGCCATCTATTTATTGGAGTACAGGTCTAAGTGGAGTAATTACAACTTTTTATTAAGCTCTTATTGAAAGGGAGTATTATTTGTGATGTTTCAGGCTTGAAACAAAAGAAAATGTAGCATTCTTAATGTTTAAGGGAAATGAATGTTAGGGCAAATAATTTGTTAAATTCAGCTAAGTCTGGATTTTTATAAAATGTAACATTTTTGGAAATATTTTACACAAAACAAATCACATGTTTTAATTAAATTGATTATTATTTGTGAACATTAAATGGATGATATAGTGCGAAACCTCAGATATTTTCTAAGCCAGTTCCTTTAAGTGTGACATAACGAGTCAAGCCATTGCTTTCAAAAACATTTATTTGGGAGTTCAGCTCTCACATTTTGATCGGTTCCGTCAGGCACGGAAATCGCTTTCAAAACGTTGGGGGGGACACAATTTCTTGGCGGCCGAGCGTGCGCGCATGCGCGCACACACGCGATGTTTCGGCCAAGGGCCCAATGGCCGGTAACATCGGCAATTGACCTGGTTGGTGACCGACTCCGAACTTTGGCAACAGCAGCTTCGTCCGCCCCGAATCGTGGGGCTTCAATCGGCCCGTTCGCGGGGTTGCAACATCGGGAGCCTCAATCATCTCGACGCACCAATTTGACCGCGGGGCGGTGGAAGATCCTGAGGTCGATTTTAAGCTGCGCCGGGCGATAAAAAGCCCCGCGAACGGGCCGATTCGAGCTCCGCTTTGATCTTTGCTCCACCAGGATGTCTCCCTCCTCCAATCACTGCGCTCTATCCTCAGTCCAAACCCCCTACTTCCTCCTCCAATCATAGCGCTGATTCATTATGGGCCCCCTCCTACAGCCTGCTGACCGACGTCTCTCGTCCAATCGGTGCCCTCGATCATCAGTCCCACCCCAACTGTCTGGCGGAAAGCGGAGATTTAAAACAGCTTTTTTAGAGTTTTAAAATCCGGAATACAAAAAATGGGGGGGGGGGGGGGGGGGGGGGATCGTCCCCCACCTCTCAAAACGGGCGGGGGGGGGGGGGGGGACGTGTCCCCCTGTCCCATTAAAGCACGATTCTCCATGTACTTTGAAATGTAACATTTTGGAACGATTCTCTGAAAGATCTTAGTCGGACTGTTCCTTCTAATGTCAATTGTCCATAGTCAGCTAGCAAATATCGAGCATGTGAGTATGTGCAGAACTCGCAATAATAGGCATTGCAGTAGTTAACATAGATAGGGAAATTGTAGGTACAGATATAATGAAAATGTTGCTTGCAGCAGTTTCACAGGCACATGGACACAACATCCAAAAAACATAAATTATAAATAAATTACACAAATTCTATAAGACAGTGGAAAGGAAAATACTATGCAAAAAAACAAGGTATTACCACAAAACACAATAGGAATTAAGTTCACGGTAGTGCAAGAGGTATTCCGCAATTTTCTTTTGCTGAGGAAGAGTTTGTGCAAATTGGTTCAAGAATCCAATAGTTGCAGGGAAGTAGCTGTTCCTGAACCCGAATGGGACCTTGGAATACTGTATCTCCTGGCCAACGGTAGCAGTGAGATGAGAGCATGGCCTGAATGATCGGGATCCTTAATGGAAGATGCCGGGTTCTTGCGGATGGTGGGGATGGCCTTTAATGAATTGGGCTGAGCTCTCTGCACCCTCGTGTTCAGTGATTCGGAATTTGGACAAGAGATTTGGCTATTTTCTTGAGGTAATTTAAAATTTGAACATCGGTATTATTTTATTGTTTCTAGGTTGAGGATAAAGCCATCTTGATCACTGGATGTGAAAAAGGATTTGGCTTTGCTTTGGCAAAGCATCTACATGCCAAGGGGTTTTCTGTTTATGCGAGCTGCCTTTTGAAGGTGAGTCCATTACATCTTCTATCGATGTTGGTTTAAAGATGTTCTGTGCATTTATTGATCATCTCTGCTTTATTTAGAATTGTGTGATGATGGAAAAATGAAAACCCCTGTAGTTTGACTAATCTGAAAAATGTAGCTTTTGGATAAAAATTGTCAATGAATTATGAATAAAACTTTATGCTGGATTCTCATTCTATTAAAATGCCTTTCAAATATTAATAGCCATCCAGCTGACAGTGAGGGTTTTGCAATTGACCAGTTGGATTAGTACCCAGTTCCCAGAGGAAAAATAGGCTATATTCCAATACATTTTCATACCAAATTTCTTCAATATCCAATTGAACCTCTATGGTGCAAGATTAATATTGAAGTTAGCCACAAAACTAATGTTTCAGAAGGCATCTTATAAACAGAGGACAAAAAAATATTTGCTACAATAGGATTTAGCATACGACCTAGTTATGTCAAGCAATAGTATGCCCATAAAATAAGATGCAATGATCTTGGCCTGTACTCACTATGTTATTCACACTTCCTCTACAATTACACATTTAAACATGCACCAAAATCAGAAGTTACCATGTCTGAAACCTTGCAAATGAACTTTTATGCACTCTGCAAAACATTCAAGAGAAAGGACTTTAGCAGTGGATCTCGTGACGCTATTTCTAATGCCAACTGGAATAAACAGAAAATTGTTCTGTTTCTGTACACAGCTCTTGTGAACTTTGTTAAACTTTGGCATCTGTTACCTAAACTCAGGCATGACCAGCAGGTTCTGTAGCAATCTGACTATAGTATACCATAGCTTAGAATTCATAGGCAAATCCATTACGGTGCTGAATTCATAGGCAAATCCATTACGGTGCTGAATTCATCTACACAGGATTAAAGCCTCTGTACAATTAAACACATAAATGCACATTTTTTTGCATTTCCACCAACAAAACATTTTATTGTACTCATTTTGTATCATCATTCAATTTGAAGTGGTAATAAATAATAGAGCACTCGAGCATGGAATTGAAAGACCCAAGGACTGAGCTATTTATTAAAGTAATACATCACATTTGCATTTTTATTTATTTTTTGATTGTTGAATCTGAGCTTTTATCCATTAATTTGAACAAGTTGATATTATTGTTAAAGGGTAGAAACCCCTAATGAAAAGGGAATGGAACTTCACTTATTTTGCCTGCTATCTTCCTATGGTCACATGATGCATTGCTAATCAAATAGGTGTTTATCATAATAATCAATCACTTTTGTTTGTATGAAATTCAGAATTTCCACAACATGAATTCCAGTACTGAACAGATTTGAATTATAGATCCGATATCCACCTTTGCCTCTCATTTATCAAATCATAATGGTCATAGTTATTTGAATAAGGTTGATAGTTATGTTTTTTCATTTTTTGTTATGCAAACAAAGAAATGAAAAGGTAAACTAAGTGCAAAGCTATGTGATGGCCAGAATGTACAGAATGCCAGCATTGAGAATTATGTTTCTGGAGTTTTTAAATTATTGGTTTATTCATTTCAAAACCAGGGCAGCTCTTTGTTATTTGTATTTTAATTGACGATGCATTTTAAATGCACAGGAGGAGCAAGGAAGTATATTGCCAGTGAGGGAAAAGTGGTGAATTTATTTATTTCTATTGACTAGAAGACACAGTGAATTGATTATTTGTGTACTGAAGTATGAGATGGGAAAAATAGTGAAGCAAAATCAATTTAGTGTTCAGTGGAACATAAAATAAAGGAGCAGTAGACTTTCAGGTTTGAAACATTTTTAAAGGTAAAATTTTAAGATGTTTCTTTGCCAAGCAATTATTGCAATGAATGCCTAGGTAATTTAGAAGCTGCTAGTGGATAAAGTGAAAATGTAACATTGGTGCCTTGGGAGAAATGGTTATTACATGTGTGACCATACCATAACCCCCCAGGGAAATGTATACAAAAAAGTAAGATGTAAATCCTCCATGTTGGATGTTTTCATGGCGTTATCTTCTTCGGGTATCTTTGTTGAATAATCCTGTGAGAACTCTTTAGCCAAGTCTAACCTTCACCCAGGTGTCACATGTGCATACATTGTTGCGGGTTCAATGATGCTCTTAGTATGGGGCGGTATTAACACGATTCCAGCTAAACCGTGTTTTCCATTTGGCAATTCTGAGAAGACGTTACATTTGACTCCTGCTCTGGTAAAGGTTGGGTAATAAAGGATGGGTCCTTGTTGGAATGTTTGTCTTAATTCTGACAGTTCTTGAAAAAGTAGTGTAATTATATTTTTCTTTGGAAGGATAAAAACGAAGGTCCTCAAATACTTGAGAAGATGAAATGTGAGCGTCTAAAAGTTCTTCAAATGAACGTTTGCTCAGATGAGGAAGTGCAACAGGCGGTGGAATTTGTAAGGAGACATTTGAGGGATCCGGAGAAGGGTACGCTGTGGGTTTGGTTTTACATTGAACCATGTTATATCAGCAGGATAATTTATGAGAATGTGTTTAAAGTTACTCTGTTCCTAAACATAAAATAATTCCTAATTTAAAAAAAACATTAAATAAACCTGAAATAAAGACAGAAAATGCTGGAAGTATTGAATTGGTCAGGTGGCAACCATGGAGAGAGAAGCAAAATTAAAAATTTGGGTGAATAGGTTTCTATCAAAACCGTGATGAACTGTATATCAAACAGGAAATTTAATCCACTTCTTCACAGATGCTGTTTTACCTGCTGAAAATTTCCAGCATTTTTTGTTTTTGCATAAATTTAATTGTAGAGGTAAATGAGTGGGATGCTGATTTTGTTTAATTTAGAGCATGAAAACAGGCCCTTCGGTCCATTGAGTTCACGCCGACCAGTGATCACCCCATTAGTGTCATTATGATGTGGACTTGCACAACTTATTTAGGTTTACCTGAATTTAATTGAATTTCCTTTATTGTCATTCAGACCTTTCAGTCTGAACGAAATTTCGTGCCTGCAGTCATACATACAATAATACAATAATAGACAACAGAACAGACAGTAAACACAAATTAACATCCACCACAGTGAGTACACCAAGCACCTCCTCACTGTGATGGAGGCAAAAATCATCTTAGGGCTGCAGTCTCTTCCCTCCTCTTCTCCCTCTGCGCTGAGGCGATACCCCACCGGGCGATGGTAAATCAGTCCCGCGGCTCACCGAGCTCCGCGAACGGCCCGGTTCAAGCACCGCGGCCCGGGGTGGTCGAAGCTGCCGCCCTCCAGTCCAGCGGACGCAGCTGTTGACGACGTCGTCCACTGGCCAGCGGCCGAACCCCGGACTCAGGCCGCCGCCGCCAGAACGCCGTCTCAGCCACCGGAGCACCGTTCCAGCCCCGAGCCGGGTCACCCTCACGTGAGCGTCTCAGCCCCGCGCCAGGCCGCCCCCACGGGAGCGCCGTTGCCCTCGAGCTGGGCCGCCCCGACGGGAGGGCCGATACCCTCGAGCTGGGCCGCCCCGACGGGAGCGCCGTTACCCTTGAGCTGGGCCGTCCCGACGGGAGCGCCGTTACCCTCGAGCTGGGCCGCCCCGACGGGAGCGCCGTTACCCTCGAGCTGGGCCGCCCCCACGGGAGCGCCGTTACCCTCGAGCTGGGCCGCCCCGACGGGAGCGCCGTTACCCTCGAGCTGGGCTGCCCCGGCGGGAGCGCCGTTTCCCTCGGGCTGGGCCGCCCTCACGGGAGCGTCTCAGCACCTCGCCAGGCCGCCCTCACGGGAGCGTCACAGCCCCTCACAGCCCCTCACGGGAGCGCCGTTCCAGCCCCGAGCCGGACCGCCCTCACGGGAGCGAGCCCAGGGCGAGTCCTGACAGGCTCTGCCTCCGGAGCCTCGAGGTTGCCAGCTCAGCCATTAGGCCTCAGCGCAGACGGAGGCAGAGAAGGGGGATACGACAAAAAAGTCGCATTCCCCCGAAGGAAGAGACAGCAAGCCCTGTTTCAACCCCCCCCCCCCCACCCCCCCACACATAAACACAACCCAAAAACCAAAAACCTAGCTACACAAAACGAAAAAAACAACACAAAAAAGCAAAAACAAACGGACTGCAGGCGAGCCGCAGCCGTTCAACAGCGCCGCCACTTCCAGAGATTATATAGTTATAGTTTATATAGTGACAAATACATTAAAAAATAATTACGGGGAGGCTACGTTCCCAGAAAACTGGCTGTATCGTGACTTTCCGTAATGCATATCTGTGTATATGTTAAGAAACGGGTGTTGATAAAAACTGTGTTGAATTATTGACTTCCATCCCCACATTCATTCAGAGCAAAATTTAATCGATATCTCAAATTTTTGGGTGATAATTTGTGAATTCTTTAAAGGCGGATTTCCATAACCCAAATAGTTGTTACACAGCGGTTGCCTGTATATGATTTCTTCACTAAAATTTGATCCAAGTTCTAAATGCAATAGGCATGTAACAAAGTGATCTGATTTGTACATTTAGGTACAGTAGGTTAGAATTCAGTTTTGAAACTAAAAATGATGTAAAAAGACACCATTGATCCAATTTTTTCTATTTCATTTGTAAGCACGTGTCAAACTTTTGCACTAATGTCCACTGAGACATGCTTTTGTTAACTACAAACAGTTACGTTTATGGTTATTCCAGATGGAAGCCAGTCTCCAGCCTACTTGATTCACATTATTTGACATCAAGAAATGCTTGAGAACACTGGATGATAAGAATATTTTAAGAAACTGTTTAATTTAAAGATAGAGCATGGAAGCAAGCCCGTCTACCGCATCCGCGCCAACCAACGGTCACCAATCGCACTGGTTCTATCCTACACACTCGGGACCATTTACTGAAGCCAATTAAATCTGCGTGTCTTTGTAATGTGGGAAGAAACCGGAACACTCAGAGAAAACCCACGTGGTCACTGGAAGAACATACAAACTGCATAGACAGCACCCGTAGTCAGGATCAAACCCATGTCTCAGTCGCTGTATGGCAGCAACTACCACTGCGCCACTTGGCTCATTCAGTATTTTCTCATATTTCTTACTGCTTTGTTAGCTGACCTTTCTATAGAACGTGTAGTACAGATAACTAATCCTTGGTAGACACAAAATGCTGGAGTAACTCAGCGGGCCAGGCAGCATATCTGGAGAGAAGGAATGGGTGACGTTTTGGGCTGAGACCCTTCTACAGACTGAAATTCAAGGGAAAGGGAAATGACAGATGTAGACGATAATATAGAGAGATATAGAACAAATGAATGAAAGATATGCAAAAAAGTAACAATGATAAAGGAAACGCGCCATTGTTAGCTGACTGCTGGGACAGAACAAAAAGCTGGTGTGACTTGGGTGGGGGTGGGATGGAGAGAGAGGGAATGCAGGGGTTAATGGAAGTTGGAAAAAACCCATATTCATACCCCTGGATTGTAAGCTGCCCAAGTGAAATGTGGTGACGGAAAGTCAAAACCCTGCAAGCTGAATCTGCCATCTATCACAAATGACAGCACACAAAGTATTGTGTAGATATACACTTTATCAACAGATCTTAAAACAAGGAGGGAATTCTAAAGACATTACTGTTATGTATTCGGGATGCTTAGCACACTTGAATAAAGGCTCGGACACGGGAGTAATCTTACAAGCTTCTTTACTACAGGACGCCACCTTGAGTCTCCCGCACATGCGTACTTGCACAACATATGACAAGACATTCATTACATATGCTAATTACATATGCTAATTATCACATACCTAACACTCCTCCCCCTTTAACTTGGAGGCAGGTAATACCATTTCTATTACATACCTAACACTCCTCCCTCTTTAACTTGGAGGCAGATAACACCACTTCTATTACATACTCAACACTCCACCCCCTTTAACTTGGAGGCAGGTAACACAATTTCTATTACCTACATAACACTCCTCCCCCTTTAACTTGGAGGCCGGTAACACCATTTATATTACATACATAATACTCCTCCCCCTTTAACTTGGAGGCAGGTAATACCTTTTCTATTACATACACCGCACTCCTCCCCTTTTAAGTCCATTTCACCTGTACGGTATATGCTCTTTTCCTACCCATCATTGAATAATACACTGTTACACAATGGTATTATACGTAAACCAAATACATTACCCCTTGCTTTATGAGTTCTCATTTTCTGGTTCATGTATTTGTTTTGTTTTCCTCTTTGTAGGTGGGATCTGACCCATGGCTGCAAGTTTCCATTTTCTAGCAGCTTCCTCTGCTGTTCAGTTTCCCTTCTCTGATTATTTATCTGCTCTTGGTGTTTCATGAGATTCTGCAATGCCTAACCCTTTGTCCATTGCTCAGTGAAGGAGGCTCCATGCTCAGTGAAGGAGGCTCCATGCTGGATTATACTGAAGTGTCCTAATTGCAATCGGTCCTGCCTACTTTTGTCTTGACCGATCAGCCTCCCTTCTTTAGACTTTTCTATTAGCAGCTTCTACTCATTGTCACACATTTATTCAACCTTTCCTTGCATCGTTCAAGCCTTTTCTGTTGTTCATCTACTCGTCTTCTTAAGTCACCTTTCTGGTTCTTTATCAAGAAGTAGGATCTATATTGTCTTTGCAATACAACACTGGCTTTCCTATATTGTTTAAGCCAGTGTATCGTTTAAGCCTTTTCTGTTGTTTATCTATTTGTCCACTTAACTCTCCGATACCAACTCATATGGAGTACTGACTGCACTTTTACAGTAGCTCTCTTTTGCTTAACCCCCTGCCTAACCATCATACTCTTGTAGGCAGTCTGAATGGTAATAGTTGCATCCCTCATTGACTGATACTGCACAAACTGGGAATGCCCTATTTTGCATGCTTTGTACCATCTCTGGATCGAAATGACAGCTTGGTAGCGTGCCCTTAATCGGTAACCACGGTATGCTGCTTGCAGAGTGACTACAGCCGCCTTTTGCATTTAGAAATGCTTTCTTGTAATGCACATTCTTATGAATGACTTAATACGGCGTGCTGCCTTGATTTTCTCTACCAATACTCTGGCTTTGAACCCGCGGTATAAGGCCTGAATACCAATCACTGCTTTTCTCCAACTATCATACTGTATCACTTGGACATCTCTTATCTGGCATGCTCGGTATCGTTGCTGTACCGCAATGGCAGACCAGCGTAGCTTCTTAAAATACTGACGCTGTTTATGCACCTGTTAATAAGTCTGTATGACCTTGGCAGATTTATGCATGCACCACAGTTGCTTTCGAACAAGCATTCCTCGGTAGGCTGCCCGAAGCAGTACAACACTGCTGCGTACCTTCATGTAAGTTTTGCGATTACTTACCATTTGAAGGTGTGTCCTATAATGGGTTTGCACTATTACAGCTGCTAATCTCATTGCCTTGTATTGACGGTATATTCTATGCATTCTAAATGCTGCTTGTATTACCGTTGCTGCCTTCTGTTTGTTCCGGATCTCTCTCCATACCTTCATAACCCTAAATGCAGCATGAATAACTAGAGTTGCCCTTTGAATGGCAATTTTCCTTTGCCTTTGACTCCTTTTCCTTTGCCTTTTACCTTTGGCCTTTTCCCTCTGCACTTGACTTTGGTCATTTTGCACTTGACTTTGGTCCCTTTGCACTTGACTTTGGTCCCTTTGCACTCGACTTGTGTCCTTTTGCACTTGACCTTTGTCCTTTTGCACTTGACCTTTGTCCTTTTGCACTTGACCTTTGTCCACTGAGGGACTCCCTGCCCTCTTTAGTTCAGGCTCCTTGCCTCTGGATGCCCTTGGAGGTTTTGGCGAGAAATGAGCCATTAATACCTCCTTACACTCCTCGTACGTTTTCTCTTTGGGCTTTGCTGGCAGCAGTAACGTACGTAAGGTATGATAACCCTCTCTTCCTAAGGCTAATATGAACCATGCTCTCTTCTTCTCCTCTGCAGCGATATCATTAGAAATGAACGAAGCCTCCAAGACTTCAGTCCATTTCTCAAAATTGCACCCAGAATCTAACTGGGGCCACTTTCCTACAATTGAAGTAGCCATGTTACACTGTTGCTATTCAGGTACACTACGTTCTGTTCTCTCACACAGTGTTCTCTGCACTGGACTTATTTCTTTTACATTCTAAGAGATTATCCAGCTCACTGACTATTACTAAACCTTATAATAATAGTATAAATCTCACATAAAATCTCATATAAAATATAGTATAATCTTATATTTCCTTTGGTGAGGCCCTTTTCTATTCCTATTCCTTCTATGCACACAGATTTACTTCAATTATTGATAACAGTGACCCATACATTAAATCCAAACAGTCCCGCTTTTACTGTTAAGGAATAGTGAACAATGTATTACATTCAACAGTCCCGCTTTTACTTTGAAAGATTTCACTGGTCCAGCTTGTTGGCCTATGGACTCCGGTGCCTTCTCGACCTCTCGAGCTGTCCCCACCGGTACTTTTGCTGCTGGCCTCACCAGACCTCCACTTTTGCTGCTTTTGCTGGCTCCCCCGGGCTTCACCGTTACTTTTGCTGCCGCTGGCTCGCTGCCAAGTCGACTCCCGCTGCTCTGCTGACTTGCCTGCCCGCTGGCTCCACAGCCCTCCCGGCTGCTACTGGACCTGCTGCTCAGCTTGTCGCTGGCTCCGTGGACACCCTACCGAAGGCGAGTCGCTGCTAGTTACCGCTGCTAGTCCCCGCTGTTCCAAGCGTCAGGACTGTGCCCCGCCGTCGGGGGCTGGCTAAGCGCTGTGTCCCGCATCTCTTGCGCGGACCCGCTTCTCCCTCGGTCGGCTTTCTCTCGCGACCGGGCTGACTCTGCTCCCGATCGGGCTGAAGTGCTTGAGTGCTGTCCTGCTTCTCTCGTGCGGACCCACTCTTTGCTCGGGGCCGGACTTCCTCTCACGTCCGGGCTTTCCCCGCTCTCGGCCGTCCCCTGCGACCGGGCTTTCCCCCTCGGCCGGTCCGCTTTTCTTACGCGGCCGGACCCTCTTTTCTGCTCACGGTCGGGCTGACTCTAATCCCGACCGGACCTTCTTTACTTTCTTCCCCCACCGGGTTGACTGTTCCCGGTTGGGCTGAAGACTCAGCCTCTGTCGGTGCTTCTCTGGACCTGTCCGTGGCCAACACGGTACAAGGCCCTCACCCGACGTCTGTGGCTGCTACTGGGGCTGGCCGTGGGCTACACGGTCCTCTTCTGTCGGTGCTTCTCTGGACCTGTCTGTGGCCTTCACGGTACTAGGCCCTCACCTGACATCTGGGGCTGGCCGTGGGCTACACGGTCCTCTTTCGTCGGTGGCTCTCTGGACCTGTCCGTGGCCTTCACGGTACTAGGCCCCCACCCGACGTCTGTGACTGCTCCTGGGGCTGGCCATTGGCTTCACGGCACGAGCCCTCACGCGACGTTTGAGGTTCAAACGACGGACGTTTAACTGCCCTGTTTGTTTTCCTTCGCTCTTCCCTGAGCTATTGCTTCCCGTTCCTACCTTTTTTCGTTTCTTTTTTTTTTTCCTTTTCACGCCAATTCAAAACCATTTGGCGCCACATCTTTAGGCTTCGTGCTGTTCCACTTTGTTTCCAAATACACTTCTTTCTTTTTTTTAACTTTGTTTTTGATTCTTCTTGCTGGCCTTGTTCTTATCTTCGTTCTTTTATCCTCGTCGCCAATTGTTATGTATTCGGGATGCTTAGCACACTTGAAAAAAGGCTCGGACACGGGAGTAATCTTACAAGCTTCTTTACTACAGGACGCCACCTTGAATCTCCCGCACATGCGTACTTGCACAACATATGACAAGACACTCATTACATATGCTAATTACATATGCTAATTATCACATACCTAACAATTACTTTTTGTGAGGAACTCATATGCCCAAGCAATGCTTATCTTTCTGTGGGATTTGTGGAATAGACTTTGTTTCAAACCTGCTCTGGTCCTCTTCCACAGTTCTTTTGCTGGTACATCAGGGGTTACATTTTAATGGTGCTGCTTCCTGCACTTCTACAGTACTCAAAAACGTTTAATATTTTGCTGCTAATTTCAACTCTATTTTCACTTTTATGTGGTTCATCTCTGACTACTCTCTTCCCTTTCTGGATGTCCATGTCCATCTTGGAGGATAGGGTTAGTCACAAATATCCATTACAAGCCCATATTCTTGACTATACCTCACCTACCTTGCTTCCTGCAAGGACTTAATTTCATACCCAGCTCCTCATATATGCTCCACTGACAAGACCTTCCACATAGGGGCCTCAGATATATGTTCCTTCCTTCTGAACCATGATTTTTGCTTTCCCATAATTAGCAGAGCACTTGACTGCATCTCATCTGATTCCCCAACTCAACCTCTACGCTGTGTCTGCCAGTACCCAGCAAGGATAGAGTTCTTCAGTACTTGATTTCTACCCCACCAGCCACCACCTTCAGTAGGACTTCCTTTCAACTGTCTGAGATTTCACCACTAGACACCTCTTCCCCTCCTCTTTCAGTTTTCTAATAAGGCCTTTCTCCTGACACAAAATGCTGGAGTAACTCAGCGGGACAGGCAGCATCTCTGGATAGAATGAATCGGTGACGTTTTGGGTCGAGACCCTTTTTCAGACTTTCCCTCTGTGACTGCCTACCTGGCTCTTCTATTCCCAATAACCATTCCCCGTTCTCGTGTAACCACAGGCAGTTCAACACCTATCCTTTTATTGCTTTCCTTGCCATTATCCAGGGACCTACAAAAGCCCTCCAGGTGAAGCAGTAATTCACTTAGTTTTTGTGTACTGCATTTAGGGTTCTACAGTGTGGTCCCCATTACTTTTGTGTAACTAAGTGCAAGTTGGGTGACTGGTTTGTGGAGCACGTGTATTCAGTCTGCAGGGACAAGCTTGAGCTTCCTGCTGCCTGTCACTTTCATTCTCCAAGTGTAGACTTGGCGACCATTTAGCTGAACACTTGCGCTCGCTCCGCCAAGATCTACTGGATTTCCCGGTTGTTAACTATTTTAGCTCCCCTTGCCATTCCCAGGCTGACCTTGCTGTTCTGGACTTCATATACTGCCAGAATGAGGCTACGCGCAAACTGGAGGGACAGCACCTCATATTCCACGTGGGCTTACAACCCAACTATATGAACGTTGAATTCTCCAATTTTTAGGTAACCTCTAACTGAACTCCTTAATCTTCCCTCCCCTGTCCCCCGCCTGGACTCCCATTTATTTACCCCCCCCCCCTGCGCTCCACTCTCTTCACAATCCGGTACTCTTCAAATGTGTGTCACACACCTTCTGTTTTTATCTTTGGCCTTTGTTCTAGCCGTATGCCTGTCAACCATCCCCCTCGCCTGTGTCGACTTATTACCTGCCATGCTTTGTTTTGCTCTGCCCTCTTCCACCTTTCTTCTCACCCCACATACAGGGCAAGACAAATTTCACGTGACAAATAAATGTCCTTTGTCCTTTGTAATCTGAAGAAGGGTCTCAACTCGAAACATCACCAATCCATATTCTCCAGAGATACTGCCAGACCTACTGAGTTATTCCGGCACTTTGTGTTTTTTTAGCTATTAACCAGCATCTGCAGTTCTTTGTAGCTAGTCCTTACCTCTCCTTCTGTTCTATCTGATTGTGATCTCCAGCTCTGTTATAACAGGGCCGAACATGAGCTCAAGAGACAGTACGTCTACCTCTGTCTGGGCATGTTTCAGCCTTGGAAATTGATATCATATTTCTTATCAGCTCTTCCTGTTCGTGCAACCTGATCTAATGGGCATTTTTTCCCTCTTGTTTCCTCTTGCTCTCCTTCCACCACTCCCCTCCTCCCCACTAAGTTAATCCCCACTGCAACCCTGGCTTCACTCTTTTTCCATCCCTCCCCTTTTGTCTCTGCAACTTAACACCAACTTTTTTTTCTCTTCCCCACTTCTGGCAATGATATTTTATCTGACCAATTAATTCTATTTCTCACTCTGAAGATGCTTGTTCACCTTCCAGCATTTTCTTTTATATTTTGGATTTTGAGAATCAGTAGTTTTTGGATTTTTCACAACTTTCTATAACTAACTGGAAAGTTAAGTCATCTATAGTTTTCACTTACCCCTTTTTAGCAGACAAATGCACCACATAATTGTGCCAGCTGTATTTCAATTGAAAGTACTTTCTCCTCTTAGTAAGAAGATTATAAGCTCAAGTTTATCTCCGGAAACTTGAATATGAAAGCTTGGACTGATATTCCGGTTAAATACCGAGGAGTTGCTGATGTCTTGAAGTTGTCTTTCGGATAAGATTTAAAACCATTTTCTTTCTCAGGTGAAAAGTTTCAAAGTCAATATTTGTCTCTTAATCAATAATTCTAAATCACATTATTGGGACATTATTATGTTGCTGTTTATGGAAATTTATTGTTAGCAAATTTCTCATTCTGATGGTAATTGTACTTCAATGTAATGAATTGGCTGTTGTGCATAGAAAGGCAGAAGGTGTTAAGTAAAAGCAAGTTTGCCTTTTTCATTTACTGTTGAAGAAAAAAATCCACTTCCAGAGCTACATGTTTAGTTACATGTCAGATCTGTGGAAGCAAAGATTTACTGATATACAGGAAGGCAGCATCTTGCGGGTCATTTTGAAATACTATGGACAGACATTTTGACTGGGAGTTTGGAGTCAGTGATGGACATGCAGAGGGTGCAGGAAGGAACTACAGATGCAGGTTTACACCGAAGATAGACACAAAATGCCTGAGTACTCAGCGGGACAGGCAGCATCTGGATAGAAGGATCGGGTGATGTTTCGGGTTGGGACCCTTCTTAAGATTCTTCAGACTGAAGAAGGGTCTCGACCCGAAACGTCGCCCATTCGTTCTACCCTGAGATGCTCAAGCATTTGTGTCTATCTTCGACATGCAGAAGGTGTTTGGATATCTTGAGTACAGATGCTAATGCATTCTGTCCTTGCTACATTACTTCAAGAATACATCTGGGTACTTGTTTTGGAAGCATGGCACAATCATGGTATCATGAAATTAGATGGACCTTATGAATTAGTTATTCAATTTATTTCTGTTTTAATGTGAAATGAAGACACAGACAGACAGACAGTGGAGATTATTTTAAAGATTTAAACAATAGACGATAGGTGCAGGAGTAGGCCATTCGCCCCTTTGAGGCAGCACCGCCATTCAATGTGATCATGGCTGATCATCTACAATCAGTACCCCGTTCCTGCCTTCTCCCCATATCCCCTGACTCCGCTATCTTTAAGAGCCCTATCTGACTCTCTCTTGAAAGCCTCCAGAGAATTGGCCTCCACTGCTTTCTGAGGCAGAGAATTCCACAGATTCACAACTCTCCGTGTGAAAAAGTTTTTCTTCATCTCTGTTCTAAATGGCTTACCCCTTATTCTTAAACTGTGGCCCCTGGTTCTGGATTCCCCCAACATCGGGAACATGCTTCCTGCCTCTAGCGTGTCCAAACCCTTAATAATCCTATATGTTTCAATAAGAGTACCTCTCATCCTTCTAAATTCCAGAGTATACAAGCCCAGCCGCTCCATTCTCTCAGCATATGACAGTTCCGCCATCCCGAGGATTAACCTATGCTGCACTCCCTCAATAGCAAGTATGTCCTTCCTCAAATTTGGAGACCAAAACTGCACACAATACTCCATGTGTGGTCTCACTAGGGCCCTGTACAACTGCAGAAGGACCTCTTTGCTCCTCTACTCAACTCATCTTGTTATGAAGGCCAACATGCCATTCTCTTTCTTCACTGCCTGCTGTACCTGCATGCTTACTTTCATAGACTGATGAACATGATTCTTTATAATTTTTACGTAGCTCTGTAATATTGTATTTTCACAAGAATGACAATCTTATTGGAAGAGGGGGAAGTTAAATACTACTAAGAAGCATCATAACCACTGTCATTTCATTTTCAAGATACTAGCACCAGCTCCACTTACTACTCAGCACTTTTCTTTTGCCACAGCCATTCTCTAAATTAAATTGGTCTTTCTTAATCTGTAAATTGAAAACCCTAAGAACAGGAGTGGAATCCATCCCTTTGTTCAGTAAGTAATGCTGTAAGAATTCAAATAACAAGCCGAAGAGAGTTATGAGTATTTCACTATCATATGTACCAACAACAGAACAATGACATTCTTAATTGCAACAGTTTAACAGGCCTGCAAAAACAACAACAAATAGATAAATATATAATAATCAAAATACAGTAAATGAATAACTGTAATACTAGGTAATCATAATAGGGTAAAATACAAAAGTTTGTGGTGCAACTAAAAGCACTGTCCATAGAAGATCGTCATGAGATAGGTTAGTTAGAGGTTAGTGTTGTGTAGTGTTCAAGAGCTTGATGGTTGCTCAGCAGAAACTGTTGTGGAACCTGGTGGTCACAGTTTTCAGGCTCCTGTACCTTCCCCATGGTAGTAGCAAATTGAAAGCCTGATCAGGATGGTGTGGGGCTTTGATGATATTGACAGTTTCTTTGAGGTAGTGCCTATAGATCCCTAATTACATTTTTGTATTTGGTCAGGAAATGTTGAAAATCCGATTCTTGTTCTCGGAATCTTTAGCATGAAAAGTTCCAAACTCTAGGTCAGCTATAGCAACTGTCAATCTTTTTGTTATATTCCATTACATGTTACATGGAGGATTTTGTGATGCATGAACAATATGTACGGCACCGAGTTAATATGCTGTGTCCTTTATTCAGGACTCTGGGGTGTGGTGAACAATGCTGGCATCTCCACGTTTGGGGAGGTGGAATTTACAAGTATGGCACATTACAAGGAAATTGCAGATGTCAACTTGTGGGGAACTATGCGAGTTACTAAGGCATTCCTTCCCCTTATCCGGCGAGCTAAGGGTGAGTAATATTGTGTTTTGAAATCACAGATACTAGATGCCTGAAATGAAAGCCAGCACAACGTTTAATGAATATAACTAGGTATTGGTTAAAGAAGAAATTAATTTTAAACTAATTTGATATTTGAATCCGATTTTAGTGGATTTACTTTCCTGATACTGGTTTCCTGTTAGTACTGGTTGATATCTGTTTCTACTGTACTTTGTAAAAACATGTTTTCTTCTCTATTAGAAAAGAAGACCTATAATGTTGTTCTAATTCATTTGAAAGGTTTGTTCAAAACACTGTGTAACGGTTGAACTGGATTTTCACATTTGCAACAACTGCAGTGCTTTTGGCAGGGGTTCATTAATGATTTTTAAATAAAATTGCTGAATATAGTTATTAGACCAGTTTTAACAATGCAGAAGCTGTTGTGTACTCCCCTCTGTTTCAACCAGATGTATGGAAAGTTATTGTCGAGATGCATGCTGATGTCTGCAGGGATTTATTGTTGAAAGTGTAATATGTTCATGTCAATAATTGAGGCTTGACGCAGACTGGACATAAATGGAAAATGCAGACATTGTGATATACATTAAGAAGGGATAGAAAGGATAAGGACAAAAAATGGAGAGGCGGTTTACTGAATGGGGAACTGCATCCCACGAGAGGGATTGACATGAGAAAGGACTATATCTAAAGTCAATGAGTTTTAGAGTTTGAAGGTAAAAAAGGAACTATTCCACACCGTCATTGTATTGACTCCAGATGGAGTCCCTTGCTGGGGAGGCGGTGCGGACCGGGGATGATGTTGGCAGCTCGGCCTGAAAGTGGCTAGGGAGGCGGTGCAGGTCAGGGACAAAGTTGGCAGTGGAACTGAAGGTCAGTAGGACCATCCGATATAACTGAAATCCGTTATAAAGAAGTCCGTAATAACGAGGGATAACTGTAAGTAAGGAAGTTGTAAGTAATTATAGGAGGCATTGGATAAGTACTAGAGGAATCATTGTTCAGCTGCATTTGGAGCTTGTCAGTTGCTGCTTCCATTTACTCTAGACTTAGACAATATTCAGGCATGGCTCCAGGTATTAAGTAGCATTTGCACAATATAAGCACTAAGCAATGACGGTCTCTAGAAGTGATTTTCTCGGTATCTACTATTGACTTTCAAATGCATACTATCATTTAATTCCCCTGCTGTGGTGGGATGGGAATTGCTATTACCCCAGAAACTGAGTGGTCCAACTAGACACCCACTGTGACAACAACGACAGGCCAGAAACTGGATCATCTATCGCAAGTGACTCACTTCCTGATTATCCAAAGCCTTTAAGCTATCTACAAGGCACAAGTCAGCAGAGTGATGAAATATGGTCCAACTCACTGAATGAGAGCAAGTCCAGCAGATGCCAAGAAACCTAATGCTCCCCAGTGCTAACCAGCCTCTTGATTGGCACTATTGACCAGCCATTCATTGTGCGGCTGTACTTTGATTCATCTGCCGCAAAATGACAGGGCTTCAGTGACAGAATCTCCCACACATGCAAAAGCTAGTAGGATTAAAGCATCATGTGGATGGATATTCAACCATCTTAGTTCCTCTTCAAACTGCAATCCAGCTTTTGTTGGATTTTCCAACCTAACAGCACAGTGGAAGTACCTTCCCCACAAATACTTCAACAATTCACAATAATGGTGTGTAGCTACCTCACTTGGTGATGGGCATTAAATACCAACAATGCTCATTCAATAATGAATAATACACAGATTGGAAACCATTTAAAACAGGCAAGGGCAATAATGTTTGGAACAATGATAGTGGAAGTTTTGAAAGAATATGAGAAAATATGAAATTCATAAATATTGTGTTTATTTTACCATAATATTTTGTAATCATGCAGAATTCTGCCAATGAAATGGGTGTGTCTCAGTAATAATGTTGTTGCTAATCTGTAATAAGATTCAAAATATATCCATGAGACCAAGTTTGAAAGGGTTTTAATCGTTTTTCAGCTGCAGTAAAATATCAAAAGTTCATTATCTTAAATTAATACCTTCTTTGAATTTGATTTGATTTTTTGCTTCACAGGTCGTGTTGTGAATATTGCCAGCATGTTTGGACGCATTGGCATTGCTGGCCAGTCTGCCTACTGTATTTCAAATTATGGAATGGAGGCGTTCTCAGACTGTCTGCGTTATGAACAACGGCGTTGGGGTGTTAAAGTCAGCATCATTGAGCCAGGAAACGTTGTAGCTGCCACAGACATCCTCACTCGTGATCACATTGAAAGCATAGCTCGTAGACTGTGGGATGAAACTGATGAAATTGTCCAAGAAGATTATGGAAAAGCATATTTCGATCGACAGACAATATCAATGAAAACTTTCTGTAGCAGCAGTTCAAAAGACATAGCTCCTGTTATTAATGCCATCACTGATGCACTAACTTCCAGATATCCATACTGTCGTTATGAACCAGTGGATACCTACTGGTGGATTAGATTGCATGTGCTGAACTACTTACCAACTCCAATAGCTGACTGGTTGTACAACAATTAACCAACCTTCCAGTGTGTTATCAGAGTGATCAGCTTCCAACGTATCGTGCCAATTTCCTCATCTTCCAGCTCCATTACTTAATGCCCACTAACTATTATCTTAACTCAAGTTTACCTGCTGGAATTGTATAAAAATTAATCATATCATACTTTATAAGTTTTATGTGCACTTCAATGCAATTACTTTTTATTTGAAGAATTATGTGGTAGAAATTAATTTGTTGTTATTTACGTTGAATGCTATGTACTGTAGTTCATGTCCAAAGCAGAGTGCAGCATGCTGCCACTTTATATACAGGGTATTCATTGATTTGCAGATTTTTTATTTCAGTATTGAGTATTTACTTTAATGTCATTTTAACTTACTTACATACACAGAAGAAACGAAAAATTGTTTCTCAATCAGTTCCCGTCAGTGCAGTTAATAAAAACAGAATAAATACATATAGCTTTAAAATTAATATTAACATATCTAAAATAGGCCTAAAAATTGAAATAAAAACAGACATTCAGACAGAACAGTGGCTGTGCTTTGACAGGTGCCTAGCTGTCAAAGTATGGGCGAGGTTAGATGTGTTGGTGTATGATGTATGAGGAGGGGACACAGTCCGTTAATCAGTCTTATTGCCTGTGGGAAGAAGCTGTGGAGCATCCTGCTGGTTTTGCAGCTGATGCTCCTGTACCTCTTCCCAGATGGCAGAATGGAGAAGATGTGGTGTGATGGATGATAGGGGTCCTTAATAATGGAGATGGCTCTGCGGATGCTGCGCTTCTGAAAGATCTCCAACAGGAAAGGGTGTGGAGCACCAATGATCCTACTGGCTGTCTTCACTATCCTGTTAAGTTGTTTTTGTTCATAAGCCTTGCAGCTCCCAAACCAGGAAGTGATGCCGTAGGTCAGTATACTCTTGATGGTGCCCCTGTAGAAGGTCCTTAGGTGAACAGTAGGGAAACCTGCTTTTCTTAGTCTCCGGAGAGGGTGGAACCGCTGCTGAGCTCTTTTGATGACTGCTGTGGTGTTGGTCGTAGAGGTCAGATCATCCGCCAGGTGAAGTCCCAAGAACTTCACACTGCTGACCCTCTCCACAGCAGCACCATCAACGTACAGAGGTGTGTGGTGGTGTTTTCCAGCCCTCCTGAAATCGATCACCATCTCTTTTGTCTTTTTCACGTTGAGGGTGAGATTGTGAGATCTGCACCACTCTGTAAGCAGCTCCACCTCCATCCTGTACGCCGACTCATTGTTGTCACTGATGAGACCCACCACTGTTGTGTCATCAGCGAACTTATTGATATAATTATGGCTGAGTCTGGCAGTACAGTCATGAGTAAGCAGACTGAACAGCAGGGGGCTTAGGACACAGCCTTGGGGTGAGCCAGTGCTCACTGCGATGGTTCTTGATGTCCGGCTGCCCACCCTGACTGTCTGCTGCCGCTGCGTCAGATAATTAAGGACCCAGTTGCAAGTGCCAGTATCCACCTTCAACAGCTTCAGCTTCTCCACCAGCTGCTGTGGGATGATTGTATTAAAAGCTAAGCTGAAGTCTATGAAGAGGATCCTGGCATAGGTGTTCTTCCGGTCGAGATGCAATAGTGCGAGGTTGAGTGTTGTAGAGACTGTGTCCTCTGTTGGCTCTGTAAGCGAACTGCAGTGGGTCCAGGTCGGCAGGGAGACAGTTTTTTAATGTGCTGCATGACCAGCCGCTTAAAACACTTCATTAGTATGGGTGTGAGAGCCACTGGACGAAAGTCATTGAGACAGGCTGGGTTGGGTTTCTTCGGGACAGGAACGATGGTGGCACTTTTGAGGCAGTTGGGCACTACTGCCTGGCTGAGTGAGATGCAAAGACATCTTTTAGTTGCTCTGCGCAATCCCTTAAAACGCGCCCAGGGATGTTATCCGGCCCTGCAGCTTTGCATGGATTGACGCTGGCAAAGGCCTTTTTAACTCCGGCTGTGGACAGCCTGAGTGACTGGTCGCTGGGTGATGGCAGGAGTGCTTGTATCTGGGTGGTATTTTTAGCCTCAAAACGTGCGTAAAACTCGTTCAGTTCATCTGGTAGAGAGGGGTTGTTTTGGCATATCCGTAGCGGGGGGGGGGGGGGCTTTTAGTCAGTGATGGTATGAAATCCCTGCCACAAGCGACGTGTGTCTTTGTCGTTTGTGAAGTGGCTGTTTAGTTTTTGTACATACCGCCTCTTCGCTTCCCTGATCCCCCGGGACAGATTTCTCCGTGCCAGTGTGTATGCTGCGTTGTCCCCAGATTTATATGCAGCATTCCAGACTCTCAATAGAGAACAAACTTCCCCAGTTAGCCAAGGTTTCTGATTGGCATGCCTCTTGACGGTTTTAACCAGTCACATCATCAATGGATTTATTAATGTATGCGATGACAGACTCTGTATATTCTTGGAGGTCAATGCCACTGTCACATGTTGCTGCCTCTCTGAAAATGGTCCACTGTGTGGTTTCAAAACAGTCTTGCAGTGCTGTGGTAGCTCCCTGTGGCCATATTCTGACTTCTCTGACCATTGGCCTGTCCTGTTTCACCCAAGGTCTGTATGCAGGTGTGAGCAAAACCGCCAGATGGTCAGAGTTGCTGATATGGGGGAGGGGGGCTGCTCTATATGAATCTTTGATGTTTGTGTACACCAGGTCTAGTTTGTTCTTTTCCCTGGTTGCAATGTTCACATGCTGGTAGAATTTAGGTAAAACAGATGTAAGACTTGCCTGGTTGAAATCCCCAGCTGCCATGAAGAAAGCATCGGGATGTTCCCTCTGCTGCTTACTGATGTTGTAGAGCTCTGTCATAGCATCCTTCACGTCCGCGCTCGGTGGTACATAGACGGCCGTTATGAAGACTGCCGTCAGCTCCCTCGGTAAGTAGAAGGGTCGGCATTTCACAGTCATTAGCTCTACGTGAGGTGAGGAGTGAGTAGAAACCACCACGGCATCCCGACACCACGATCTGTTGACATACACAGCCAGTCCGCCTCCCCTTGACTTACCGACTAGCGAAGCTACTCTGTCAGCTCTGTATAGGATTAGCCCCTCCAGCTGGATCGCAGCGTCCGTGATGTTCTGGTTCAGCCAGGTCTCCGTAAGGACGTAGACAGCAGTTCCTCACGCTACGTTGAGAAGCTCTCCACACTCTGATGTAATCCATCTTGTTGTCGAGGGAGCAGACATTTGCCAACATGAGTGTAGGCACTGCTGGTTTGTGTGGATTAGCGATTAGCCTAGCGTAGACTCCTCCGCGCTTCCCCCACTTCCGCATCCTGCTACACCGCTTACAATGATTCCTCACCAATGTTGCTCCAGGTGCAGCCGTGGCTTTCCTTGGGCCGATACGGCGCAGAAGTCCCAGCTCGCCCAGTACGCTCAGTAAGTGTTTGTCGTAACAAGAAACTTTGTTGTGAGTGTCCAACAGAAACTGTCGCTCATACTGCCGCACATACATATGCTCTCCTTTCACTCATTCTACAGTCACACCACTCGCTCCAATAACACACGAAAGCACTGAATTTTCACTGAGAGAGGCCGCTGCAAACACCGTTCGCGCCGCCATCTTGGTCACCTGATATATTGCTATTGATTCTTTTGGGGCCATCGGTTCATGAACCTATTTTTCCACTTTAATGAATAGAGAAGTTCTCTATATTCGGTATCAAGCCTTTTAGATTTAAAAAAAAAATTTCCTTCAAGTTTTCGCAGAATGCATCCATTTTGTAAGTTGAGGAATGGCTTTGCGAGTTTAGTATAAACTAAGTTGAATCCTGACTTGCACAGTAATGGGTTTCCCTCAAGTGCTCCAGTTTCCTCGCACAGGACAAAGATGTGCTAGTATGTTAATGGTTACTGAAAACTGCCCTGAATGTAGGCTGGTTACAGGAGAATAGGTGGGGAATTAAAAATTAGAGGGGATATGTGACAAGATATAAGATTAGTGTAATCTTAGTATGTAGGCGTCCTTGATGTTTGGTGGGCCCCAGAGCCTGCTTCCATTCTTTTTTTTTTTGTTTTTTTGTTTTTGTTTATTTTATTAGAAGTTAATACAGTACAAAACAGTACAGTGGCACCTATGGCACCTAATTTTAGGTGCCAACTATGTCATACCGTAATCCATTCTATGTACAACCTCTAGTTTTATGTTATGAGAAGGAAGTAAGCAAGACAAGAAAAAGAAAACAATAGAAAGGTGAAAAAGTGGAAAAATAGATGGTAGAGAGTAGAAAAACGTGAAGTGTGTATATAAAAAAGAAAAAAAAGAAAAAGTGGAAAGTAGAAATAGAAGAGAAGGCCCCTTAAAAGAGAATTTTTCAAATCTGTATTCGGAGATGTAGATCTATCCACGTCATAAACTGAAATCAGCAATCCTTACGGTACCTGCTTCCATTCTAAGACTCTAAAATTATTTTTATTTATATTGCATGTTTGTTGAAGGTAGCCATCCTAGAGAACACATTGATTTTTTTTCAGAGATGTTCTTTCTTGTCCTACCTGTATGGAAATTAACTTTTCTGTTATAGGTGACACCAGTATTCCATGGCTGCCATTGTGCATATCAATTATAATATAATTGGTGAAGTAAGACTTTCTACAAGAAGTACACAATTCCTCAACCTCCTGTGGTTCCGTTGAATATTTGAGAATAGATTCAGTCAGCTTCATTCAGCTAAAGAGAGATACTTAATGTGTGTTTCACCATTCTGTCTCAGCCGGGCAGATCATAATCACTGATAATCTTAACCCACGTACATACTGCTCAACAAAAAAAGTCCATTTGTTGATCCTCTAAATTATGTATGCCTGTCTTGCTGTTTGTTTGAAAACTGGTTGGCAACAGTTGTTAAATGAAAATTTGTAATTTTGGGTCATGAATAATCCCGGTTCTATGAATTGAACAAATATTGTGTTCTTTGCAACTACATTTTTATCATTTGAGCAGTGTATTGCCATTATTTACACTGCACGCACAGCCCTATATTAATGTAATAGACTATGGAAATAGCATTTCCGAATATATGCACCATCAGGTCTGCACTTACCACCAGTTTTCATATCTAACAGTTTTTTTTCCTTTGGAACAGCTCAATATACCCTCTGTTATTTGTAGCATTAGTTCTTCCTTAACCTCCAGTTTTGTTTCAGAGTTTGAGCTTCCAAGGATAAGATCAACCGAGATGGTGACAAGCTATTCTAAGTAACTAAAGAATCTTGATCTTCTGACAGGTGCCTTTTAGGAAATGCCTCTTGGTCACCAAACTACAGATTATGCTTTGATATGATTGATGATATATCTCCATTATGAATAGTGTCCATCTTTAAAGTTGATTTATCACTTGTCGAAATTGGCACTGAGGACAAGAAAAGCTGCAATTAAGAAAATAACTTTGGGGCCATGTAAATGAATTAGCAACATAATTTACCCAAGAGTCAATTTAAATATTGAATAGACTTAACAGATCCAGTGATCTTTGTTCTTCTGCTACAGCTGGGTCTAAAACTCAACTCTAGAGTAAGACCTCTACTTTTTAGAGTCCACGTTTAATATATTTTTTACATTGGAGAGAACTTTCCATGTTTTGAATCAGCTTCAAGAAGGAGGATTTACCATCCCTTTGCAATCATTTGCATGAACTACATCATTTGCATCCCTACACACTGAGGCTATGAGGTAAAGATTATTATTGGCTTGTTTTGGTGCTCTAACCTTGAACAGGGTAAACATGCAGATTGGACATGAGTTTGCTGACATGAGATCAAAGTGAACAGTGAAGTTCAATGATGATCTGTATCAATTCTGAGTAGTTTACACAAAATAAAACAATTTGCACAAGGTTCGTGAGGTTTACACAGTTCTGTTTTTTTACGGTACATTGGGTGTCATTCCATGTTAAGTCAAACAAGATTATAAATCATTTTCCGGTGAACCTATTTTTAAAATGGGAAAACTGAAGTGAACGGCCAGTATTCTCAAACTAAGAAAAAACAGGATTTTTCTCTGTATTTTGACTGGATTTGGGAAAAGTAGGAGTGGAGAATTGAGGGAAATAAGTTATGGAGAGGTGAAAGGTCAGGAATAGGTGGGAAAGGTTTCGTAGTTAATCTTCCTCTGAATCAAGGACCATAGATTTAAGGTGAGGGGCAAGATTTAATTTAAAAAACGGAGGGGCACTTTTAAACTGAGGATGGGGTGTATGAAACTAGCTGCCAGAGGAAGTAGTACTATACTGGCGCTTAAAAGGTACATGTACAGGAAAGGTTCAGAGAGATATGTGATCATTGTGGCCAAAGAGGACCAGATTAACTGGGGCATCTTGTTTGACACAGACGAATTGGATCAAAGGGCCTGGTTCCATGCTGGATGTTCCTGTGATTTTACAACTTTAAAGTTTGGTATCAAAATTTATTTTTATTTCAATCCTGCCACTACTGACAATCACATTCTCATTGTCTATCCTCTTCCAAGCAAATTATATAGTAACATGGGATGATGTTCCACCTAATAGGCGGTGCATTTCTCTGCATCCTCCCAATGCACCTGGACTTGGAGATTTGGTCATATGGACCTTCTATCACAGGGTGCTTGTGGCCACTCAAAAAACTGAGTGTTAAGAGAGGGACACAATGTCTGAAGAAGGGTTCTGAACCGAAATGTCATCTATCCATATTCTTCAGAGATGCTGCCTGACCCGCTGAGTTACGCCAGCACTTTGTGTCTTTTGTTAGATTGACAGGTTTTTATTGTTGTTCTGGCGATATTTGCTTCTTGTTATTTTTATCATGCAATACTATCATTTGTTTTATGGTCTGATGGCATTTGATTCAGTTTGTTCCTGATTAATTGTTAATAATATGAGCTCTGTTATATTGGAATTTCTCATCTATTGCTCTGCCTCCATTAAGGGTGCCAGTGGTGCAGCGGGCAGAGCTACTGCCTCACAGCAAGCACCAGAGACCCGGGTTCAATCCTGACATCGGGTGCTGTCTGTGTGGAGTTTGCACGTTCTCCCTGTGACCGCGTGGGATTCCTCCCGCATCCCAAAAACGTTTGGGTTTGTAGATAAATTGGCCTCTGTAATTTGCACCTAGTATGTAAAGGGGTGAGCAATGGTCCCCATGGAATGGGTGAGCAATGGTCCCCATGGAACAAAGGGCCCTTTTCCATGCTGCATCTCTAAACTAAACTAAACTAAACTAAACTAAACTGAAGAATGTTTTAAAAGCCACAACTAAACTTGTTCTCATAACTAAGTCAGTAACGCCTTCCTCATCTTTAATTCTGACCTACTTTCTCGGTGGATATCTGCAAGTCATCAGTGAATAATATATATAAAAGAATGTTGTTGGCCATTTGCTGTGTGTAGCCTTTGTTTAGAGACACAAGAAACTGCAGATGCTGGAATCTTGGGCAAAACACAAAGTGCTGGAGGAACTCAGTGGGTCAGGCAGCATCAGTGGCGGAGATGGAATAGTAGTCTGAACAAGGATCCCGACCCAAGTCATGGCCCGTCCATTCCTGCCACAGATGCTACCTGATCTGCTGGGTTCCTCCAGCACTTTGTGTTTTGCTTTTGTTTGGGTTTGCTGTATTGCCTTTGCTGGATAAATGTGGTCAAGATTCTTGTGAGGTTCAATTTGCTCTCCAATTTAAGTAAGCATGAAATATATTTCCTGGCTTTGTTGCAAATAATGTTGGTAAGTATAACTACTTGCAGACCTTTCCTCGGTCAGCAGTTCCAAAAGTTCCAGAATGGGCAAATGGGAAATAATTATAAGTTTATAGATTTACGAAGGAAAATAGTGTTTAACAAATCTGTTAAGAGCTTTTAGACCAGCAAAATAAATAATGGAAAAGCCGTAGGTGGATTGTTGTTTAGTAACCGGATGTTACTAAAAAATAATGGAGCACATGGGATTGGGGTAATATATGGGTGTAGATTGAGGACTGATTCAGAAAACATCTGTAAATGGGTCATTTTCAGTTGGACAGACAGTGCCTATTACTAGGGTTCCATAAGCATCAGTGCTAGGCTTCGAGCTGTCAACAATTTAATTTAATAATTCTGAATTGGGTCAAGTGATAAATATGCATTTTTTTTAATGTTACAAAGCTGAATGGCGTTGTGAAGAGGAAGCAGAGGTTGTTGTAAATGTGGTGTCAGAGATGATGCCTGGTTCGGCCATGATTACACTGACACTCACTGTAGGATGAACTCACGTGATGTGCTTTATTTACAGTGACCAGCAAGTCCAGACAGCATGGTGGTCATGGCGCAGGTGCGGTGGTGCTGGCTATCTCGGGCTTGTCCCAGCATCTCCATCCTGGTCTTGAAGGAGGAGGTGTGGTGATAGAAACATAGAAATTAGGTGCAGGAGTAGGCCATTCGGCCCTTCGAGCCTGCACCGCCATTCAATATGATCATGGCTGATCATCCAACTCAGTATCCCGCACCTGCCTTCTCTCCATACCCTCTGATCCCCTTAGCCACAAGGGCCACATCTAACTCCCTCTTAAATATAGCCAATGAACTGGCCTCGACTACCCTCTGGCAGAGAGTTCCAGAGATTCACCACTCTCTGTGTGAAAAAAGTTCTTCTCATCTCGGTTTTAAAGGATTTCCCCCTTATCCTTAAGCTGTGACCCCTTGTCCTGGACTTCCCCAACATCGGGAGCAATCTTCCTGCATCTAGCCTGTCCAACCCCTTAAGAATTTTATAAGTTTCTATAAGATCCCCTCTCAATCTCCTAAATTCTAGAGAGTATAAACCAAGTCTATCCAGTCTGTCTTCATAAGACAGTCCTGACATCCCAGGAATCAATCTGGTGAACCTTCTCTGCACTCCCTCTATGGCATGATCTCGGGCTTCTCCCTGCAGTTCACTCTTGCCTCGAGAAGAGGCTGTTGTGTTCGATAAATCACCAGTCAGACAGCAGAGTTTGTATAGCAATGTATTTTATTAGACTACCTAATAAGGCACATACTGTAGACGCGTGTATCCGCGTTCACACTCGCCAACCCCGAGTACACAGCAAAGAGTGCCCCCTGGTGGTGACCTGGTGTTGATCACCTGGCACCCTTTGTGACACGGTCCAGGGCCAGGGTTCCCTCCTCCCGGCACCGTCTTTCATGGCGTTTCTCTTCCATTCAGAACGTGCCATACTCCCTCCTAATGAGCCAATCAGGCCATGCCACACCTAGCCGGTTGCGTGCACTGTTTCTGCAATACCTGTGGTAGGGGGCGTAGGTGGTCGGCCCCAACCATTGCAGTGTTTTGCTCAGCAAACCCAGACATAACCAGAGGTACACAAAAAAGCTGGAGAAACTCAGCGGGTGCAGCAGCATCTATGGAGCGAAGGAAATAGGCAACGTTTCGGGCCGAAACGTTGCCTATTTCCTTCGCTCCATAGATGCTGCTGCACCCGCTGAGTTTCTCCAGCTTTTTTGTGTACCTTCAATATTCCAGCATCTGCAATTCCTTCTTAAACACCAGACATAACCAGAATTGTTTGGGAACACGTTCGAACTTCTTCAACTTGTTTGGGAACATCTTCGAAAACATCTGCTTGTTTCCAAAGGGTTTGGAATGCGGTGCTGCTAATTTAGCTGAGTTCCATTTTAGCTGACGTGATCCGTTTGACCCTTACACAACAGAGGCGCTAGCGACCCCAGGCTTATCCTGGTGGTGGCTCTGCTTTGGGGCTTGAAGAGGCGGTGCTGGCGGTCTCTGGATTATCCAGGCCCCTCAGTCTTTGCCCCTGTATCTGGGTGCAGTCGCTTGTTGTCTGTGGACAGGAAGAGACACTGGTATCTCAGGATTGTCCCAGTCACAGTGTTAGCCTCAGTAAAGATGCGGGCTGGCTCGGGATACGTCCTGGCTGCCCAGCCTTGACCACAAGGTGGCGCTAGTGGTCTTGGGTTTGTCCCAGTGGCTCAGTTTTCCTTGAACCTGCAAAATGGGAACAAAGCAATCAGGAAGGCACTCTCTCCTTCTCTCCCTTCTGGATGGAATACCTGGGTTTTACACGGAGAAGGCTGACAAGGTTCTGGTGGGCTAAACCAATGTCCACTAGTTGGACGCAGCTGGTACCAATGATGCTGAGTATTGGCCTCTCCTGGCCAGTCAGCCAGTGGTAGGGATCAGAGTGGCATCAAAAAGACGGGACGCTGTCGCAGAAGAAATACACAGTCTAGGTGATTGGGTAAGGACATAGCGGATAAAATATTAAGTAGGAAAGATGTGAGGTCATCCACTGGTAGAAAAAGCTCGGAAGGAGGAATATTATAGAATGATAATGTGATTGAAGGGTCTGGGTGCTAAGAGAGACCTTGCACAGAAGCTGCTGAAGGTTAACATACAGGTACAGGAATCAAATGGTACTTTTTTGCTAGAGAATTTGGATGCAAACGTAAAGATATCTTCCTGTAATTATTTGAAATCCCAGTGAATTTACAAATGGACTATTTTGTACATCTAAAAGAAGAATATACCTGTGTAGGAAGGAACTGCAGGTGTTGGTTTAAACCGAACATAGACACAAAAAGCTGGAGTAACTTAGTGGGTCAGACAGCATCTCTGGAGAAAAGGAATAGGTGATGTTTCGGTTTGAGACCCTTCTTCAGACTCTTCTTCTTTCGTGTGGCGTGCACAGCCTAAAGTTGTTGGACAACTTGTTCTATTTGATGGTACACAAAATTGCTGGAGAAACTCAGCGGGTGCAGCAGCATCTATGAAGCGAAGGAAATAGGCGACGTTTCGGGCCGAAACCCTTCTTCAGATGCTGCTGCACCCGCTGAGTTTCTCCAGCAATTTTGTGTACCTTCGATCTTCCAGCATCTGCAGTTCCTTCTTGAACACTTGTTCTATTTGATCTTCCGTTTGTGCACGTCGAGTTGATTGCATTTGTCGAATCAGGGTGGACCACGTGAAGGTTGCAATCTTCCACCCCATCTTCAGACTGAGAGTCAGGGGAAAGGGACACGAGAGATATAGAGAGATATGAAACAAATGAAGGAAAGATACACAAAAAAAGTAACGATGGTAAAAGAAACAGCCCATTGTTACCTGTTTGCTAGGTGAAAACGAGTTACAGACAATGAGACTCAACAAAATGACTGAAGCTGGTACGACTTAGGTGGGGGAGGGATGGAGAGAAAGGGGATGCAAGGGTTACTTGGAGTTAGAGAAATCAATATTCGCTGGGTTGTAAGTTGCCCAAGCAAAATATGAGGTGCTGTTCCAATTTTCATTTAGCCTTACCCTGATAATGGAGGAGGCCTAGGTCAGTGAAGGAATGGGAGGAGGAATTAAAGTGTTTGTCAACCGGGGGATATGGTAGATCCAGGCGAACTGAGCAAAGGTGTTCAGTGAAACGATCGCCCTGTCTACGTTTGGTCACGCCAATATAAAAGAATATACCTGTGATACATGGCATGCATCATTGATTTCCAGAGTGAGTACTGGGATGAGTATTTGTCCTCTGAGAAGAGATAAGATAAGGAGTAGATAGGATGAATGTACAGTCTTTTACCCGGGTAGGGGAATCAAGAATCAGTGGACATAGGGGAGAGGGTAAAAACTTTAACTAGAACCTGAGGGGCAACTTTTTCCATGCAGAGGTGAGGGATGTCACAAAATTTTGAGATGTTAAAAATCAAGCCTGTAATTTATCCCACCAGATAAAGCATAACAAAACTTTTTAATGTGATACCTAATTCACATTCATATCTTTAGTATTAAAAAAGTTATGGCCATTTTCATACTCGGAAATTAGCATCTTGTTCCCTATTGTTTGTCCATTAACTTAACACAAAAGCTGTGATCGACGGCAAGGGCCGTTTTACACAGACATACATACAGATTGGTGTGTGGCAGCGGCGGCCACAATACGATCTGTATGTACTGTGGAAGTTTTTAGTCAGATATCTAGTATGAAAATATTGATCTTGGATAGACAAAAACTAGATAAGATGTTAAATACATGTCCTTCATACCTTTTGTTTGGCCCTGAACTTGTGATCCGTGATTTTGAAAGCGTTGAAGTTGAGCCCGACTTTCAAATCCAGCGATTCAATAGACCAGCAATGTCGCGTTGGAAATAAAATGCGAACGGGATGACAGAACGAGATTTCCTCTACGTCATAAGCTCGTCGTATGAGGAAATCCCACCGACAACCAATGAGAAACCAGCATTTTACTCACCTCCCCCCACAGCCTCTCGTCACGTGCGCAGGTCTAGAGCGCCACTGATGGCAGGGATTGGTACAACACTACAGAGGGTGGGCTATTTGGAACAAGCTGACAGAGAATGTAGATGAGGCAGGTACTATAAAACAGTAAATTAAAGACATTTAGACAGGTACTTGGATTGGAAAGGTTTGGAAGGATGTGGCCCAAACGCAGGCAGGTGGGACTAGTGTAGATGGGGCAGCTTGATCGGCATTGACAAGTTGGGCCGATTGGCCTGCTTCTCTGTTGTATGACTCTGAAATTTTGAAGAACATAAGGTAATATTAGTGCAATGTAATTCTTATGGGTTTTGACAGGACAGAGGCAAGGAGGGGACACAATCTCAAAATAGGGGATCACTATTCAGGGCTGAGAATTCTTTTCACCCAGAGAATGGAGAATCTTTGCAATTCTTTACCCAGGAGGATTCTGGGGACTCACTAGTTAAGTATATTTTGGGCAGAGATTGATAGGTTAGTAGACATTAAGGGATACGGGATTCGTTTGAAGATGTTGAGCTGAAGGGCCTGTTTCCACACTAAGTGAGGCCAGAGACCTGTTTTTAAAATTAATTTTGCGGATCGTGCCGAAGACGCATTTGAAGATGATTTACGTTCCATAGCCCTTAACAGTGCACAGATTTACACTTGACAGTTCATTTTCAAGTTGGCATGAGGTACGGGCAAAACAAAATAATGTTTTCCAAGATGGATGTTGCAAGATGAAAAGATTTATAAAGGGAGTTCCTGAGATTGAAATTTCACCAAGAAACAATTGCTAGGAAGGAAATCCCAAGGCCAAATCCAAAGGCCAGTAGAAGGGATTTGATTTCACAACCTATTGCTAAATTCTACATCAATACCAGTATCTTAACACAGCTAGAATTTTTTGGAACATTGCTTATGCAATCTTCAATTCTTTGTACATCGATAATTTTTTTCCTTCCAAAAAATTTCCAAAATTGCTTAATTGGCTGCAAAGTGCTTAGGGGGCATCCTGAGATCATGTGCTATATAAACTAAATTCATTCTACTTTACTGTCCCTCGACCCTTCTGCTCTCAATTGCATCAAGGAAAATGATAGCTGGTTTTGTCACTGAAGGGGTCGCTGATGAGATAGTCATTTTCCCGGATGACTATCGAGGAAACAGTGGTGACGTCTGTGCTCTGGGACTCCAATGTATGGCATGTAATGATCAAGTGAATGGTATTTTGTTAAAGTGAGCTGTTTTGAGTTTTATATATACTTCCTCCATCTCTTCCTCATTACCATTGTATGGTGTTGAGAGGAATAGATCTTATTATCGTAATTTTTTATTTACAAATATTTGAATTATTTCCTCTTCATTCACAATATCAACATTCATTAATAGTTATTGTCGTGCTTTGATCAGTATGTTTAAAAATGTGCTAAAATGACTTGGAAATTAGATCTTGTCTCTCTCTTATTAAATCTACCATCTTTGGCAAAGTAGACAACACCCTCAAGATTCCCGTCTCTTACCCCATGTGCAAAAGTCAGCCACAGCTCACATTTAAACAAGATTCCCAGTCAAGAGTCTGCTATGAATGTAAATAGCTGCAAAAGCTTTTTAGGGGATTGGCACCACTACATTCACATTGGGCTTCAGCATTGCACATCATCCAATTTTGGTTTATCACGTCCCTACCATTCCTTGACCTCACCATCTCCATCGCAGGGGACAGACTCCTGACCGACATACATTACAAACCCACTGACTCACATGGCTATCTGGACTACACGTCTTCCCACCCTGCCCCCTGTAAAGACTCCATCCCCTACTCCCAATTCCTCCGCCTACGCCGCATCTGTTCCCAGGATGAGACATTTCATACCAGGGCATCGGAAATGTCCTCGTTCTTCAGGGAACGGGGATTCCCCTCCGCCACCATAGATGAGGCTCACACCAGGGTCTCATCCATACCCCGTAACACTGCTCTCTCTCCCCATCCCCGCACACGCAACAAGGGCAGAGTCCCTCTGGTCCTCACCTTTCACCCCACCAGCCGGCAAATACAACACATAATCCTCCGCCATTTCCGCCACCTCCAACGTGACCCCACCACTCGCCACATCTTCCCATCTCCCCCCATGTCTGCCTTCACCAAAGACCGCTCCCTCCGCAACTCCCTCGTCAATTCTTCCCTTCCCTCCCGCACCACCCCCTCCCCGGGCACTTTCCGTTGCAACCGCAAGAAATGCAACACCTGTCCCTTCACCTCCCCCCTCGACTCCATCCAAGGTCCCAAGCAGTCATTCCAGGTGCGACAAAGGTTCACCTGTATCTCCTCCAACCTCATCTACTGCATCCGCTGCTCTAGATGTCAGCTGATTTACATCGGTGAGACCAAGCGTAGGTTGGGCGATCGTTTCGCCGAACACCTCCGAACACTACCTGACCTCCCGGTGGCTCAGCACTTCAACTCCCCCTCCCATTCCCAATCCGACCTCTCTGTCCTGGGTCTCCTCCATTGCCAGAGTGAGCAACAGCGGAAATTGGAGGAACAGCACCTCATATTCCGTCTGGGGACCTTGCGTCCTTATGGCATTAACATAGAATTCTCCCAATTTGGCTAGCCCTTGCTGCCTCCTCCCCTTCCTTAACCCTCTAGCTGTCTCCTCCCACCCTCCCATCCGCCCGCCCTTGGGCTCCTCCTCCTCCTCCCCTTTTCCTTCTTTCTTTCCCCCACCCCCCATCAGTCTGAAGAAGGGTTTTGGCCCGAAACGTCGCCTATTTCCTTCGCTCCATAGATGCTGCTGCACCCGCTGAGTTTCCCCAGCAATTTTGTGTACCTTTGGTTTATCTCTGCTTGGTTCGAAAAAACCTTTGATTCCCCACTTTGAATAAATAAGTGCTATCGGAAAAATATTCCCTCAATACAAAATGTCATGAAGGATAAGCTTACTAATTCCATGTGCTTAACAATTTCTTACTCTAGATTCACGTTTTATTTTTCCCCACCTCATCACAATTCTGGCTAATTGGACAAGTTATTGGCTTCCCTAATGCCACGGTGTTACTGTCCTACCACTGTTTTTTTTATTTTCTCTCTCTCAGTTGCCTAGATATTTACTTGATAACTTGTTTTTTTTAATATATGCAATGAAAAGCTTCTACTGAGTGCAGAATGCAAACGGCGACAACCATTATTAAATTGTATATTCATTGTGCCAGCAGTAGTCATTGAACTTTGCAACTGTTTCATGTGGGCAACTGTTCTGGGGATCCAGGTCGCAGTGACACCAATGGTGTATGTGAGTGATTGAGGTTGTTCGATGTGATAATGCACTGGTTGGGGCAGCACATTTGGTTTGTAAATTGGATCATCTGCCGACAGATAATCAAGAACTAGAAAATTAGAAGCCAAACATAAGAGAACATTTAACTTTTATTTTTTTGACATAATTCAAATGAAGAACAATCTCAATATTTTTTTGTAATTAATTCAGCACATTAGCTCCTCTTCGGAAAGTGCTTTAATTGCTTTCCACCTGAGCGTGGCAGGTGTGGCACAAACTGTTGTGTTAAGAAAGTACACTTTTTGCATATTTATATTCAGCCAGTACCACAGATATTTAATGTCACAATTACAAACCCATGGATTCTGTGAGAGATCCATACCTTGTTGCCATCCTGCCCCAATATGCAAGAGATTACCAAACAATCTTGGAGGCAATGATGTTAAATTGTTCTGTGAGAGATCCAGCATGTCTAGTATTGGAACTTTATCAAACAGCATCGATGGAATCCTTGAAATCTTATTATTATTAAGAAACAAATATTTCAAATTGATTACATTGTCAAAGGTACCAGGGACAAATGTAGTCAACTCATTTTCACCCAGAGTTAACCTATCCAGATTGGGCATATCGTCAAATAGATTGCTTGGTAAATATTTAATTTTATTACTGGATAAGTCAAGTATTTCCAAACTGGTCAAATTATGAAATGAATAAGGAAGTAACGTTTCCAACATATTCTTTGATAAATCCAACCATTTAAGACCCTGAAGTTGATAAAACCAAAAAGGATTCACTTTATTCAGTCTGTTTCCCTGTAAAACTAGCGAGGAGAGATTGAAAGTCCACAAGAACAAATTTGGTGGCAATGTAGTCAACAAATTGTTGCTTAAATCCAGTATTCTCAGACGATGCAGATCTTTTAGAGCACCCGATGAGATGTTTGCCAACTGATTACTTGAAAGAAGAAGCTCTTGAAGTTGGAAAAGACCAACAAAATCTTGGTCTGTTAGGGCATTAATGTTGGTGAATTCAATCGAGATGGTGGTTATCTCAGCAGGGATGTTTTTTGGCACCTTGTTAAGGCTTTCAAGCGAAACACATGTCATAGATGTGATAGTGTCGGAGGAGTAGCAGAAGCAGTAATTTGGGCAAGTGACCACGGAAGACGAAAAGGAAACACAGTTCAGGATCAACACCACTGCAATCTTCAACACATCCATATGATCTGAAATTTGTGAGAAATACGAGAATGCTCTTATTTATGGCTAAAGTGGATAACAGGTAAAAATGGTTACAGTGAATCTTCAATAAGGTTCGCATTTTTTTGTTTCATTGCATATCAATTTATTTTTTTCACAAAACATTTCTGCTTCAACAAAATCCCCAGTTGGTTAGGAGGATAAAAAGCCCTTGTCATTTGGAGCTTGCATTTTATGCAATCCCATTCAGCTGTGGTTGGGAAGTGGCATGATGGCAGTTTAATATACAATCCGTTACCAAGGTCAGAATGCATGATTCAGGGTACTTTTGTTGACAAATTGGCATAGTTATGAAATAGGCGAGTCAATCTTTGTTTAAGAAAGAATGGGTGTTGGTAAAATCGTAGGTGGACACAAAATGCTGGAGCAACTCAGCGGGTGAGGCACCATCGGTAGACACAAAATGCTGGAGTCAATCTTTGTCCTCAGTTCATGTTGAGTAAAGCTTTGTTTTAATTGTAAATGAAGCCTCACAAAAAATGACAAATTATAGCATTTATTTTAAGTTCATATATTTTGCATTTTGTATTCGTACTGTTTTAAGACACCAGTTTATAAACCAACCTTAATGTGGCAGACTGTATTGTTCTGTCAAATTCAACTGTTTTTATTGATTGAAACCTAATGCAGATGATCAGGTGGGTTTGAGCATTGAAGGGGTTAAAACATTCTGGGGGAATGAGTGATCCGCAATTACAAATAACTAGAGGGACGTGGGCCAGACATAGGCTCGTGGGATTAGCTTGGTTGGGGAACTTGGTCAATGTAAAGCAGCCAATGTGTTAAAGAGGGCAGTTTAAACCTTGGATTCCACATGATTTTTTCCTGCCTGCAGTCAGAATGGACAAGTTGAGCTGAAGGGGCTGTTTCTGTGCTGCATACGTCTATGACTTTATCTGGAAGAAGATACACACAAGTATTAAGAATCTCTCGATTAAATTATAAATTTTACTTATTTGGTCTCTATTATTATCTGTCAAAACCAATCTTATTCTGAGCTTCTCCCAGGATATCCCTAATGTTACTGCAGTAAAGCTAGACAACAAATATAACGTTGCCACAAGGGCACCAAGGAGGCAGCAGAAAGCCCAGGATACGAAAGTTCACAAAGAATTGAAAGCACGGAGAGAGAGAGCAGATTGTCAGCAGAAGAGGGAAATTTGCTAAACTAGATGAAGGAAGCCATCTGTTGGGATGTGAAAAACTGACCCAAATTATTGCTTCATTAAATGGAAAGAACACTGTTAACTTGAGATGATTGAGATCAGTCCTGAAACTAGAGTGTGTTAGTGAGTGGTCTGTAAAACCCCTGTCTCACGGTGCGGGTCGACCCACGAGTGACCCCGAGTTTAAAACAAATTAAACTTGTGGTAATCACGTACAATCAACGTAGCGGGAACGTCGGAACTCGTGGACGCAACTTAGTGACTCGTAACGCTAACGGCAGGTACCCGGGAAACTAGTTAACTCTTGAAAAATGTTAAACATGATGAAAGATTTCCACGAGTCAAATATACTCTTGAAGTTAAAATTTGAAACATTTAAACTCATTGTAAGAACGTAGTAGCCCGTGAGTTTACCGTGGTGACTCGTGAGTCTACCGTGGGCACTCTTTAACTCAGCGGGACAGGCAGCATCGCTGGAGAGAAGGAATGGGTGACGGGATGACGTTTCCAAAATTCTGCTGCGTCTTTGTGTTACTCCAGCACTGTGTGTTCACTTTTTATCAACCGGCATCTGCCCTTTCTTGTGTATGACATTATTTGTATCCGTGGCAGTTGATTGTCGCTCCCTTCAGTTTCCCAAGGGGTCGGGACGGTACTGGAGTTGGGAGGGAAAGGTGGGGTAGTTGGGGTGACTTAGTACGGGAGACAAATGTATGATAGGTGTACTGACAGTGTGGGCAGACACTTTGGTAGTGATTGCCCATGGGGAGACAGGGAGGGGGAGAGAGGGAGGGGGAGAAGGAAGAGAGGGAGGAGGACAGGAGAGAGAAACGGAGAGAGAATCAGAGGAACAGAAGAATCTGAAGCAAGCACCTCTTTTGTATTTATGGGATAAAAATCTTTTATCCAGGGTAACAAGAATAACAATGCGAAGGATTTAAAAAGCTGCCGCTAACAATTATATTAGCCGGGTGGAAATTTCTGCATGAATAGATGACGACTCAGAGCATGTCAATAGCGATCTTTTTGTTTATTTCACCTATCTCAGGATAAAGATTAAAAACAACCAAATAGTCCTGCATGTTGAGTGTTTAACACGAACGACTAAAGGTCAGAGCTGTCCCTTCCACATCTCATTATGCAAATACCAAAGATGGGTAAAAATACCAGATTTAAACCAATTCAGACAGGAAATCTTTTATCAATTAAACGTTCTCAAGTTGCTTTTGCTGTTTATTAACTGATAAAAATGTATCCTCAGTAGCTTTTGCTTTCAATTCTTTTAATTGACAATTTTTTATCATCCTGGCAGCTCCAGAGACCCGGGTTCGATCCTGACCTCGGTGCAGAGTTTGAGCTTTGTCTTTCATTCAGAGGTTCGCGGGTGGGCTGGGGTGACTGTAGGGCTCTGAAAACTTTGTTTCCCAGGGCTGGGGTGAGTGTGAAAGGGGTGGTTTCTGGTCAGATCTGCCCAATCAGCAATGTTTTGAGCCGCTGCTTTTTATACAGTTAAGTCGCGACGGTGGGTCAGCTGCTCTGACGGACATGCTGGGTGAGTAGAGAGACACACACTGCTATCCCTCTGGTCTACGGACCTTGCTGTTGGGGGGAAAAATAACGTTAATGTTCAATTTACCTAATCTTTTTGTTAGAAGTTTACTAACGTTTTGATGAGAGATAAATTAAGGGAACAAAACAATCTTACTAGACACAAAAAGCTGGAGTAACTCAGCCAAGCCGGCAGCATCTCTGGAGAGAAGGGTCGAAACGTTTTTTTCAGTCTGAAGAAGGAACTCGACCAGAAACGTCACCCATTCCTTCTCTCCAGAAATGCTGCCTGTCCCGCTGAGTTACTCCAGTATTTTGTGTCTATCTTCGGTGTAAACCAACATCTGCAGTTCCTCCCAACAAAAAAAAACAGCCTATGATTGATGCCAGACCTTGAACAAATGCAGTTCAAATGGACTTTTGAATGCAATTTTGGAAGGATTGTTTCTCGAAACAAACTGCTCTAAAAGTTTGAAGGAAGGAATTGCAGATACTAGTTTAAACCAAAGATAGACACAAAATGATGGACTAACAGCTGGTCAGGCAGCGTCTCTGGAGAAAAGAAACAGGTGATGTTTCGGGTCGAGATCGTTCTTCAGGCTGGGTCTTTTTATAGTGAAAAATAAATTGTATGACATCACTTTTACCATGTGATGATTTTTCCACACGTTGGCAGACGTTGTTGGCTCAAGAGTAACTCGGGAGACGAACTTGGAACATCGCAGAAATGAGAAGTAAACGGCAAACTTAGACATACCCGTGGGAACTCGGTTAAACTCTTGAACATAAACTTGGAATCTCGTACACAACCACGAGTCAGATTTTTTTCTTTCACTCGGGGTCACTCGTGAGACAGGGGCTTAACAGGGCATAATAATAGTGGATAAAGATCAATTATACATGTACTATGAGCATTTATCACTTTTGTTAGTTATTCGCATTAATGTGGTTGTATTGGAATGTTTGTAGATATAGTTAAATTGCTTATATTGTTTAATGAGTTGAATGTACATCTGTGGGACTTCTCTGCTCTTCCAGTTTTCACGTTTCGCATTAGTTCAATGAGTAGATAATAAAGCAAGGCCCAACACTATTAATTAATAGCATTCAGCAGACTGTTTGACAAATGCATGATTAAATGAGTTACGTTAAACCAGTGGTTCCAAACCTTTTTTAGCTCATGGCCCCCTTGGGATCTTTTAATTTTTCTGTGCCCCTCCCCTGACATTATTAGCGGAAAAAAAGTACCTGTACTTCAATATTATAATATCTTCCATAAAAATATCAGTCTATTAATTGCACATATATTCTCTTTTATTCTATTCCACAAACATCAAAAATATTTCAACGACATAGATTTAAATTTATTAGAACTGAAATTTAGGAGGTAACAGGGTGGTAGCTCTGTGGCCCCCTTCATTGAACCGGTGGCCCCCTAAATCCCAAAATGTTTCTGTGGCCCCCCTGAAATTTGCCATGGCCCCAGGTTGGGAATCACTGCTTTAAACAATTGTATTTGAACTGTCTATCGCCCCTCTAAAACTACATGCATTTAGCAATTAGCATTTTAACAAACATTATTTACTACAAGTAGTTAACACAATACACTCAATCATTTTCCTCCATTACTCCAGCATTTTGTGTCTTTCTTTGTTATTAACCAGCGTCTGCAGTTCCTTGTTATTACACTTAGTCATTAATTATTTACACCCTCGTGACTGGTTTGGAAAGTGACAAGGACATGAGGTTGAGTCTTTCTCTGCTGGCTGCAAGCTCCAGTGCCCACAGAATGCAAACCGATTCCTGTAAAAAACACTCTCATATTCATTGATAAGAATTTAAGTTAGAACAAGTGAAAGACCAAACTTTTGGTTCCATCAGAATATTCTTACCTAATTAAGTGGAGTCTGAGTTAACTTTGTTCTGTCTGCTTCGTGAAAGCAATCGATGTGGAGGAGTTTTTAAAATGACTCAGCAGCTTCTCTCTACTCAAACGAGCAACTGATTTACTGATCCTTTCTAAGGAAGTGAGGTTAAAATACTGGGGCTGGTCATATTTGAAGAGGAGTTACACAATAATTGGAATGGGAACATTGCACAGATCGCATGCAATATTAGTTAGCCGATAACTAATTTGTTCAGAACATCCAGTACTATTAACAGAGTTGTGTGCTTGTTGCTTACTGTAAATACACCTCTGAATAAGAAGACACTGTCAAAACTGAAACCTGCAAATATCCAATTTAGCAAACTTTCAATTGAAAGTGTGAAGTTTACTGAACATTTTGCTGTTTTAATCAATTTGTGTCAAACCTGCCTGAGGGAGAACTGGAAACTGAAGGATCACAATTTTTGAAGTATTCTAATACAGGTCAGGGATTATTGTTGTCGAGATGAATGCACTGTAGTTGATTGTTGAAAGTGCTAATTCTGCAGAAGTCGTGAGAGAAATTTAGCATACGTGTGCCAAAGCAAGAAATGTAATTCCTATTCTTAGAACTTTGTTAGAACTTTATAACTTTAGTTAACTCTTTCTCAACTGCAACCAAGTGTTCCGTCCCACTGCTGAACACATTATTGTGGGCAGTCAGCTCCATTTTGAGAGCATATTTTCACAGTGAATCTCAAAGACATCCTTTACAGATCTCCTTTCCTACTGTCATAAAAAATAGAAAAGTAATAAAAGGCCGTCTGTCAACTTCTCTCTCTGTAGCAGAGGCCCAGGACATGTCTTGATCAATAGTGGAGCAGAAACACAGAAGTCTAATTGTGAAGTAGGAGCATTTCTCTCATGCGTAGGAAAGAACTGCAGATGCTGGTTTAAATCGAAGGTGGACACAAAATGCTGGAGTAACTCAGCGGGACAGGCAGCTTCTCTGGAGAGAAGGAATGGGTGAAGTTTCGGGTCGAGATCCTTCTTCAGACAGACCTGAGTTACTCCAGCATTTTGTGTCTGCCAGCATTTCTCTCATCTTTGTTCAGCAGTGAATATAATATGCAGCTGCCAATGATGTTGTTGAAGACACCATAAAAACTACTTACAGAAACACTCCTTGAAGTTTTCCAGTCAAACGCTCTGAAACCCTTGCCCCTTTTGCTTCACAAGAAGGCTTCAGGTAGATATGGTAGAAAATACAAGGAGATGTGGTCACTGCCATGACCAATTGTGGACATTTATTTGTGGCATGTATCACACATCAAGATGGTAGTGATTACACTTGTGTGGCCACCATACCTAAACTTTGTGATGTACCAAATCTGTGCATGTGGATCAGCCCAATGATTCTGTACAAAGTGGTTGCCGCATTTGTGAGGTTTCAGCTTGGGCATAAGCCGAATGGTTTATAGATTAATATCCAAAGGCTGTGCCCTCTGAGTCTGGGACAGGGAACACTGCCTCAGAATAAAAGGGATGTATCTTTAGTTTAGTTTATTGTCACCTGTGAACAGTGAAAAGTTTTTGTTGCGTGCTAGCCAGTCAGTGGCAGGACAATACATGATTACAATCAAGCCATCCACAGTGTAGAGATACATGATAAAGGGAATAACGTGAATAATGTTTAATGCAAGACAGTCCAGTAAAGTCCAGTAATAGTCCTTCCGAAGGTCTCCAATGAGGTAGATAGTAGCTCAGCACTGCTCTGTCCTCGTTGGGAGGATGATTAGAATGGAGATCAAGAGGAATTTCTTCAGACAGAGGGTGGTGAAACTGTGAAATTCATTGCCATAGACAGCTGTGGAGGCCATGTAATCGGGTATTTTTAAAGCAGAGATTTTTTTTTTAAACCCAACAATTTCCCAGTTGCTCCACCATGGGGAAGACACATATTTGAAGTTTGATAAGTGAAGCTTTATAAACAAGACGCTGTGATATTGTCAGGTGGCCATTTGAAACTTGGCTGGGCGGTTTCGACGCACTTTGATAACGAAACGATGAAAATCAACCTGAAAAATCAGCTTCTGAGGCCGAACCCCTGGCAAAGATCTCATTGTAGCGATATTGACCAATTTCAAACAAAGCCTGGCCAGAAACAAGAGGCAGAAATCCCCCCCTAAATATTCACAGCCAGATGTTACTCATAGTAACACAAAGGTGTCATTACGGGCGTCACAGAAAGGTTGCCCTGGGGATCCCTGTTTAACGTGAGGATGTGGAGAGCAGCTTCAGGCTGCATCCTCTCCTCTCCGGGCAGGGGGAAGAAGGGGGAGAAAAGAAACAAGTTGTTTGGGGATTGGCGAATTGTAGATGCGGTGCTGCCGATGGTTGTAGCGACCTCGCATCGCCTGCTGCCGGGACGCTTCGCCCTGCGGTGCAGAGCATGTTAGTGGTGCGCTGTCTGCTGCACAGCGGCGCTCGCTGCGGCTGTCTGACCCTCTCTACCGCAGGCGCCAGGTGGAGCACGAACCCCACTGCCAGCAGGTACGTACACTGCCAGTCCCACTGACCAATGTCCCATTCACTTATACTCGTGTTGATGAATCATCCAGCGCTTGACTGTACTCTGCTTGGCAGGAAGAGTGCAGTGGGCGAATGTCTGTTTCGCACCCTCAGGGTTGAAGCTTGTTTGCACCTGAAAATAGTTACAGTCTGAAGAAGGGTCTCCACTCCAAACTTCACCCATTCCTTCTATCCAGAGATGTTGTCTGTCCCGCGGAGTTACTCCAGCTTTTGGTGTCTATAATAGATACAGCACAACAACCTTTGTTTATGTTCACCACTGAGAGGAGCAGAATTAGGCCATTCGGCCCATCAAGTCTATACCATTCAATCATGGCTGATGTTTCTTTCCCTCTCAACCCCATTCTCCTGCCTTCTCCCCATAACACCTGACACATGTACTAATCATAGAAACGTAGAAAATAGGTGCAGGAGGAGGCCATTCGGCACCACCATTCATTGCGATCATGGCTGATCGTCCCCAATCAATAACTCGTGCCTAATCAAGAATCTATCTATCTCTGCCTTAAATATATCCACTGACCTGGCCTTCACAGCTGCCAGTGGTAATTAATTCCTCAGATTCATCACCTTCTGACCAAAATTCCTCCTCATCACCTTCCTAAAGGTACGTCCTTTTATTCTGAGGCTATGGCCTCTGGTCCAAGACTATCCCACTAGAGGAAACATCCTCTCCACATCCACTCTATCCAGGCCTATTTGTTGATATTTACTCTGCAGTAAAGGTCCTGCCACTTTGTCGACGAGATCAACCTTTAATTTGTATAAAACTGTTATGGAATTAATAGCAGTGGGGTGACGATGCTTTTATCTAAGTAGCAATAGGTATATATAAATATAACTCAACCTACATGTCAATCGCTGCAGGAGACCCGCCATATACAGTAACTCATTCATCTTGTGCACCCCAGAGTAAATGCATTTCGTTGTCTCTGTACTGTACACTGACAATGACAATTAAAATTGAATCTGAATCTGAATCTGAATCTGAATCTTGTGGCAAGTTAGTTCCCATCACAAGGAGGGAGATGCCAACACATTTGAACATAGTACACAGAAGAGTGTACCACAGGAACTGACTGTTCAACCCACAATGTCTGAGGTGAACATGATGCCACGACTGCCTCTTACCAGCCTGCACATGATCTATATCCCTCCATTCCACCCATAAGAATAAGGGGTAGGCCTTTTAGGATTGAGATGAGGGAAAACGTTTTCATCCAGAGAGTTGTGAATCTGTGGAATTCTCTGCCACAGAAGGCAATGAAGGCCAATTTACTGGATGTTTTGAAGAGAGAGATTTAGCTCTTAGGGCAAAAGGAATCGAGGGTTATGGGGGGAAAGCAGGAATGCTGTACTGATATTAGATGATTAGCCATGATCATATTGAATGGCTGGTCGAAGGGTTGAATGGCCTCCTCCTGCACCTATTTTTCCTATGTGTCTATGTTCTCTATCCATGTGCCTATCCACAGCTCCATGCCTCAGCACTTGCCACTGACCAAATCAGATTAGAAATTGAACAGCTACAGTATGTCCTCACATTGAAGCTAAACCTAACAACTGCACCATGCAATGAGTGTGTAAATATTGATCTTTCGTGCTGTCAGATAGGAACAAAAGTAGCCCATTTAGTTGCCTGAGCCCATTCCGATATTCAGTACGATAGATCAGATTTTAGTTTAGAGATATAGCACGGAAACAGGCCTTTGGACCCACCTAGCCGGCACCGACCAGTGATCCCGGCAAACTTACACTATCCCACACACTAGGGACAATTTGCAATTATACCAAGCCAATTTATCTACAAACCTGAAAGTCTTTGGAATGTGGGTGGAAAACCCACAAGGTCATGTGGAGAACGTACAATCTCCATACAAACAGCACCATGGTCAGGATCCAACCCGGGTCTCTGGTGCTGTAAGGCAGCAGCTCTAATTCCAAGGCCAATTTATTCTTCCGAAGGCGGCAGGATGCTCAAAGTACACCGGATGTTCATTAACTAAGGCTTTGAATAGATTGAATAGCTTTCATTCATTATTTTCTGTGCTTATCTATTGGATTTTTAATTCATTTACGTGTAGCCTTCTGCCTCCAAAGGTCTGCATCTTTTCTTGCTTTTCACCATTTAGAAAGTAATTGCATCTGATCTGTTGCTTTAGAGTCAAATTGTGAGCTTTGTTTTTCCCCCACAATTTTACCATTCCGTTACTGCTAATAAGTTATTGCATCCATGTATACTGCTTATAATATCAACCTTCTTCAGTCATTACCTAACTTGCCTATGTAGCCTTTCTATCTCTTCATCTAACTCATTCATTAAGGTCATGTCTATAAGTAATAGGAGCAGAATTAGGCCATTTGGCCCATCAGGTCTATTCCGCCAATCAATCATGGCTGATCTAGCTCTCTCACCTAACCCGATTCTCTCCATAACTCCTGACACCAAAATCCATATTACATAGATACCATAGTAGAACAAAATCTATGTTCAGCTTAGCAAAACTTCCCAAAGCATTTCATAGGAGAGTCATTAAGTATAATATGATGCCAAGCTATATAAGAATATATTATTACCAAAGTTTCAGTCAATGAGGTAAGTTTTAAGGACATCACGATAGAGGTGTGATGAAGGGTTAGGAAGATCCACATGAAGAATAATTACATGTATCATTAACAGTAAAGATAGACACAAAATACTGGAGTAACTCAGCGGGTCAGGCAGCTTCCCTGGAGAAAAGGAATATGTGACATCTCAGGTCTAGACCCTTCTTCAGACTGGAATAGAGTCTGAAGAAGGGTCTCGACCCAAAACGTCACCCGTTCCTTTTCTTCAGAGATGCTGCCTAACACACTGAGTTACTCCAGCATTTAGTGCCTATTCTCGGTGTAAACCAGCATCTGCAGTTCCTTCCTCCCTATCCTATAATCACCAGTTTCTGGTTTCAGGGGTGGTGTAATTAAATTTGGTGATAATCAAGATGGTAGAATTGGACAAGGAAAGTTGAGGAGGGATTACAAAGAAACATAGAACACATAAAAATAGATGCAGGAGTAGGCCATACGGCCTTTCGAGCCAGCACCACCATTCAATATGATCAAGGTCCAAGGTACAAGGTCTTTTATTGTCATGTGTACCAATTAAGGTACAGGGATATTCGATTTACCACATAGCCATACTAAATAAAACCCAACAAGACACAACCACATAAACCTCCCGCTACTGGCGATCAAAGCCCCCGCACGGGGTGATCAAAACTCCCGCATCGCGGCAGTCAAAGCTCCTGCGGCTTGGAGGTCCCGAAGTTGGTCCCTAACCAGGGACCGCGAGCTCCACAATGTTAAAGTCTCAGGCTCCTGCGGTTGGACCTCCACAAGTCGGTCTCCGGCAGAGGCCGCCAGCTCCTCGATGTTAGACTGCAGTGCGGACGGAGATACGATACGGAAATAAATCGCATCTCCGTTGAGGTAAGGGATTTAATAAAGTTTCCCCCACTCCCCACATAAAACAAGCTAAAGAACACTAAAACATACATATAACACATACTAGAAAACACAAAGAAGGAATGGACGAGACAGACTGTTGGCGAGGCGGCCATTGCTGGCGCCACCCGGTGGAGGGAATTTAAAATCAGTTCCTTCACTTTTCCCCATATCCCTTGATTCCTTTAGCACTAAGAGCTAAATCCAACTCTCTCTTGAAAACATGCAGTGAATTGGCCTCCGCTGCCTTCTGTAGCAGAGAATTCCACAGATTCACAGCTCCCAGGATGAAATTCTTTTCCTCATCTCAGTCCAAAATGGGCTACCCCTTATTCTTAAACCCTGACCCCTGGTTCTGGACTACCCCAACATCGGGAACATTTTTCTTGCATTTAGTCTGTCCAATCCTTTAAGAATTGTATATGTTTCTATAAGATCCCCTCTCACCCTTGTAAATTCCAGTGAATACAAGCACAGTCGACCACGCCTGGAGTACCATGTACAGTTCTGGTCATTCAGCTATAGGAAGGATATCTTTAATTTGGAAAAGGTTCAGAAGTGATTTCACCAGAATGTTACCTGGGCTTGTGAGTCTGAGTTATCGGGAGAGGTTGGATCGGCTTGGACTTTTTTTTCTTTGGATTGTAGGAGGCAGAGGGGTGACCTTATTGAGGTGTATTAGATTATGAGGGGCATGGATAAAGTGAATGCTCACAGTTTTTTTCCTGTTGTAGAAGGTTCTAAAGCTCGAGAGCATAGGCTTATGCTGAAGAGAGTTATTTAAGAGGGGTCTCAGGGCCTACCTCTGTGGATCCGGAATCTATAGCTTCCTCTGGCAGCTATAGAAGCATGTGTAGGAAGGAACTACAGACGTTTGTTTACTCCGAAGATAGACACAAAATGCTGGAGTAACTCAGCGGGTCAGGCAGCATCTCTAGAGAAAAGGAATAGGTGACAATTTAGGTTGAGACCTTTCTTCAGACTGACATTCAGGGGAGAGGGAAACTCAAGGCATGAAAAGGTTTAGATCAAATCAGAGCCGGTACCGACGACCAAGGAATGGTGGAGCCCACAATGGTCTATTGTTGGCTGTGGAAGAGGTGATAATGAAGCGATATATGGATGCAAACAATCACAATCACAATACCTGTATAGAAGAAGGGTTTCTGCCCGAAACGTCGCCTATTTCCTTTGCTCCATAGATGCTGCTGCACCCGCTGAGTTTCCCCAGCAATTTTGTGTACCTGTAATACTTTATTAGCCAAGTATGTTTTGCAACATACGAGGAATTTCATTTCCCAAGTCAGTCATACAAATAAAAAAGCAATGGTACACACAAAATACATTTTAACATAAACGTCCATCACAGAGTCTCCTCCGTATTCCTCACTGTGATGGACGGCGAAAAAAAGTTCAAATCTCTTCCCTTGGAAGTGGAATTAACAGGACAACTAGGGGAGGGGAGAGGCAGAGAGAGAGGGAATGCAGGGGTTACTTGAAATTAGAGAAATCAATATTCATCGCACCGAGTTGAAAGCTGCCCAAAGCAAAATATGAGGTGCTGTTGTTCCAATTTGCACGTGGCCTCACTCTGACAATAGAGGAGGCCCATGACAGGAAGGTTGGTATAGGAATGGAAAGGGGAGTTAAAATGTTTGGCAACCAAGAGATTGCGTAGGCCAAGGTGGACTGAGGGTAGGTGTTCAGCGAAACAATCTGTCCTGGGCCTCCTCTATCAGATTGGATAGAAGGTGTTTGAAGGACAATGGCCAAATGCTGGCAAATAGGCTTAGCACAATCTGCTAAAATGGTCGGCATGGGCAAGCTTCCATGCTGTACAGCTCTACAGTCTACTCCATGATTCAGTCCCGATGGTTTCCTGATATTCACAACCTGTTCCTTTCTCTTCAGGAATATTTTATCTGCGGTGTTTGTTCCAAGGTTAGAGTTTGGTGCCCACTATGCAAGTGAGAGAGAAAAGGTGAGTCAGATCATTGAACATTTGTGAGCTTACATTACAATGTAATCATTTTTAATCCTGGTAACTCATCTGATGATTAAAATGTTCAATTAGTTATTAAATCTGGATCCAACAATATGTTGTTTTGTGTATATTGTGTTTTATGACTGTTGGCAGATCAATTTCCCTCCTGGGATAAATAAAGTTCTATCATATCGTATCGTGTTGTATAGTATCATATGACCTTGATGATATCCTTCTGGTCAATATAACTCCTTATCCTCATTCATAATTTCCTTTGGTCCCCCCATCATGTCCACAATATGTTTATAATTGTGTCTTGACCCATGAACATGGAGTCATGGACCACTAACCCTAAACCACTTGAAATGCCACCTCCTGCCCATTAGCATCCTGGTCACATTGTCTGCCATCCCCCCCCTAAAGTTGCAGCTTTGCAACTCCCCTTTGTGCTTTAATGTTATTCATATTTTAGGAATTCAAATATACTATATGTTTCCTGTAAGAAAGCCTTAAACCATTTAATTCACCAGAAGAAGGTCCCAATCCGAATTGTTGTCTGTCCATTCCTTCCACAGACCGGCTGAGTTTGACCAGCAGCTTGCTTTTTTGTTCAAAATTCCAGCATGTGCAGCTCCTTGTGTAATTGTTTTCCTTTGCGGAGTCCCTCTTCTTGTGGTGCTTTGCATTTATCTAAAAACCTGCAGTTTTTGGCAAGTTCTTTTTGAAGTCAGCTGAATTCATCAATTTGATGTTGGGAATGTTGAGGATGATAAGAGCAACCTGTTTCCCTTTTCATGTCGAAGGTGGACATAAATGCTGGAGAAACTCAGCGGGTGCAGCAGACAAAGATGTGTTTTCATGTCTATATCAAACACAGTTTCTTAGCTAAATCACTTGTGTTGTGCTGTATTATTCAGGGCAATTCTTTAATGCACTACCTTGAATCTATTGCCAGCTTAATAATAAGGAGTGTTGAGCTTCAGGCTTCTTCGTCTTTCGTGTCCATCTTCCATGTTTCAAATGTTGACATCGTCCGTCCTGAAAAGGACGCAAATTTCCGGCGACAATCAGTGGGAGCCATCACGTTACAATAGATGATGGTGGCAGCAGAATTAGCTGGGGATACTTCCAGTTTCCAGCCCCGCGACGTGGATGCTTCTGCTATGGGACCAGCTTCAGGCGAGAATTGACTGAACATCTACAAGTTTCTTTGTTTGCGACTTTGCATCATTTACTTAAAGAATCAGTTCCATAATTGAACTTTTCTCCCGGATCAGAATAAGGAAGGATTCAACTCATTGCACTGCCTTGTCCCCTCTGAATTTCTTTGGGGTAACACAGTGGAGATTGGGAGTTTCACAAGAATGTGAACTCAGCTCTGTTGGAACCAACAAGGAGTCATGAATGTGAGCTCAATCCTACTGGGACAATCACTGTATCATAAATGTGGACTCAGTCCTATCAGTGAGTCATCAGTTCAATTTGGAATAACCAGTGAGTTACTGGCATGAATTCATCTATGAGGGAACCATTGGTGATTCATGAATATGAGGACAGTCCTTTGGTGAGTGATGAGCATGAGCTCAGCTAAGTAGGTGAAATCAATGTATCACCGATGTTGCTGTAAAACCTCTGGGGCAGCTGAACTTTGGAATGTGGAAGTCTACAACATGTGGTTGTGGATAGCAACTTCCACTGAAAGACCAGAAAACATTAGGCAGGCCCTATGGATGATAAGCTGCAAGGAGTTTAGTCAGAGGGTGGTGAATCTGTGGAATTCTTTGCCACAGAAGGCTGTGGAAGCCGTCAGTGGATATTTTTAAGGCAGAGATAGATTCTTGATTCATCAGGTATCAGAGGTTATGGAGGGAAGGCAGGAGAATGGGGTTAGGAGGGAGAGATGGATCAGCCACGATTGAATGGCGGTTTAGACGATGGGCTGAATGGCCTAATTCTACTCCTATTCCTTACGATCTTATGATTTGACAACAAGAATTACTCTGCCAGTGAATGGACGATGATGGAGAGGGTCCTTTGCAATTGAAGATTTAGTTTTTTAGTTTAATTTATTGTCATGCATATCGAGGTACAGTGAAAAGCTTTTGTTGCAATCTAACCAGTCAGTAGAAAGACAATACATGATTACAATCGAGACATTTACAGTGTACAGATACATGATAAGTGAATAATGTTTAGTGCAAGGTAAAGTCAGTAAACATAGGAACATAGAAAATAGGTGCAGGAGTAGGCCATTTGGCCCTTCGAGCCTGCACCGCCATTCAATATGATCATGGCTGATCATCCAACTCAGTATCCTGTACCTGCCTTCTCTCCATACCCCCTGATCCCTTTAGCCACAAGGGCCACATCTAACTCCCTCTTAAATATAGCCAATGAACTGGCCTCAACTACCTTCTGCGGGAGAGAATTCCAGAGATTCACCACTCTCTGTGTGAAAAAGTTTTCCTCATCTCGGTCCTAAAAGATTTCCCCCTTATCCTTAAACTGTGACCCCTTGTTCTGGACTTCCCCAACATCGGGAACAATCTTCCTGCATCTAGCCTGTCCAACCCCTTAAGATTTTTTGTAAGTTTCTATAAGATCCCCCCTCAATCTTCTAAATTCTAGCGAGTACAAACCGAGTCTATCCAGTCTTTCTTCATATGAAAGTCCTGACATCCCAGGAATCAGTCTGGTGAACCTTCTCTGTACTACCTCTATGGCAAGAATGTCTTTCCTCAGATTAGGAGACCAAAACTGTACACAATACTCCAGGTGTGGTCTCACCAAGACCCTGTACAACTGCAGTAGAACCTCCCTGCTCCTATACTCAAATCCTTTTGCTATGAATGCTAACATACCATTCGCCTTCTTCACTGCCTGCTGCACCTGCATGCCTACGTTTAATGACTGGTGTACCATGACACCCAGGTCTCGTTGCATCTCCCCCTTTCCTAATCGGCCACCATTCAGATAATAATCTACTTTCCTGTTTTTGCCACCAACGTGGATAACCTCACATTTATCCACATTATACTGCATCTGCCATGCATTTGCCCACTCACCCAGCCTATCTAAGTCACCTTGCAGCCTCCTAGCATCCTCCTCACAGCTAACACTGCCCCCCAGCTTCGTGTCATCCGCAAACTTGGAGATGTTGCCTTCAATACCCTCATCCAGATCATTCATATATATTGTAAATAGCTGGGGTCCCAGCACTGAGCCTTGCGGTACCCCACTAGTCACTGCCTGCCATTGTGAAAAGGACCCGTTTACTCCTACTCTTTGCTTCCTGTCTGCCAGCCAGTTCTCTATCCACATCAATACTGAACCCCCAATACCATGTGCTTTAAGTTTGTATACTAATCTCTTATGTGGGACCTTGTCGAAAGCCTTCTGAAAGTCCAGATATAACACATCCACTGGTTCTCCCTTATCCACTCTGCTAGTTACATCCTCGAAAAATTCTATAAGATTCGTCAGACATGATTTACCCTTCATAAATCCATGCTGACTTTGTCCAATGATTTCACCACTTTCCAAATGTGCTGCTATCCCATCTTTAATAACTGATTCTAGCAGTTTCCCCACTACCGACGTTAGACTAACTGGTCTGTAATTCCCCGTTTTCTCTCTCCCTCCCTTTTTAAAAAGTGGGGTTACATTAGCTACCCTCCAATCCTCAGGAACTACTCCAGAATCTAAAGAGTTTTGAAAAATTATCACTTATGCATCCACTATTTCTGGGGCTACTTCCTTAAGTACTCTGGGATGCAGCCTATCTGGCCCTGGGGATTTATCGGCCTTTAATCCATTCAATTTACCTAACACCACTTCCCGGCTAACCTGGATTTCACTCAGTTCCTCCATCTCATTTGACCCCCGGTCCCCTGCTATTTCCGGCAGATTATTTATGTCTTCCTTAGTGAAGACAGAACCAAAGTAATTATTCAATTGGTCTGCCATGTCCTTGTTCCCCATGATCAATTCACCCGTTTCTGACTGCAAGGGACCTACATTTGTTTTAACTAATCTTTTTCTCTTCACATATCTATAAAAGCTTTTGCAGTCAGTTTTTATGTTCCCTGCCAGTTTTCTTTCATAATCTATTTTCCCTTTCCTAATTAAGCCCTTTGTCCTCCTCTGCTGGTCTCGGAATTTCTCCCAGTCCTCTGGTAGGCTGCTTTTTCTGGCTAATTTGTACGCTTCATCTTTTGTTTTGATACTATCCCTGATTTCCCTTGTTATCCACGGATGCACTACCTTCCCTGATTTATTCTTTTGCCAAACTGGGATGAACAATTGTTGTAGTTCATCCATGCAGTCTTTAAATGCCTTCCATTGCATATCCACCGTCAACCCATTAAGAATCAATCGCCAGTCTATCTTGGCCAATTCACGTTTCATACCCTCAAAGTTACCTTTCTTTAAGTTCAGGACCCTTGTTTCTGAATTAACGATGTCACTCTCCATCCTAATGAAGAACTCAACCATATTATGGTCACTCTTGCCCAAGGGGCCACGCACAACAAGACTGCTAACTAACCCTTCTTCTTTACTCAATACCCAGTCTAGAATAGCCTGCTCTCTCGTTGGTTCCTCTACATGTTGGTTTAGAAAACTATCCCGCATACATTCCAAGAAATCCTCTTCCTCAGCACCCTTGCCAATTTGATTCACCCAATCTATATGTAGATTGAAGTCACCCATTATAACTGTTTTACCTTTGTTGCACGCATTTCTAATTTCCTGTTTGATGCCATCCCCAACTCCACTACTACTGTTAGGTGGCCTGTACACAACTCCCACTAGCGTTTTCTGCCCCTTAGTGTTTCGCAGCTCTACCCATATCGATTCCACATCCTCAAAGCTAATGTCCTTCCTTTCTATTGCGTTAATCTGCTCTCTAACCAGCAACGCTACCCCACCTCCTTTCCCTTTCTGTCTATCCCTCCTGAATATTGAATATCCCTGGATGTTCAGCTCCCAGCCTTGGTCCGATCAAAGATAGTCCAAGGGTCATCAATGAGGTAGATAGTAGGTGATAGTAGCCTGATAAGAGTTGGGAAGAAACTGTCTCTGAATCTGGAAGTGTGCATTTTCACACTGCTACTCCTTTTGGCTGTGGAGGCCAGGTTAATGTTAAGGCAGTGATTGACAGATTCTTGATTAGTAATGGGTGTCAGGGATCATGGAGAGAAGGCAGGAGAATGAGGTTGAGGGGCAAAGATGGATCAGCAAATGGTGGAGTAGACTTGATGAGCCGAATGGCCTAATTCTGCTTCTAGAACCTATGAACTTATGTGTAGCAACATCTCGCATCTGATGGCAGATTTTTCTCCAAGATGGACATCGCTCCCACAATCCCAGTTTCAATTTCACCTTGTCTGAACACCCTAGCCAGTGGAGATGCAACTCATTTAAACCATATTCCAATGGGAAGCCAAGGGCAGAAAGGATTATTTGAACCAGTTCCTTTTTAAAAAGCATCTTTTCTCTTCATACTAATTACAAACAAGATTGTTGTAGGTTCTAGCTCATTGAAGTGCTGGGGGTGCTTTAGTCATTGCTCACTGGAAGACCAGCCAGTGGTAACACTGCATGAAAAATTGGTGTAAATCAAAGGACAAAGTAGAGAAAATCTTTGTGTGCATGTCTGCTATAAAGAATTAGACTGAGATTGCACCAACCCACTTCGCATGGAACCTACAGAGCCCATTATTAAATGTTTCTTCAATAAAGGTTGAAATGAAATCTAGCTTCCACATTGGACATGTTTAATGTACTACTACCATCAATTCGGAAATAATAGGTATGAAGCAAAAAATTATCAATCACAATTTACAAATGATAATATAAATGAGTAATAGGAAGAATATCTGGTTAATTCTAGATCTAAAATATTTTAAAGTAACGTATTCAATTACCTATACACTGAAGAAAACTTACTACCTAGCTATATAGCTTCTTCAAGAACTATACAAAATGTATCATTGATATCATTAATATCATTGGTATCATTAAACTCTGAACATTAATAACCCATTTTCTGTTATTTGCACTTTATCAGTTTATTTATTCATGTGTGTATATATTTATATTATGGTATATGGACACACTGATCTGTTTTGTAGTCAATGCCTACTATGTTCTGTTGTGCTAAAGCAAAGCAAGAATTTAATTGTCCTATCAGGGACACATGACAATAAACTCTCTTGAACTTGATATCTTCCTCTGCAGGAGTCATTATCCTTTGGTGTGAACATTTTTAAGGGGAAAGTCATCACCGAACAGGTTTTTCCATATCCTAGAGGTGAGCTGCTTAGTTATAGCAGAAAAGAAAGCATGTTTATGTATTTGTTTTTATTATTCCGCCAATATATGAACTTGTGCAGTTTGAAACAAAAGGTGGCACACTCGCTGAAAACTGCCAGTCATACTATCTTGAGAAGGTGAAATATATATTTAGCGCTCAGTATTTAAATTCATGGGATTTCCAGTTGGGGTAAGGACCTCATCCTGAAAAGTGGAGCTAGGCGCGGGGTAAGTCCTTTCTTGATCAACACTGACACCATGGAGCAAATGTACTCCTTGTGTTCTATGATTCAATGTTTACAATTCTCTCAGTACCACCACCCACTGAAAGAGTGGGGTCCAGAATTGTTTGCAGTAGTTATAAGGTATGGCTTAACCAATGCTTTTGGTATAGACTCTTGTATCTCGAGTTATTGAATCATATCGTTATACTGCACAGAAATAGGCCATTCAGCCCAACTTGTCCTACCAGCCGGGGCACATTCCAGAGCTTGCCCCATGTACCTGTATTTGGCCCATATCCCTCTAAATCTATCCTATCCACAAACCTCTCCAAATGTTTTTTAAACATTGCACTTGTACCCACCTCTATCACGTTCCTCTATTCCATACACCGAGCACCCTTTGTGTGAAAGACCAATCTCTCAGGTGGCCTTTCAATATTTCCCTTGTCACCTTAAACCTATGCCCTCTAGTTTTACACTACTCTGGTACAAAGAGCATCCATATTATCAATGTTTCTTACAACTTCATAAACTTCTATGATGTCACCCTTTAGCCTCCTTTGCTCCAGAGAAAGTAGCCTCCACCTACCCAAACACTCCTTACAACTCAAGCTTTGCAGTCTTGGCAATATCTTCATGAATTGTGTAGTGACCAGAATTGCACACATTATTTCAGCTGTGGCCTCACCAAAGCCCCACTCATAAAGTAGTCTGTGGCCAAACTTTTGCATTCAATACTCCATCCAATGAAGGCAATTGTGCTATTTAACACCTTTATGATCTTGTCTACCTGCGTCACCATTTTCAAGGAATTATATATTAGGTCTCTCTGTGTTACAACAGTCCACAGAGCCTTGCTATTTATCGTGCGTGCCCTACCCGAATGCAACTTTTCAAACTGCATCACTTCACATGTGTCTGAGTTAAATTCCATCTGCCGTTCCTTTGCCCACTATCCTGGTTGATGTAGACCCTGTTGTCACCTTACACAACTTTCATCACTGTCCATCACTTCACCAAATTTGGTGTCATTGGTAAACTTACTAATCACATCACTTACGTTCTTTAGTTTCGTTTCGTTTTGGGATACAGCATGGAAACAGGCCCTTCAGATCACTGGGTCCGCACTGACCAGCGATCCCCGCACATTAACACTATCCTACACACTAGGGACAAATTACACTTATACCAAGCCAATTTACCTACAAACATGTACATCTTTGGAGTGTGGAAGGAAACCGAAGATCTCAGAGAAAACCCAAACTGTAACGAGGAGAATGTACAAACTCTATACAGACAGCACCTGTAGTCGGGATCGAACCCGGGTCTCCGGCACTGCAAGCGTTGTAAGGCAGCAACTCTACCGCTGCGCCACTGTACCACCCCTGCTCTTGTCCTAATCATTAATATATATTACTGGCAATAAGGGATCCAGCATCAATCCCTGCAGAACTCCACTGCTTACAGGCCTCTAATCTGAAAAATAACTCTCCACATAGGAGTAACATCACCTGTCCATGGTATCCAGAGATGCTGCCTGACCCGTTGAGTTACTCCAGCACTTTATGTCTTTTTTTGTGAACCAGCATCTGCAGTTCCTTGTTTCTCCCTCCATATTAATACCTCTATTTACTCTTTCACACTTATCCTTTTTGTTTAGTGCCTTCAAGTTGATTGATGTTGTGAGAATCATAAATGTAAACCCACGCACTGCATGAAAGACACTATTTTCTTTATCATTCTGATTTTTGAAGAATATAGCAAGTTTTTCATGAGCATCAGTTATGGCGCAGTACATATTCTTCACTGGCCATGTGATTCAGCAGGCAGGAAACCAGGAAAATATTCCTGTCAGCATGTTTACTGTGCAAAGAAAAGAGTGATAAACATTTCAAGTGCTGTGCTTGTTCTGGGATGTTCAGGGTCATTGCGGTAATGTGTCTTGCCAAATACCAAAAGTCATGCTGATTCCTGAACATAGTCTTACTCTGTTTACACATGTCTTATTTACAGAAGGCTGTGGAGGACAATTTTAAGACAGAGATAGATAGATTCTTGATTAGGTTGTCAGGGGTTATGGGGAGAAGGCAGGAGATTGGGGTTGAGAAGGAGAGATAGATCAACCATGATTGAATGATGGAGTAGATGTGATGAGCCGAATGGCCTAATTCTGCTCCTATCACATGAACTTATGAAAATTGCATATGATTTTGGACATCAGAAATCTCAATTTTTATCCAGTTTTGCAATAATTACACAATTCCATCAAAGTTCATAGCACAACAATACAAAAATGAAACACCATTTGCACATAACAAACTACTTGTTAACATCTATTTATCCCAAAATGTTATATTTTGTTTTTATGTGATTTTTTCTCCCTTGTCCATTGTATACATCATGTAGCTCCTTGATTTCCCATTGGCCAAGCAAGCTGCATTAATAAGAAGATATTTGTAATATTACTGCAGAATAGGTTATGAAGCAGAGATGGAGGCTCGAATCAAGCCATACTGTTTTGGACTGCTTTAAGAAAATGGCTCCAGCACAATTACTTTTAGTCTATAATATGTCAAAAGGCAGAAAATGCTGAAAGTACTCTGCAGGTTTCATCAACCCAAATATTAATTCATAGCATGCTTAGTTTATAGTTTAGTTTAGAGATACAGCGTGGAATAAGGCACTTCGGCCCACCGTGTCCTCGCCGACCAGCGATCACCCCGTACACTAGCACTATGTTACACACTAGGGACAATTTACAATTTTTATAGAACCAATTCATCTGCAAACCTGTATGTCTTTGGAGCGTGGGAGGAAACCAGAGCATCTGAAGAAAACCCGCACAGTCACAGGGAGAACGTACAAACTCCGTACAGACAGCACTCATAGTCGGGATCACACACACACACACACACACTCACACACACATACACTCACATACACACACCCTCCACCACACGCACGCACACACACACACACACACACACACACACACACACACACACACACACACACACACACACACACACACACACACACACACACACACACACACACACACACACACACACACACACACACACACATGACAGTAAACTTTCTTGAATCTACTCATACGGCTGAGCGCGGCCTCTCCACTGTGGGGCTTCTGCAGTCAGCGGCACTTCCGCAATCTGTGTGACCTCTGCATTCACCGGAAATTACGCAATCAGCGCGACCTGTCCACTAAGGGGAAATCACGAAATGAGCAGGACTTTTGGACTAAACACAGTCGGACCTAATAATTCATTTATTCCTTCCAAACACAGTCGGACCTATTAAAGCATTTATTCCTTCCAAACAGTCGGACCAAATAAAGCATTTATTCCTTCCAACACAGTCGGACCTAATAAAGCATTTATTCTTTCCAAACACAGTCGGACCTAATATAGCATTGCAGTTTCAAGCACAGGCAGGTCAGCAGACCAAACAACTCATGGCATTGTCATTAAGGGCTAACAAATCATTTATTGCACATACAGTGCAGATTCACAGTTCATTTGATTCACAGCTTAGAATGACAGTCGTGGCCTCTCCCTCGTGATCTTGCAGGGTGACTGACAAAGCGTTTATTCCTTCCAAACACAGTTGCAAAAGGCACACAGTTGCAAAAGGCACACAGTAGCAAAAGGCACACAGTTGCAAAAGGCACACGTTCCAACAGTCACACGCTCCAACAGCCACATGTTCCAACAGCCACATGTTCCAACAGCCACACGTTCCAACAGCCACACAGTCCAACAGCCACAAGTTTCAACAGCCACATGTTCCAACAGGCACAGTTGCAAAAGCACACGTTCCAATAGGCACACGTTCCAATAGGCACACGTTCCAATAGCCACACGTTCCAATAGCCACACGTTCCAATAGGCACACGTTCCAATAGCCACACGTTCCAATAGGCACACGTTCCAATAGCCACACGTTCCAATAGCCACACGTTCCAATAGGCACACGTTCCAATAGCCACACGTTCCAATAGGCACACGTTCCAATAGGCACACGTTCCAATAGCCACACGTTCCAATAGCCACACGTTCCAATAGGCACACGTTCCAATAGCCACACGTTCCAATAGCCACACGTTCCAATAGGCACACGTTCCAATAGCCACACGTTCCAATAGCCACACGTTCCAATAGGCACACGTTCCAATAGCCACACGTTCCAATAGCCACACGTTCAAATAGCCACACGTTCAAATAGCCACACATTCCAATAGGCATGGTTCCAATAGGCACGGTTCCAATAGGCATGGTTCCAATAGGCATGGTTGCAAAAGGCACACGTTGCAAAAGGCACACAATAATAGCCGCACAATTCAATAGCCGCACAATTCAATAGCCGCACATTGCAATAGCCACAGTTGCAAAAGGCACAGTTGCAAAAGGCTCATTTCCAATAGCCACACATTTCCAATTAGCCACACATTTCCAATTAGCCACACATCTTGGGGTATAAAATGAACCTGACATAATAACCAGGAAGAGAAGTCACAAGATTTTCAACTTTCCATGAGAGATGGGGATTGCAGGTGGTGGGTGAACCTAAAAGTTTTAGTCTGAAGCAGGCTTTCGACACAAAACGTTGCCTATCCATGTTCTCCATAGAGATGGTGCCTGACTCGCTGACTTACTCCACTAGTTTGTGTCCTTTTTTTGAAAACCAACATTTGCAATTTCTTGGGTACACAAAAATGCTGGAGAAACTCAGCGGGTGCAGCAGCATCTATGGAGCGAAGGAAATAGGTAACGTTTCAGGCAAAAACCCTTCTTCAGAACTGATAGGGGGTGGCGGGGAGAAGGAAGGGGGGGAAAAAAAGCCTATATGCAATTTCTTTTTCTGTTCTGTTTTTACTTTGTCTTACCACTGGTAGCTGAGAGAAATTGTGGCTCAAACAAAACCAAGCAGTCGGGCGGCACGGTGGCGCAGCGGTAGAGTTGCTGTCTTACAGTGCTTGCAGTGCCGGAGACCCGGGTTCGATCCCGACTTTGGGTGCTGTCTGTACGAAGCTTGTACGTTCTCCCCGTGACCGCGTGGGTTTTCTCTGTGATCTTCGGTTTCCTCCCACACTCCAAAGACGTACAGGTTTGTAGGTTAATTGGCTTGGTAAATGTAAAAAATGTCCCAAGTGTGTGTAGGATAGTGTTCCGCGCTGTATCTCTAAACTAAACTAAACGGTCTACACAGTCTGTGGGGGTGGAGGGAATGTTTTGCAAACGGTAGCAGATGAAGGGAGCAGGAGATACAGATCCTTGGGGCCACTGTCACACTAGCTTACACGTGATAGTGATGCCAAGGACAAGCACATTGAGGAGAAAGGCAAAAGGTGAAGAATATATTCCCAAGGGTTTCAGGAATGGTGACTGAAATGATAAAAAATGATTTCTGGTGATAATAGACAATAGACAATAGGTGCAGGAGTAGGCCATACGGCCCTTCAAGCCAGCACCGCCATTCAATATGATCATGGCTGATCACCCACCATTAGTACCCCATTCTTGCCTTCTCCCCATATCCCCTGACTCTGTTATCTTCAAGAGCCCTATCTCGCTCTCTCTTGAAAGTTTCCAGAGAACTGGCCTCCACCGCCCTCTGAGGCAGAGAATTCCACAGATTCACAACTCTCTATGTGAAAAAGTGTTTCCTCATCTCCGTTCTAAATGGCTTACCCCCTATTCTTATACTGTGGCCCCTGGTTCTGGATTCCCCCAACATTGGGAACATGTTTCCTGCCTCTAGCGTGTCCAAACCCTTAATAATCTTATATGTTTCAAAAAGATCCCCTCTCATCTTTCTAAATTCAAGAGTATACAAGAAGAGCCGCTCCATTCTCTCAGCATATGACAGTTCCGCCATTCCGGGAATTAACCTTGTGAACCTACGCTGCGCTCCCTCAATAGCAAGTATGTCCTTCCTCAAATTTCTAGACCAAAACTGCACACAATACTCCAGGTGTGGTCTCACTAGGGATCTCAACTGCAGAAGGACCTCTCAACTCCTCTTGTTATGAAGGCCAACATGCCAAATTGCTTTCTTCACTGTACCTGCATGCTTACTTTCATTGACTGATGAACAAGGACCCCCAGATCCCATTGTACTTCCCCTTTTCCCAACTTGACACCATTTAGATAATAATCTTCCTTTCTGTTTTTGCTGCCAAACTGGATAACCTCGCATTTATCCACATTAAACTGCATCTTCCATGCATCTGCCCACTCATCCAACCTATCCAAATCACCCTGCATTCTCATAGCATCCTCTTCACAGTTCACACTGCCACCCAGCTTTGTGTCATCTGCAAATTTGCTAATGTTACTTGTTATCCCTTCATCAAAATCATTAATATATATTGTAAATAGCTGTGGTCCCAGCACCGAGCCTTGCGGTACCCCACTACTCACTGCCTGCATTCTGAAAGGGACCCGTTAATCCCTACTCTTTGTTTCCTGTCTGCCAAGCAATTTTCTATCCATGTCAGTACCCTACCCCCAATACCATGTGCTCTAATTTTGCCCACTAATCTCCTATGTGGGACCTTATCAAATGCTTTCTGAAAGCTCTGTACACTACATCCACTGGCTCTCCCTTGTCCATTTTCCTAGCTACATCCTCAAAAAATTCAAGAAGATTAGTCAAGCATGATTTCCCCTTCTGACTCGGCCCGATCCTGTTACTGCTATCCAAATGTGCTGCTATTTCATCTTTTATGATTGACTCCAGCAACTTCCCCACCACCGTTGTCAGGCTAACTGGTCTATAATTCCCTGTTTTCTCTCTCCCGCCTTTCTTAAATGTGGGATAACATTAGCTACCCTCCAATCCACAGGAACTGATCCTGAATCTATAGAACAATGATCACCAATGCGTCCACAATTTCTAGAGCCACCTCCTCAGTACCCTGGGATGCAGACCATCAGGCCTGCGTATGCTGTCCCTGCGTTGTTTATCATCAGGAATTTAATATTGGAAAATAATTAATAAATCCTCCAGCATGTTTTTAAATGTAAAGTTAAATCTGAACAGTATTGAGTGTTTTGTGTAATTATGTATATTTTTCTATATTTGAGAATTCAAATCAAAGACCAATTATGTGTTGTCCCTTCATGCAGTTCTCAGCAGTGAGCAGTCACAGTTTCTCCAGGAGATCATGAACCCAATCTCCAAGTTTTTCTTGGCAAGTAATACAATGCTGTTTTTCTTTTTTGTTCATTATTATTGCAACCATTTCTTTCTAATCACTTCAGTGCACTGTAATTAGGCTGATCAATTATGCCAAAATATGAATAGAACTGCCTTTGATATCATGGTATGTAGCAAAACAAAATGTTACTTTTCCTCTACATTCTCATCAACCATTGATTAAATGAGTCATGTGAACTTTATTTGATCCCCATTCTGATCTAAATCAATATAGCTGGGTGAGGGGGAGGGGAGTAACTAATTTTGTATCAATGGGCTAGAGGTGGTGATAATCTTTTGACTCATTTGTGAAGCCCAGGTTAGAAATGTGCAACTGTTGATGGTTTGCAAAAATAATGTTGGCTCCGCAGTTGAAATCTAGCAAGCACTCGTTGCCAAGGCTTACCGTAAATAGATAAAGATAACATGAAAAGCAAAACAAAGGACTTTGCTGCTGTGACGTTGATTTAGACTGGCATGTTTCATTCTAGGAGGTGAATGATGCTGGTGAGAATGATAAACTGGAGAAGGTGGAAGATAAGACGATGGAAGGACTGAAGGAATTGGGAGCTTTTGGGCTGCAAATTCCTATAGAACATGGTGGAATGGGACTCACCAACACTCAGGTAATAAATCTTTGACTGTGGGTGCATGAGTTTCCTCTTTGTGCAGAGCAATGGAGAGAATTATTGTGGCTACTAGGCTGGTTCAGTAGCTTCGGTAAACGTTAATCTGACATTGCCTTCAACTTTGAACTGATCAGGTAACAATTAGTAATATATTATCATCTCATTTTTGTACAAAAGGATCGTAAATCAATTACATTATTGGAGTTCTTCAGCTAATGTTTTGTTCATCTCTGATTACTCAGATGTGCTCTTCTTCAGTTCCTTTTTGGTTTACATTTCAAATTGTGTCTATATTTAGATCTTATTTTTGGTGTGTGCTAGATTTTGAGGTAGTGTGCTTGCTTATGCTCCTGATTCATGGCCTTGAGGTTCTCCATTTAGTGCGGTTATCATTAGTTGTATCGGACATCTCTCTGTTCACCGAGGAACATGTAAACAAGACTGTTTGCTTAGGATCCAGAATGGAAACTCACCCTTTCCTTACCCCCTGCATGTTTTGGGTTTGGACTTTTCTTCAGACCAGGTCTGAAGTCTGAAGAAGGGTCTCGGCCTGAAGCGTCACCCATTCCTTCTCTCCACAGATGCTGCCTGTGCCGTTGAGTTACTCCAGATTTTTGTGTCTATCTTCTATCCATTCCCTCCGCAGATGCTGCCTAATCTGCTGATCTTCCAGCACTTTGTGTTTTGCTGAAGATTCTAGTATCTGCAGTTTCTTGTGCTGGAATTTCTGCTCCCATGAGTTAATTATATTTTAAATGTTCTTGGTTTAATGAAATTCATCTCACAACTCTTTCTCTTACAGTATGGTCGACTGGTGGAGATTGTTGGCCTTCATGACCTTGGAGTGGGTATAACTCTTGGAGCTCATCAATCCATTGGCTTCAAAGGAATCCTATTGTTTGGTACTGATAAGCAGAAAGAGAAATACTTGCCTGATCTTGCAACAGGTGGGTTGGAATAGTTTTATTTGGAATTCCAAGGGGTGTGCGTAATATCTGTTGTTTACAATTAGATATGACATTCATTTTATCTCCTGCTAGGTCAAATAAGTTAGCTGACAGCGTAGGAATTTCACACAAAGGGGTGGTGGGTGTATGGAACAAGCTGCCAGAGGAGGTAGTTGAGACAGGGACTATCCCAACATTTAAGAAACAGTTAGACAGGGACATAGATCGGACAGGTTTGGAGGAATATGGGCCAAACATGGGCAGGTGGGACTAGTGTAGCTGGGACATGTTGGCCGGTGTGGGCAAGATGAGCTGAAGGGCCTGTGTCCATGCTTTATCATTCTATGACTATGACTTTATTTATTCTTATGATTATTTAAAAGGCAGGTTCCAATATATATTCTGAAAGGTGCAGAATTCATTGGTTTCAGCCATTGTTTATCCTTGCAGTTGTCGCATTGAATTTTAACTTTGAATATATTATAAGCAGAAAGATTTAATCTTTCATAATTGGCGTTTAAATAACATTCCTTGAAGAACCCAAACTGCAGAATAAAGATATAATAGTTATGTAGTTTTAGATATTTCATTTTACTTTGAGGGAACCCCCGTTCGTTACGGAGCTGGAGCTGCCGTCTGTGAGGGAATCCCCGTTCCAGCGCAGGTTCGCAGAAACAGCAGGTACAGCAAGTACAGTACCTGTACCTGGAAACAAAGGGGAACCCTCCATTGTGTCTGGAAACGTGGCCGACGGGCAGGACTCCAGGTCAGAATGAAGCGCAGGGGACTTCGGCCCCTTCTCCCTACTATCCTACTGGCCAACGTACAGTCCCTTGAAAACAAAGTGGAGGACTTAAGGGCAAGACTGCTTTATCAAAGGGAGCTGAGGGAATGCTCTGTGTTCTGTTTCACAGAGACATGGCTCACCCCCAGCTCCCCAGACTCAGCGGTCCAGCCTGAAGGGTTCTCCATCCACCGTATGGACCGTACCCTGGCATCTGGGAAAGGGAGAGGAGGGGGCGTCTGCCTCATGGTCAACTCTGCGTGGTGTTCCGACGTGGCAGTCCTGTCCAATTCCTGCTCTCCACACCTCGAACATCTGGCGGTGAAGTGCCGTCCCTTCTACCTCCTAAGAGAATTCACCTCCGTTATCCTGACCGCGGTCTACATCCCACCCCAGGCAGCTGTCCGTCTGGCACTGGAGGAGCTGCACGCCGTGGTCAACAAACACCAGACGTCTTACCCCGAGGCATTTACCACCATTGCTGGGGACTTCAATAAGGCAAACCTAAAGAAATCACTCCCCAACTTCCACCAACATGTCTCCTGCTGCACCAGAGGACCTAACACCCTCGACCACTGCGACACCACCATCAAGAATGCCTATCGTTCTATCCCTCGCCCTCACTTCGGTAAGTCCGACCATACCGCGGTGCTGCTTCTTCCTGCCTACAGGCAGCAATTGAAGAGCGCACCCCCAGAAGTGAGGACAGTACAGAGCTGGTCAGGGGGGGGGGGGGGGGGCAGAGGAACAACTCCAGGACTGTTTGGAGTCTGTAGACTGGGCAATGTTCAAGGACTCGGCAACAGACTTGAACGAATACGCCACAGTCGTTACAGACTTCGTAAAGAAATGTGTGGAGGACTGCATCCCTACAAAAACCTTCCGAGTGTTTCCCAATCAGAAACCTTGGATGAACTTTGAGATCCACACTCTTCTGAAGTCCAGACACAGGGCATTCACTTCTACTGATACAGTGGCCTACATGAAGTCCAGATACGACCTTGGTAAGGCCATCAAAAAGGCCAAAAGGGACTTCTGCTCCAAACTGGAGGATGAAACAGATGTTCGGCAGCTGTGGCGGGGCCTGAATGCAATCACCTCCTACAAGGTGAAACCAGGAGGCAGCTCGAATGTCGGCGAAACATCACTCCCTGACAAGCTCAATGCGTTTTACGCACGCTTTGATAGGGAGAATACTGATGTGCCTTCCCAATCCCCAATTCACTGTGATGGCATTTCAGTCTCAGTCACAGAGGCCGACGTCAGGAAATCCTTCAGAGGGGTGAACCCCCGAAAAGTACCTGGACCTGATGGTATACCCGGTCGTGTTCTAAAAACCTGTGCGGACCAACTGGCTGGAGTTTTTACGGACATTTTCAACCTCTCACTTCTGAGGTCCCCACCTGCTTTAAGAGGGCATCAATTATACCAGTGCCCAAGAAGAGTAAGGTGACGTGCCTCAATGACTATCGACCAGTGGCACTAACGCCGGTGGTGATGAAGTGCTTTGAGAGGTTGATCATGGAGCAAATCAACTCTTACCTCGACAAAAACCTGGACCCACTGCAGTTCGCTTACCGCCACAATAGATCAACGGCGGATGCGATCTCGCTGGCCCTCCACTCCGCTCTGGACCACTTGGACAACAAAAACTCATATGTCAGGCTGTTATTCATCGATTACAGCTCGGCATTTAACACAATCATCCCCTCCAAGCTGGTTACCAAACTCGCAGAACTGGGTCTCTGCGCATCCCTCTGCAATTGGATCCTCGACTTCCTCATTCACAGACCACAGTCTGTTCGTATTGATGGAAATGTGTCAGCCTCGATAACAATCAGCACGGGAGCACCTCAAGGCTGCGTGCTCAACCCCCTGCTGTACTCACTCTATACCCATGACTGCGTAGCCGACGACAGTGCGAACTCCATCATCAAGTTCGCTGACGACACCACTGTTGTGGGGCGTATCACTGATGGGGATGTCAGAATATAGAAGAGAGATCGAGCAACTGTCCATATGGTGCCAGCGCAATAACCTGGCCCTCAACACCAGCAAAACCAAGGAACTGATTGTGGACTTTGGACGGAGTAGGAGGGGGACCCACAGCCCCATTTATATCAACGGGTCGATGGTTGAAAGGGTCAAGAACTTCAAATTCCTGGGCGTGCACATCTCTGAAGATCTTTCCTGGTCCGAGAACACTAATGCAATCATCAAGAAAGCTCATCAGCGCCTCTACTTCCTGAGAAGATTACGGAGAATCGGTTTGTCAAGGAAGACTCTCTCTAACTTCTACAGGTGCACAGTAGAGAGCATGCTGACCGGTTGCATCGTGGCTTGGTTCGGCAATTTGAGCGCCCTGGAGAGGAAAAGACTACAAAAAGTAGTAAACACTGCCCAGTCCATCATCGGCTCTGACCTCCCTTCCATCGAGGGGATCTATCACAGTCGCTGCCTCAAAAAGGCTGGCAGTATCATCAAGGACCCACACCATCCTGGCCACACACTCATCTCCCTGCTACCTTCAGGTAGAAGGTACAGGAGCCTGAAGACTGCAACAACCAGGTTCAGGAATAGCTACTTCCCCACAGCCATCAGGCTATTAAACCTGGCTCGGACAAAACTCTGATTATTAATAACCATTTTCTGTTATTTGCACTTTATCAGTTTATTTATTCATGTGTGTATATATTTATATCATGGTATATGGACACACTTATCTGTTTTGTAGTAAATGCCTACTATGTTCTGTGTGCTGAAGCAAAGCAAGAATTTCATTGTCCTATACAGGGACACATGACAATAAACTCACTTGAACTTGAACTTGGATCTGACTTTATTGATAAGTCCTTACACAGTGCTGAGTTAATTGTTGTCACTGAGATTTTATACATTGGAGTGGTTTACCTAAGAGAAAGAAATAATCTGTTAGTAAATTCACACTTTAAGATGGAGGTGGCAGCGGACGGAGGTAAGTTTTGGTGCCGGTGAGCGGACTGGGGGCTCTGCCTCTACTCCCTTGGAGATGATCTGGGTGTTCTGAGGTCGGCTGCGGAGAGACTTGGGGCACGGAGGCTGAGCTCGGCTGTGTGCAGTGAAGGGCCGCGCACTCGTGGGTCGATGTGTCCAGAATGATGTGTTGGCGGAGTAAGCCATTGGATGCCCTGCCGCAGCCTAGGGCTCGATTGAATAAGTGAGTTCAGTATCTCGATAAACGCAAGGAATCATGGGATTTGTCATAGGTCATTTGGGATTTTTAAAAAAGCGAATGCAGCACTGTGTAAACTGAGTACATTTTCGGTCTGAGTTTTCGTCTTCTTTGAATCTTATATTGGTTATGGCTGACCCAAATTACCACGATATGACACTGGATGATTTTCTGTGATGGAAAGTCGAAGCTTTGAAGCATTTTTTAACGGCAGGGGGTTGAAAAAGACGGGACGAAAAAACGAACTCGCTGCTCTTGCTTACTTCTAAACATATACATGTAACTTAATGGCTAATGTACACTGAAACAATGGTTGATAAATGATTACATTGAATGAAAGTAATTAAGAGTTGTATGAACTTCTGTATAGATCCGTGAGAAACAACATTGACAGCCCAAGGCGCAGCTTCATCAACACGAGTACCATTGCATCCTTGATGCTGAGTTTGATCTGGGTCCAGAATTCTTTTGTGATTGTTTAAATGTTCTTGGTACTTTAGTACTGGGCAATTTTGTTCTTCCCCTCCCAATATCGCATTTTCATTGCTTTATGCTTCACATACTCGCATGGGTTGTCTAAGTCTTCCTTTGAAGAAAGCCCTGTCAATCTTCATGTTTTTGGTAGTCTTGGTCTTGCTACAAAAATGTTTTTTAGCTGCAGCATTCTTCAGTTTTAGCTTCAATTCTTCTACCTTGCCTTCCAACATTTCAACTTTGTCAGTCATTTTGTTGATGTCCTGTTTTTGGATGCATCCCATGCAATTACAGTTCGCTTGACAGCTGCATTCGTACACATAAGCATGATCTACAGCAAAACCTTGTAAACGCTTGTTGTCTGGTTCATTGTCAACATGTTGGTCAACGTTGGTTTGCGTTACTGTCACTGACTTTCTCCTTCACACACTTACTACATCAACTTATTCAGGTGATACGTGCTGCTCCCACAGCCCAAAATTGCACAAATGGCTTTGCCCTGTAACATATGAAACAAAAGAAATAACAAAGTCAATCATATGTTAATTCAAATAGGGTTCTGTAAGCATGTCCATTACATACAAGTTACAATGCAAAAGAAAATGTTGCAAGTATTTTGAACTAATTTATACAATCATAAGATTATAACAGAAAATTGGAATGTCAAATACTGAATAAAATTATCCAATGTAATGGGAATCAGAAGAGACATGATTAGTCAGGAGGCTTGTGACAACGTTTTGTACTACACAATTACACTACACTGCTACAGAAGTCAACAAACATGTATACAGCCCGTGGCCGTGGACTACTATAGTTAAGGGCCTGTCCCACTTAGGCTATTTTTAGGCGACTTCCGGCGACTGTCATAGTCGTAGCAGGTCGCAGAAAAAACGGCGACTGGACCCCCTTCGACATCAAATTTGAAATAGAATAATTACTTTAACAACAAAAAAAAAATAAGTCAGCACCGGCGACAACCTACATAACCTGGCGAAAACTACGACAGCACCGACGTCAGGAGAAGTCAAGTTAAGCTCATTGGCATCAAACCCACTGTCACCGACTGTCTCCGACCATTTTTCAACATGTTGAAAATCCAGTGGCGACCAGAAAGACGCTACGACTCTTTGGGTGACAGAAGATACTACTCACGACCATGCAGGCAACACCCCGGCGACCATGTGGCAACAGCCTAAAAAATAGTCTAAGTGGGACAAGCCCTTAAAGAGGTGAAAACCCCACAAATACTTTTCATACTATATGTTGATAGTTTTAAAAATCATACATACATTTCAGTTCATTCTCCCCCACCTCCAAAACAAAAACAATAAAAAATGGTTGTTATTCATTGTCACGACCTTGCTCACTCACCGAGGCATAAAGCAATAAAACCACCAAAATCATCGTAGTTTTGAACAAATGAACCATAAATACACCTAGTTAATAGTTTTGAAAGCAGTATTTTCTTACCTCGAAGAAGCAAAACTGGAAATTACGTATGAAACGTAGGTCCGTACACACACAGTAGTTCAGCTGGCGAGAATGTTTATCCCAAATGACCCATAACATGGGCATACGCAGTTGTAATATCAAACTCGCTTATTGGCCCCAAGAAGCCGAGAGTGTGGATTAGATGTGGCCGGCAGTACCACGGAGCGGTAGAGCAGCAGTGGAGGAAGATCAACACCATCGCTTGGTCAAGCCAACCCCTGCAACTCCAACTCAGTCCCACCACCATGGCAACAGGATTTTATGGTCAAGTTTAGACTATACATTTTCAACAACTTTGAACACGAAGAATACAAGTTGGCACTGGAAGCCTGCTGCTTCAATGCAACCTAGTGACTAATGACCATAGACTCTAATTTATTGACATTAGTTCATCCCTCAACGTCATGATTCCAACCAAATTCATCTTCAAACTCCTGAACCTAGGTCTTAGCATCCCCAGCTGGAAATGGATCCACAACTTCCTGACCCATAGACCATGATAAGTAAGGATAGGTGACAAACATGGGTGCTCTGTAGAGGTGTACCTTCAGCCTCTTATGATACACACTCACTACTGTGTGGTCAAATTCTGCCCTAAGTCCATTTGGGCCTTTGCAGATGATACCACTGTAGTGACTGGATCTCAACCAATGACGAGAGGGAGTACAGGAAGGAGATGGAGAGATTTATAGCATGGTGCAAAGACAACAGCTTCAGCAAATGCAGGTGGTGGTCATCGACTTGTGGAGACATGTGCAGTTACAGGCCCCAGTCTGCATTAATGGTGCTGAGAGCTTCAAGTTTCTATGTTTAAATATTACCATCAATTTGTCCTGGTCCAACGACATTGATACTACTGCCAAGATAGCACATCAACACCACTACTTCCTGAGAAGTCCAAGGAAATTCAGTCTCCAATGGCTCTTACTATTATCGATGGATGTACCATAGAAAGCATTCTATCTCGATGCATTACACTTGGTTTGGTAACTGATCTGCCCCAGACTACAAGCAATTGCACAGTCGTGAACACAGTCCAGTCCATCATGCAAATCAGGCTACCACTCCCAACCGTCCTTACTCCCTACCACTCCCACCCACTACACCACAATGCACCTGGAAAGCAAACAACATAATCAAAGACCACTCACACCCCAGCCATTCTCTTCTCTCCCCTCTCTCATGGGACAGAAGTAATAAACGCTTGAAGAACAGCTTCTTCCCTGTTGTTACCAGGCTTATGAATGGACCTCTTATATACAAAGGATAAATTCCTGATCTTCCAATCAACCTTGTTGCAGTCCTTGGACTTTTTTTAACTGCACTTCCTCTGTAGTTGTAAAGCTATATTCTGCACTCTGTTTAATTTGTCTTTTGTATTACCCGATGTATTGCCAGGATGGTATTAAAAACAGAGATGTTCACTGTATCTTGGTTCTGTGACAATAATCAACCAATACTAACATCTAGGCTCATTTCTCTCTTTGTGACATCAACATCTTTTGGGGCCATACGATGACTTGATCTGGATTACCAACCCAAAACCCATGTCGTTTCGAGACTTACCACATGCAGACTGTAAAAGCTTTTATTGAATTGATGTGGAAGAATATGTTTAACCAAGTAACTGTTTCATTTGAATATTTGTATGTCTTTGATTGTCCATGTGCGCAGGTAAGACAATTGCCGCCTTCTGCCTCACTGAGACAGCCAGTGGTTCTGATGCAGCTTCAATAAAGACAACTGCTGTGAAGAAGGGCAAGAAATATATTCTAAATGGAAGCAAGCTCTGGATCAGGTGAGAGACAACCATCTTATCACCACCAATGTTAACAGCGTTTAGTGATTGCTGTTTCTTGTGTTCATCACATAGAGGAGATGAATGCAAATGCTTCAGTTATGGTGAATGCAAATGCTTCAGTTATGGTCGACACTTCTTTCAAAGGCTTGGCTGCCCTGTGCCTCCCTATATTGTTGAGGCTTCATTACGCATTTGTAAGACTCTCATAAAAACTTGGGTGTATATTTACTGGCACTGGAGTTGATGTGGGGGTGATTCTATTTAATCTTCACAGTGGAAATCTCAGCCAGGCTCTGTTAATAAGCCTTGACATAAGCATTTGCAAAACTACAGTCCCACAACAACTCTGCTTCAATAAGGAAAATAAATTGAGTGGAATCGGAGTAAAGTTCAAGTTATCCCATATTGAATGCTTTTTTTCTGCCTGCTCAAGAAAATGGGCTCCTTAATGAAGCGTTACGTTGTTGTGGGACAATATTTTTGGACAGAAATAACTACGTTGGAAGTGATTATTCTCTTTAAATGTTCCTATCTGAATTCCGTTCAGCAATGGTGGCATAGCAGAGATCTTCACTGTGTTTGCCAAAACTCCTATTGAAAATGAACACACTGGAAAGATGAAGGACAAGATCACAGCATTTATTGTCGAAAGAAAATTTGGAGGAGTTACTCAGTTAAGTGAAAATTTATTTTAAAGAATCTATGTATCTGTTGAGAACTTTTAAAATATATATTTGATTTAGGATCTACTGTTCTCTCTCTCTATAGAAGCAGTCCATATTGATATTAGTCTGTATTATGATGATCAATAACACTGTACTTTTGGGATGTAAGTTCATAAGTTCATGTGATAGAAGCAGAATTAGGCCATTCAACCCATCAAGTCTACTCTGCCATTCAATCATGGCTGATCAGTCTCTCCCTCTCAACCCCATTCTCCTGCCTTCTTATAACCCCTGACATCCTTCATAATCAAGAAGCTTATCTCTGCCTTAAAAATATCCATTGACTTGGTCTCCACAGCCTTCTTATGTAGGAGGAAATCGGAGCACCCATAGGAAACCCATGTGGTCACAGGGAGAACGTGCAAACTCCACATAGGACAACATCTGAGATACATTTTCTTCTTGATTTTCCCTCCACATTTTTTTCTAATGTCTGCCAAGGACAGCAATTGACTTTGACATGAGTAATGATCAGGCATACTGACTTCTAGTCCTGGCAACGTGGCCCTCATAACAGCCATGTCCTTAACCTATTGGTGGTCATTTCTTGTTTGTTGGCTTGTACAGTTAGAGGATTATTGGGCAGGAATTACGAAAATGCCACTTCATGTACATTGACCTCACATTGAGATAAATTCACAACATTAACGCCATAAGTATTCCCAATTCTGAAATAGCACATCATCAAGAATGTCGATTTAATAGTCAACTAATTGTGCACCTAATATTTCAACAGTTAATAAATACATCATTAAAACCTACCGGGCTAAACTGTAAAATCCAGGATTTCCACCTTATCACAATACCACAATAAGGATAGGCAGCACAGTGGCACAGCTGGTAGAGCCGCTGCCTTACAGTGCCAGAGACCTGGGATCAATCCTGACCTCGGGTGTTTTCTGTGTGGAGTTTGCACGTTCTCCCTGTGACCACATGGGTTTTCTCCGTACATCCCAAAGACATGGGGGTTTGTAAGTTAATTGGCTAATTGGAAGAAGAAAGGAAGAGGCAGAGACAGTGGGCTGTGGGAGAACTGGATCGGGGAAGGGAAGGAGGGAGAAAGCAAGGACTAACTGAAATTGGAGAAGTCAACGTTCATACTGCTGGGGGTGTAAACTACCCAAACAAAATATGAGGTACTGCTCCTCCAATTTGCGGTGGGACTCACTGTGTCCATGGAGGAGGCCCAGGACAGAAGGGTTGGATTCGGAATGGGAGGGGGAGTTGAAGTGCTGAGCCACCGGGAGATCAGGTTGGTTAATGCGAACTGTGCGGAGCTGTTGGGAGAAGCGATTGCCAAGCCTACGCTCGGTCTCACCGATCAGGGAAGGTAGTGCATCCGTGGATAACAAGGGAAATCAAAGATAGTATCAAAACAAAAGATGAAGCGTACAAATTAGCCAGAAAAAGCAGCCTACCAGAGGACTGGGAGAAATTCAGAGTCCAGCAGAGGAGGACCAAAGGCTTAATTAGGAAAGGGAAAACAGATTATGAAAGAAAACTGGCAGGGAACATAAAAACTGACTGCAAAAGTTTTTATAGATATGTGAAGAGGAAAAGATTAGTTAAAACAAGTTAGGTCCCTTGCAGTCAGAAACTGGCGAATTGATCATGGGGAACAAGGACATGGTGGACCAATTGAATAACTACTTTGGTTCTGTCTTCACTAAGGAAGACATAAATAATCTGCCGGAAATAGCAAGGGATTGGGAGTTAAATGAGATGGAGGAACTGAGTGAAATCCAGGTTAGCCGGGAAGTGGTGTTAGGTAAATTGAATGGATTAAAGGCCGATAAATCCCCAGGGCCAGATAAGTTGCATCCCAGAGTACTTAAGGAAGTAGCTGCAGAAATAGTGGATGCATGTGATAATTTTTCAAATCTCTTTAGATTCTGGAGTAGTTCCTGAGGACTGGAGGGTAGCTAATGTAACACCACTTTTTAAAAAGGGAGGGAGAGAGAAAACGGGGAATTACAGACCAGTTAGTCTAACATCGGTGGTGGGGAAAATTCTGGAGTTAGTTATTAAAGATGGGATAGCAGCACATTTGGAAAGTGGTGAATTCATTGGACAAAGTCAGCATGGATTTATGAAAGGTAAATCATGTATGACGAATCTTATAGAATTTTTCGAGGATGTAACTAGTAGAGTGGATAAGGGAGAACCAGTGGATGTGTTATATCTGGACTTTCAGAAGGCTTTCGACAAGATCCCACAGAAGAGATTAGTGTGCAAACTTAAAGCATATGGTATTGAGGGTTCAATATTGATGTGGATAGAGAACTGGCTGGCAGACAGGAAGCAAAGAGTAGGAGTAAACGGGTCCTTTACACAATGGCAGGCAGTGACTAGTGGGGTACCGCAAGGCTCAGTGCTGGGACCCCAGCTATTTACAATATATATTAATGATCTGGATGAGGGAATTGAATGCAACATCTCCAAGTTTGCGGATGACACGAAGCTGGAGGGCAGTGTTAGCTGTGAGGAGGATGCTAGGAGGCTGCAAGGTGACTTGGATAGATTGGGTGAGTGGGCAAATGCATGGCAGATGCAGTATAATGTGGATACATGTGAGGTTATCCATTTTGGTGGCAAAAACAGGAAAGTAGACTATTATTTGAATGGTGGCTGATTAGGAAAAGAGGAGATGCAACGAGACCTGGGTGTCATGGTACACCAGTCATTGAAAGTAGGCATGCAGGTGCAGCAGGCAGTGAAGAAAGCAAATGGTATGTTAGCATTCATAGCAAAAGGATTTGAGTATAAGAGCAGGGAGGATCTACTGCAATTGTACAGGGTCTTGGTGAGACCACACCTGGAGTATTGCGTACAGTTTTGCTCTCCTAATCTGAGGAAAGACATTCTTGCCATAGAGGGAGTACAGAGAAGGTTCACCAGACTGATTCCTGGGATGGCAGGACTTTCATATGAAGAAAGACTGGATAGACTCGGCTTGTACATGCTAGAATTTAGAAGATTGAGGGGGGATCTTATAGAAACTTACAAATTCTTAAGGGGTTGAACAGGCTAGATGCAGGAAGATTATTCCCGATGTTGGGGAAGTCCAGAACTAGGGGTCACAGTTTAAGGATAAGAGGGAAGTCTTTTAGGACCGAGATGAGAAAATCATTTTTTACACAGAGAGTGGTGAATCTGTGGAATTCTCTGCCACAGAAGGTAGTTGAAGCCAGTTCATTGGCTATATTTAAGAGGTAGTTAGATGTGGCCCTTGTGGCTAAAGGGATCAGGGGGTATGGAGAGAAGGCAGGGATGGGATACCGAGTTGGATGATCAGCCATGATCATATTGAATGGCAGTGCAGGCTCAAAGGGCCGAATGGCCTACTCCTGCACCTATTTTCTATGTTTCTATGTTTCTATGTTTCCACTAGCAGTTGACACCTAGAGCAGTGGATGCAATAGATGAGGTTGGAGGAGGAGCAGGTGAACCTCTGCCTCACCTGGAAAGACTGCTTGGGTCCTTGGATGGTGTCGAGGGGGGAGGTGTCGCTAATGAAGGAAACGTTCATGTATACTAGGTGCAAGCAAGTGGGACTAGCCTGGTTAGACAACGGTTGGCAGTGACGAGTTTTGCCAAAGGGCCTGCTTCTGTGCTGTTTCCTCCATGACTTTACGACTCCATGATTTTCACTCTCCTGGATGTTGGAATGTCTGCGAGCTCTCTGGACAAACTGCAAAATGTTTAGTATCTCCTGTACTCTTGGCCGGCAGAGAACGGCAGTGAAATCAATGGCCACTGCGATTTTAATAACTGATGGCAACACTGCAGTTGCAAGTGTAGATGCATCTTTGCTAGGACCTCATCACTGAAACCGATTATTCAGTGTGTTGTATATTACTGATGTGTAGGGAGGAGAATGCCTTGGAACACCTTTAGTACACCCTACTGAGCAAATTTCTCCCACTTTTCCCTGACTCCCTTTCACAAGAGGTTGACTTGCTTTATGAATCCTCTCTACATTCTTCCTGTCACGCTGCACTCTTAAGGGAATCGTTACCAACAACCCATGATGAGGAACAAATGAGTCCTAGTCCTTCAGGCAGATCCAATTTAAACTGATTCCCATAATAGTGTCTACGGGCACTTCAATATTGTTGCTGATGAGGGCAAGGGAGAAGAAGAACTACAAATAATATTTATGTTCATAATATATAAGTGGCGAATTAGGCCATTCGGCCAATCAAGTCTACTCTGCCATTTAATCACGGCTGATCTATCTTTCCCTCTCAACCCCATTCTCCTGCCTTCTCCCCATAGCTCCTGTCACCGTACTAATCAAGAATTTTTAGCAATATACAATAATTTAAAATAATTATTATATGTGGAGAATCCATTCTTTTTATTCCATTTAGATGTTTCCTCACAAAATCCCCTGTTGCCTCAGGCAAAAATAATCATCATGTTGTCATTGTTTTGGTCCAGTGGTCCTCCTGAAAAGAAGATGGGGATCAAGGCTTCAAACACATCGGAGGTTTATTTTGACAATGTGAAGGTGCCGGCAGAAAACATGCTGGGCGAGGTTGGAGGAGGGTTTAAGGTAGCCATGAACATATTGAACAATGGTCGATTTGGCATGGCTGCTGCTCTTTCCGGAACAATGATTGGTGCAATTTCCAAAGCGGTGAGTATAACATTGCTGCATTACTAATCGTTTGTGTGCAGTAGGCTCACAAGTGGAGCGGCACAGTGGCATAGTGGTAGAGTTGCTGCCTTACAGCACCAGAGACCCAGGTTTGATCCTGATTAAGGATACTATTTGTGAGGAGTTTGTACACTTTACCCATGACGAAATGGGCTTTCCCCGGGTGCTCCGTTTTCCTCCCACACTCCAAAGACATACAGGTTTGTAGGTTAATTGATGGGTAAAGATTCCCAAGAAATCCTACAACTTCCTGGCAATGGCCACATCTCATTTTCATCCACATGAGAAATAATTTTCTGGACTTCAGTAAATAAATTGGAGACCATTCTGATTATTCTTCAGTAACAGATCCTTCCGCCATCAGTTGTAAATTCACATCCAGATCTCTCTGGATCAGTTAGAAATCGTGAAGGAATTGTATTGAAACTCAGCTTTGTCAGAATGCCGTACTGAACTGTTAATAACATGAACTTTTGTGGCACCTCTAAGTACTTGGTTCTGGCTGAATTTATAAAAATGCAATTAATACATTATTTTGTTGTTAAGAAATCATAATGCTGCAAAAAAAAACCAATCAAATTGTTGCAAGTAAAGTAAAACTCCAAAAAGAAAATGACGGTATCATAAAATTAAGGAATTCTTACAGTGCAAGATGAGATGATTTAGCCTTTCGAGCTTATACTGGTTTGTATTTCAGAAATCGCTTCTGTTCCATTTCCCCACCATTTCTCCATTGCTTTACAAATTATTCCAAGTGTTCACCAATTCAAAAGAAGTGCCCAGCATCAGGTTTTGGTTGAGTATATACTTTGGATTTAAAAGAGCAAATTTTATAGTTAAAAACATGCTTTCCAAACAAAAATCTGAAGTTTGTTTAGTAACCAGAAATTTAAATTGGATGGGTCAGAAACTAAAAAGAAAGATTGTAAGAGTGTATAGCCATGGTCTTCCCTGCTCCTGTGACATCCACTGTGTCTCATGGTCCACTAATGGAAAGAAAGGTCAACACTTCCAGAGTTTAATACTGCATAATTATATTGGAGAGGAGAAGCAATATAGGGCGGCGCACACTGGTGACTGTGTGCGCGTGTCTGTGTGCGCATGTCTGTGTGCGCGAGTCTGTGCGGGTGTCTGTGCGCGTCTGTGTGCGCGAGTCTGTGTGCGCGTGTCTGTGTGCGCGAGTCTGTGTGCGCGTGTCTGTGTGCGCGAGCCTGTGTGCGCGTGTCTGTGTGCACGTGTCTGTGTGCGCGTGTCTGTGTGCGCGAGTCTGTGTGCGCGAGTCTGTGTGCGCGTGTCTGTGTGCGCGTGTCTGTGCGCGTGTCTGTGTGCGCGTGTCTGTGTGCGCGAGTCTGTGTGCGCGAGTCTGTGCGCGTGTCTGTGTGCGCGTGTCTGTGTGCGCGAGTCTGTGTGCGCGTGCCTGTGTGCGCGAGTCTGTGTGCGCGTGTCTGTGTGTGCGTGTGTCTGTGTGTGTGTGTATGTAATAATAATAATAATAAAAAACTTTATTACGGACTCAAGGTCCAGACAAGGGGCAACATTACATTAAAAATGCATTGCATATCAAATATCATAAATATATATAAAATCATGGTATATCACATAAAAACATCATAATTTATATTTAACAAAAACCCATAATACTTAAGTTAAAAATCAAGATTAAAAGATGATCAATGTCCTACAACGAGACAACGTTACCAATGTCTCCACAGCTGGGATTCGTAGCGTGGTAGTGCTAACCCTTATGTTTGTCAAGGCCACAATAAGCACATTTTTAGAGTCATTTATCCTGCAAATGAATTTATACATGTGTGTCTTAGGATAGCTTCTAAAGTACTGACTCCTGCAGCCACAAACATATTACTGGCACTACACCATCTAGGTTGCCTTAGCAGTGTTCTCATGGCATCGTTATATGCCACCTTTAGTCTCTGCATACTTGTCTTTAAATAGTTCGACCACAGGTGCGCAGTTCAGAGGGGTGTGCAGTATGCTCTAAATAGCGACATCTTCACCACATCTGCACACGCACCAAATTTACGCAAGAGGATATTTGCCTGTACATACAGCATGCGTCGTTGCCTATAAATATCCTCATCATCTGTCATTTGTTCTGTAATAATATGCCCTAGATATTTTATCTTATTACAGACACTAAGATTGTTGTCAGACAATTTAAAAACAGGATATTTTAGACATTTATCCTCTTTGGTTCTACAGACCATAACAGCACTCTTACTAGCATTATATTTAATGTCATGTTCCACACCATACACAGAACATATAGTAAGGAGCTGCTGGAGACCAGCGCTAGATGGACTAAAGACCACAAGATCATCTGCATACATAATATGGTTCACTAAAATATTACCAATCACGCACCCAGTGTTACAGGCTTTCAATTGTTTAAACAGATCATCAATATATAGATTAAAAAGGACTGGGGACAAAATTCCCCCTTGTCTAACACCATTGCTAACCCCAAATGGGGCTGAGACCCTATTGCCCCATTTTATTTGCATAGTGTGGTGGGCATACCAGTAGGCCAGAATTCTAACAATGTATTCAGGCACCCCTCTTTGACTCATTTTACCAAACAGCTTTCTGTGATTAACACGGTCAAAGGCTTTGGAAGCATCAATAAAGCACATAAGGATTGAAGAGTTTTTGCCTAATCTCCTTTAGGGCATATATGCATAAGTCCGTGCCATGTTTAGCTTTAAAGCCAAACTGGTTATCTGTGGAGTTAACAAACTAATTTATTCTATCCAGCAGAACTCTTTCTAAAACTTTTGACAATATGCTGGCTAAAGCTATGGGCCTGTAATTATTTAGGCTGCCTACTTTACCAGCTTTGTCCTTAATGACCGGCACTAACAGGACAGACAACATTGAGTCTGGTAACAAGCCATGAATCATAAAGCCAGTAAAACAAATAGCTAGGAGAGGAGCTATCCTCATACTCGCATACTTAAGATGTTCAGCAGAGATATGATCCAAGCCACTTGCTTTGTTGTTGGACAGCTTGTTCATGGCATGATACACCTCATGTGACATAATCGCCATCGAGTCATTACTCTCAATATTTTCCACCCTATACAAGTCACCTTGGACACATTTGAATAAAGTGCTATAATGCTGTCGCCATAACTCCGCGATATTAGCTGTTCCGGAGATTCCATCTACAGTACATGGTAGAGATGTTTTGCAACTGCTAAGAGCTCTCACTTCCTTCCAAAAATCTGTAGCATTGTTACTTAGCAGCTTCTTAGCCATGGAATCAGCCCTCATAGCTTGCTCATTTTTACAGATGAAGCGAACACCATACTTATACCTTGCATTAGTGAGCTTCTTGTGCTCAAACACAGGCCCCTGTCTGGGCCTACCTGCCATAGCCCATGATTTGGTGGCTTCACGGGCTTCAGTATGATACTCAGCTACATACTTATTCCAGCCAGGTCTGATGTTATGTGTCTTATTTTTATGCTTGCAGTAGGGCTTACTGCCTACATATAAAGCGCTTACTATATCATTATACATGGAGCAGATATCTCTCCCATGCTTCATATCTTTACAATTAACATTACTACATATTATTGCATCTTTAGGTAAATGAATATTGCTTAAGGATTTATCTGTATGGGCATAATAGGCTAGGATGTCTTCCTTTGTAAGCGTTGACCAGTCCAGTTTTTCTGTATTAAAGCTATTTCTATCTCTGGATACCACAGGAATATGTTCAATGTTTATTGTCATAGCAACAGGTATATGATCAGTCATTGCTGCCCCGTACAGAATGCTCATACACCCCAATGAGGCATGTGCATCAGCTGTACTGATACAGTGGTCCAGCAATGATGTGGTGTGCCAGGCCTCACTAATATAAGTATAGCTATCTGTAGGTAAAAGCATTTTGCTTGACAATATTAAATTATTATCTTGACAGAACTGAGCCATATGATTGGCAAATAATGTTCCTATCTGAGATATCTGCATTCATATCCCCAATGACATATACACTACAATAATTATTGTTTTGAATGAAAGAATAGATGAAAGCAAGTCTATTTAAATATTCATCCTCATTCTGATGGCATTCATAGGGTGTATATACATTCAGGATAACAAATTCCTTGTTGTTGTGAGTAAAGTGTATTGCAATGCACCAGTCAACATCAAGCCGAATCACATTTATTGATGAGTCAAGCTTCTTGTTCCATAGAATAGCCACACCACCTGGTATCCTACCTCTGACTATTCCCATGCCAAGGTCAGTTGTAGACTCCCCAGCCCCATGAAAGTTGTCATTGAGAGAATTGAGTTTGTCCAAGTCTTGCTTCGCTAAGAATGTCTCTTGCATACATAGTATGTCACAGTTCTCCAGGAGGTTGTCAACAACTGAGCGGCGAGCTTTATCCCCTGCGCTCTGGCCCAAACGCAGGCCACGACAATTGTACGATAGTACTCGAATGTTCATTTAGCGAGACTAGTGAGTGCCCCTAGCACCAGCAGGTATACTCATTCCCCCCGCGGCAGGCGCGGTGATTGATCCGATGGCTCCAACCCTGTGCGGCTCGTAATAACAATATCCAATGCTGACCCTTCTGGCCAGAGCTCCGGATTGTACATTTCGCCAACCTCATTGCATTCCGCAGATACTTTAAATGAACTGTATCTACTGTGTACAGTGTCAATCTTTTGACAGGTAACCTCACGGCCAAGTTTTTCATTAAGATAGACAGATAAAGTTCTGACGTCTAGATCCGGTGAAAACTTGGAGGCAAAAACACTCACCAGCTTAGTCTTAATCATTTTGATGTTGCCCACAGCTCCGGTACCAATAATAGGCACAGCGTTACTGGATTTCTTCCTCTGCCCGGTGGACAATTTTGGCTTACCCAACAGTGTCTGGGTGTGTGTGTATGTGTCTACATATGTATGTGTGTGCACATGTGTGTCTGTCCATGTATGTGTGTGTGTATGCCAGTATATATGTCTACACCTGTCTGATTATGTGTGTGCGTCTTTGTGTGTGTGTGTGTGTGCGTGTGTGTGTGTATGTGTCTGTATATATGTGTGTGTGTGTGTGTGTGTGTGTGTGTGTATGTGTCTGTACATATGTGTGTGTGTGCGTGTGTGTGTCTGTATATAAGTGTGTGTGTGCACGCATGTGTGTCTGTCTATGTATGTGTGTGTGTGTGTCAGTATATATGTCAATGCCTGTCTGTCTATGTGTGTGCATCTGTGTGTGTGTGTGTGTGTGTGTGTGTGTGTGTGTGTGTGTGTGTGTGTGTGTGTGTGTGTGCGTCTGTATGTGGTTGCGCGCGCACACGTGTGTGTATGTGTCTGTGTGTGAGGAGATGGGGAGTGGTTCTAGGTCATAGATATTCCACTATACTGGATGGTAATATCTTGCTGGGGTGCAGCACGAATAACAATGAGAAGTCCAAATGGACTGGGCAACGCTCTGACAACCAGGCTGCCAGGGGCTGGATATAATTTTCACCCGACTCAACAGGAAATTTACTTAGCCTAATTTCAGCATTGGATAGTGTCCAGCTCCATTTAGCACCTCATTGCCCAGTGCCTATTCACCACAGATATGTTCCCGGTCCCCAGGATGTTTTGCATCATTATGTAGGCTTACATCGTACCAATTCCACACAGATAGATGGAGTTATGTACAGAACAATGGTCGCATTGGGCACACACATATTTAAAGTTAATGAAGTGAAGGATTTGTTGAAGTGATTAAACAATAAACATTGGTGGGAAAGTGAAGGAAATATTTTTATTACAGCAAGATTAATCATGCTTTGCTCCAGCACCAATTCCACTGTTAAATGATTTCCCCTGGTGCATAGGGCTAGAGCAATAACATCTGCTTGCAATGTTGTGTTTACCTGATGATACCCTTTTACATTTTCTTTTAATAGGTGGACCACGCTACCAATCGAACACAATTCGGTGACAAGATACATAATTATGGTCTCATCCAAGAGAAAATTGCTACCATGGCTATGCTGCAGTATGTAACTGAGGTAATACATTGCTCAGCACCATTGGTCCCAAAGCATTCTAGTTACACATTTGATGATGACTCTATGTAGCTGACCCAAAATCGAGGGCCCCACAGATTCAATCAACACAGCCAGGCATGCAGCAAGCGATTGGAATAATCTCAAAAACCTCGGAGAGGAAAATTAAGTTTGGTTCCGAGCACAGTGCTGAAGCTGTTAGTGCTGCTGCCTCACAGCTCCAGCCACCTGGGCTTGATCCTCATTTTGGGTGTTGTTTGTGTGATGCTTACGTTCTTCCTGTGATCACGTGGGTTTTCCCCAGTGCCATGATTTTCCCCTCACATGCCAAAGATATGCTGGTTGGTAACGTGCCCCAAGATCACAATAGAAATGGGCACATGGTGAGTTGATGGGGAAGCAAGAGGAAAAATGGGGTTAGTGTAGATGGTCTCTGATAATCTGTATGGAGGTGCTGGGCGGTATGTCTGTTTCCATGCTGTATGCCATTCGACTTAATGAAAGAAATGAGGCATTAAAAAAAATAAGTGTCGTAGAAACATAGACATTACTTGACCGTGACAAGTCCTTTGCTCCTTGTAGCTACTTCATGCAATTAAGGTTTTGGCTATTAAGGATGGCACAGTGACAGATCAGGTAAAGACATACTCCAACATGGCACTAACTTAGACTTAGACTTAGAACCTTTATTTGTTATTCAGACCTTTCGGTCTGAACGAAATGTCGTTGCCTGCAGCCATACATGTAATAATAAACAACAAAACACACAATAAACACAAATTAACATCCACCACAGTGAGTTCACCAGGCACCTCCTCACTGTGATGGAGGCAAAAATCTTAGGGTTACTGTCTCTTCCCTCCTCTTCTCCCTCTGCGCTGAGGCGATATGTTGTTACCCCACCGGGCGATGGTAAGTCAGTCCCGCGGCTTACCGAGCTCCGCGAACGGGCCGGTTCAAGCTCCGCGGCCCGGGGTGGTCGAAGCTGCCGACCTCCAGTCCAGCGGACGCAGCTGTTGCCGCGGGAGCTCCGGAAAACAGGCACCAGCCTGTGACCTGCGAGCTCCCGACGATGTCGTCCACTGGCCCGCGGCCGAGCCCCGGATTCAGGTCGCCGCCGCCTCAGCTACCGGAACACCGTCTCAGCCCCGCGCCGGGCCACCACAGCCACCGGAGCACCGCCTCAGCCCCGCGCCGGGCCGCCTCAGCCACCGGAGCGCCGTACCAGCCCCGAGCCGGGCCGCCCTCATGGGAGCGCCGTACCAGCCTCGAGTCGTGCCGCTGCCACTAGAGCGTCTCAGCCCCGCGCCGGGCCGCCCTCACCGGAGCGCCGAGTCACTGGAGCGCCCGAACGCCGCCACAGCTCGAAGTCGGCCAGCCTCGCGTTGGTGAGTCCTGGCTGGCTCTACCTCCGGAGCCTCGAGGTCGGTCGCAGGTTGGAGGCCGCCAGCTCCGCCATTAGGCCTCAGCGCAGACGGAGGCAGAGAAGGGGGATACGACAAGAAAAAGTCGCATTCCCCTGAAGGGAGAGACAGAAAGCCCTGTTTCATCCCCCCCCCCCCCCCCCCACACCACACATAACACAACCTGAAATGTAACTAAACAAGACATAAAAAAACAACACAAAAAAGTAAAAACAGACGGACTGCAGGCGAGCCGCAGACGTTCAACAGCGCCGCCACTTCCGTAAAGATTAATAATCTTTAGTTCAACTCAAGTTCGACTCTGACCTCTGGTGTTGTCTGTGTGGAGCTTGCTAGTTCTTCCTGTGACCATATAGGTTTCTCGTAGGTGCTCTGATTTACATCCATGGCCATGGAAATGTGCAAGTTGACAGATTAATTGGCAGCTGTAAGCTACTCCTCATGTATAAGCGGTTTGTAGGAGAGAGAATCGTTTATAGGAGTATAGATTGATAGGGTTACTCCGTGAGCTGGCCTAGATACCATGGTCTAACTGGTCTTCTTCTCTATCCTGAGGAATATGAGTTCCATATCATTTAATGTCTGCAGCTGATTCAAATAAGCAGCAAAGAAAATCCCTGTGGTACGAAGCTCTGAAAACCTTTGAGGCAAAGTCACTTTTCCCCCCAATTATACGACATCACATCAAAGTACATGCAATGTCATTCACCCATCATCAGGGAGGCGGTACAGGAGCCTCAGGTCTCGTACCAGTAGGATGAGGAACAGCTTCTACAATTATACCGTCGCATTGCTGAACTCGGAGTCCCGCCGATAGATTCCTCCGGTCCCTCCGTCCCCATTGTTTAATTATTCTGTATTTTTGATTATTCTGTATCCTGTTTTTTTATTTATTTATTTAAAAAAAAAATTTTTTTTTTTTAAATTACTATATTGCACTACTACTATGGACTGACGCAAAACTGCTTTTCGTTGTACCCATACTCAGTATTTGTGCAATGACATTAAAGTTGAATTGAATTGAATTGAATTGAATTGAATATACTGTTTTCATTTCAACTATCAATTTTATATACTCTTGCCATCTGCCTTGGAGACCTAGTCCATAGATAGATAGTTTCCCCATTGGAATAACATTTCTATAGATTAATATATAACATTCGATATAAAATCTGAATTTAAACAACTGAACCAAATTAATTTTCTAATGTATTTTTAAATGTATATTTCTAGTAAGTTAATCAAGCGTATAGAGCCAGCTATAGATCTATCATTTAAAAAGATACCTGCAGAAGTTAAAGAAATAAAAATAAAGTTATTCCATGGCAACATATTTTCTTACTGAAGCTGGTGTGTATTTCTACAGTCAATGGCTTATATGGTCAGTGGTAACATGGATAAAGGTGCGACTGAGTTCCAGATTGAAGCAGCAATTAGCAAAATCTTTGCTTCAGTGAGTATTGATATAGTTTAGGGATTGTTGTTGTGATTGAACCTTGTGAGTATTTTTTATTACTAATCATACTGTGCAACTTTTTGCTTCCTTGATCCAGTTTCAGTCTATTTTAGTTTAAAGTCTCTGTGTTTAAAGTGCCTGGCCAGACAAGCTGGTCTTATGATTTGTGCCTACAAGTTAACTTACTGTAAGTTCTGTACCCACCACTAAAAGTGCATTCACATCATTGTGGGAAGATACTGAGAGATCTCAACAATGCATCCCAAACATAAGAGGAAAAACTAAAGGAAATACACATCTCCTAAGGAGACCTTGAGTATTCAAATAGATTTTAGCATTTTGCAGCGAGATTGCAAATGGCAAATACAGAACAAGAAAACAAGTTAGCACAATCTTTTTTTTGATTTTAACATTTCATGCTTTCTCTGGAAAAAAATTAAATGCATTCAATATGTACATTATATGGAATATTCACGAAACAATTGACATTGTTTGTAGTAGATTATTTAGATTTGGATGATTGAGAATAACCATAGTGTTTGGCCAATAAGAGTAATTGGATTAAATATAAATTTTAGATGGTTATTACTCTGGTCCTTTGCAAAGACACCCCCTGTCTCCACCCTTCAATGCCCAACATCCACATGCACCCACCCGGGGGTGGGGTCCCCCTCACCACCCCTTTCCCAGCCCTCAGGACGATGAATGCAATCATTTGGAAATTATTGCAGAAAATCTGTTGAGATGGGGATGGGAGAAATTATTCCAATTAACAATTTTCCCAAGTTAAATAGCTATTGACTGAAGAAGGAGATGGATTTTCAATCCATTTATCCTATTTATTTTTCTACAGGAGGCTGCCTGGTTTGTGACTGATGAATGCATCCAGATCCTGGGAGGCATGGGCTATATGCAGGTACTTTAGGTGTTGCATGGCCTTTATCAATGGAATGCAGGAATGCACTGTGAAGGAACTGTGGAATTATTACAAGCTAGAGTAAGAGATGCACGAACAGTATAGCCAAAGTTGTGGGATTTAAAACAAACTGCACAAAAATGTATAAACGGAAACAAAAGGACCATGAATATGCTTTTTGACCCTTTGAGTCTGCACCACCAGTCATTACAAACGTGGCTGATCCTTTGTCTCAATACCAATTTCCCCCCTCTCTTTCTCCATAGTCAATGATGCATTTTGAGTCTATAAATCTATCCATCTCCTTCTTAAATACCTGCAGCAACTTTCACCACCTTCTGTGGTAGAGAATTCCTCAGGTTCACCAAGCTTTGGGAGAAGAGGTTTCTCCTCACCTATTCCTACCCTTTAGCCTGAGACTGTATTCGCTGGTTCTAGACAGTGGAAATATCCTTCCAGTATCCAGATTGTCAGTGTCAAAATTATGTATGTACCGTTTAACGAGGTCTTCCTTCATTCTAATTACTAGTAAACATACTGTTTTAAAAATCTTCAAACACAACCCGTAATATCATATTAATATTGAGGATTTAGAACCTATAGAAAGTAGTAGTAGATTGTTAGTATGTTATCTACCATATATGCCTCTGTACTAATGTTTGCTTATTGCAATGCTGCAGGAAACAAATATAGAAAGAGTGATGAGAGATTTACGCATCTTCCGTATTTTTGAGGGAACTAATGACATTCTACGATTATTTATTGCACTAACTGGCATTCAGGTATGTTCTGACTGCTTTCTGTGTAATATAATAACATTACACCAAATGCTAATATAGTTCCTATCCAAATATCACTTTGCATTTTTCTGCATTGTCTAACGATAAAAATGTTGTGTACTTTGCATGTACTTATTTATCCAGTAGATTATAAAACACTTGCTTCTCCTGGTAATAGACACAAAATGCTGGAGTACCTCAGCAGGACAAGCAGCAAAATCTGAAGAATCTGAAGGGTCTCGACCCAAAACATCACCCAATGCTTCGCTCCAGAGATGCTGCCTGTCCCGCTGAGTTACTGCAGCATTTTGTGTCTGTCTTCGTTTCAAACCAGCATCTGCAGTTCCTTCCTACAACATTGTCTCTCCTGTTTGTCTGCCTTGTGACACACAGTCCTGTGTCAAGCCATTAGGAGGTGAACAATTTCATTAATTGATTCTGATTATTTTTTGAAGCACAATTTATTTTATTTTTTGATTGTTATTGCATTAGCTGACTTGATTCTCCCACTATAGCGTTATTTGTCACTGGTTCAACAGGATTACTTAAGCCTCTCCACTATCACTGCCATTGAAGTCCTTTATATGCTCCTTTTATTTTATGCCCCCTTTAAGGAATAGAATTTTCAATAACATTTAGTGCTTCTGTTTCTATCCAATTACTGTTCAATGGACCAAGTCACTCATATTTACTTAACACATAGAAGTTAGACCCATTGTGTCTATGTTATCTCCCAGGTTCCCACTGGTAAGTGTGGATGTGATGGGCCAAATGGCCAGTCTCCATGTTGTATGTCTCCATGACAATACTTTCATTCCCTTTCCCATCCTTCTTTCTTGTAACTCATCCTCCCAAGTATACCCATTAACGGGCGGCACTGTGGCGCAACGGTAGAGTTACTGCCTTACAGCGCTTGCAGCGCTGGAGACCTGGGTTCAATCCCGACCACGGGTGCTGTCTGTACGGACCGCGTGGGTTTTCTCCGAGATCTTCAGTTTCTGTCTACACTCCAAAGACGTACTTGTATGTAGGTTAATTGGCTTGGTGTATCCCTATTGCGTGTTAATGTGTAGGGATCGCTGTTCGGAGTGGACTCGGTGGGCCGAAGGGCCTGTCTCCGTGCTGCATCTCTAAAAACTAAAAACTAAAATTAAATGCACCATTTGATCCTCTTACCACCCACCTAAACTAAGGAAATTTACAGCGGCCTAACAATCTCAGTGGGTCAGGCAGCATCTGTGGAGGGAATGGACAGATGATGTTTCAGGTCGGGACCGTTCTTCAAACCTTCCTCCACGAAACAAAGGTAGATTGTTTTTGAAGATGACATAAACTTGAAAATGTAAAAGCAAGAAACTGTAGATGCTGGTTGACCAACGAAAGACACAGAGTGCTGGACTAACTCAACAGGTCAGGCAGCATCCCTGGAGAACAGGGATAGATGACGTTTCGGTTTGTCACTTATAACTTGAGAAACTGGTGGAAAAGAGAAAGCAAGATTGTTCAGTTATAACATTCTATTGCATGTCAATAGTGTCAAATCTCTGATAATAAATTGATCATCCTTATTATCAACTAACAGTAGACACCAACTTGTGGAAGTCTAAAAGTCAAGTCAATGGAATGGAATGCTATTTATTGTCATTCAAACCTAGGTTTGAATGAAATTACATTTACTACAGTTTTTTACATTACAAAAACACCCAAGACCCACACTTAACACAGTTTACATAAACATCCATCACAGTGAGTCTCCAACACCTCCTCACTGTGATGGAAGGCAAAGTCTTATCCTCTACCCTTTATTCTTCACCCGCGGTCCAACTGCAGCGTTGAGGCGACCTGGGGCCCAGATGTTAAAGCCCCCCGCTTGGTAGGATGGTAAGTCCTGTCGCCATTTAGCCATGCCGGGTGATGTTAGGCCCCAGCTCCGTGTCCTTTAAACCTCGCGGATCAAGCAGACCAACCAGCGGTCCAGCAGTCCAACTGCAGCGTCTAGGCGAACTGGGGCTCTGATGTTAGAGCCCCCGATGACGATGATAAGTCCCCGTGGTCACTAACCCGCACCGGGCGATGTTAGGCCCCGCTCCGTGTCCTTTCAACCCCGCAATTCCAACGGGAGAAGTTGCCGTTGCGGGAGCTCCGAAAACCAGTCTCCCCCCAGGGACCTGGAGCTCCCGATGTTCCTGTCCACTGGGCCTGCAGCCGGAGCTTACGATGCTCCAAAGTCGGGTCGCAGCCGCGCGCCACCACAGCTCTCCCCGCTCTGAAGACGGTCAGCTTTGCGTTGTCAGGTCCGCAGGCTCCGCGACTGGAGCCCTCAGGTTGGTCCCGGCCGGAGTCCGCCGACGGCTCCTCAGTGTTAGGCCCAACGACACCAGAGACCCGACAGGGAAAAAGTCGGGTCCCCGTACAGGGAAGACATTAAACGGTTTCCCCCACATCCCCCCCTCCACCGCCCCACATATACACAGCTAAAAAATAATAAAAACTAAGCTCAAAACATACATTTAACAAGACAAAAATAAAAAAAGATGGACGACTGTAGTCGAGCCGCTGCCGTTAGGCGCCACCACCAACCAAGTCAAGTCAAGTCACTTTTATTTATATAGCACATTTAAAAAACAACTCTCGTTGGCCAAAGTGCTTTACATTGGTATAAGAATAGTATAAAAAACAACAATGGTTCATAGATTAAATACAAACATCACTACATATATATAGCCCTCGCTCAGAGGACGTCAAGAAAGGCTTGGGAGGAGAGATGAGTTTTAAGTCTCGACTTAAAGGAGTCGATGGAGGGGGCAGTTCTGATGGGAAGAGGGATGCTGACTAGAACAAACAAGTTAAATAATGATCTGAAGAAGGGTCTATCTACACAGGATAATGATTTTTGTTTTTCTAAAATAGCAAAGTTTCAACTTCCATTATTTCAATGTTATTAATGGAAGAAGTAGATAGTATGAACGGTATATTGTTTATTCGGTACATTCAGAATGGAATATTTCTGATGTTTTATTCAGCAACATATCTCCATCTGCTCCTGTAACAGAACACTGCGAATTACCTGAAGAGACTGCAGGCAATTGTGAAGAATCCATTCGCTGAACCCGGAACTCTAATGGAACAAGTCATAAAACGAACTAAGCGGTATTGTGAATTCATCTGGAATACCCCAAGAGTTTAGAGTTTAATAACCCAAGTCAAGCCACAGACGTGGTTGGCTTCTTCTTCTTGCGAATGAAACATAAACCAAAGGAATATTTAGATCTCAAGCCGAGTGTTAAGCAGCCAGGTTGTTGTCCTTGCGTCAATGTCCGCCAGGCCCTGAGCATTTGGTGGGTGGTAGAGCGGGCACCCAGAGATGATATGTTTGGCTGTCTGTTGTTCTGCTCCGCATTCACAGGCTGGGCTCTGGCGGAGCCCCCATCTCCACATGCTGGCATTGAAATGCCCAACTCCAGTACCAAGTCTGTTGAGCTTTACCCATGCTCCTCTGGAGAGGTCAGACCCTGGACAGCTTTTATCTGGTGATGAGATGTAGCTGGGAAATGGAGATGAGGTTGCCTTCCACTCCTGTGACCACTTGGTGGCTATCCAGTGTGCTTTTGTCTCAGTTGGCTGGATGGATGCTAGGAGTTGTTTTCCATGTGTTGGCGTTTAAGGTAGATACAAAATGCTGGAATAACTCAGTGGGACAGGTCACATCTCGACAGAAGGAATGGGTGACATTTCAGGTTGAGACCCCTCTTTAGATTGAGAGTCAGGGAAGAGGGAGACTAGAGATATTAAAGGGTAAGGTGTAAAAACGACAGATGAAAGCAGATGATCAAGAAAATATAGAATGGTTCATTGTTGGCAGAGGGGAAGGTAACAACGAAAAAATAATCAGGAGGACAGTGAAACTAGTCAGAGAACTAGGATGGGGGAGGGCTGGAGAGAGATGGAAAGTACTGGTTACTTAATCAGAATCAGAATAGTACTTTATTTGCCAAGTATGTTTTGCAACATACGAGGAATTTAATTTGCCAAGTCAATCATATAAAGAAAAAGCACAGATCACCAAAAACACATTTTAACATAAACATCCACCACAGTGACTCCTTCACATTCCTCACTGTGACGGAAGGCGAAATAAAGTTCAAGTCACTTCCTTTTGTTCTCCCGCGATCGGGGGCCTCGAGCCCTCCGTTGACGGGACGATCTTGAGTTCCGTAGCTGGCGGCGTTTTCCCCCCCCGCATCGAGGCGATCAGCTCCTACATCGGGGGGATGTTGTGTTCCCTGCTGGACGATCGAACCTCCCGTCGGGGCTGGTCGAACCTTCTGCAACGTTGGAGCTCCCGACTAGCCTCTCCCAAGACTGCGAGCTCTTGATGGTACGTCCGCAGGCCACGGTTGGAGCAATCCCAGGCAAGGGATCAGCTCCGATGTCAAGTTCGCGATGTTAAGTCAGTGGTGGGGCTCACGACAGTCCGAGGAGGCCTCCAGCTCGTTGCCTATTTCCATCACTCCATAGATACTGCTGCACCCGCGGAGTTTCTCAAGCACTTTTGTCTGCCCTGCAAACTCTTGTTCTCCATGACTTGTTCAATGCCCTTTTGTAATTATCTATTAATTAAACTTTTTATAATGGGAATACTTTTTATAATTTTGTATAAATTCAAAACGCCTGTTACTGATTCCAACTACGCTGAGTAAAACAAAATCCTCTTGCTTCCCTGATATATTTTTGCCAAAAAATTTAGTTTATTGACCTACTTTACAGGACACATAGTTTTTCATCTCCTCTGTGAAAAGCTCACATCCTCTATTAAAAACGTTAAATAAGTCTTTTAACCACCCTCTATTACAAAGAAACCAATCCTGATATTTCCAGCCTCTCCTTATAACTGATGTTTTGTGGTAACGTCTTGGAGAATCTCCTGTACATCTCATCTAAGGCCTTTACCCTTTACATAAGAATATAAGAATAGTCTAGATATACCTCCTGTTTCAAATGTTTCCTGGAAGTAACAATATACAGTTTCAAATGCACTAACTGTGCCTGGAAATGGACAGTTGACTGTTCAGGTCAACACTTTTGATTTGGTTTTGATGAAGGGTCACAATCCAAAACATCTACTCTTCCCTCCATAGATGCTGAGTTCCTCCGTCAGTCTCCTGTGCCTCTGTATTCTAATGCATGACCATAATCAACCATAACCTCCTCTGTTACCTATTCAACGAATGCCATCAAATTTGTTCACTGCAATTAGCCTTCAGTAAATTCACAAAGTTTTATTGCTTGTTGGTGGCAAGAGAGATTACAGGACTAATAAGGGGAGGCAATTTAGGCTGCACAACTAATTAATGCAAATATTTTCTTACAATGTGAATTTGTTAACAAGGACATCTATTGTGTTTGTGTGGGGCCATGTATCCCATGACGTGCAAAGGTATTCTACAAAAGATCCGACAGCACTAGTTTGCAGGTCCAACTGGAGTTCATGTGGCCACTTATGTTCTCTTTCTTATATCAAACATAGCTTTAAATGCAACCATTTAAAATTTCCTTCAAATTTGTGAAGTTTTCCTACAACCTTCTCAAAAACCGTGACTGAATAAAAAGGAAAATGTAATCTCTTTTACCTGTCTTCCAATCTCCATATATGTTGTCCTTCGCTTTTCTCTTATTGCCAACACTTTCATGTACAGTACTTCTCCATTTACTCACTTTTCTTCTAAATTCACATTTACAAACCTACACCTTCCTCCTCCATCCCTTCTGCTGCAAGTATATTGTCATTTATTCCTGTTGGAATCAACGCACTATTATCTACCCCCGAATATTACTTGCCTCCCTAACCCTTTTTTGCCCCCTACAGTTGGCAGGTTGTTACAGTACATTGTCACCTCATAGCTATTTCATGGACTTTGGTGACATACTCAAAATGTAATACCATCACTTCACCCTGATATTTATTTTTCAGCTATGTATAATTCATGCCAGGCAAAACATGTTTGAAGAAGGGTCTCGATCCAAAACATCACCTATTCCTTTTCTCCAGAGATGTTGTCTGGCCCGCTGGGTTTCTCCAGCTTTTAGTGTCTTGATTTGTGTATGTGGCCCGACTTTGAGATAAAACAAGACAAAAATATATCAATCACAACGATTATCGTTGGATTCATTTATAGCTCGGTATTTCTATATTTAGTCATCTTAATATACTTATTATATGCTGATGATATTCTTTTATATATTACTAATACACAAACGAGTATACCCACCTTATTAACACTAATTGAGGAATTCGGCTCTTTTTCAGGATATAGAATAAATTGGAATAAAAGCGAAATTATGTCTCTAAAACCACAGGATGCGAGACATTTACTAAAATTCCCTTTCAAAATTGCAACAGAAAAATTCAAGTATCTGGGTATTCAAATTACGAGAAGACACAAATCATTATTTAGCGCCAATTTAATGCCACTATTAAATAAACTGAATGATATGATTAAATTTTGGAAAACGCTCCCGCTCTCATTGATAGGTAGAATTAACGCTATAAAAATGACTTTCTTACCACAATTAATATATTTGTTTCAAGCGATCCCAATATATATTCCAAAATATTTTTTTTTTTAAACTAGATTCTACTATCACTAATTTTATATGAGATTACAGAGCACACAGAATTCAACGAAAGCATTTGTGTAAACCTAAAGAAGTTGGGGGCTTATCATTACCTAACTTTACGTATTACTACTGGGCAGTGCATATTAAGAACATAATGTACTGGTTGGATAGTTCCACTCACCAGTCGGAGTGGATAAGAATGGAGAAAGAGGAGTGTTTCCCGTACAATATAGGAACAATCTTGTTCTCACCGATAAAATTGAATAGTATAATATATAAGAAGAACCCAATTATTCACAATACAATAAGAATTTGGAAATAAATAAAATTATCCTTGAAATTAAATAATCTATCAGTACTAACCCCACTATTGAACAACCCTGCATTCAAACCATCTCTTATCGATAAAACATATAAACAATGGGATAGACTGGGGATTAGGAAAGTAGGAGATATGTATGAATTGGGCAAATTGTTATCATTTCAACAATTAAAATTAAAATTTAAACTGAAGGATAATCAATATTTCAAATATATACAGATATGTGACTTTATGAAGAAATATACACATAGATTTCAAATTATATTTTTAGACCCTTTAGAAGAAGCAATGAATATTAAGGCTGATTCACAAAAACTAATATCATACCATATAACAACCATATAACAATTACAGCACGGAAACAGGCCATCTTGGCCCTACAAGTCCGTGCCGAACAACTTTTTCCCCTTAGTCCCACCTGCCTGCACTCATACCATAACCCTCCATTCCCTTCTCATCCATATGCCTATCCAATTTATTTTTAAATGATACCAACGAACCTGCCGCCACCACTTCCACTGGAAGCTCATTCCACACCGCTACCACTCTCTGAGTAAAGAAGTTCCCCCTCATGTTACCCCTAAACTTCTGTCTCTTAATTCTGAAGTCATGTCCTCTTGTTTGAATCTTCCCTATTCTCAAAGGGAAAAGCTTGTCCACATCAACTCTGTCTATCCCTCTCATCATTTTAAAGACCTCTATCAAGTCCCCCCTTAACCTTCTGCGCTCCAGAGAATAAAGACCTAACTTATTCAACCTATCTCTGTAACTTAGTAATAAATCATACTTTTATAATAATATATTAAATAGAGAATTACCCTCAACAGAGGCACTAAGAGAAGATTGGGAACATGAACTAATGAGAAAGATCCCGAAGGATAGATGGGAAAAGTATCACATAATTGTTCCATTAGTGAAAGACATAATTTAATTTAATTTAAATTATTACATAGACTATATTATTCAAAAACGAGGTTGAATAAATTTTACCTAAACGTCTCTCCCAGATACGATAAATGTTTGTTTCAAAATGCTAATATAACACATTCATTTGTAGGATGTATAAAGTTGAATACATTTTGGAGCGATATATTTGATAGAAACATAGAAACATAGAAATTAGGTGCAGGAGTAGACCATTCGGCCCTTCGAGCCTGCACCGCCATTCAATATGATCATGGCTGATCATCCAACAAATATATACTTACATATATATATTATATATATTATTAGATATATTTACAAAGCTTTTCAAGTCAAGAATAGAACCTAATACGGAATGGATTATATTTGGAATAATAGTAGAAGATATCAATTTAAATAAGGACCAAAATATTTTTTTAATTATGGGTTAATAATCGGAAAGAAATTGATACTTAAATTTTGGAAAAATACAGCAATTCCAACTGTTAAAATGTGGATTAGGAATATGATGGACATAGCACGCCTTGAAGAAATGAGACTCCGACTAATAGATAAATATGACCAATTCTTAAGGAGTTGGTCTCCTTTCATCGACTTTTTGGAATCATGTGATGCAGCGGTGCCGTAAAGATTGCTGATTTCAGGTCAGGTCGTGGATAGATCTACATCTCCGAATAAAGATTTGAAAATTTCTCTTTTAAGGGTCTTTTGCTCCTATTTCTACTTTCCACTTTTTCTTTTCTTATACACACACTTCGTGTTTTTCTATTTTCTACTATCTATTTTTCCTCTTTTTCTCTTCTCCAAAAAAAAAATATAAAAAAAAAAAAAAAAAAAAGACTTTATGAAATGCAATAAAATGCAACCTTCCAGGTAGGGTGGGTTTGGTTTGCCAGGTCTTTCTCAGCAATAACTCCGGGCCATATCATTGAAAGGTAGTTATTGCTGAATACCCTTCAGTTGACCTCTCTCCACCTACTTACTTCATTCAGAGACACAAAGTGTTCGTAAGTGATAGGAGCAGAATTAGGCCATTCGGCCCATCAAGTCTACTCTGCCATTCAAGCATGGCTGATCTAAGTCTTCTGCTCAACCCCATTCTCCTGCCTTCTCCTCATAACCCCTGACACCCATACTAATCACAAATCTAACTCTGCCTCAAAAATATCCACTGACGTGGCCTCCAAGTGGCAATTAATTCCACAGATCCACTACCCTCTGACTAAATAAATTCATCCTCATCTCCTTCCTAGAGGAACATCTGTTTGATCTGAGGCTATGACTGGTCCTAGACTCTCTCACTAGTGGAAACATCCTCCCCACATCCACTCGATCCAAGTCTTTCACCAATCGATGTTTCAATGTGCTGGAGTAACTCAGCGGGTCAGGCAGCATCGTGGAAGAGCATGGACAGATGACGTTTCGGGTTGGGATCTTTCTTCAGATTCAAGATGGAGAGGTGACAACAAGGTGGACAGGTTGGGACCTTTCTTCAGAATTCCAGCAGAAATTATCCAGTGACACAAGGTTGTGTAATCATATATATGAGCATTACAATGAGACTATTTTGACAGATATTTTTGATTCCCTCTCTGAACTAATTGGTCATTTGGAAGAACCATTCCAGCTTACATTGTACTGGCAGTTTTTGAAGACTGTCTGCTAACTAAATGATAAACATGAGCAGATAGAATCAAACAGCATGGAGACAGGCCCTTCAGCCCAACTTGCCCGCACCGACCAACATGTCCCAACTACAGTAGTTCCACCTTTGATGAACAACGATGAACAAAGTAAGAGCAGTCATGGCCATTCAGGCTCTTCAGCTGCTCTGCCATTCAATATCACAACTAATAGTAAGATTAAACGAGAACTTACCAGTTTGAAGTTTGATCTGTATTTTATGAGGAGTTACAATGAGGGATTACGTGAAGACCCCGTCCAGCACGCATGCGCGACATACTTCAAAGCAGCGGTGTGGAATCACAGAAACAACACAATAATTGAAATAAACATAGTAAAGATAAGGAGAACTAAGTTACCAGTTGATCTCTATAATTGAGGGTGGGAGCGGAGGGCACGTAATCCCTCATCGTAACTCCTCATAAAATACAGATCAAACTTCAAATTGGTAAATTCTCGTTTAATCTTACTATTTTACTTCGGAGTCACGTGAGTGACTACGTGAAGATTTTAAAGCTCTGTGATTTCAAACCGTGTAACAGTTCATACTTCACTCGCTGCCGAAGTCATCCAAGGGAGGAAGTATGTTATCGTGATCAAACATGAATCTGTTTATAAAACAATAATGGTATTTATTTGAAAACAATAACAAAGAAAATAATGCTCCCCCGGGCTTAAATTATATGTTTGCAGAGTCTAAAATTCTTTCTGCAAATAAAACAGGTTCTGCTAACGGCTTGTCGTAGAACGTTTGAAAGGTTCTTTCCATGGACCACCCCGCTGTTGCCAGGATGTGGTCTAATGGCACGTCTATTCTTTTAGCCGCCGACGTGGATGCTGCCCTGGTGGAGTGAGACGTGTAAATGTCAGTATCCACTCCAGCAGCTCCCAGTACCTGTTTGAGCCATCTAGAGATGGTTTGGCTCGACACCCGACCATGTGGTTTTTTTGTGGCTGACCCATAGAGCTTGTTCTCTCCCTCGGGAATCTTTAGTTGTGTTGATATATAGTAGTAGGTGAGTCATGACACATAAACGGGGGTCAGGTGGGTACGCCCAGAATTCCATAATAAGACCTGAAGTTCCTGGTCTGCTCTGTTTTACCAGCTCCTGAATGGTGAATGTTATTTGGTCTGGTGTTATGACCATGTTGCCCAGTCTGAATAAGTAAAGGGACTGGACCCTTTGTGCTGAGACTAACGCCATCAGCATGACCGTTTTCAGGGTTAGCTGTTCCAGAGTGAGGGATCTGGCTGGTGACCATCCCCTTAGGTATGTCAGGACAACACTGTCATCCCAGATCTTGGTATACCTAGGTCTAGGGGGGTTTGAATTGAAGATCCCTCTCATTAATTTGATCATCAGCGGATGAGACCCTATGGCCTGTTGTCCTGGTGCCTGTCTTAGGTAGGCTGACAGTGCACTTCTAGCACAATTGATAGCGCTATAGCTCAGACCTTCATCATGGTGAAGGCTGGCCAGGAACTCCAGTACATTTGTTATGATGGTTGATGAGTAGGTTGTCCCTGTTCTCGAGCAGTATGTTTCCCATTTTCTTATGCTCGAGAGGTATTGTTTCTTAGTGGAAAGTCGGTGAGATGCTGTCATCGTGTCCATGGTCCTATTTGACAATCCCAGGTCCAGCAAAGGTATTTTTAGAATCTGCAACCCAGTAGGTTTATTCTGTCATGGCATGGGTGACTTTCGCCTGATACAGGGTGGATCAGTAGATCTGGTCCGCTGGGAATGGTCATGGGTGGTTCAATGACCCTGTCATGGACCACTGGGAACCATGGCTGTGTAGGTTAGTCGGGTACTACCAAAATGCCTGAAGCAGACTCCATCTGTATTTTGCGTAGTACCTGACTGATAAGGCAGAAGGGGGGAAAGGCATAGAAAAAATAGTTCCCCCAGTCCAGCGCGAATGCCTCCATCGCCGTTGCCTCAGGGTCTGGTTCCCAAGCGACACACATCGGTACCTGGTGATTCAGTTGGGATGCAAAGAGATCTATATCTGGTGTGCCATATTGGTTTGTAATTTCAGCAAATACTTTGGGGTTTAACATCCATTCGGTGTTATCATTAAACTTGCGTGACCTGGTGTCTGCCACTGTATTTAGCTTACCTGGTAGGTAAGTTGCTGATAGCCAAATATGTTTGTCGACACACCATTGCCAGATTGTGTTGACCAAATTGTCACATTATATCGATTTTATCCCGCCCATATGGTTAATATAGGCCACCACTGTGGTATTATCAATCTGCAAACGAACATGCAAATGGTGCATATTTGTACAATATGCTTTTAAACCATAGAACGCACCCAACATTTCCAAATAGTTTATGCCCAGTGTCTGTAGTAGTGATGATTGTAGATTAGTCCATCTACCACCTGTACTGGATATGGTATTAGTTGCTCCCCAGCCTTGAGCACTGGCATCTGTTTGTATAGTTAATGTTGGGTTATTGATAATGATAGGACTGGAATTATGCCAAATGTTCTCTATCCACCATTGTAACTCTGATATTGCTTCAATGGGCAATTTCATGGTTCAGTCAAAGTGACCTGCATGTCGTTTTAACGCTTGCACCTTTGCTCTTTGTAAGTTTTGATAATGCAAAGGTCCAAACTGGGTAGCTGGAAATGCTGCTACCATTTTCCCAATTACTCTTGCCACTTGTTGGATGGTTGGTCGATTGTTAACCATTAATTTGTTACACGTTTGTGCCAATTCTGCTGATTTCTCTTTTGGCAACGTTACAGACATGTGGACTGAGTTAATTGTGAATCCCAGATAGTCCATAGTTGTGGATGGCATCAACTTAGATTTATCTGGATGTATGACAAAACCCAAGGTTTCAAATAAATGGCTAGTAGCTAATACTGCTGAATTAGCAATTTCCATGGTTTTGCCTATTATCAAAATATCATCAAGATATGCCATGACAATATGTTTTTGTTTTCTTAATATTGCCAAGGCTGGTTTTAATATCTTGGTAAACAGTCTTGGGGCTGATGTTAGACCATTAGGCAACGATTTGAACTGCCATTGTTGCCCCATTCGGATAAATTTTAGGTATCTACGATGATCCTTATGAATAGGTACTGAATAGTATGCATCTTTTAAATCGATGCTTGCCATAAAGTATCCTTTGGAAATCAGTTGTTTGGCAGTCACAAATGTTTCCATTTTAAAGTGTATATACTTAACGAAAGTATTCAATGTAGTTAAGTCAATGATGATGCGACATCCACCATCTTTTTTGGTTTTGGTAAATATATTTGAAACAAATTCCAAAGGTTCATGTTCAGATTTCTCAATGATACCCTTTGTAAGTAACCTCACCAGTTCTGCTTGTCCCTCCAGTTTTTCTTTTAGTGAGAGGGTAAAACCCCTTTGGGGTGCATGCTGAACTGGTGGCATGTTTTCTTGAATGAATTCAATTTTATATCCTCGAATACTGTTAAGTATATAACTATTAAGTGTGATAGTCCTCCATGCTTCCATAAACAGGTGTAGTCTCCCCCCTGTTAGCATAATTCCCCCACCTTTTATGTACTGGTAGGAACCAGACCCACCTACCTCCATTGTTATTGGTGGTGTATTCAATTATTCTGTAACTGGTTCCTTGTCTGTCGGGGTGGTGCTGTGTGGGGGTAGCGCATTTTCCATGGGGCCCGCTCTGGGCCCTGTCCTAAAAAAGGCTTCCGGGGATGGTGTGCGGGCCCCGAGCTTTCACCAGTCCCATGAAGTTGAGGCCGACTGGTGGATGCGATGGGGTACTGCCGTCTGGGTTGAGTGGTTCTGCTCGTTCCGGGTCCTGCCCTCATGAGGCCAAATGCTTTGGATTCCTCATCCAGGTCTTTGACTTGCTTGGGCAAGTCCTTGCCAAATAGCAGGATCTGTGGTTCTGAGGCCAGTGTTCTGCACAGTCCTGCAAATTTAGGATTGCTTCCTTATTGCTTCCTTAAGGAGGTTGTTAATCTTGTACTGTGTGTTGCACAGTAGAGCCAGTGTATCTTGCTGGTTAGTTGTCATGTCTACCCCGTCCACGGAACGAGCATAGCAGGTGATAGCCGACGTCAAGAGCTTCAATATTTTCTGCAGTTTTAATTCTTGGGTTCTGATACGCTGCCCAATGTACCCCCAGATTTGACTATTGACGGCAGGTACATTGAGCGAAATGCAGTTTTCAGGAGGCGTGTAGAGGTCCAACGCCTCATTGACTACCTGTTCTTGCAGTGGTTTAAAGGACAAGTAGTCAATGCTGGCCGCCAGTTTAGGCTGTAACGGCCGTCCCGCTCACGGTGTTGCCGCATAGCGGTTCACCACTCCCAGCAGCTCTTCCTGTTCCTGTACCCCAAGCATACTCCCGGTATCTTCAGACAGTGACCCCTGTTCTTGACCAGCCCAGTCCTGGTCGCCAACGCTCCCCTCTGCTGAGGGAGATGCGATGGCCAGTGCGTGGAGCAAGTCTCGCTGGAGCATTTGCTCCATGAGCCTTTCCATTCGGCTCAAACGGCCACCTTTGCCGCTCTCGGGCGGTGAGTCTTCCGCACCGGACTCGTCTGTGTATACCGGCCGGTCCGACTTCCGTTTTGCCTTACCTCCAGCCCGCTGCTGTTGTTCAGGCTGTGCTAGCGGCGCTGGGCTCGGCTCGGAATTGCTATCGGTGACTGTGGACCGCAGCGTGTGCGGTCCAGGTGCCGCCGGTTGCCTCCCACTGATGGAACTCTCCTGTTCCGTCGGAGTCGAACGGGGTACGACCTTTCTTGCTTGTTTTCCCTTGTTCATGATCCTGTGAGTGAACAAACCAGAACAAGGGTTTCGAAAAAACACGACCTCAGAGTAAGTTACTTACCCGGAGGTCCCGTTCGTCGCTGTTGCACTGCGTGAGACGCTATGTCGCGCATGCGTGCTGGACGTGGTCTTCACGTAGTCACTCATGTGACTCCGAAGTAAAATCTGAATGTAACCTCTACAATAAAATTCCATCTACAAGTGGGAACTTGCCTATCAGGAAAATATCTACCTCTGCCTCAAAAATATTCAGATCTGTATCCATCAGTTTTTGAGGTTCCAGAGAACCCCTAAGAAGAAATACTTGCCTCATCTCTAAAATGAATTAAATCTGGTTGCTACGAGACAGTAACTCTTGCACCTAAGCATTGTGTCCCCAAATCTTCTGTCATATTATTTTTGTTTCAGTAGCTCACACTGTGGTTATTAGTACATAATTAGCACCTTTATAAAATGTAACCTAGTACACTTTAGAGCAACCATATTGAGAGGAAACATTTGTAAGCTGAGTTTGGTTGCAACTACAAATGATAAAAAAGGAACACAAGTAATAATAATAATGGATGGGATTTATATAGCGCCTTTCTAATACTCAAGGCGCTTTACATCGCATTATTCATTCACTCCTCAGTCACACTCGGTGGTGGTAAGCTACTTCTGTAGCCACAGCTGCCCTGGGGCAGACTGACGGAAGCGTGGCTGCCATTCTGCGCCTACGGCCCCTCCGACCACCACCAATCACTCACACACATTCACACACATTCACACACAGGCAAAGGTGGGTGAAGTGTCTTGCCCAAGGACCCAAGTACATCATCCCTCATCGGTCCGAAGAAGAGTCTCAACCCGAAACGTCATCCATTCCTTCTCTCCAGAGATGCTGCCTGTCCTGCTGAGTTACTCCAGCATTTTGTGTCTATCACTCCTCATATTTCTCTCGGACAGCTTACAACCCAGTGGTATGAATATTGATTTCTCCAACATCAAGTAACTCTTGCATCGCCATCTATCTATCTCCCTCGTTCCCCCACGCTGGTCGTTGTACTAGATTCATTGTCGTCCTGGTGAGCTTCATTGTCTGTAACTCATTATCACCTAGCCACAGCTAGCAATGGCTTGCTTCCTTCATCATCGTCACTTTTTTGCATAGCTTTCAGTCATTTGTTCTACACATCTCTCTATAGCACCATCTATATCTCTCGTTTCCCTTTCCCCAGACTCTCAGTCTGAAGAAGGGTCTCGACCCGAAACGTCACCTATTCCTTTCGTCCAGAGATGCTGTCTGACCCGCTGAGTTACTCCAGCATTGTGTGTCTACCTTCACACAGGTAAATCAGGCAGGTTTCGGCTGTAGATTTTCAAAACCCCTGTCTAGTTTCCTCTTTTATCTTGGAAATAAACCCACCCAATAAACAGGATGATTTTGCTGCAAGAAGATTCTGAACACATCAATGTTATGCCTGTGATTGAAATCTCACCACAAAGCTAGCCTATTTTATGCTGTATTTCGCAATAAATGTTCACAATTTAATTCCTTGTGCAAGCAATATGGAAATAGAGATGAAAGATGTGGATTGCTACATTGCTGGTGGCACACTATAGTTATATTTCTTTCTTGGTTGTTGATGTGTTTTAATCCCTCCACTGTATTCCACAGAAAACTGGGCATGTTCTCTGATCGATCGATAAGGAAAGTAATACATCGTGATCTGAACTCCAGTGGAGATTTGGTAATTATTTAATATTGTAATATTTTGCTTAAAGGGATACACAATGCCACGTGCATTCCTTCGTGTAGACCAATTTAATTTAGAGATACAGCGAAGAAACAGGCACTTCGGCCCACTGTGTCTGCACTGCCCAGCGATCCTGGCACACCGACACTATCCTACACACACACGGGACAATTTACAATGATATCAAGCCAATTAACCTACAAACCTGTACGCTTTTGGAGTGTGGGAGGAAACCGAAGATCTCGGAGAAAAACCCACACATTCACAAGGAGAATGTACAGAGTTTGTCGGTGGTTGAGATCAAACCTAGGCTTCAGGCATTGTAAGCGCTGAAATGCCCCTGTCCCACTAATGCCCCTGTCCCACTTAGGAAACCTGAACGGAAACCTCTGGAGACTTTGTGCCCCACCCAAGGTTTCCGTGCGGTTCCCGGAGGTTGCAGGTGGTTGCCGGAGGTTACAGGTAGTGGAAGCAGGTAGGGAGACTGACAAAAACCTCCGGGAACCTTGGGTAGGGCGCAAAGTCTCCAGAGGTTTCCGTTCAGGTCTCCTAAGTGTGACAGGGGCATAAGGCAGCAACTCTACCGCTGTGCCACCATGCCGTCCCTTGAGTGGAACCAGCTCTGATACATTTTGTTCGCATTTATTTCAATGTGGCATTCAAGACTAAGGATGGTGCGGGGCAGAGTGGTGAAAAATAAATTTGTGTAAAAATCTGTTAATTCCCTACATTTAATATTCTGACCCCTAGCATTCCCTCACTCCCAAAGTAAGTTAACATTTCTGCTTACCACTTAATTTTCCTCATAAAAATTCCTGAAACCTAATTCTTGACTTTTATTCATCTGGGGCACATATCTCCTGATGTGTCCCAGGGTACCATTCTGTTTATAACATGCTAGAATGTTGCAAGGAACTTCATGAAGCTGTATAATAATAGTACTGTAAAGTGCTATGCAATGCTTTACTAATTAAAACTATAATTTATACGCACGTGTCGTTGCTTATGATACATGCCAGTCACTGACAGACAATTTAGCTCCCCGAAGGACTTTTATTAAACTCTGACCCAAGCTGTTAAGTCGCCTGTTTTTTGCAGAAAACACCAAATACTTGTTAGTTTTTTTTCAGCTTATTGCTTGCAGATGTGGCCTCTCTGAACTGTTAACAACTCTATCAAACATTTATTTTTTGTAAGAAACAAAAATAGCTAATTTCACATTAATATGAAAATTATATTGACCTTCTGCCCCAATGAATATCAATAGTACATGCAGATATCATTCAGGAAAAACTATAATCCTTCTGCATTGAGATTTCACAAGTGATAAACATAGAAAATAACACGATGTCTGTGCTGAACATGATGCTTAACTGAATTAGAAACATAGAAACATAGCAAGAGTGCAGGAGTAAGCCATTCGGCCCTTCAAGCCAGCACCGTCATTCAATATGATCATGGCTGATCATTTAAAATCTGTACCACATTCCTGCTTTTTCCCCATATCCCTCGATTCCTTTAGCACTAAGAGCTAACTCCAACTCTCTCTTGCAAACATCCAGTGAATTGGTCTCCACTGCCTTCTGTAGCAGAGAATTCCACAGATTCACAACTCTCTGGGTGAATTTTTTTTTCGTCATCTCAGTCCTAAATGGCCTACCCCTTATTCTTAAATTGGGATCCCTGTTTCTGGACTCCCTCAACCTCGGTAGCATGTTTCCTGTATCTAGCCTGTCCAATTCATGAAGAATTTTATATGTTTCCATAAGATCCCCTTTCATTCTTCTAAATTCCAGTTAATACAAACCCAGTCAACCCATTCTTTCATCATATGTCATTCCTGCCATCCTGGGAATTAACCTGGTGAACTTGCGCTTCACTCCCTCAATAGCAATAATATCCTTCCTCAAATTAGGAGACCAAAATTGCACACAATACTCCAGATACGGTCTCACCAGGGCCCTGTATAACTGCAGTAGGACTTCCTTGCTCCTAAATTCAAATCCTCTCGCAATGCAGGCCAACATGCCATTAGCTTTCTTCACTGCCTGCTGTACCTGCATGCTTACTTTCAATGACTGATGTACAAGCACACCTATGTCTTGTTGCACCTCCCCTTTTCCTAATCTGACACCATTTAGATAATAATCTGCCTTCCTGTTCTTGCCACCAAAGTGGAAAACCTCATATTTATCCACATTATACTGCATCTGCCCACTCACCCAACCTATCTAAGTCACCCTGCAGCCTCATAGCATCCGCATCGCAGCTCACACTGCCACCTAGCTTTGTGACATCCACAAACTTGGAGATGTTATATTTAATTCCCTCGTCTAAATATATATTGTAAATAACTGGGGTCCTAGCACCGAGCCTTCCGCACCCCACTAGTCACTGCCTGCCATTCTGAAAAGGACCCGTTAATTCCTACTCTTTGCTTCCTGTCTGCCAACCAGTTCCCTATCCATGTCAATACCCTACCCCCAATACCATGTGCTCTAATTTTGCCCACTAATCTCTCGTGTGGGGACCTTGTCAAAGGCCTTTTGAAAGTCCAGAGACAGACTTTGACAGATCCTGTCACTGCTTTCCAATGGCGCTGCTATAACATCTTTAACAATCGATTCAAGCAACTTCCCCACTACTGATGCTAGGTTAACTGGTCTATAATTTCCTGTTTTTCTCTCTCCCTCCTTACTTAAAAAGTGGGGTTACATTGGCTAGCCTCCAGTCCACAGGAACTGATCCAAAGTTGAGAGAACATTGGAAAATGATCACGAATGCATCCACAATTTCTAGGGCCACCTTCTTGAGTACTCTGGGATGCAGACCATCAGGCCCTGGGGATTTACCTGCCTTCAGTTCCAACAGTTTGCCTAACACCATTTCCTGACTAATGTGGATTCCTTTCAGTTCTTCCCTCCCATTAGATCCTTGATCCCCTAGTATTTCTGGGAGATTGTTTATGTCTTCCGTAGCGAAGCCAGAACCAAAGTACTCATTTAACTGCTACTGCCATTTCTTTGTTTCCCATTATAAATTCACCTGTCTCTGATTGTAAGGGACCTACATTTGTCTTCACTAATCTTTTCCTTTTTACACATCTAAAGAGGTTTTTACAGTCAGTTTCCATATTCCCCACAAGCTTTCTTTCATGCTCTCCCCCCCCCCCTCTTAATTAACCCTTTGTCCTCCTCTGTTGTGTTCTAAATTTCTCCTAGTCCACCGGTTTGCTGCTTCCTCTGGCCCATTTTTTTGCATATTCCTTGGATTTAACACTATCCTTGATTTCCCTCATTAGCCACGGTTGAGCCGCCTTCCCCGTTTTATATTTTCGCCAGACAGGGATGAACAATTTTTGGAGTTCATCCTTGCGGTCTTTAAATCTTTGCCATTGCATCTCCACCATCAACCCTTTAAGTATAAATTGCCAATCTATCCTAGCCAATTCCCGTCTCATCCCTTCAAAGTCTCCTTTCTTTAAGCTCAGGACCATAGTCTCTGAATTCAATGTGTCACTTTCCATCCTAATGCAGAATTCCACCATATTATGGTCACTGTTGCCCAGGGGGCTTTGCACAACAAGATCGCTAACTGATCCTTCCTCATTACACAATACCCAGTCTAGGATGGCCTGTCCTCCAGTCGGTTGTTCTACATATTGTAGAAACCATCCCGTATACATTCCAGGAAAGCTTGATGCTATCCCCAACCTCCCTACTGCTGTTTGGTGGTCTGTATACAACTCCAACAAATGCTTTCTGCCCTTGGATATTTCGCAGTTCTACCCATACCGATTCTACAGCATCCAAGCTAATGTCTCTCTTTCCTATTGCATAATCTCCTCTTTAACCAGCAATGCCACCCCACCCACTTCCTTTCTGTCTATCCTTCCTGAATATTGAATACCCCTGCATGTTTAGCTCCCAGCCTTTGTGGCCCTGGAGCCATGTCTCCGTAATTCCGACTATATCATATTCCATAACTACTAACTGCACATTCAATTCATCCACCTTATTACTAATTAATCCCTCTGCCTGCATATGTTCCATATCCCACCATTCCCTGCTTATTCATGCGTCTATCTAAAAGCCTCTTAAATGCCACTATAGTATCTGCTTCTATCACTGCTCCTGGGAGTGCACTCCAGGCAGTTACCAATCTCTGTTTAATAAATTTGTCCTGCTCATCTCCTTTAAGCCTAGAGGGAAAAAGCTTTGTTGTGATGATCTTTAGTGTTTGACACTTCCACTGGGACCAAGGTTTTGACTATGTACTCTATCTAAACCTCTCATAATTTTATAAACTTCTATTACATCTCCCCTCTCCACCCCAGAGAAAGCCATCCAAGTTTGTTCAACCTCTTCTATTCAGAGATCACCCTGGTAAACCTCTTCTGCATCCTCTCCAAAGCCACCACTTCCTTCCTGTAATTGGGCAACACATAATACTCCAACTATGGCCAAGCCACATTTCCATAAAGCTACAACATGACTTCTTTACTCTTATACTCATTGCCCTGACCGATGAATTCAAGTATATTATATGCATATGCAAAATATTTGACTAAATCAAAGCCCCTTCCTTGTGTTATTTTCTCCACATTCTCATTTTTAGTATATTTGAGAGTAATAGTCAGTATTTTAAGTAGAAACAAGGAATGCATAAAAGGACACAAAATGCTGGAGTAACTTAGCAGGCCAGGCAGCTTCTCTGGAGAACATGGATATATATGGCGTTTTGGGTCTGGGCCCTTCTTCAGACTGAAGAAGGGTCCCAATCCAAAACACCACCTATCCATGTTCTCCAGAGATGCTGTCTGACCTGCTGAGTTACTCCAGTACTTTGTATCCAGTGGATATTTTAAGTTTTATTTGATGATAACCAACTACTCAGCATACATAGGCTGGGCTGAATGTTTTGATCAGAATTGTTAAGTCAAGTCTATTGTTGGTTATTGTCATGGGCTCAAGAACAGTGAGGTACAGGTACAATGAAAATCATGCTTACCACAACATCACAGGGACAGAGACTTGCGGGGAACATAGTATTTTGTACTATCATAAGGCAAAATAAAATCAATTTAGTTAATACAACCCTGCAGCAATGTGGTCCAATTGTTATCAAGCAATTAAGGATTGGAATATTTAGGTTTATACATTGAAGTTCATCATGCAAATATAAAACTGAGAGTTATGTTTTCAGGCAAAGGAGAATTACATTGTAGCTTGACATGTCTGAATGGTGTTTTTCTGAGAACAATAACTTGACAAAGCTTTCCCTTCAAACAAGTTTAAAATTAATAGAGGGCTTTATGTTTACAGGTGGTGAAGGCTGTCGATCACTTTGGGGCATCCATTGAAGATCTGCTATTGAAATATAAAAATAAAGTAATAGGTATGTGTGGCACTACTTGTAAGATCCAAAAATAAGTAAAGAGTAAAAGAACATTTGCTCAGTTGCAAAGCAACCATATGTGTAAAACATATGTGCCAGAGTCTGAAGAAGGGTTTCGGCCCGAAACGTTGCCTATTTCCTTCGCTCCATAGATGCTGCCTCCCCCGCTGAGTTTCTCCAGCATTTTTGTCTACCTGTGTAAAACATATTACTAGCATGACCAGGGTATAAAAGCATAAATGCACTGTCTCATGAGTTACTCATTACTCAATTTGCAGACTGGCTGATGTTGCTTTGTTGTAAGTTGTAGATTCCACCTTGCCTACGGGAAATCAGTGGTACTCATGAATCTTGCTGCTCTCCTGGCCCAACCCATAAACACAAACCCAGCTCCACAGATCTTATTTGTTTTTAAGTTCAGTAAAATATTCTTAGGTTTGATCAGATAAAGCTGTGGCTCCCTCTAACTTGCCTGTCGTTTAACTTCATCTATTTCCCCCAATTGAAATGGAGGTGAGAGAGTGACCCTTGGGAAAAGCAGGACGGTGGAGGGGAGGGGAGGGGAAGATATCCTTTAGCTATTGATAGTGTTGAAGAATGAGGTGCTGGATGCAGAGGCTAATGGGATGGAAGATAAGAGATCTCTCAACAGCCTCCAACTGGATAATTCCCCAACCCTATTCACTGGAATTCAGAAAGATGAGAGGGGATCTTATAGAAACATATAAAGTTCTTATAGGATTGGACAGGCTACATGCAGGAAAAATGTTCCCAATGTTGCGGGAGTCCAGAATCAGGGGATCATAGTTTAAGAATAAGCGGCCATTTAGGACTGAGATGAGTAAAAACTTCACCCAAAGAGTTGTGAATCTGTGGAATTCTCTGCCACAGAAGGCAGTGGAGGCCAATTCACTGGATATTTTCAAGAGAGAATTAGATTTAGCTCTTAGGGCTAAAGGAATCAAGGGATGTGAGGCAAAAGCAGGAACGGGGTACTGATTTTAGATGATCAGCCATGATCATATTGAATTGCAGTGCTGACTCGAAGGGCCGAATGGCCTATCCTGCACCTATTTTTCTATGTTTCTATATTACCTGTTTCCATCTCCTACCCAAGATGCACAAGCAGGCCAGTTCTGGTAGGCTTATTGTATCCACATGCACGCGCTCTAAAATTAACTCAATTCTAACTTGCGAAGGTGATTTCATCAACTTCTAATTCTTTGCGTAATTCATCATGACTGTGTGGTCTGCTTACCCCTCTCCATGTATCCATTCCCCATTCCACCTCTCTGCTTCATCTAGAAGAGGTGCGTCATCTGTCCCCACACCTCCACCCTCACCATCAATCAGGGACCTAAGCAGCCCTTCCTAGTGAGACATAGTCATCTGCACTTCCTCCAACCTCATCTGTTGCATTTGATGACCTTGATGCTGGCCTCCTCAACATTGGTGAGACCAAACACATACTTGACGATGCTTTTCCGAGCACATATGCTCTGTCCGCTGTGGCCATCTGGATCTTCAGATTGACAGCGTTTTAATTCCCTTTCTCATTCTCATACCAACCTGTGTTCTCAGCCTCTGCACTGCCAAGGTGAGGTGAAACACAAACCAGAGGAACGGCACCTCACAATCTCCATGGGTTCACCCAATGTCATGAACAATGCATTCTCTTATTTCAAGTAACCTGCGTCCCCCCCTGTTCCCTTCTCTTTTCCCATCTACCACCAGTCCTCATCCCATCTCCATGGTTCTCTCTCACACCCCCTTCTTCCCACCTACTCCCAGCCCCCTATCTTTCTTCAATCCCACGCACATCCTCCTACTGATTCCCCTTCCTTCCTATTGCTCTCTCCCCTCCCCTCTCTTGGTTAGTTCCTTTCATCTCCCACCAACCCTCATTCAGTTCAATTCTTCACCATCCTTTCTTACCTGAATCTGCAGCCCATTGTCCTCCACTTATTACCTCTCAGACACTACTATTGTTTCGACACTTTCCTCCACCACCTCACAATTATCTCCCAATCCACCCCTTCTTACCTGTCGTTTGCTAGTTCTTGTCTCACCCCTTCCACCACCTATTTATACTGGCTAATTCCCTGCTGCCCTTTCTGCCTCGATGAAGTATCCCGACCAGAAATATGGTACGTTTGTTCCCTTCCACAAGTGCTGCCTGAACTGCTGAGTTCCTGCTGTTGCTCCCATTTTTTAACAATGTTCTGTGTCCATCTAAAGGTTTGCATGGCAATGGAATTATTTCTGTGATTAATTGTGCCTTACCAATAAGATACTTTATTCAGAGAATATTGCTCTAACTCACATATTCCCCATGGAGTTTCTGGCTTAATAATGTGAAAAAAAAGTTCCTGTACATCTCAACTTACTGAAGCCAGTACATAATAGTGTTCTGATTAAGGAGATATTAAACCACAAACACAAACCCACCTTCCAGTATTACAAAGTTCAAACCGAGCAATCCGGAAATAAATATAAATGCACAAAATGATCTGTTGTCTGGGCCTTATGGAAAGGGCTACTAGGTCTGGGTGGCACAGGGTAAAGCCAGAGACCCAGGTTCGATCCTGACATTGGGTGGTGTCTGTGTGGAGTTTGCACGTTCTCACTGGGTAGTCCGGTTTCCTCCCACACTCCAAAGACGTACGCGTTTATAGGTTAATTGGACTCTGTTAAAATGACCTCCAATGTGTAGGGAGTGGATGAGAATGTGGGATAACACGGAACAGGTGTGAATGGATGATTGATGGGTGGCGTGGACTTGCTGAGTTAAAAGTGTAGGAAGGAATTGCAGATGCTAGTTTAAAGCAAGATAGACACAAAAAGCTGGAGTAATTCAGCAGTCAAGCAGCATCTCTGAGAAAAAGAATAGATTACTTTTCGGGTGGAGCTCCTTAAAGGGCCTGTTTCCATGCTTTGTCTCGAAACTAAATTAAACTGGTCAGAGGATTGCTTTTGGCACGTGTTGCAGTCTGCACATCGTGCTGTATTTGTCTGATATCAAAGATTTACACTAACTTCATGCTGTTTTACAGATCAGCAATTTTTATTAAAGAAAATTGCGGATGCAGCCATTGATATTTATGCCATGACTGTGGTCATCTCCAGGTAAGTTCTTGAAAGACAATATTCAGCTCTCAGATAATATCGTTTAATTTAATTTTGAGATATGGCATTGAAACAGGCTCTTCGGTCCACTGAGTCCATGCCGACCAGCGATACCTGCACACACTTAACACTATCCTACAAATACTAGGGACAGTTTACTTTTTTTTTAACCAAAGCCTTACAGGCAGCACCCGTAGTCAGGATCGAACCCGGGTCTCTGGCGCTGTAAGGCAGCAACTTTACCACTGCGCCCCATACATCGTTCTTTGATACAATCCTGATTCTACCCTCAACAACTAGAACTCATGTCAGCCCTAAACCTGTACAGGAAATTTGTCTCTGCCTTTAAATGCATATTTGGTATTGAAGCAGCAATTCATTTCAATTCCACTGTAGTCAATCAAGTTACTCATTAGGTGTTGTGTTTTGTGACAAATGATCTGCCACCCAATGTGCACCACTGGAGGAGGTGAATGTCCAACACACAATGCTTTGATATGTCATAAGGTCATAAGGAATAGGACTAGAATTAGGCCATTTGGCCCATCAAGTCTACTCTGCCATTCAATCATGGCTGATCTATCTTTGCCCCCTAACCCAATTCTCCTGCCTTCTCCCCATCACCTCTGACACTTGTACTAATCAATAATCTATCTATCTCTGCCTTAAAAATATCTACTGATGGCCTCCACAGCCTTCTGTGGCAAAGAATTCCACAGATTCACCACCCTTTGACTAAAGACATTTCTCCTCATCTCCTTCCTGAAAGAACGTCCTTTCATTCTGATGTGTCAAATGATATTTTGTGAATCACCTCGGTGCTCTCTGTAGAATAACATCTGTCCTTTAGCAGGAGATCTTTAGTCAAACCAAAGATGCTTTATTTAATGGCAACAAAATGACGCTCTCCGAATTCATTGAGTGGCAGATGGGATGATGGTCAGAGAAGCCATTTTAGGAGATGATCTGCAAAGTCAGTTTATCAGTCAGCGCTTGACCTATCAAACCTCCACCAAGATGGGCAGAATACATGTGTCCGGTACTCACTGGAATTTGGATGCTTGTGGCATTGGTTAAGGATCACAAAATATGTGCCCATTTATCTGCTGCTGAATCTGATGTTAAATCCTGTCCTTAAAGCCTTTTTGATCTCCCTTCTCCATGTTTGGATAGTGTTGAAGCAGAAAGGTGAGGCATAGGATACAAAGCGCTGGAGTAACTCAACAAGTCACGCAGCATCTCTGGTGATGTTTTGGGTCAGAACCCTTCTTCAGATGGGCATTGGATGAGGCATAGGGTTCAATACACAGGCCATTGATGTTGATAAGTGATTTACTTTCATGTGGAGTTTAACTGGCGAGGGTGTTCTTTCCTGACATATTAATCAAACCTATCGTCATAATTGATGGAGGGTTCTGATTGAAGATCTTCTACATGAAATGTTAACTCTGTTCCATTTTCCACGGATGCTGACTGAAATATTGAGTGTTTCCAGGACTTAATGATTTTATTTCAGATTTCCAGCATCAGCAGTTTTTGTACATTGCCATCACTATCACTCTTCCTCCATCTCTCCTTGCTCACACAAAGTTGAATTCTTGTGACATTGACGAAGAACCACAAAGACATAGCCCCTTTTATCCACCAGTAGAACAGTGTTCAGGCCTGACTGTACTTAACTAGAGCAGAAACACTGTTTCAGGTCCTTTATCCAAGCCTGGATTATGCTGAGACAGAAAAGAGAGACTTGGAGTTCCATTGTGACTCCGGAACTCCTCCCTCCTCACCTTCCTGATTTCTATCCTCCAAGAATATTTGGGCTGAACCTTTACATTAACACCTGATCCTCAACCTACATCATCCAATCGTTCCGAATTTTGATTCCAACCCCAACCCTGATCCCAGCTCCAGCTCCAATTTTTCTATCATAACCCTTGCTGAATTTCAGCATTCATTATTTCACACGGCTATTGAAAGAATCAATGGATATCTTCTGCTACGTTGTGTGATTTACATTACAAACACTCTCAATGCCAGAATGAGAACAATCTATGATTTGTCATATTGTTCATTACTGATGTACAAAATGCACAGTTTTACAATACAATGTTTGGTATAAAGCATTTTAACATCTTACTATTGCAATATGCAATATAAGCTGCACAATAAGCTGCATGCCTTGTATTCACTGGAGTTTAGAAGGATGAGGGGATATCTTATAGAAACATATAAAATTATAAAAGGACTGGACAAGCTAGATGCAGGAATTTCCCCCCCAATGTTGAGCGAGTCCAGAACCCGGGGCCACAGCCTTAGAATAAAGGGGAAGCCATTTAAGACTGAGGTGAGAAAAAACCTTTTCACCCAGAGAGTTGTGAATTTGTGGAATTCCCTGCCACAGAGGGCAGTGGAGGCCAAGTCACTGCAAGGATTTAAGAGAGAGTTAGATGAGTCGGCAACAACGATGAGTCGGCCTACAGGGAGGAGGTCCAGCACTTAGCAGCATGGTGCGCTGACAACAACCTGGCCCTTAACTCCAAGAAGACCAAGGAGCTCATTGTAGACTTCAGGAAGTCCAGGGGCGGCACGCACACCCCCATCCACATTAACGGGACGGAGGTGGAACGTGTTTCTAGCTTCAGGTTCCTGGGAGTCAACATCTCCGATGACCTCTCTTGGACCCACAATACCTCAACTCTGATCAAGAAGGCTCACCAGCGTCTCTTCTTCCTGAGGAGACTGAAGAAGGTCCATCTGTCTCCTCAGATCCTGGTAAACTTCTACCGCTGCACCATCGAGAGCATCCTTACCAACTGCATCACAGTATGGTATGGCAACTGCTCTGTCTCCGACCGGAAGGCATTGCAGAGGGTGGTGAAAATTGCCCAACGCATCACCGGTTCCTCGCTCCCCTCCATTGAGTCTGTCCAAAGCAAGCGTTGTCTGCGGAGGGCGCTCAGCATCGCCAAGGACTGCTCTCACCCCAACCATGGACTGTTTACCCTCCTACCATCCGGGAGGCGCTACAGGTCTCTCCGTTGCCGAACCAGCAGGTCCAGGAACAGCTTCTTCCCGGCGGCTGTCACTCTACTCAACAACGTACCTCGGTGACTGCCAATCACCCCCCCACCCCCCGGACACTTATTATCACTTATTATTATTTATTCAAATCATTTGCTATGTCGCTCTTCCAGAGAGATGCTAAATGCATTTCGTTGTCTCTGTATTGTACACTGACAATGACAATTAAAATTGAATCTGAATCTGAATCTAGATAGAGCTCTAGGGGCTAGTGGAATGAAGGGATATGGGGAGAAGGCAGACACGGGTTATTGATTGGGGACGACCAGCCTTGATCACAATGAATGGCGGTGTTGGCTCGAAGGGCCGAATGGCCTCCTCCTGCACCTATTTTTTGGACGACAGATGGCACAATGGGCTAAGTGTTCGGCTGGCAACCGGAAGGTAGCCGGTTCGAATCCCGCTTGGAGTGCATACTGTCGTTGTGTCCTTGGGCAAGACACTTCACCCACCTTTGCCTGTGTGTGAATGTGTGTGAATGTGTGTGAGTGATTGGTGGTGGTCGGAGGGGCCGTAGGTGCAGATTGGCAGCCACGCTTCCGTCAGTCTGCCCCAGGGCAGCTGTGGCTACAGAAGTAGCTTACCACCACCGAGTGTGACTGAGGAGTGAATGAATAATGCGATGTAAAGCGCCTTGAGTATTAGAAAGGCGCTATGTAAATCCCATCCATTATTATTATTATTATTATTTTCTATGTTTCTATGTTCTAATGCACCTCAATGGTATGCATGGCATACTACACTATGAATGAAAGTTATTAAAATAATTTATTACAATATTACCACATTCAAAAAATAAGAATATATATGGGATAGAGTGGGGACTGCCACCTTACAGAGGATTTTATGATATAAAAGTTTTAACCTTTTGGCCTTGCAGTTTATGAGGCGGCATTTATGAAATCTCTTTGCAAGCAACTAAATCCCACAGTGAGCATTTGACTATGGAGGTAGTATACGATCTGTATACTATACTTATTTTTTATTTAATATTGACTACATATGAGAGAACAATTGCTGACAATGGAAGGTTAGGTGGCACAGTAAATTATGTCAGTATTTGTAAAAGGTTGGAAAGGATACATAGACAAATTGAATGGGCGATACTGTAGATAGATACAAAAAGCTGGAGTAACTCAGCAGGACAGGCAGCATCTCTGAAGATAAAGAATGGGTGACGTTTCGGGTCAAGGCCCTTCTTCAGACTTAGGGTCGAGAACCTTCTTCAGGCAATACTGTGGCAGGTGTGGACATGTACGGGAAGGGAGCTCATTAACTTTGGACCCATCTAAACCAAAAGTATGCCTAGAAATGTTGTCCATATGCTGCAGAACATGGCCAATTTTGATTGTGTGGCTCCACAATTGGAAAATTCAGGGGCATTCCCCTATGATCAATGCAGGCAAAGAACAGGAACAGGTAAGTCGAGGACAGGACTGGATGTTGGGCAATGTGGGGAAAAGGGCGAGTGGCTGAGAATCAGGTAATTAGTTTAGGGCCTAGGCCTAGAATAGGCTTCAGAGGATCACAGCCTCAAGGATAGTCTCATTGGAGGATCTGAACTTGGAACAGTGGTTGTGTTGAAAGATCAGTGCCTCAACAAAGTTTGTATTGATGGATTGGGCTTGAGGTTGCTGGATCAGAACCTGGGTAAGGGTTGCATTGGAGTTTTGTTGTCATAGAGGAATTGTCAAGAAGGCTCCCTATGCTTCTGGATAAGGAACAACAGTTAGGTAAGCAAATTAGAAGTGCCACTTAAATTGGTTTTCCGATTCTGTGCATGAAGATCTTCTATGAATTACATTGCTGCAGAGAAAGTATTGCAATGAGAACCTGATTGTTCTGAGAATACCAAACTGCACATTGGCACCAAGTAGATAAATTTGATCAATTCGTGTGCATTTAACATGGAAATGTGCCATCCTAATAAAGCAGGATTCATGACTACAAATGCCTGATTAAATTAGTGATGTAGTGTGATTTGGTGCAGAAATCATTGCAATCATGTTCCATTGCGGAGAAAATACACATTTTCACACATATGGCACTGAAGCAATTGTCTGAAATGCTAGGCCAAGCTATTTTGGAAATGTTGAGGAACTAGGAACTCTGAGGAGCAAGGAGAAATAGGGTGTTCTCAATCTACTGGACGATACAGCAAAAATAAAAAAGAGCGGCACTGTGGCGCAGTGGTGGAGTTGCTGCCTTACAGCGCTTACCACACCGGAGACCCGGGTTCAATCCAGACTAAGGGCGCTGTCTGTATGGAGTTTGTACATTTTTCCAGTCACCTCCGAGATCTTCGGTTTCCTCCCACACTCCAAAGGCATGTAGGTACGTAGGTTAATTGGCTTGGTATAAGTGTAAATTGTCCCTAGCGTTTGTAAGATAGTGTTGATGTGCGGGGATCGCTGGTCCGTGCAGACTAGGTGGGTTTCCGTGCTGTATCTCTAAAACTGAAAACTAAAAGAGCACTAAAATAATGTCAGCAATCAGAAGTCTGAAGTGCACTGAGGTGGGAGCTATGTTACAGCAGCATAAAGCATTGCACACACGCCACCTAGAGTACATCTTGGTAACTTACGTTGAGGCTTATTATGTATTTCAGGGCATCTCGGGCACTCAGCAAAGGTCATCCAACAGCTCAACATGAAAAGGTTCTCTGTGAAACCTGGTGCATTGAGGTATGTTTTTTTACACCACTGTTACCTGATGGCAACTCAACTTTCGAAACTGCTAGTTCTCCTTTTAGCAGCGATAGCTATTGAGGAGGGAATTGTCTGCCCTTTGGTTATCCAGAAGATAGACACAAGAATCTGGAGTAAATCAGCGGGATAGGCAGCATCTCTGGAGAGAATGAATGGGTGACATTTCGGGTCGAGACCCTTCTTCAGACTTTCCTTCGTACACCTTTGGTTATCCAGGATGTGTGTGGAACAATTGCATTGTGTGGGACACTCACATGGGGAACGAGGAATATTTGATCAAAACAGATGTGGCATTCATGTTTTTTCCATGGCAATTTATTCTTTGGACAGGACGTGAATATCAGATGTTGTTGATGCCACTTAGAAGTAGCCACCTTTTAAAATAAAACAGAGACCTGACTTTGATGCAGACAACACGGGCAATGTGGAGAGCTCTGATAATGCAGGACAAACTTGTAATGCCAGGGATTCTAGCTTCTGGGAGTCTGCCTTATTGAGGATGTGTGTGAGAGGAAGAAAGTATGCTTTCCGTGTAGGAAGGAACTGTAGATGCTGGTTTAAGCCAAAGATAGACACAAAACACTGGAATAACTCGGGCAGCAGCTCTGGAGAAAAGGAATAGGTGATGTTTTTGGACAAGACCCTTCTTCAGACAGAGTCAGGGCTTTCCATTGGTTCTCAGGGTTTGTGGGGAGGGAAAGAGGGAGGATCGGGGTGGTGATATCACTGAAGGATCTCCAGGCAAGTATTTCAGGAAGAGATGGGCAAACTGTTTAGTATTAGCAACATTAGCCTGAGGAATTGGCTGAATAAGTGTTGAGTGTAATGATCTAACACATAACTATCCTGGAATCTCCCTGTAAATGGTTTCCAGGCATTAACTTCTGGGATTGTTTTTTTCACTGCCAGGTAAAGCAATTGTATTGAACATACACTAACACAAGGCTCTTGCAATGCTATCAGGGTTTCCAAAAGTGCATTTTGTTAATTATACAACCACTACAGGTGTCACCCTTTGCTCTCAGAAAGACCTGGTGCTTCTGGGTTATGAGTTTGAGCGTTACTCCCAATATCATCTCCTCAGGTAGTTTAGTCCAGCATTGTGCAAATGCCGCAGATTCTTTTTCACACAGAGAGTTGTGAGTCTGTGGAATTCTCTGCCTCAGAGGGCGGTGGAGGCCAGTTCTCTGGATACTTTCAAGGGAGAGCTAGATAGGGCTCTTAAAGATAGCGGAGTCAGGGGATATGGGGAGAAGACAGGAACGGGGTGCTGATTGGGGATGATCAGCCATGATCACATTGAATGGCGGTGCTGGGTTGAAGGGCCGAATGGCCTACTCCTGCACCTATTGTCTATTATTGTCTATTAGCAGTGCCATATTAAATGAAGACCCTCGGCTGAATATAAAATATCTCACGATATCTTTTGAAACAAAATAGCAGTGATCTTCCTGCTCAGTAATTATACCTAAAGTATATTCTAAAGTAGATTATTTATCCACAGGCCCGTATTTATTTGAGCCAACTGGCTTCTGCATTTTGCTACACTTTCAGAACAATAACTTAACATAGAACTTTGGGCTCCCCTAAATAAGCAGAATTGCTCCAGACAGCCCACCAAGTTTTTAATGTTGGCTACCAGATGCTGTATGTCATTGAGTCATTTTAGCTCAAGAGGAGATAATTTAACCTAGTTAGGCCTTGGCAGCTCTGTAGAGCAATCCATTCCACACTCTATCCCCCCCTTCTCCTGCTATTTCCCTCCTGGCCAGGTGGGCAGGGAACATCCGGACTATGGAAGATCCACTGAACATATTTCAAGGATTGTGACCCCCTCTTCCACTTTATCATTATTCCAATTTGGATCATTGAAATCCCCCAATAACCTCACCTTACAGTTCTTGCACAGCTCTAATTTTCTTCCAGATTTGCTCCTCTCACTACCTGTATTTGGAGGCTTGTACAATGCCAGTGACATGATCTCACCGTTCTTAGGTTTGCAATTATAACCAACTAATTCTGTTGTGTGGTCCTAGAATCATAGAGCATGGAAACAGGCTTTTCAGCCCAACTTGTCCATACCGACTAAAATACCCATCTACACTGGTCCCATTGCCCATGTTTGAGCCAGATCCCTCCAAACCTTTCTTATTCATGTACCAGTCTAAATCTTAAATGCTATTTTTGTACCTGCCTCAAAAGCTTCTTTCGATTCACCTGTCCTTGCTGTTCAAGGAAAGCCAAACTCTACAATGCCTTCCCTAATCAGTTCTGCCATCCCACCTCTCTCTTTAACTTCCCTCTTTCCTGGATACTTTCTGTCTCTGGATATTGACCACACGTCCTTGTCATTTATCCCACATTTTGATGTTGCTTCTATAACTTATTTTTGAAATGGCTATTGATGTTTGTAGTTCACCACCATTAATTTGTATTACCTTGCACAGTTATACAATAAATATATTGTATACATCGTTGTACCTTAATTGGTGCACATGACATAGACCTTTGGACCTTTGAAACCTTTCCTTCATTCCGCATAAGCCTTTGTAGTCTGTTTTTGTTCACAAGAGTCCAGGACAATGTGGGAGGGTGGTAATGTTTAGGAAATGGTGGGCAGGGGGAGTGTGCAGGAAAAGGGGGGTGTTGGAATATACTTACAGAGAAAGCAATGATCTGAATTGAGAATAGGCGATTGGGAAGCGGAAGGACAAATGGGAGATGTGTAAGTGATCCCTGTGAAGGTAGATGATTTGAGAAAGCAATGGGGAAGTGGTAAGAGCAATCACGAAAGGAGAAACTGATTGGGAGGGGTTTAGCAGGTAGATGTTATCTTTAGCAGCTGATTAGTTTGTAACAAACTGGCCTCATCCAGAGTAGACACAAAATGCCGGAGTAACTCAGCAGGACAGGCAGCATCTCTGGAGAGAAGGAATGGGTGACGTTTCGGGTCGAGACCATTCTTCCTCACCGAGGGGGAGCAGTGAGAGAGGATGTTGCTGAACTCTCGTCGGAGAGAGGAGGAGGACTTATTCAAAGTAGACATACCTTGAGGAGATTTTGCAGTGGAGCGGACAAAATGAGTAGTAAAGAACTGCAGATGCTGGTTTATAGATGCGGGTGTCTCACCCATTCCTTCTCTCCAGAGATGCTGCATGTTGCTCTGAATTACTCCAGCATTTTGTGTCTACCTTTGTGTCGATTTAAGCCAGCACCTGCAGTTCTTTCCTTCACATCCAGAGGTCCCTTTAAGGTGCATTTATTCCACATACTCCTGAATGTAGCCATTAGTCCTGGTTCTGGAACGTTTTTTCTGCATTTACTGATACAGCGGGTACTGCTTGGCACCACATTCCCTGCAGCATGTTTGGGTATCTGCTTTCCATTGTAAAAGCAGATCTGGTTCAAGGCCAGTATAAACCTATATTAAATAACACGATCAGGTTTACCTGTATCAGGGCAAGATTTAAGAGACCTGAGCATCTAAGGTCATAGGTTCAAAGCTATGACACAAAGTGCTGGATTAACTCAGCGGGTCAGGCTGCATCTCTGGAGAAAAGAAATAGGTGACATTTCAGGTTGAGACCCTTCTTCAGACCTACTTCAGAATTTCAAATCTACATTTTGTCAGGAATTCTAACATTGCCATTCCTAATCTGAATCCTTTTAGTCATTCCTAGTCTGAAGAATGGTCCTGACCCGAAACGTCACCTACACATCTTATTTAAATATGCAGCCTGATCCACTGATCCTACTCCAGCACTTTATGTCCTTTTTTATTCCAAATCTGAACTTGTATAACACTCTTTGACATAAGCGGCAAATAAGAAATTATATCTCATGAAAATGTCATCTTAATTCTTTAGCTTTGCTACTCTGGATCTAGCAAGGATGGCAACAAGTGTATAAGAAGGAACAGCAGATGCCGGTTTACACTGAAGATAGACACAAAATGCTAGAGTAACTCAGCAGGTCAGGCAGCATCTCTGGAGAAAAGGAATAGGTCACGTTTCGGGTCGAGGCCCTTCAACAGATATACACCAACGCTGCTTGATACAAATATTTATTTATGAGCTGAATGATTATTCTACATATACAAAGAATTGCCTTTACATTGATAATAGGATGCATCCCTACTTGAAGAAGACATGTCAACTAATGAAGAAACAAGGAACTGCAGATGCTGGTTTACAATAAAAATACAAACAAAATGCTAGTCTGAAGAGGGGTCCCAACCCAAAGCGTCACCCATCCATGTTCTCCAGGGATGCTGCCTGACCCGCTGAGTTAATCCAGCACATTGTTGTGTATTTTTTAATAGTCAACTTATGATCTGTTTTTTGTTTTCAGGCATGGTACAGCAGAATAAAAAATAATATTGCATTTTACAACATACCGGCCCAGCCCTTTAGATAGGCATCCAATGTTCTAACTAACCTTCTATCTTTGTTGCAGGCATTTGCTCGTGTAACCAAAAATCTGAACGCATTAAAGTCAAAGTCCAGCATGCAGGTGATCAGCAACATGCAAGCTATATCCAAAGACATTGTGGACAATGGAGGAGTCGTGCCAATTCATCCACTTGGATTCTAAGCAATTAGCCATTTGGTAATATTTAATGCAATTAAATCTTGGTGCATATTACAATAAAGACAATCTTCCCCTTGAACCTGATTCGTACATTATGTGAACATTAGTCAGTCAAAGGTTTTTTTTGTGCAAATTTTGGCCTCAAAGTCCAATTTGAAACTATGCATCAGCAGGTCCTCTATTTTACTCTGCTTTATTCTAGGGAATGTATTTGTCTCTTTGTGCTGTATTTGTCTGCTTATGAATGTTCCTTGGCTGCTTTCCAAAGCAGTATGAAGTGTAAATGGCATTGATTGGCAGGGGGGAGTGGGCGGGGGAATTTATTTTGCTGGATCTGCAACTTTCTCTAGTTTTTTTGCCATCTTGGGCAAACCAATTGCAATACCAGCCTGTGATGCATCATCATGGGATGCCTTCAAGGGTGTATCTTGTGGAGATTGGTAAAATTTATTGGTGACATACTACATTTTCTGAGTCTTCTGAGGAAGGAAAGATGTTGGTGTGACTCTTGGCTGTATCATCGATGTGGTTGGGCCAAGTCAATTTGTTGGTGATATTTACACGAATGAACTTGAATGAACTAAGGGGTTGGACAGGCTAGATGCAGGAAGATTGTTCCCGATGTTGGGGAAGTCCAGAACAAGGGGTCACAGTTTAAGGATAAGGGGGAAATATTTTAGAATAGAGAGGAGAAAAACATTTTTCACACAGAGAGTGGTGAATCTCTGGAATTCTCTGCCACAGAAGGTAGTTGAGGCCAGTTCATTGGCTATATTTAAGAGGGAGTTAGATGTGGCCCTTGTGGCTAAAGGGATCAGGGGGTATGGTGAGAAGGCAGGTACAGGATACTGAGTTGGATGATCTGCCATGATCATATTGAATGGCGGTGCAGGCTTGAAGGGCCGAATGGCCTACTCCTGCACCTATTTTCTACGTTTCTATGTTTCTAAGCTCTTGACTCATGTACAGCACCATTGATGCAGACTGTGTTGTGTGCTCCACCCCTCTTAGAGCCAAACAGTCACAGAATCATACTGCACAAAACAGGCCTTTGGCCTAACTCATCCCCACTGACCAACATGCCCCATCTAAGCTGGTCCCATTTGGCCAAGTTTCCTATCCATGTACCTATCCAAAGGGCTTTGAAATTATGTAATTGATCCTGTGTCAACTACTTCCTCTGGCAGCTTATTCTACATACCGACCACCCCCTGTGTGAAAATGTTGCCCCTCAGGGCCCTATTAAATCATTCTCATCTCTCCTTGAACCTATGCCATCTAGTTCTTGATTCCCCTACCCTGGGGAAAGTAGTCTGTGCTCACCATGTCTCCTTATGATTTTATACCCCTCTCTATGATCATTCCACAGCCTCCTGCGCTCCAAGGAATAAAGTCCCAGCAGAAAGGAAAAAAAGACATTAGTACAAAAGATCATCTGGTCCATTCAAACTGATACAATAAATCAAATACATTCTGACTGTCTATGCCACTCATAATTTTATAAATCTCCATGTCACTCCTCAGCTTCTTATGTCCCAGTGAAAATAAGCGCAGCCTTTCCAATCTCCCTGTAACTACAGCCCCCCTCCCACTCCAGGCAACATCATGGGGGATCTCTTACTATTGCCACCCTTTGATGATACCTATTGATGCTGGGGAAGGGAGTAATGTGGTCAAAGTCTCTGAGTTATGTGAAATTGCGCACATTCCCATCTCCGTCAGTACCTTTCTGCCTGCGGATAACTGCATGTGATGTGAAACGTGCATTTGATGTCACCAGAGCCTCTTGAGGATATTACAGAACCACCTGTTATTCTTTTAAACTATTAGCACGCTATTAAAGGAGATGCAAGCATGTTTTGACAAGTACTGCAGCCTTGTAGTCAGGTGCTTCACAAATACATTTAATGAGGCCCCAGGGTACAAGTTAACGCATTTGATTTTTTATTGTGTTCGTTTCGGGACATTCTACACAGCAAATTACATTGGCACATACTGTTTCTGTGAAAGAGGTTTCTGCACCTGTCTGATTTTTTTGCACAGTAAAAGGCGTACGGAGTGGTTGGTTTTCCACTTGGTGTTTATAATTATTCAACTTTAGCAGATGTTTGGTATCACAATATAATACCATGCTGCTTGCTTGAGATCCAAACCGTGCAGAAGTTCAGTTTAGTTTAGTTTAGAGATACAGCGCAGAACCGGGCCCTTCTGCCCAAGGTCTACGTCAACCAGCGATTCCTGCACACTAAACGTATCCTACACACACAAGGGACAACTTACAATTTTACCAAAGCCAATTAACCTACAAACCTGTACGTCTTTGGAGTGTGAGAGGAAACCGCAGCACCCGGAGAAAACCCACGCAGGTCACGGGGAGAGCGTACAAACTAGGATCAAACTCGGGTCTCTGGCGCTGTAAGGCAACAATTCAACTGTTGCACCACCGTGTTGCCCAGAGTCTTGAGGGTGAATTTAGCTCTTGTCCCCCAACCTTCCATTTTAATCTCCCTTTATGAGGAGCAGGGAGTGGAATGGACCAGAGGTTGGCAGGGTATTTGTAATTAGCAGATCTGGGTCACAAGGTGGCACACACACAAATGACTCGTACAGGAAAGTCAGATGAACCAGATGTGAGAATGATTTGAGACCAGATGATGCCCAAGCAGGAGTAGATGGTGTTCTGCTTTCTGAGATCCCATTCCAAACTCCAACCAGTTGCTCTTCACGCGATCCCCACCCACTAACACTATCCTGCACTATCCTACACACTGGGAACAATATACGATTTTACCAAAGCCAAATTAACCTACAAATCTGAACATCTTTGGAATGTGGGAGGAAACCGGAGCATCTGGGGGAAAACTCCCCATGGTTACGGGGAGAACGTGCAAACTTTGTACAGTCAGCACCTGTAGTCAGGATTGAACCTGGTTCTCCGGCGCTGTAAGGCAGCAACTCTACCGCTGCGCCACCGTGCCGAAGTTTCTTCAGCCTTGTTTTAATTCAGTCATCAATATGGTTTGCCTGGAGAGCCATCATTATGGCTGTGTTGACCGTGATATTTATCTATACTAATTTGCCCACATTAGATCCATTTCCCGCTACCTCTTTCCTATTCAACTATCAGGGCAAATGTCTTTTATTTCTGATCTATCTCTTCCTCCTAACCCCATTCTCCTGCCTTCTCCCCATAACCCGTGACATCCATACTACTCAAGAATCTACCTATCTCTGTCTTAAATAAGGTTACCATTGTATCTGCCTCTACCTACTTTTCTAGCAGCTTGTTCCAGATTTTCAGATTCAGATTCAGAATATCTGAAGTGCAAATATGGAATAACTGAATATGCCAGAGTTAAGAGTGACAGTATGTGGCAGTACCACCGGGAAGAAAATGCAGAAGAGGTATTGGTATTGGTATTGGCTTTATAATTGTTACGTGTACTGAGATACAGTGAAAAACATTGTTTAGTGAGCTGCAAGCATGTTTTGACAAGTACTGCAGCCTTGTAGTCAGGTGCTTCACAAATACATTTAATGAGGCGCCAGGGTACAAGTTAACGTATTTGACTTTGTAATTGTGTTCGTTTCGGGACATTCTACTAAGCAAATTACATTGGCACATACTGCTTCTGTGAAAGAGGTTTCTGCACCTGTCAGATTTTTTTTGCATAGTAAGTGGCGTACAGAGTGGTTGGTTTTCCATTTGGTGTTCATAATCATTCAACTTTAGCAGATGTTTGGCATCACAATATACTACCATGCTGCTTGCTTGAGATCCAAATCAAACAGAAATTTAGTTTAGTTTAGTTTAGTTTAGAGAAACAGCGCAGAAACAGATCCTTCGACCACCGAATCTGCGCCGACCCAAAATCCCTGCACACTAACTTTATCCCACACACACACTAGGGACAATTTACAATTTTACCAAAGCCGATTAACCTGCAAACCTGTACGTCTTTGGAGTGTGGGAGGAAACTGGAAGAAACCCACACTGTCATGGGGAGAATGTACAGTACAAACTCCGCACAGATAGCACCCATTGTCAGGATCGAACCTGCTGCCTCTGTAAGGCAGCAACTCTACCGCTGTGCTACCACTATTCGAATAGGTGCATATTTGGAAACGAGAAATAAGACCCAAGAGCTTGTCTTGAGTAGTATTGAATCAAACTGGGACACCCTGATACTGCAAAAGTCAATGACTTAAATACTTTCTAATAAGGTGGTGAGGAATTTGAGTTTACATTTTAGAAATAGTTGTATGAAGGAATATATGAATTCTAAGAAAAAGTAATATTTATTAATATTTATTTATAAATGAAAATCTATCCATTTATTTGATGTAGGAATAAAAAGGGGAAGATTTGTAATCACTGATCTCTGCCTTTAAATTTCCATTTTCATACACATTTAGTGGAGCAGCAACAGTCATTGGCCACAATGTAGAAAACACATCTGTTGACTGGAAATAACTGCCTCATGCGATACTTGATACTGCTGTTTGTCTGATCGGTGCTGTTTTTCTGATGCCTCTTTATCGCGGCACCTGCCCATGTTCTGAGGACAGAACCACATTGTGAACTTCACTTCAATTATACATACTGTATTTGTTTAAAAAAAAGCTCAATAGTATGCATCACAAAACCTCTTGTTTGCAGAAAATATCCTTGATGAAATTGGGAATCTGGCTAGAAAATGAATTACACAATGTATAACATATATGCCTTTCATTCTGAGTTGAGAGCCGATGCTTATTGTCCTTGGAGACCTGTGCCCTTTTATATGTTCCCCCTGGATCCATTTTGTGCTCTATTTTAAAGCACTATTAGTGGTACCAGCTGACAAGGACTGCTTTTGAATATGTCACCATGCATTCCTCCCTACTAATAAAAACTGTGCAAATAAATATAATATGAAATATGCCATTTTAACAATGCTGTCAGAGTTAAGAATGTTTAATTATCATAAACGCTGAGATTGGAACAATGAAATTCTTACTTGATGCAGCTTTACAGGTACATTAAATGCAACAACAAAACAAATAAATAAGTAATACATTAACAGTAATGCAAGGTAAATCAGACGGTAACAGTGCAAGCTAAGTATGTAGTGCAACCTTATACAGCACAAGATCTATAATGGATTGGTGCTGAGGTGGGGTTGTAGTTTGGGTTGCGCAGGGTGGTTCAAGACTTGATGGGAAGAAGCTGTCCTTGAACTTGGAGGTAAAAGTTCCTATGCTCCTGTACCTTCCTGATGATAGCAATGAGATGAGAGTGATGTGGACCTTTGACGATACTAGCTGCCTTCCTGACGTAGTGCTTCCTGCAGACAGCTTTGATGGTGGGGAGGTACTTGTGATGAACCGGGCAATGTTTGGACCATTTTCTCCTTCATACTCGTGTGTTCAAACTACCAAACTGGACCCTCATGCAATCAATCAGTGTGCTCTCCACTGTATACATATAGAGGTTGAATAGAGTATTTGGCGACAGGCTGAATCTCCGCCAACGTCTGCCGAAGTAGATATTGGTGAGCAGTCTTTGTAATTGCACCAATATACAGGGCCCGGGATAGATTGTTGAAGAAGTACATGACCAGGAACTTGAAGCTGCTGATGGTACTTTATTGTCACTTGTGTCTAGCTAGGTGCTGTGAAATTCTTTGTTTTTGCATACAATGTACACATAATAATCACCAAAAACTGACAAAGTTACATAAAGTACTCATCCCTGCTTCGTCACCCCCACTGGGTCCCCTTAGTTCTCCATGGCCCTATTTGTTCTGGGCGGCCCCCCATGCCAGGGCCCTCTTTGTTCACGGTGATGCGACCCGTCCACCTCGGCCATTCACGCCCTTGAGGCTCCGTCCTCGGCCCGACCCAGCCCCAAGACTCGACCTTGTCCTCGACCTGCCAATGAAGACAGGTTTGTAGATCTTCGGCTTTCCCTCTCTGAAGTCAACTACTCAGGAACTACTCCAGAATCCAAAGAACTACTCCAGAATCACTAATGCACCCACTATTTCTGGGGCTACTTCCTTAAGTAGCCCCAGAATGGTTGGTGGCGGCGCCTAACGGCAGTGGCTCGACAACAGTCGTTTGTCTTTTTTTTAATTTTTGTCTTGTTAAATGTATGTTTTGAGCTTAGTTTTTATTATTTTTTAGCTGTGTATATGTGGGGGGTGGAGGGGGGGATGTGGGTGAAACCGTTTAATCTCCTCCCTGTACGGGGACCCGACATTTTCCCTGTCGGGTCTCCGGTGTTGGTGGGCCTAACATCGAGGAGCCGGCGGCGGCCTCCGTCCGGGACTAACCTGAGGGCTCCAGTCGCGGAGCCTGCGGACCTGACATCACGGAGCTGGCCGACTTCAGAGCGGGAAGAGCTATGGTGGCGCTCGGCTGCGACCCGACTTTGGAGCTTCGGAAGCTCCAGCTGCAGGCCTGGTGGTCAGGAACATCGGGAGCTCGCAGGTCCCTGGTGGGAGACGTCTTTTCGGAGCTCCCGCAACGGCAGCTTCTCCCGCTGGAATAGCGGGGTTGAAAGGACACGGAGCGTGGCCTAACATCGCCCAGTGCGGGTTAGTGGCTACGGGGACTTCCATCGTCACCGGGGGCTCTAACATCGGAGCCCCAGTTCGCCTAGACGCTGCAGTTGGACTGCTGGACCGCTGGTTGGTCTGCTTGATCCGCGGGGTTTAAAGGACACGGAGCTGGGGCCTAACATCACCCGGCGTGTAGCTAAATGGCCACGGGACTTACCATCTTACCAAGCGGGGGGCTTTAACATCGGAGCCCCAGTTCGCCTCGATGCTGCAGTTGGACCGCGGGAGAAGAACAAAGGGAAGAGATAAGACTTTGCCTTCCATCACAGTGAGGAGGTGTTGGAGACTCACTGTTATGGATGCTTATGTAAACTGTGTTAAGTGTGGTCTTGGGTTTTTTTGTAATGTAAAAAACTGTAGTTAATGTAATTTCGTTCAAACCTAAGTTTGAATGACAATAAATAGTATTCCATTCTATTCCAAGTACTCTGGGATGCAGCCTGTATGGCCCTGGGGATTTATCGGCCTTTAATCCATTCAATTTACCTAACACCACTTCTCGGCTAACCTGGATTTCACTCAGTTCCTCCATCTCATTTGACACCCGGTCCCCTGCTATTTCCGGAAGATTAATTAAGTCTTCCTTAGTGAAGACAGAACCAAAGTAGTTTTTCAATCGTCTGCCATGTCCTTGGTCCCCATGGTCAATTCACTGCAAGGGACCCACATTTATTTTAACTAATCTTTTTCTCTTCACATATCTATAAAAACTTTTGCAGTCAGTTTTTATGTTCCCTGCCAGTTTTCTTTCATCATTTATTTTCCCTTTCCTAATTAAGCCCTTTGTCCTCCTCTGCTGGACTCTGGGCTCTGGTAGGCTGCTTTTTCTGGCTAATTTGTATGCTTCATCTTTTGTTTTGATACTATCCCTGATTTCCCTTGTTATCCACGGATGCACTACCTTCCCTGATTTATTCTTTAGCCAAACTGGGATGAACAATTGTTGTAGTTCATCCATGCAGCCTTTAAATGCCTTCCATTGCATATCCACCGTCAACTCTTTAAGAATCAATTGCCAGTCTATCTTGGCCAATTCACGTCTCATACCCTCAAAGTTACCTTTCTTTAAGTTCAGAACCCTGTACGCGACAGGCCGGTGGCGTGCGACGATTTTGTTCGGCACAAAATCCCGGAGCGCTGCGCGATACCGCGCACAACTCCATACCCATCCGCGCTTCTCAGTGGGACCGGCCCCACGCGACCACACGATGCCCGTGCGCCTCAACGCGATGATGAGGTCGCGTAATTTGCGTGCCAAGGACATGTAAATGGGACAGGGCCTTTACTCAGCGGGACCGGCAGCACCTCTGGAAGGATGGAATGGATGATGTTTCGGGACGAGACTTTTGTTCAGTCTGAAGAAGGGTCTCGACCCGAAACGTCACCCATTGTTTCTCTCCGGAGATGCTGCCGTTCCCACTGAGTTATTCCAGCATTTTGTGTCTATCTCCAATCGTCTGGGTCCCGCTCTGGGAGTAGGAGTGGGGGCAGATCCGGATCCGCAACGGCCGTGAGCCCCAGGCCGAGCTCGGCGATCGTTTGCCTGCTTCTGCTGCTGTTGGAGGTGAGACGTTGCGCTCCACCAGGGTCTTGGGCCTGTCCCACTTTGGCCGTCAGTTACACGACAGACCGGTGGCGCGCAAAGATTTTGTGCAGGACGAAGTCCACATTCCTCCACGACACTCCACATTCCTCCACACCACTCCATGCGCCCGTCCCGCGCTACCCATGCGCTACCCACACACAAGCAGGTCGTGTAAATGGCGCGCCAATGACGGCCAAGTGGGGCATGCCCTGTCTCCGACTACATTCTATCTTTGTCCCCCCCCTCCCTTGACATCTGACATTTAATTTGCCAACACCAAGACCCGGGGCAGGGCCTTACATCGCCCGGCGTGGCTTTGAGTGACCGCGGACTTGCTAGCGCCCGCCGGGGGCTTTGACCTCGACTTCGGGAGAGGAATGGAGAGCAGGGGAGAGACAAGACTTTGCCTTCCATCACAGTGAGGAGGAGATTCACTGTGATGTATGTTTGTGTAAATTGTGTTGGTGTGTGTCTTGGTTCTTTTCTTGTATGGCTGCAGAAACCAAATTTCGTTTGAACCTCATGTGAGGTTCAAATGACAAATAAAAGGTATTGTATTATTGTATTGTATTGTATCTGTCTGAAGAAGGATCTCGACCCGAAACGTCACCCATTCCTTCTCTCCAGGGATGCTGCCTGACCCGCTGAGTTACTCCAGCATTTGTGTCTTCCTTCGATTTAAACCAGCATCTGCAATTCTTTCTTACCTACATCTATCCTATATGCTCGGGACAATTTACAATTCATAATTTTACTGTTGCCAATTAACCTACAAACCTGTAAGTCTTTGGAGTGTGGGAGGAAACCAGAGCACCCGGGGAGAACTCACACGGTCACAGGGAGAATACCTGTACAAACGCCGTACAGACAACATCAGTCGTCAGGATTGAACACGACTACACCTCTACCACTGCGCCAACCATGCCGCATCAATTTAATGATAAGCATGAGATTGGGTTAGCAGGCATTAAAATTTCTGAGGATATAATTAAAATGACAAGATGGAGAAATTGTGTCCACTGTCGTTGGAGATCATGGATAAAAATTATTTACAAAAGAACTAGGCAGGGAATAAGAAAAAACTATTATGCATTATCTTTTTCTTAGGCAGTCCATCTGGATTTAGGATGACTTGTTCAGACTCCAGTTTTATGAGTTCACAGGTTCTCGATAAGGTAACATGGGAACTGCAAACACCTCGGCAGATAGTAGAAATAAGGAACTGCAGATGCTAGTTAATACACAAAAGAAGGGTCTCGACCTGAAGCGTCGTCTATCCATGTTCTCCAGAGATGCTGCCTAACCTGCTGAGTTACTCCAGTACGTACTGTCCCTCCTCAGATGGGGTGGGACATGCTTAATGGGGCATTTGTGTAGTTTATTTGGTCGTACACTGCAAATGCCACTGACTCGGCCTCTGTACACTCCCAAAATTCTCAATGTCATCAACATTGCTCCTGCTTCACTTGAGCAGTCATGGTCCAAGGATTCCAAGGGGACAGTGAGGAAGTTCTGTTTTTTTCCCCATTCTTGGATAGAGGGATCCTAGGTGTTATCAAACAATGAATCATCCTACCACAACCAGAGAGCAGTCCTGAACTGCTATCTACCTCATTGGTGACCCTCGGATGATCCTTTGCTGGCTTTACCTTGCACTAAACGTTATTCCCTTATCATGTATTAATGAGACTGAAGGAGGATAAATCCCCTGGGCCTGATGGATTACATCCAAGGGTCTTGAGGGAGATAGCGGTGGGGATTGTGGATGCATTGGTGATAATTTTCCAAAACTCCCTGGAGGCAGGAACGGTCCCAGTGGATTGGAAAATGGCCAATGTAACACCTATATTTAATAAAGGAAGTAAACAGAAGGCGGGTAACTATAGACCGGTTAGCCTAACATCGGTGGTGGGTAAAATGTTAGAGACAATTATTAAAGAAACACTAACGGGGCACTTGGATAAACATGACTTCATCGGACAGAACCAGCATGGTTTTGTGAAGGGGAAGTCCTGTTTAACGAATCTGCTCGAATTCTTTGAGGAAGTAACAACCCGGGTGGATAAAGGGGAACCGGTGGATGTGGTATACTTGGACTTCCAAAAGGCTTTTGACAAGGTGCCACATAAGAGACTATTGCTAAAAATAAAAAATTATGGGATTGGGGGTAATATATTAGCATGGGTAGAGGATTGGCTAACAAATAGGAAGCAGAGAGTGGGGATAAATGGTTCATACTCGGGATGGCAACCGGTAACTAGCGGGGTTCCACAAGGGTCGGTGCTGGGACCTCAGTTGTTCACAATTTATATAAATGATTTGGAGGAGGGAACCAAGTGTAATATATCAAAATTTGCGGACGATACAAAAATGGGAGGAAAAGTAGGGGATGAGGAGGATAGGAAGAGTCTGCAAAAGGATATAGATAAGCTAGGTGAGTGGGCAACAACTTGGCAGATGAAATTTAATACTAATAAATGTGAAGTCATTCACTTTGGGAAAAAAAATGATAGGGCAAGTTATTTTCTAAATGAGGAGGAGCTGCGTTGTAATGCAACGCAAAGGGATCTAGGGGTATTAGTACATGAATCACTAAAAGTTAGTATGCAGGTGCAGCAAGCAATCAGGAAGGCCAATGGAGTTTTGGCCTTTATTGCTAGGGGGATTGAGTATAAAAACACGGAGGTCTTGCTGCAGCTGTACACAGTATTAGTGAGACCACATTTGGAATACTGTGTACAGTTCTGGGGTCTATACTTAAGAAAGGATGTACTAGCCCTGGAGGCAGTGCAGCGAAGGTTTACAAGATTAATTCCTGCAATGAGGGGATTGACATATGAGGAAAGGTTAAGTAGGCTGGAACTCTACTCTTTGGAGTTTAGAAGAATGAGAGGCGATCTCATTGAAACATATAAGATCGTGAGGGGCCTTGATCGGGTGGATGCACCGAGGATGTTCCCAATGATCGGGGAAACTAGAACTAGGGGACATAGTTGCAGAATAAGGGGGGGCTCTTTTAAAACTGAGATGAGGAAGAACTTCTTCACCCAGAGGGTGGTTAATTTATGGAATTCACTGCCCCAGGGAGCAGTGGAAGCAGAAACTTTAAATATATTTAAGACTAAAATAGATGGTTTTTTAGCTGCCAAGGGGATAAGGGGCTACGGGGAGAGGGCAGGGATATGGACCTAGGTATGGTTAGTATAGTAAGACCTGAGTGATCTCCTGGACAAGTGTCGATCGCCTGGATTGGGGTCGGAGAGGAATTTCCCGGATTTTTTTCCCGAATTGGACCTGGGTTTTTATCCGGTTTTTTGCCTCCCCCAGGAGATCACGAGGTTCTTGGGGTGGAGAGGGGTGATAGCGGTATAAAGGGGAGGGTAGTGTCTTGTGTTCTGTGTCTTGTGTCTACTGTTTGTGGGTAAGTGTGTCTGTTTAGTGTTCAGCCATGAGCGAATGGCGGTGCGGGCTCGACGGACCTGGTGGTCTACTCTCGCACCTACTTTCTATGTTTCTATGTTTCTATGTATTGATACACTGGGGATGGCTCAATTGTAATCGTGTATTGTCTTTCCGCTGATTGGATAGCGCGCAACTGAAGCTTTTCATTGTACTTCGGTATACATGACAATAATCTAAACTAATATGGAAAACACAATTTGAAGCATTCCACAAAAAAACCCCATGCATTTGAAGATTTTGAAGAAGGGTCTCGACCCAAAACGTCGCCTATTCCTTCGCTCCATAGATGCTGCCTCACCCGTTGAGTTTCTCAAGCATTTTGGTCTACCTTCGATTTTTCCGGTGTCTGCAGTTCTTTCTTAAACTTATGCATTTGAAAATAATAAATTTGCCAGAATATGGATAAAAAGTATGGTCTGGGACTAAATAGCTATGTAAGAGTCAGCATGGGCATGGTAGGCCCAAGGCCTTTTTTCCCTGCTGTAATTTTGGAATTGAAATATCCATGGTTTGGAAAAATGATGGAGAGGTGTGGCCATGCATATTGCTGGAAAACTATTAACCTAGGTCCCCGTTTGATAATGGACAGGGATGAGATAACCGTGACACTTTTTTGTAGATTATTTGCATTTACAAGGAAGGAGCCAACTGCCATTCCTGATCCCTGAGTGGTATTTCTAATACCACTGCTGATTGCTTCCAGCAAATCCACTTTTAAACACCATGTTAACAAAAAGATTAAATTGCCATAATCCTCCGAACTCAGGGCAATAACCTTGTTTCTGACAATCTCCTCCAATCCACTCCTTATTGCAAACCCCAATCCCTGAAACATTGGTATTGATGTTGGCATTGGTTTGCTATTGTCATGTGTACTAATATGCAGTGAACAACTATGCTACCCGCTCATATCATACCATACTTGATGGCAACCAAGCCATTGACAAGTGCAATAGGTAGAGCAAAGAGAAATATACCAGAGTGTAGAACATTGTGTCACAGCATCACTGCGTGGCTGCTACAGAGAAAATGTATTGTAAGGGCCACAATGAGGCAGGTTGGGGGATTGGGACTACACCCATAGTTTATGAGAGGACCGTTCAGTAATTTGATAACAGTGGGGAAGAAGCTGTTCACATATGAGTGCCCAAGAAGCTGCCTGACATCCGAGCAGTACCCCCATGGCCTGAGGACATCTTAACTGATGCTTCCCCATTAGATCTTGCCCAGCCCACCATTACACCTGAGACTTGCCACCTACTCACCCATTCCCTTCTCTTCCCCAATTTACACTTACATTCTTATACTTCCCCGGAACAATGACCTATGGAACAGGAAGACCGGGGACTCTGGTGCCGACTACTCATCTCACCGTCGCGGAGCTGGCCGAGTCCAGAGCGGGTGGAGCTGTGGTGGACGCTGCTGCGGCCCGACCCCCGGAGATTCGGTGGCTGCAACTGCGGGTTTGGCGGACAGTGACACCGGGAGCCCGCGGGTCCCTGGAGGGAACCCCGCTTTTCAGGGCTTCCGCAACGGCGACTTCTCCCGCCCGAGTTGCGGGGTTGAAGAGCTCCTGGAGCGGGGCCTTACAGCACCGCCCCACGCGGCTTGGAATGGCTGCGGGCTGCGAGCACACGCCGGGGGCTCTAACACCAAGACCCGGTGTGCGACCTTGCATCACCCGGCGAGGCTTTAATGGCCACGGGACAATCGCCATCGCCCGCCGGGGGCTTTGACTTTGACTTTGACTCTGACATCGGGGGGGGAGAGTGCAGTGGAGAGAGAAGTTTTTTTGGCCTTCCATCACAGCAATGTGATGGATGTTTATGTAAATTATGTTGTGTCTTGGGTCTATTTGTTTGTAATGTATGGCTGCAGAAACGGCATTTCGTTTGGACCTCAAGGGGTCCAAATGACAATAAATTGAATTGTATTGTATTGTGTATTGTATCTATGGTTTACAAACTTTCCTTCTGACCAACCAACCCCATGAATAATAATCTTGGGTCTGCAATCATCTCCTGCAGGCATTCCCTCAGCTCACCCCACCCTATCATAAATATGTTAGACCAGCAATCTTCCCACCTAATCTTCCACTGAGTCCAAGTAAACGAGTAAACCAGTGCTCCTGCATACTTCTATTATTTAATCCAGAAACTGATGCAAGAATTTAGGTGAGTTTACACCCCAGCTCCACCTTCATTGTGATGTGGTATTTGGCCTGTAATCCCTGGGGCCCTTGGACCTCTTGGCATATGCGTAGCCTGCTGGTCAATCCGACGCTCAAATCTTTGGAAAGGATGCAGAAGAGGTTTATCAGAACAGTTCCTGAATTAGAGGGTTTCAGTTACAGGGAGAGGGTTGAATAGACTAGATCCAAGATTGAAGATTCAAGATTCAAGAAGTTTATTGCCATGTCAACAAGTTGATAGGAATGTGTCTTGGTTCGCTCTCAGACAGATACAATACAGTACAATACAACCACCACATACACCACAATAAATAATACAGACAATACCGTACGAAGGACAATATATACAGGATGGACAGTACCCAGCAGCGTCATGTTAAGCGTAAGTGCAAGTACAAAAGAAAGTGCAAAGTGATTAGTGCAAATTCAAATATCTGATGGCTTGGAGGTAGGTGCTGTCTCTGAAGCGAGATGTTTTACTTTTAATGCTTCTATATCTCCTTCCTGATGGGAGGAGATTAAAGAGGTAATGTGCCAGGTGAAAGTGGTCTGCTATGATTTTTTTGGCCTTTCTGGTGAGTCTTGTTGAGTAAAGTGATGTCACTGAGGGAAGTCTGCTGCAACCGATGATCTTAGAAGCTCGGCGCACTATTCTCTCCAGCCGAATCTTATCCTGCGAGGTTGTGTGACCATACCAGACAAGCATGGAGAATGTGAGTATGCTTTCTATGGTAGACCTATAGAAGTGGGTCATGGCTGGTCGACTGACCCTGAATTTTTTGAGCTGCCGCAGGAAGTAGAGTCGCTGGTGGCACTTACTGATCATGAGACTAGTGTTGAGCTCCCATGATAGGGATTGATGTATGGTGGTCCCGAGGAACTTAAAGGAGGTGACCCTCGCAACCACCTCTCCATTGATGAAGAGAGGGAGGAGGGGGGTGGCCTTCTTTCTGAAATCAACAACCAGCTCCTTAGTTTTTGAGATGTTAAGTATGAGGTTGTTGTTCTCACACCACCTTACTAGCTCCTCTACTTCACTACGGTAAACGGTTTCGATGTTATTGGTAATAAGACCTGCCACAGATGTGTCATCTGCAAACTTAAATAACAAGACAGAGTCAGAGTGTGAACAGCAAAAATGTGTGTATACAGAGTACAGAAGAGGTGATAAAACGCAACCCTGGGGGGCACCGATGTTCAGGAACCTAGCCAGTGAGACATGGTTACCAATTTTTACCACCTGTTTTCTGTCACATAGAAAGCTATAGATCCATTTACATAGAGATGAGTTGACCCCCAGTTCCTGTAAAGTGTGTATCAACTTTACAGGAACGATGGTATTGAATGCGGAGCTAAAATCCACAAAAAGAATGCGAGCATATGTGGATCTGGATTCCAGGTGTTGGAGGATGGAGTGCACACAGAGGGACACTGCATCATCTACACTTCTGTTGGCTCTGTAGGCGAATTGATAGGGATCAAGTGTAATGCTGGAAAGATGTTTGCATACCAGTCTCTCAAGAACCTTCATGATGACTGAAGTTAAGGCAACAGGCCTATAGTCGTTAAGACAAGTGATGTTATTTTTCTTGGGGACTGGTACGATCACAGCTGACTTGAAGCAAGCAGGCACAATTGAGAGTTGAAGTGACCAGTTGAAAATGGAGGTGAGGACGGGTGTCAGTTCATTAGAGCAGTGTCTTAATGTAGCAGGCGCCACACCGTCAGGACTAGGATTCTTTTGCCTGCAATATCGGAGGTTGAGGGGAGACTTGATAGAAGTTATTACATTATGAGAAGCATCAATGCGGTAGGCAGTCAGAACTTTGTTTCTCTGGGTGGAAATGCCCAACATGAGAGGAATTAGCTGTAAAGTGAGAGGGGGAAAGTTTAATGGAGATGTGCGGGGCATTTTTTTACACAGAGAATGGTGGGGGCCTAGAACACATTGCCTGTAGTGGTGGTGGAGGCAGATACGATAGAGGGGTTTAAGGGGCTTTTAGATAGGTCCATGGGAGGGCATGGAAGAGAGGGATATGGATCATGTACAAGCATCTGAGACCAGTTTAACTTGGCATCATGATTGGCACAAACATGTGGGCCAAAGGGCCCGTTCCTGCATTGTACTCTTCTATGTTCTATTCTAGGGAAGTCAGGTAATGTTTGCAGGGAGAGAAAGGGAGAAACATATGTGATATTTCAGGTGGTAAACCATACACCAGTTCTGATCAAAAGGTCATTGGTCTGAAAAGTAATTTCTGTTTCTGGTTTCGCCAATATTAACTGGACGTCATTTAAATGTTGTTTTGTGGGATCTTGCTGTGTCTGTTTGCTGTGCCCGAACAGTAAACACCCGTGATTTAACAACGTTCAATCTCAAATAAATGATAGGAGCAGAATTAGGCCATTCGGCCCATCAAGTCTATTACACCATTCAATAATAGCTGATCCACCTCTCCCTCCTAACCCCATTCTCCTGCCTTCTCCCCATAACCCCTGACACCCGTACTAAACAGAAATCTGTCTATCTCTACTGTAAAAATATCCATTGACTTGGCCCCCACATACTCCTGTGGCAATGAATTCCACAGATTCACTACCCTCTGACTGAAAAAAATCCTCCTCATCTCCTGTTTAAAGGATGGTCCAATACATCTGAATAAATCAATGTATGAGAAATATCCGATAATTCATAGCACCCTATGAATTTGGAAACAGTTGAAATCAACCCTTAAATTGAGAAATTTCTCTCTCCTCTTACCAATCGCCAACAATCCCTCGTTTAAAGCGTCTACCTTAGATAAGGCGTGTGCACAATGGGGAAATCTAGGAATTAAAACGCTGGGAGATCTTGATGAGAAGGGGATTTTCCTCTCGTTTCAAGAATTACAGGTGAAATATCATTTGAAAGTCAGTAATTTTTTTAGATATCTTCAAATCAGAGACTGTGTGAAAACACACACGCAAGACTGTCACTCTATGGGCCCAGATATATTAGACGAATGCATGAATAGAAAGGCGGATACAAGTAAGTTAATATCCTATATTTACAATCTCATATCACATATCCCGTCTTCGGAAATAATTAGGCGATCATTGGAAGATGATTCGGGTTTATCAATTTCAAAGGATAGTTGGGAGGAATGCCTTTTATACATACATTACTGTTCTCTTAATGTTAGGCACTCCCTGATACAATTTAAAATACTGCACAGATTTTATTATTCAAAGTCTAAATTGAACAAGATCTTCCCAAATGTCTCTCCTATTTGTGAAACACAAATTTAAATTTAAATCCAATGCTATGTTGGGTGAGGCGGGGGGAGGGGGGGGGGGGGGGGGGGGGGGGGGGGGGGATCAAGGTATATCTCCATTTTTTCTTATTCCTCTATCTTTCTGCTACACTGCTTTGGTAGTTTAGGGGACTTTTTCTTGTTCTTATCTATCCTTTCACTTTTTCCTTTCTTCTTTTCTTGCTTTCCCATTCTTTCCTTTTTTTCATTTTCACAATTTAGGTTATAAGGTTAAAAATGAAGCTGTACAATAATTGTATAATTCTAGATGCTGAATGTTTTATCTTTGTACAATTGCTTCTAGTAAAATAAATAAAATAAAGGATAGTAGACAAAAATGCTAAAGAAACTCAGCGGGTGAGGCAGCATCTATAGAGCGAAGGAATAGGTGATGTTTTGGGTCGAGACCCTTCTTCAGACTGATTTGGGGGTGGGGGGAAGAAGAAAGGAAGCGGCGGAGACAGTGGGTTGTGGGAGAGCTGGGAAGGGGAGGGGAAGGAGGGAGAAAGCAAGGACTTACTGAAATTAGAGGTCAATGTTCATGCCGCTGGGGTGTAAACTACCGAAGCAAAATATGAAGTGCTGCTCCTCCAACTTGTGGTGGGACTCACTCTGGCTATGGAGGAGGCCCAGGACAGAAAGGTTGGATATGGAATGGGAGGGGGAGTTGAAGTGCTGAGCCACCGGGAGATCGGGTTGGTTAGTGTGAACCGAGCGGAGGTGTTGGGCGAAGCGATCGCCAAGCCTGCGCTTGGTCTCACCAATGTAGAGCAGTTGACACCTAGGGCAGTGGATGCAATGGATGAGGTTGGGGGAGGTGCAGGTGAACCTCTGCCTCACCTGGAAAGATTGCTTGGGTCCTTGGATGGAGTCGAGGGGGGAGGTAAAGTGACAAGTGTAGCATTTCCTGCGGTTGCAAGGGAAAGTACCAGGGGAGGGGATGGTTTGGGTGGGAAGGGACAAATTGACCAGGGAGTAATGGAAGGAGCGGTCTCTGCGGAAAGCCAAAATGGGAGGAGATGGGACGATGTGGCCAGTGGTGGGATCCCGTTGGAGGTGGCGAAAATGTCGGAGGATTATTTGTTGTATGTGATGGCTGGTAGGGTGGAAGGTGAGGACAAGGGGAACTCTGTCCTTGTTACGAGTGGGGGGATGGGGAGTGAGAGTGGAGCTACGGGATATAGAGGAGACCCTGGTGAGAGTCTCATCTATAGTCGAAGAGGGGAACCCCCGTTCCCTAAAGAATGAGGTGGAACACCTCATCCTGGGTGCAGATGCTGCGCAGATGGAAGAATTGGGAGCAGGGGATGGAGTCCTTACAGGAAGCAGGGTGGGAAGAAGTGTAGTCCAGATAACCAAGGGAGTCAGTGGGTTTGTTGTAGTTGTCGGTCAGTAGTCTGTTAGCTGTGATGGAGATAATGAGGTCTAGAAACGGTAGGGAGATGTGGGAAATGGTCGAGGTGAATTTGAGTGCTGGATGGAAGTTAGTGGTGAAAAGGATGAAGTCATTGAGTTCTGCATGGGTGCGGGAGGTAGCACCAATGCAGTCGTCAATGTAGCGGAGGTAGAGTTCGGGGATAGGGCCACGGTACACCCCGAACAAGGATTGTTCGAAGTACCCTACAAAGAGGCAGGCATAGCTGGGGCCCATGCACGTGCCCATAGCTATGCCTTGGATTTGGATACTCCACTGGGTAAATTTAATTGTGAAGCTATGTCCTCTGGTTAGATCTCTAACAAACGGTGGAAACAAGTACTGTTTGATGGCGAATCTTTGGAGCATAAAACTACCAGGGGTTTGAACTAAATAATGCATACGATTTAAGAAATATTAATGAGATATTATGGATAGGACATGTTTGGATGGATATGGACCAAATGCGGGCAGGTAGGACTAGTGTAGCTAGAACATGTTGGCCGGTGTGGGCAAGTTGGGCCGAAGGGCCTGTTTCCACTCTATAACTCTTTATAGATTTAATGCACATTTTAGGAACGAGCACTAGACTTAGCTGACACACATACACGCTACCGGCGAATGCATGACAGTGATCTTCCCTGGGGCTGGGCTGGGCTGGGCTGGGATTGCTGTCACCTGTCCTATCATCGAGACCTGCTTCCCGGGTTGGGTGCTGACAGAGATATAAGGATTCGTTGCAGGGCGGTGAATCAGACAGTGGCACACATCAGCTGGGATCAACTCCTGAATACACAACACGCATTCATCTTGTTCCCAGGTAAGCTATGGGGGGGGGGGTTCTTATAATATGGGGGATACATACATAATCAGACGGATACATATATATATATGTATACACACACACATATAATATATATATATATATATATATATAATCAGACGGGTTCCTTTGACAAACTTGCTCTCCATGAAACGATATTTGTGTCTGATCTTCTGTTCTTTTGGAATATGTTTGGCTGAAAGAGCCGGTGATCCGAGGGCTTGTTTTGTGGCGGATTTCAAGAGGAATTCTATCAGGTTAGATAGGAGCCCACAAAAGTCATAAAACCTTTCGTTTGCAGAGATTGTCGGTCTGTTGAAGGGATATAAATAACTGCCCTGCTGAGCAATGCATTTTGCCGGAATAGATGGGATTCCCTTTTTACGAGGATGTTTTTTTTTTAATGGAAGAAGAGTCTCGACCCAAAACGTCACCTATTCCCTTTCTCCAAAGATGCTGCCTGTTCCGCGGAGTTACTTCATCGTTTTGTGTCTATTCTCGGTGTAAACCAGTTCTTCCCTCCACGGATTCATTTTTCCGGGCGGGCTGTAAGATGAATGGAGTGAGGAAAGTGAATCAAGATGGGAGTCAGGTTTTTGCTTAGAGCCCAGCAGTTTCAGTCTGAGAGCTGGGGCTCCTGCTCCCATGAGCAGAGAACTGCTAAAGCGGCGCTAATAACAGAGTGTGTAATAGACGCGCCGGCCCGTGGAACATATTTAAGTTCAATGCTGAAGATGTTCACCACACAGTCTCCCCGTTATAAAAGTAGAACTGAATTCTTGGGACGGAAAGAACTGTTCGCATATTAACGGAGAACGGAAAGTCGAGGATAAACCACGGGTTGGTGCTTACCCGGGGAGGTTAAACGCGGCGAAGCGCATTGGGGTCTGAAGAAGGGTCTCGACCAGAAACGCCACCCATTCCTTCCACCCAGAGATAGATGCTGCCTGACCCGCTGAGTTACATTTCGCGTCTATCTTTTGACAGTAGAACGTTTTGAGTCTGAAAGTGAACGGGAAATGAATACTTTCAGGCTGGTAGATATTTAAACAAATGACATGCGCCTGTTCAACTAGAAAATCCCTTTACTTAATTAAACGGCAATGATAGGAAGGAGCTCGATTACAATGCGCGGACATTTTCATCCATATTTCTGTACACCTTGAGAAAATCTATGGAAGGGGACAAGAGTTCTTCACAATTCGTTGCCAAACTTCTGCTTGTTATGATGATTCACTCTTTAATAAAGAGCTTCAAGCCAATGGCTGGGTCCCAGATAGAGCACGGCTCCATCCAGAGGAAACGGAGACGCATGGAAAAGGAGCAAAGAATGAAAATATACGTAGCAGGGAAACTGCAAACTGGGAATTACATGCTGGAGGCAGGGGTGCGAAAGGGAGACAGAGTCTGATCCATCCATCCACCTTTCCACCCACCCACCCACAAATACTCCCACCCACCCATACAAACCACCCACACCCCACTCACACTCCCACCCATAGACCCACCCACCCATACAAACCACCCATACACCCACCCACCCATACACCCACCCACCCACTAATACTCCCACCCACCCATACACCCACCCACCCATACTCCCACCCACACACCCATTGACACTCCCACCCACGCACCCATCCCATGGTTTTTTTTCCATTTGTTTTCACGCGTCTCCTTCTATTGCTGCCCCCAAAGTATCTGGGTGATGGTGTGAGAAACCTACAGTTTGTATCCGCTTCTTCTTCCAGGTGCCGCCAAGAAGCTAACATGCAGGGGCTTCTGCTGACACTGGCTATTTCCGCCATCTGCTTCACCCGAGCAAGTGGCAAGCTTTCAAAGACTCCGTGTACCGAAGTAGAATCGCAACAGAATTTCACTCTGAGTGAGGTTAGTAGTTCATTGTGTGGCTATATGTGATCTTTGCATTTGTTATGTGACGAGATATTCCTGGCATCTTTAACAGAAGAAAATAAGCAGCACTTGCCGAATGGTGTACGGGTTACGTATCTGTTTCTCTCACCTTGTGGGTCTTTAGTTCTGCTGATCACCATGATTCTTTGGACTGGAACCACAATCCTAAATAAAAACCATTCAGTGTTTCTCATGGAGTTGATACATTATTCACCACGATCAAAGAAGGTAAGTGGATTCACTAAAGAGGGCAAAAGCATTGGCTGTATGGCTGCCTGATGTAGATAAAGACAAGAGAAATCTTTTCATTTACCTTTGGGCAAACATGGGAGAAGGCTGAGTTCTATTCTTTTTAATGTTCAGGGGTAACATCAATGGCAAAACCAACATTTATGCCTCTTCCCAAATTGTTGCTGAAAAGGTGGTGGTGAGCTGCCTCATTGAGCACTGCTGGTGGTAACTTTCACAGTGTTATTGGGGAGGGAGTTCAAGCATTGTGACCCAGCAGTGACAAAGGACTGGCGATACATTTCTAAATGACTACGAGTGTGTGACTTGGTGGAGAATCTGTAGGTACTCCCGTCCTTGGTGGTAAAAATCACAGGTTTGTGAAGTTTTTGTAGTTCTGGCTCATCGCTTCAGTGCATTTTGTAGATGATTCAGGAGAATATCACTCGAAAGGACATGTTGGAAGGAGAAAGGGGGGTGTGGAGGGAAAAAGGGTTTGTTTGAGGTTACCTAAAATTGGAGAATTCAATATCCATACTATTGGGTTGTAAGCTACCCAAGTGGAATCAATCTTCTACCCCACTTCAGTTCTGCTCTTGATAAAACAGACTTGTTATCAGTGAAAATAATACGCATGAATAGACCCCACGAAGAATATATTGCAACATAATTTTCAAAATTATAATATTGATTGAAACAGACCCTTCGGTCAACTGAGTCCACGGGGGCCATTGATTACCTGTTCACTGGTTCTATGTTATCCCACTTTTGCATCCACTCTTTGTACACTTGGGGCAAATTTGCAGAGGTCAAGTAACCCCCAATCTACACATCTTTCGGATATGGGAGGAAACCAGAGCACCCAGTGGAAACTCACATGGTCACAGGGAAGGCGTGCAAACTCCATACCGACGGCATCCAAGGTCAGCATCAAACCCAGGTCTCTGGTACAGTGTTCAGCACTGTATTGGTGCTGGCCAAAAATAGATGCTTAACATGTCAGTAATAGCAGAATTTATTTGGGGTTGAATAGATAATAGACAATAGACAATAGGTGCAGGAATAGGCCATTCGGACCTTCGAGCTACCACCGCCATTCACCGTGATCATAGCTGATCATCCACACTCAGTACCCCGTTCCTGCCTTTAACCCCATATCCCCAGACTCTGTTATCTTTAAGAGATCTATCCAAATCTCTTGAAAGCATCCAAGTCAAGTCAAGTCAAGTCTATTTGTCACATACACATACGAGATGTGCAGTGAAATGAAAGTTGCAATGCTCGCGGACCTTTGTGCTAAAAGACAAACAACCAAACAACCAAACAAACTATAAACACAATCATAACACACATATTCTTTTACATAATAAATAATGGAAGGAAAAAACGTTCAGTAGAGTTAGTCCCTGGTGAGATAGGCGTTTACAGTCCAAATGGCCTCTGGGAAGAAACTCCTTCTCAACCTCTCCGTTCTCACCACATGGCAACGGAGGCGTTTGCCTGACCGTAGCAGCTGGAACAGTCCATTGCAGGGGTGGAAGGGGTCTCTCATGATATTGTTGGCTCTGGAGTTGCACCTCCTGATGTATAGTTCCTGCAGGGGGGCAAGTGAAGTTCCCATAGTGCGTTCGGCCGAACGCACTACTCTCTGCAGAGCCTTCTTGTCCTTGGCAGAGCAATTCCCAAACCAGATGGTAATGTTCCTGGACAAGATGCTTTCCACCGCCGCTGCGTAGAAGCACTGGAGGATCCTCGGAGACACTCTGAATTTCCTCAATTGCCTGAGGTGGTAAAGGCGCTGCCTTGCCTTACTCACGAGTGCTGAGGCGTGTGATCCAGAGAATTGACCTCCACTGCCTTCTGAGGTAGAGAATTCCACAGATTCACAACCCTCTGTGTGAAAAAGTTTTTTCATGTCTCCGTTTTAAATGGCTTACCCCTTATTCGTAAACGGTGGCCCCTGGTTCTGGACTCCCCCAACATCGGGAACATGTTTCCTGCATCTAGCCTGTCCAAACACTTAATAATCTTATATGTTTCAATAAGATCCCCTCTCATCTTTCTAAGTTCCAGAATATACAAGCTCAGCCGCTCCATTCTCTCAACATATGACAGTCCCGCCATCCCGGGAATTAACCTTGTGAACCTACACTGCACTCCATCAATAGCAAGAATGTCCTTCCTCAAAATTTGGAGACCAAAACTGCACACAATACTCCAGGTGTGGTCTCACTGGGGGACTGTCCAACTGCAGAGGGACCTCTTTGCTCCTATACTATACTCCTCTTGTTATAAAGGCCAACATGCCATTCGCTTTCTTCACTGCCTGCTGTACCTGCATGCTTACTTTCAATGGTACACAAAAAAGCTGGAGAAACTCAGCGGGTGTAGCAGCATCTATGGAGCGAAGGAAAAAGGCAACGTTTCGGGCCGAAACCCTCCTTCAGACTGATGAACAAGGACCCCCAGATCCCATTGTACTCACCTTTTTCCCAACCTGACACCATTCAGATAATAATCTGCCTTCCAGATTTGCCATCAAAGTGCATAACCTCACATTTATCCACATCAAATTGCATCGGCCATGCATCTGCCCACTCACCCAACCTGTCCAAGTCATCCTGCATCCTCATAGTATCTTCATATTTCACACTGCCACCCAGCTTTGTGTCATCTGCAAATGTGCTAATGTTACTTTTAATACCTTCATCTAAATCATGAATGTATATTGTAAATAGCTGCGGTCCCAGCACCGAGCCTTGCGGTACCCCACTAGTTACTGCCTGCCATTCTGAAAGGGACCCGTTAGTCCCTACTCTTTGTTTCCTGTCTGCCAACCAATTTTCTATCCATGTCAGTACCCTACCCCAATACCATGTGCTCTAATTTTGTTCACTAATTTTCTATGTGGGACCTTATCAAGTGCTTTCTGAAAGTCCAGGTACACTACATCCACAGGCTCTCCCTTGTCAATTTTCCGAGTTACATCCTCAAAAAATTCCAAATGATTAGTCAAGCATGATTTCCCAATTGAAAATCCATGCTGACTCGGACCGATCCTGCTACTGCCATCCGAATGTGCTGCTATTTCATCTTTTATAATTGACTCCAGCATCTTCCCTACCACCGATATCAGGCTAACTGGTCTATAATTCCCTGTTTTCTTCTCCCGCCTTTCTTAAAAAGTGGGATAACATTAGCTACCCTCCAATCCACAGGAACTGATCGTGAATCCATAGAGCATTGGACAATGACCACAAATGCATCCACAATTTCTAGAGCCACTTCCTTAAGTACCCTGGGATGCAGACCATCAAGCCCTGGGGATTTATCAGCCTTCAGTCCCATCAGTCTATCCAACACCATTTCCTGCCTAATGTGGATTTCCTTCAATTCCCCCATCATCCCATATCCTCTGGCCACTAGTTCATCAGGAAGATTGTTTGTGTCCTCCTTAGTGAAGACGGATCCAAAGTACCTGTTCAACTCATCTGCCATTTCCTTGTTCCCCATAATAAATTTATCTGTTTCAGTCTTCAAGGGTCCAACTTTGGTCTGAACAAATTTTTTCCTCTTTAAAGGTTTCCGAATCCTCTGGCTTCCCGCTCATCTTTGCTATGTTATACTTCTCTTTTATGTTTATACCGTCCCTGACTTCCCTTGTCAGCCACGGTCGCCCCTTACTCCCCTTGGAATCTTTCTTACTCTTTGGACTGAACTGATCCTGCACCTTCTATATTATTCCAAGAAATACCTGCCATCGTTGTTCCACTGATATGCCTGCTATGGTATCTTTCCAGTCAACTTTGGTCAGCTCCTCCCCCATGGTTGCATAGTCCCCTTTGTTCAACTGTAATACTGACATCTCCGATTTTCTCATCTCCCTCTCAAATTGTAGATTAAAATATCATATTATGGTAATTATCGCCTAATGGCTCCTTTACCTCGAGTTCCCTTATCAAATCTGGTTCATTACACAACACTAAATCCAGAATTGCCTTCTCCCTGGTAGGCTCCAGTACAAGCTGCTCTAAGAATCCATCACAGATGCACTTGACAAACTCCCTTTCTTGGGGTCCAGTACCAGCTTGATTTTCCTAGTCTACCTGCATGTTGAAATCTCCCATAACAACTTTACGACATGCCAATTTTAACTCTTGATTCAACTTGCACCCTATATCCAGGCTACTGTTTGGGGGCCTGTAGATAACTCCCATTAGGGTCTTTTTACCCTTACAATTCCTCAGTTTTATCCATACTGACTACATTTCCAGATTCTATGTCACCCCTCGCAAGGGACTGAATTTCATTCCTCACCAACAGAGCTACCCCACCCTCTCTGCCCACCTGTCTGTCTTTTCGATAGGACGTATACGCTTGAATATAGTTCCCAGCCCTGGTCCTCATCATAGTTATGATTTATTCAGATTGCAATAACCCTTCCTAGAAAATGCAATATAGGCAAAATCATCCAATCATATACCAGAGGTTGATAAAAGAATTTTACCCTGACTAATTGTAAAAAATAGATTAAGATCATGTTTCACATTTTTGTAGTTATATATTTGATTGCCAGAGTAAGACAGTCCAATATGTCTTTTTTTACACCTCAATCAATTGGATGAGTACTTGGGTCATATGTTTTGCCTTTCTCTCACTGTTCTCTACTGTTAATGGGTTTTCTTTTGTAAAAAACATCAAAACTCATAAGCAACAATTACAATGCAAATGAAAATTGGGTTGAGGATTCCCAAAAGAAAGTATTCCCCTTCCTCAGATTGGAAGGGAGCCTAGAGTTGGCGATTTTTTTCGGTGACTGCTGGCGTCATATCAGTGCCGCCAAAAGATTTTGAACATTTCAAAATCCAGCGGCGAAGAAAAAAAATGTTGCGACACTTGCAAAAACACCGCGCGTCAAACGTCATCATGCCGCGTCATGGCGCATCACGTCGCAAAATTTTTGGTGACCTGATATGTCAGTCAATGATGTTGGCAGTCGCCGAAAAAATCGCCAAGTGGGACAGGCCCTTAACTTGAATGAGAGCAATTGGTGAATGAACTGAGTTGCCACAAGCAATTTGTTTCACAAGATAACGAAGGCATAACTGAGGGAAAAAAGAAGCAGCTTGGATCATTGAAAAATTAAATGGGTCAATATTTTTAAGGGGAAGGTTTAAATTCTGGGGTTTCAGGTGGGCACGCCCAGCCTGACCTGTTGGGAACCTCTCCTGCTTTGTATTTTGTTGCTCCTACATTCCTATTGTTTATGTTCTTGCCCTCTAACAGCTCCCATTCACACATTGACTAGGCAACCTTGTTTTCACTTTAACCCCCTGGTCACCAGTTTCACCCTACCCTTCTGCTCAACAAGTTTCTTTCGTCTCCTTCCCAGTTCAGGTGGACGGTCTTTGATCTGAAACATTGACTCAGTTTCTCTTCCCAGCAGACCTGAGTATGTTTTTGTTTCTATTTTAGTTTTCCAGCACCTAGAGCTTTTGATTCTCAAGGTTATCGTATCGGCAGATTCAGTGGAGAAATAGGTCACTCTCCTAACACTGGAAGAAGATTAGTTTAGTTTAATTTAGTTTTAGTTTAGAGATACAGCGTAGAAACAGGCCCAGTGGCCCACCGAGTCCACACCGACCAGCCATCCCTGCACACTAACACTATCCTACACACACTAGGGACAATTTACAATTTTACCAAGCCAATTAACCTAAAAACCTGAACTTCTTTGGAATGTGGGAGGAAACCGGAGCACCTGGAGAAAACCCACTTGGTCACGGGGAAGAACATTCAAAATCTATACAGACAGCACCCATTGTTAGGATGGAACCTGGGTCTCTGACGCTGTAAGGCAGCAACTCTACCGCTATGCCACCGTGCCACTCCCATCTGGGATTGCTAGGATTTCCGACAGGAATGGAAAACATAAATAGCGATGGATAGGTGACGTTTCGGATCGAGACCCATCTTCAGACTGATCACGTTTCCTAACCACATTCTACAGGGGTACTGCCTGACCTGCTGAATTACTCACACTTTGTGACTTTTTTCATTAACCAGCATCTGCAGTTCCAGATGTTCTTGAAATAATGTTGGTGCCAGTTGAATTCATGCATAGGGTGTGTTTTCCAAGAGACCTCAGCAACACTATCAGATTCAACATTTGAGGGCATTGCTGCAACAGTATCAAAAGAGATATTTATTCCTTAATTTAAAAAAATCTTCAATTGTATTTTTGATATAGTAGGAAATCAATCCTTTTGACTCTGTAAATGTGTTTATGGTTTAGGGTGGACATTAATGCTTTAAACACAAGGCAGATGACAGAAGGGTCTCGACCTGAAACAATACCCATTCCTATACAGAGATGCTGCCTGCCCTGCTAAGTTATGCCCCGTTCCACTTAGGAAACCTGAACGGAAACCTCTGGAGACTTTGCGCCCCACCCAAGGTTTCCATACGGTTCCCGGAGGTTGCAGGTGGTTGCCAGAGGTTGCAGGTAGTGGAAGCAGGTAGGGAGACTGACAAAAACCTCCGGGAACCGCACGGAAATTTTGGGTGGGGCACAAAGTCTCCAGAGGTTTCCGTTCAGGTTTCCTAAGTGGGACAGGGGCATTACTCCAGCATTTTGTGTCTATCTGCAGATCATTAGTTTCTCTTTTCTTAATTTGGCTCATTGGTCTGAAGTCTACAATGAGACCAGATGGTTTCAAATAAATTCTGAACATTTATACGATTTTGCCACTTTGGTGCAGTTCCAAGGGCGCACTGGTTTACTTGAGGGAAAGTGTTTTGGATGAAATTGTAGGCAAAGATCCATCTGATTTTCAGGTACACAAAAGGTTGCACATTTTTGTCAATTAACTTATTTTATTTCTCCAATGTAATACCTGATAACCATAAACATGATATCAAATTGTCATTTGCTGTTTCAGAATTTGCTGTATAAATGAATTGTAAGAAAACAATGATTACACCCCAAGCACAGAAACTACCTGATTCTTCACTTTGGAATAATTTGAAGATGAGAGGGCTTCTGAACTGGTTGAATTTGTTGGCCTTTGAATTATTTTCCAGGTCTGTGATCCATATACACAGCCAAAATAAACCAATATGTTTTATTTTCCATAGTACATGGGGGTATGGCATGAGATTGAACGACTTCCCACACATTTTGTTTCCGGTGAATGCGTTACAGAAAAATACAGCCTGCAGACTAATGGTTGGATAAAGCTTACTACAATGGAGAGGTTGTAAGTATTCCACACATCTATGGAGAAAAAAACAAGACAAAAGTCAAAGGTATAAATGTTCTAACATTTTGGACTGGTAAAGCATGCAGTTTTAAAATCAGGACCTCTAAAGCAGCTCTTGGAGCTAGTTTGGATTATATTTGTACAGATACCAAAGCCTTGTTCAGTATAAATTCTGTTTGGTTACTCCAGAACAGCCAAAGCCCAACATTTGCATTACTATCCTCAGCAAAATGTTACTAACAAGTTACTTTGTGCAGGTGTCACTACCAAGTTTTCTATTAAGTTTTTTAACTGATTTCTCTACAGAACCAAAATAAGGCAAAAATGAAACCCAAGTGAAAGGAGAACATATTAACAATCCAATGATAACATAGGTCAATAGGCTACTGAAGAAACCATATGCCTACATTAGTTGTGGCATAGATTGGGATGTTATGTTACAACTTTACAAAACACTGGTTAGGCTCCACTTGGTGTGTTTTATGCAATTTTGTTTGGTGCACTCTAGGAAAGATTTGATTGTGCTGGAAAGAGCTCAGAGGAGATTCACCAGAATGTTGCATAGATTGGAGGATTTTAGAGAGATTAGATCAACTGGGCTTCAGTTCATTGGAGCAAAGGAGGCTGAGAGTGACCTGACATAAAAGGTGTAGAAAGGAACTGCAGATGCCAGTTTACATTGAAGTTAGACACTACCAATATGCTAGAGTAACCCAGCAAGACAGGTAGCTTCTCTGGAGCGAAGGAATGGGCAACGTTTCGGGTCAAGACCCTTCTTCAGACAGTTCTTCAGACAGAAGGGTCTCGACCCGAAACATCACCTATTCCTTCTCTTCAATGATGCCACCTATCCTGCTGAGTTACCCCAGCATTTTGTGTCTATTTTCCGAGTAAATAAAAGGCATAGAGATAGGTTAGCTAAATGGAATCTTTTCCCCATGATGGGGATATTAAAAACATGAGGACATGGGTTTGAGGTTAGAGGTTGGAATTTTAAAGTGGATCTGATGGGAAGTTGTTTTTTACACAGTATCTGGACACGCTGCCGGAGAAAGTGGTGGAATCAAATACAATCATACCATTTCAGAGGTACTTGGATAGCCACTTAAAATGACGGCATAGAAGGGTACAGTCCTAATATGGGCAAATGTGATTAGTGCAGATAGGCAAAAAGGTCAAAAAGAACATGATGGGCCAAAAGTGATTTCTCTGGTACAACTCTATTGAATGTTTGAACTGCATTTAATAAAAGTCCAAAGGCAACGGAGAAGTTGCAAAAAATAATGAATTAGATGGTGCTGGAAAGTGGATGGTGTAGATGAGGGGCTTGATTTGAACGGGTGTGTCTATTCTTCAGGCAGAAAAGCTAGGTTAAGATTTAATAAAGACATTTAATATCATGGGGGTTCTAACAGACCAACAAAGAGAAATGAGTTGCTGTGCTTTTTCGTGCATTATACAGATGCGCAATCTATGTCATTCTGAGGAAAATTCAAAAACTTGTTAGTATTGGCACTCGAGTTCTGTTTCTTAATTCTACCATCTTCACTTTTTGGGGAAACCAGGTGATATCCATGCTGGGCTCACTGGTTAAAATGGCAGCTGGGCCTAAGGACACAATCTGTTTACATAAAGCAGGACCTCACCAGTTTGTCCTTGCTATAGATTCAGTGGAGATAAATTTGGTTTCTGGTGAAATGAAAGGAATGGGATTTGGAGGCAAGAGAGTATGCAGATGCTGGAATCTTGAGTAAAATCAACATGCTGGAACTACTCAACAGGTCAGGCAGCATCCATGGTGGGAAATGGATATTATGGTTGGCACCCTTCTTCAGACTGATGGAGTTGACAAAATATACCATGTAGAATGAGGTGTGGGAAGAGATGGGGCAAGCGCTGGGAAGTAATAGGTGGATCCAGGTAAGGAGCTGATTAGCACTTGAGTCATGTGGGGGAGAGAAGGTGAAGATAGGAACCAAGGCTGGAGGTGATAAGTAGAGAAGGCAAAGGGGGTGTGAATAGGGAGTAAAATGTTCAACTATAGGAAGGGATGGATGGGAACAGGGGAGAGTGGAGAAGTAAAATGGGAAACCTAGAGGAGTGAGAGGTCAGCTTGAACATTCAATTCCCCTCACCAGTCCCATGTGACGTGTCTGTCCTTGGCCTCCAAAATAGCCACTGAGTGAGGCCATGTACAAACTGGAACCACAGCACCTCCTTTGTTAGACTAAGACCCAATAGCAAGAATGTTGAATTCTCCAATTTCAGGTAAATCCTTACATCTGCTCATCACCCACTCCTCCCTACTAAGGGTCCCCCATTTTGTTTCCACAATTCCCTTCCACCCATCATCCCTCTGAAGAAGGGTCTCGACCCGAAATGTCACCCATTACTTCTCTCCAGTTACGCCAGCATTTTGTGACTATCTTTGGTTTAAACTAGCATCTGCAGTTCCTTCCTACACATCCCTCCCTCCAGTTCTATATTACTCTCCTCGCCTTTTCTTTCTTATCATCTCTCACCATTTACACCCTTTTATCTTCTCCAGCCTTGGTTAGCATCTCCACCCTTCTCTCCCCTACGTGTCTCATCTTCCAATCAACCTTCTGGACTACCTGGATCGATCAACCATTTACCAGCTCATGCCCCTCAGTTGCCCTCCAGCTGCTCCATCAGTTTGAAGAAGGATCACAACCCAAAATGTCAATTATCCATTTCCCTTCCCAGACACTGCCTGACCCACTGAGGTCCTCCAGCAGATTGTATTTTTCTCAAGAGTGAGATTTTCGAGCTCGGTTTGCTCCTGTTTTTAACTGCTCACCTGCTTCACTTCCATTGGACATCAACTCTTTCATGTGAAGAGTAAAATGGTTCTCTGGATCGACATTTAAAAGATATTTAGACATGTACATGGTTAGGGAAGGAAAGGTTGAGAGGGATGTGGGCCTAAGGAAAGGTTGAGAGGGATGTGGGCCTAAGGAAAGGTTGAGAGGGATGTGGGCCAACTGCAGGCAGGTGGGGTTTGTGTAGATCGGGCATCTTAGTCTGAATGGGCAAGTTGGGCAAAGTGGTTGTTTCCATGCTGTTTAACTCAATGCCTCTGTAATTGGCAATTTATAAAATTGGATACACACTCCATGCATTAAGTGAAGTTCATGGACTTTGAGATGGCGTAACACTAGAAAGAAAATCTAAAAACGCCCATTCTCAACTGTTCTCCATTTCCCATCTTCTCAACTTCCACCCACTAATTTCAGTCTGAAGAAGGGTCCCCACCCGAGACGCCACCTGGCCTTTTCCTTCAGAGATGCTGCCTGACCTGCTGAGTTAATCCAACACTTTGTGTCTATCTTTGATATAAACCAGCATTTGCAGTTCTTTGTTTCTACATCTCAACGTTTTACAACCATGTCTATGTGGTTTCATGGGTCGCTTTGTGAGGCCATACAGGGAAGTTGGTGCAATTGAGAATTGCCACATTCCACCAATCACCTTTTGGACATATGGACTGACAAGACGTGGCACACAATTGATAATGATTTTAAGGAAAGGAAATATTCTACGCATGTCAAATAAAATCATAATATTAAGAATGTTTTTTAATTTACAATATGCTTGTTGTTTATAAATGTGCATGTAGATGTGGAAAGATTTACACTGAAAAATTGGACTATATCAGCAATAATGGTTTGGTATATAGTTACCAAATTAATTGAGCTTAATTAGAAACATTAAACAAGATTGCTTTTTTGATAACTTATTTTTTAATATTCCCTGGAATCATTAAACTCACCCACTCTTCTACTAAGTCTGAAGAACGGTCTCAACCCGAAATGTCAACCATTCCTTCTCTCCAGAGATGCTGCCTGTTCCGCTGATGTTACTCCAGCATTTTGTGTCTATCTTCCCCCCCCTTCTACTAAACCCCTCTATCCTGGGAAAAATACTGTGACCTTATCTGTGTCTCTCGTGATTTTATGTACCTCTGTAAGACCACCCCTCACCCACTCCTATTCTCCAGGGAAAATAGTCCCAGCCTTATATCTAAAGCCATCCCATCTGAGCAACATCCTTGGGGATCTTGTATGTACTTTTTTTAATTTAATAATATCCTTCCTGTAGCTAGGCAACCAGAACTTTACACAGTCAACTGTATTCCTCAATGTCTTAGACAGCTATAACATGACATCCCAACCAGTCTATGAACTGACTGAAGAACACAAGCATGTCATATGCCTTTTTTTTACCACCCTGTCTATCTATGTTGCAATTTTCAAGGAATTAGGCACATGTTCCCTTAGGCCTCTCTGCTCCACAACAGTCCCCAGGACCCTGTCATCTATTGTGCATTCCCTGCCCTGGTTTTCATCCCAAATGCATCACTTCACATTTGACCGAGTTAAATTCCATCTACCATTCTCTGGACTATTTTTCCAGTTTATCTAGTTTCTGCAGTAATCTTAAATAACCTTTACTGTCTCCTGCACCCACCAATTTTGGTGTCAGCTTGAAATCTACGAACCATGTCAACTACATTGATACCCAAATCGGTAATATAGATGGCAAACTACAGGGATTAAGTATGGATCCCCATTAAACACCATTGGTCACAAGCCTTTAATTTGGAAACAAAAGCCTCCACTTCTACCCTCTTACTCTCATCACCAAGACAACGTTCTTATCCATTTGGCTCGCTTACCCTGGATCCCATGTGATCTAACCTTCTGGACTATTCTACCATATGCAGCCTTGTCAAAGTCCTTGCTAAAGTCCATGGAGATAACATCCACCACCCCGACCTTGTCTGTCCTCTTCAAAAACTTCAATCAAATTTAAGGGGCAGGATTTCCCATGAGAAATGCTGCATTGGCTTTCGCTAATCAGTCCTTGCCTTTCCAAATGCAGCTGGATCTTGAGTCTCACAATCCTCTCCGTTAACAACAGCACGTATTAGGCTTTAGCCTGTGGTTCTATGGTTAGCCCTTGAAAAAATACAGCATTGGGCACCCTCGAATCTTCCTGTATCTCACCTGTGGCTAACAATGATGCAAATATCAATGCTAGGAACCCAGCAATTTCTTCCCTGGATTCGTTCAAGTTCAAATTTATTTGTCACATGCACCATAAGGTGCAGTGAAATGTAATTTACCTTGCAGCATTACAATGGATTCCCACATGTACTAGGAAATATTTGGTCAGGTCCTGGGGACCTCTCCACCTTTATGCTCTTCATGACTGCCAGCATCTCCTCTTTTTTGTAAGATAGATATATTTCAGGACATCACTTGAAATCCCTAGTTTCCACAGCCTTCTGCATCATAAGTAAGAAATAAATTCTGCTACACAGTCAGTAAACATTTTGTTCTGTAGACGGTCTAAACATGTCCCTTTAGTGAATTAAATGGATCCTGCAATGCAACATGGATAATTGAATGATGAACAAATTCTTCAGTTACCTTCCTCTGCTGATTGATCCAGATGTTCACTGGCTGCTCTTGAAACCTCAAAAATATGGTAACGCTGGAAACATTATTCGTTTCATTCAAAACCAATAAATATGTGTTTTTTTCCAGGGAGAATGGCTCTTTGCAATATTATCAGGGAGAACTAGCTCCAACACGTTTGAATGTAACAGCTACTCTTCAATATAGATGTAAGTATACAAAGATGGGAGAAATATATCTTTATTGTTTTAATGATTGCCAACTTTCTCCATAATATTAATCACCTTTTGGCTTCTCCTCGGCTACTTCTAAGCAAACTTAAAAATGAAGTGACTTGGTTGTTACACATTGGCTGGGGCATTGAAATGTCAGTGATCCCACCTGTACCATGCTAGTACTTAAGATGATATCCTACGTAACTACATCATGTCTGAGGAAGAATAATATGTCACCTGATAGCAGACACTCTATTCCAAGTGATGAAATTACCAGGGAGATGGAGAAAAAGTTTGAAAATTGTGCTCAAAGCCTTGGAAAAGCATGTGACACTTCAACCATGTCTTGAAAAGCTCTTTCCTAGGTCTGCTCAAAATAGTGAAGTATTGTGATACTCCCGTTCCTTCAATGGGAGTATATAGAGGACCTACGTAAATTTAGTTTCGTTTCGTGTAGAGACGCAGCATGGAAACATATCTCTTGTTTCTTTTTACCCTGAAGAAGGGTCTCGACCTGAAATGTCCGACCTGCTGAGTTACTCCAGCTTTTTGTGCCTATCTATGGAAAAAGACTCTTTGGTTCATCGAGCTCATACCTGTTGATCTACCATTCGCACTAATTCTATGTTGTCCCACTTTCTCATCCAATCCTTTTGCACTAGGAATAATTTCCTGAGGCCAATTAACCTACAAACCCACACATCATTGAGATGTGGGACGAAACCAGATCACCTGGATGAGAGTGATCATGCAAACTCCACACTGACAGTGCACAAAGTTAGGGTTCTCTGGCACTATGAAACAGCAGATCCATCAGCTGCACCACTGCACCAGATTTAAATTATGAAAGGAGCACGCCATCTTACAAACCACCCTTCAAGTATTCTCTTGCAGAGAGAAGGGGCTTGCCTTTATCTCCCTAGATCTCCAATAACACCAAGTTCTGATTTTATTGGCCTCCACCATCAAAAATAATTTATGTAGAAAAAAAGAACTGCAGTTGCTGGTTTACAAACAAAGGCACAAAGTGTTGGAGTAACTCAGTGGGTCAGGCAGCATCTCTAGAGAACGTGGATAGGTGGTGTTTAAGTTTAGGACCCTTCTTCAGACTTTTCGGGTGGGGACCCTTTAGAGTTTAAAGATGGGTCCCAACCTGAAACATCACCAGCCCATGTTCTCAAGAGTTGCTGTCTGACCTGCTGAGTTTCTCCAGCCACTGCTTATTTAAAAATTTTTTTTTTACAGTATGTCCCCTGATCTTATATTTTTTGAGAAGAGACATTGTTTTTTTGTCATATGTCGCGAAACGGAACAACAATATTCTTACTTGCAGCAGCACAACAGATATGTAAAGATATTACTCTGTAAAACTCATAATAACAGCAGAGAAAAGTTCAGTATTTATGTAAAAAACAAACAAATAAATAGACAATAGTAGTGCCCGTATGATGCACTTTGAAATACTTGTGACATATGATTAACAGTTTAACAAGCTGTGCTTCAAAATGACTTCATTGCAAACCTGGAAAGATTGTTACATAAGTATAGATCTCATAACTTCGAACACAGGTCATAATTTTTAAATCTTCTTATCCATATTCCATAGAATGGGAAAGTTCCTGATAAATATGTCTTGACATATGGCTGGTATGGGCAAGTTGGGCCGAAGGGCCTGTTTCCATACTTGCATACTTCCATGACTCTATGACATACATATGTTTTTTTTATGAACATGCATCGAACATCAAGCAGGAGAAATTTAGGTCATTTTAAGTTGCTTTGTTTGGCATTAATTGACCTGAGCTGGAACTGTAAAACTTGTCCCTGCACCTCCTCCCTTACTTTCATCCAGAACCCCAATCGTTCTTACAGGAGAGACAGTGCTTCACTCGGTGCTCCCAATGTGTCCTCTTCTACATCGAAGAGACAAGGCACAGGCAAGGCAACTATTCCACAAACACTTATGCTGTGTCCCCCAACACTGCTGGATTTTCTGATTGCCAGCCATTTTAGCTCCCCTTCTCATTCTCATACTGACCTTTCTGCCTTGGCCTCCTCCCATGTCAGAGTGAGGCCACACACAAACTGGAAGATCAACTCCTCATATTCCGCTTGGGTAGCTTATTAGCTAATGGTATGAGCATCGAATTCTCCAATTTCAAGTAAAACCTCTAACCCCCACTTCTTACTTCTTTCCCCACCCCCTGTACACACACTGTGTGCAACTACCCTGTCAATCTGTTCCTGTCCCCTCTTCTGTTTGCTCATCTTCCATCTCTCCCTACTCCAAGTCCCTCAATTTCCCTGTTATCCCTCTTCTTTACCCTTCCACTGGCTCTTTGATCCATAACCCTTGCTCCAGCTTTACATTTCACTCCTCCCCTTCTTTCATTATCTGCCACTCTTATTTCTCCATTTCATCTTGGTCAGAGATATCTTTCCGTATCGTTTTAACACTAAAACCATTAATCTGCCTATCAAGCCTCTCCCTTCCCCGTATCCATGTCCACCTATCACTTGCCAGGCTTTGACCCACCCCTAACTCACTTCCCCAACTTCATTTACACTACACCATCAACCTGAAGATGTGTCCCAATCCGAAATGTTGTCTGTCCACTTCCCTCCACAGATGCGGTCTGACACGCTGAGTTCCTCCAGCGCTTTTTATTTTGCTCAAGATTCCAGCATCTGCAATCTTTTGTGCCAGTATTGAGCTGCAGTTAAGGGTTGCAAACTAACAGTACTGATAACATTGCACTGCGAGGTCATGGTTCCAATGAAATTGGAAGGGCGTTTGAACTAGGTAAATACAAGGGGAGATATAAGGAAAAAAATCCTTCTTTCGATTATTTTTGAAATAATCGACGTTTCGATTATTGTGTGCAGTTTTGGTCACCCTGTTATAGAAAAGATGTTACAGTAAAGATGTTGTTAAAGTGGATAAGGTGCAGAGAAGATTTACGAGGATGTTGCCAGGACTCGAGGGCCTGAGCTATAGGGAGAGGTTGAGCAGGGTGAAACTTTATTTCTTGGACTGCAAGAGGATGAGGGATGATCTTGTAGAGTTGTATAAGATGATGAGGGGATTAGACTGGGTAAATGCACAGGGTAGGGGAATCAAAAACAAGTGGACATAGATTTAAGGTGAGGGGGGAAAGATTTAATAGCGAACTGAGGGGAAACCTTTTTACACAAAGGGTGGTGGGTATATGGAAAGAGTTGTCAGAGTACTATCACAACATTTAAAATACATTTAAACATGGTACATGGATAGGATAGGTTTAGAATGATATAGGCAAACACAGGCATGTGCGACTAGTGTAGATGTGACATGTTGGTTGGCGTGGGCAAGTTGGGCCGAGCGGCCTGTTTCCACACTGTGACTCTATGTTGGCTGACCCAATGAGCACTGATTTAGATGACAAACTAATAGTTTATCCCCAGATTTCAAGTAGCACTCTAGGCTGAAAAAAATGGCACATCTTTCAGAGCTCTTGAAATTTGAATTTATAGCAGAGACTGAAAATGTCAGCCTCGGAGCTTCTGATGTTCAGCTGGAGGTTATCTGCATCCTGATGTCAGACAGGCAGTATATCAGTAAATGGAAATTAAAAAAAGGGAACATCTTAAACAGAAGCAGGAAATGCTGGAAATTGAGCAGGAAAGAATGCTGAGTCTTTATCCAACACCGGTGATGACACATTTGGAATATTGTGAGCAGTTTTGGGCCCCACATCTGAGGAATGATGTGCTGGCTTTGGAGAGGGTCTAGAGGAGGATTACAAGAATTATCCCAGGGATGACTGAGTTAACATACGATGAGCGTTTGACAGCTCTGGGACTGTACTTGCTGGAGCTTAGAGGGATGGGGGGATATCATTGAAACCTTCCGGATAATGAAAGGCCTAGAATGAGTGGATGTGGAATTGATGTTCAGTATTGGGAGAGTATAGAACCAAAGGGCATAGCCTCAGAATAAAAGGATGTACCTTCAAAATGGAGATGAGGAGGAATATTTTTAGTCAGAGGATAATGAATCTGTGGAGTTCATTATTACAGACAGCTGTGGAGGAAATATATTAGGTATTTTTAAGGCTAAGATTGATTAGGAAGGGTATCAAAGATCAAGGGGAGAAGGCAAGAGAATGAGGTTGAGAGGAAAACATAGATCAGCCATGATTGAATAGACTTAATAGGCTGATTGGCCTAATTCTACTCCTATGTCTTATGATCTTATGGACATATTTCATAGGTCAGGTCATACCTGTGGAAAGAGAAACAGAATTATTATATTATATTATATTTATTATATTTTATAGTTATTATATTTTAGATGTAAGTAAGTTTATTGGCCAAGTATTCCCATACAAGGAATTTGCCTTGGTGCTCCACCCACAAGTAACAACATGACATACAGTGACAGTTACGAATGATTCAGAAAACACTAAACATTCATAATAATAAAACATTAATGATAAAACACCATTGATCAAGCATGTGAACCAACAAAATATCAGATCAAAGGGAGGCTACAGATTTTAGGCTGTTGAGTAGAGCAACTACTCGTGGATAAAAACTGTTTTTATGTCTGGCTGTTTTTATCCACGAGTAGTTGCTCTACTCAACAGCCAAAAAATGTATATGTATTATATTATATTATAAGGATTCCAGACCCATTCAGTCCTATTGAACAATCGAGCAAGATAATACAACTATTTTTTGTCATTGTGTTATTAAAATATTGTAAGAAAACTATGTCCATTCTTGTATTAATTTTTGTGCATTTCGTTTAAAATATGCAGATACTCAATATTAAGTTTTGATGTTTCTTTTTGAAAGTGCAATGTTTTACAATATCCATTGCTTGGTCAGGTATGTGCCACTCTCAGCTTTCTTTAGAAAGCGTGAGAGAGAGGCATCAATTTAGGCTGAGTTTCAATGCTTTTACCTATAAAGTAATGCATATTCTTAATTCTAGTTTTTACTGTTTGTGCTAACCTTCCCTTTGTTTTGTTAATTCAGCGGGACTTCCATTCATAAGTATTCCAGAAATGGCTGGTATGTACTTTCTTTTCAACTTGTATAATGTTTCATTTGGATCAAGTGTTGTTTCTTAAGCTGGTGTTGAGCCTGTGATATTAGGAAGGGAAGAGATGAAGGGACTGGTGTTGCATCTCCTGTGCTTGCACCGTCCATGGATCTGGACCAAGCAGCAATTCACTTGCACTTCTTCCAATCTAGTGCAATGCCTTGGTGTTTATAATGTGATCTCCCTAAAACACCGGAGAAACCAAATATATATTATGTAATCGCTTTGCGGAGAAAGTACATTCAATCCTCTGTATCCGCCATTTTAATTTCTAATGTAGCCCCACTCTCATTTTTCAATCTATGACCTCATGCCCTGTTATAACGAGGCCATGACAGCTTGGAGAAGAATATCTCATTTTCAGTCCAGGCCTATTGCAGCCTTTACAATTCAATAGAGGTTTTTTTTTCATTTTAGATTTCCATTTCCTCTTTCCTTCTGATTGTGTCTGAACATTTTTGCCTGCCTCTGTTTTACATCAGATTAATTTTCTCTATTAGTATTTGTTGGCCATGTCTCACAGCTTTGCATTCGCAACAGCCCCCACAGACAAAGAAGCATTGTGGCCTTTTCCACGACTGAAAACTAACTTGTTTTCTCTTTTTTCTCATTTTTAATCTTTTTTTTTGACAACAGTGAAACTGTTTTGTTAAATATCTACACATGAAAAATTAACTAATTAGGCAACTTAGGGACTTGAAAGATATGTGCATCTGATGCAGATATTTTGCATGTTGTTTGCCATTTATTCTAATTTTAAAGCATCATTCGTTGAGGATAATTTTGTGTATAGTTAGTAAAATGGAAATAACTTGCTTTAATCCTGATTAACATTTTGGGTGGTATGTTTCTGCAGAGTTCTCCTTTGTCCCGTACATCATATTGTCCACTGACTACACCAGTTATTCGCTGGTTTACTCCTGCTTTCAACAGCGAATGTTTTCTTGGAGTCGTGTAGAATATGCTTGGATTCTGTCAAGAGAACGACACCTACCAGAAGATGTCATTAATCACCTGCATGAGATCCTGGAGAAGTATAAGATTCAAGCTGATGAAATGGTTAAATCTCCTCAAGAAAACTGCCCTAAAAATACATAAAGCATTGAGCAGAAAACATTCAAAATCAACAAATAAATCTGGAAAAAACATCTTTAGTTTTCATAATCATACTCTACAATTGTATTAGTATCATTTGAATTATATCATTCATGTTGAAGTGTCACTGTTGGGCATGAGATGAGTGTAACTTACTTTTACTAAAAGTGGGCCATAATAAATATCCCCTAAACATGGGCAGTTGTCAACCTTTGCCTCTTTTCAGATTTGTGGTGATTATGAAACATTGCTCAGTCTACCATTACATTTATTCACTCACAATATCCATATAAAGATGTTTTTCACAAATTTCAAAGGAACCTGTTATAAACAAATTGGAAGGAACTGCAGTTGCTGGTTTAAACCAAAGATAGACACAAAATGCTGGAGTAACTCAGCGGGACAGGCAGCATCTTTGGAGAGAAGGAATGGGTGATGGTACAGGTCGAGACCTTTCTTCAGACTGAAGAAGGGTCTCGACCCAAAAAGTCACCCATTCCTTCTCATCAGAGATGCTGCCTGTCCCGTTGAGTTAGTCCAACATTTTGTGCCCATGTTTGTACATGAACAGATAATGGCTTTGATTGTATTGATGTATGTGAAAATATTGCAGCTCACAATTTCAGACTGTGCAAGCAATCTCATCATTTGGAGTCAATCCCCAATCAATTGGTCTTTGCCGCAATATATGTTTTCAACTTGCTAGTCAGGTGTAAAGCTATCACTGTGAATTGTATTCTTGACTCATGTTTCCATAATTTAAATAGAAGTGAGGACTAGACAAAAGGCAGTCAATCCTCAGCAGCAATTTTACACCTGGATGAGAAGTGGAAACCCTGTGAGTTTCAGTCAACCAACTTGCTCTTGATCCACAGCTATTCTAGAACAGCTGGGTCACAAAGCGAAGAGTTCATTAATTATGCGTTGCGTTGTCATCCATGCCATCATTTTGAATACCATATTGTGATGGTGCAGAAACTTGCAGCATTGAGTAAGACAAAATTGTCAATAAAAAAATATGAAACCCCAAGTTGTCAAGTTTCTTATCAATTCCATCTTATGAGTGGTCATGAACATTTTTCAGTCCACTGTGGCAAATGTCAATATGGGTGCAGTCCAAGTGAAATACTAAATCAATTTTTCCAAGGTCTAGAAATAAGTCCTCTTACGAAAATATTAGATCTTAATACTTTGTTTGATGATCATCCACGTATACCAGTGGGCTTGGCCTCACTCTCTATGTCTTATATTAAAATTAATACATCGAACATGATCTATCACACTTCACATAATTCGCATGGGATCTGGAAGTCTTAAAAAAAGTCTTTAACACAATTGAGTTGCCGATTCTGTTCAGAGTCAATCTCATTTAGAATAATTCTAGTGCCACACACATAATGGAAGGAGTTCTCAATGTGAAGATGGGACTTTGTCTCGCTAATGTGTTTTCACTCGTCACTTCAATCAATTCTATCATAGACGGATGCATCTTCACAAGTAAATTAATGAGGATGAAGTCAACTATGTCCCTCATGCTAGATCGCTAACTACCTGCACCACATGCAGCCTAGTAGCTATGACTTTAAGTGGTGGTATTATGATGCATTTCACAGTGATGGACATTGAAGTCCCTACCCTCAGTACATCTTGCTTTCAATGTGTTTTAAAGAACCATTTAGGAGGTGATATTCAGGTCTACTAGTCGAAATAGAATATGTTGTCACAGGCTGGTACCTGTGGAATCTGTCCCAGCAGACACAAATATGCATCTTAGTGCAACTCAGGAAGTATCACTTCATGTGCTTCATTGGTAAATAGGTTAATCAAATGGATATGAACCAATCTAACATATGAATCCATATCTCTTTTGAATGTATGATTCCACGAGAAATCAACTTTAAGATGTTTATTTTTTTCAGAGATGCAGGAAAAGTCAATAAGAATAAGCAGAAGTTAGCTGTGGCATATGTTTTAATGACGTATTAATTATTCTTGAGCTGTAATGTTTAACTGCATGGTAATTCTAAGGGAGTGACCCTTCTTCATAGGCACTTCTTCAGCACTGATGATAACTTGCTTCCTTTGGGTTTCTATGAGTGCTGAAATAGCTGACGAATCCTTGTTGCCATTGCAGGCTCTTGCACAAATGGCTGAGAGGGTGGATGGGATAGTCATTTGCCAGCTGGTCCACACATTCTGCCAGTAATGCTGAGCTTCAGTGGGATCCTGGTGCTTGGATTGTAGGTTCACAATATCATCCCAGGTCCTCCTTTAGTTTTTAATTTTTTTCATTTTGGCGATACAGCGCGGAAACAGTTCCTTCGGCCCACCGAGACCGCACTGACCAGTGATCCCCGTACATTAACACTATCCTACACACACTAGGGACAATTTACACTTATACCAATCCAATCAACCTACAAGCCTGGATGTCTTTGGAGTGTGGGAGGAAACCGAAGATCTCGGGCAAAACCCACGAGGTCACGGGGAGAATATACAAACTCCGTACAGACAGCATCCGTAGTCGGGATTGAACCCCCTGTCTCCGGCGCTGCAAGCACTGTAAGGCAGCAACTCTACCACTGTGCCACTGTGGTGCCTGTTCCTTTTCCACTTTGAGTGATCATGGGCAAAGGATTCTCAGAAACCTGTGGGGATATTGTATTTATTTGCTCAAGGAAATTTTGAGCACCTCTTTGACTCTTTTCCACCATCCATTGGGTAATCCCAAAGGACAGAACAGAGCATCTTTTTCAGGAGTACGGTGTTGGGCAGGGGAACAATGTAGCCTGCCTATCAGAGCCAAGCTAATTCAGGCCCTGTGCTGAGGATGAAGAAGCAAGGAACTGCAGATGCTGGTTTACAGAACAGGATACAAAGTGCAACAGTAACCCAGTGGGTCAGGCGGCAAGTCTGGAGAACATGGATAGGTAACATTGTAGATCAGGATTAATCTGAAGAAGGATCCCTACCTGAAACGTCACCTATCCATATTCTCCAGAGATGCAGCCTGACTTGCTGAGATACTCAGACACTTTGTGTCTTTCCTTGTGCTTGGAATGAGGGTCTGGGAGAGCTCTGTTCATGCTTCCATTTTGTGGATTTGAACGAATTTATAAGGAAGGCAATGGTGTTTTTTTTTAACCTTAAGGTGCCTGTAGTAAGTAGTCTATGTATTGGAAGCATTTAGTTCCCTGGGTCACAGTTTAAGAATAAGGGGGAAATCTTTTAGGACTGAGATGAGAAAAACATTTTTCACACAGAGAGTGGCGAATCTGTGGAATTCTCTGCCACAGAAGGTAGTTGAGGCCAGTTCATTGGCTATATTTAAGAGGGAGTTAGATGTGGCCCTTGTGGCTAAAGGGATCAGGGGATATGGAGAGAAGGCAGGTACAGGATATTGAGTTGGATGATCAGCCATGATCATATTGAATGGCGGTGCAGGCTTGAAGGGCCGAATGGCCTACTCCTGCACCTATTTTCTATGTTTCTATGTTTCTATGTTAGGAAGGCAGACATCACTAAAGCCCTTTGTAGGCCAAGACTTTGTGTCTGGGTCGAGTCTTGATCAACAATCTGCCATCAAACTGTTGACTAACATCGAGACCATTAAATTGCTTGTTCTAGGTCTGGTAGCACTGTGGATCTTGAATATTTACAAAAACAGAAGATGTGTGCATAATATTAGCTCTTAATTTAGAGATTAGGACAGGGCAAGCTTTAAACATCAATTTTACTTGCTGGTATAATGATACAAGTGATAGAATAATGGAAAGGGAAATAATGTTAATTGTGTCGTGCAATCATAAGGTCATAAGGGATAGGAGTAGAATTAGGCCATTCGGCTCTCCAAGTCTATTACTGCCATGGCTGATCTATCTCTCCTTCCTGACCCAATTCTCCTGTCTTCTCCCCAAAATCTCTGACGCCTATACTAATCAAGCAATAATAGCTTATTGACATGAAACTCACATTTGCTACTAATACATAGATTATTTTAGTTTCTAGTTGCAAGGAATTGTTTTTTTAATAGGAAACAACTGGTAGAATTAGGAGGGAAAGTATTGTAAATATTGTAAAGTAAATATTGAAAATAGTAGCAGCTCTCTGGAATTGAGAGCTTCAATTGACACAAATACCAACAGTAATCTAGAAATCCTTTCGATTCTCCAATCCTATAACCAATTGTGTGGTTGCAAGCAGTTTTGCACCATATGCTCAAGTACTATTGTCTTGGAACTCCAGGCAATTGGATAACATGAATCCAAACCGCATCCCTGGAGTTAGGAATTTAATTTCTTATAATTAAATAAATCTGAAATGGAAATCCAGTGCTGTTAGTTAATATGTGGTCATGTGAACCCTGAAAATACCAGATTGTCCTTCAGGGAAGGAGAGCTGTTGTCCTTACCCAGTCTGATCAAAAGGTCTTATCCTATCTCAGCCTTATCCTATGAACAAATAAAGAAAACATGTATGAAATACATTTCTGAACTCTTATCCTTAAGAATCTTAATTATTTTGAAGAACTGACAGAACATCTATTAAATATATATTATATAATCACCTAATTGAATATAAACTCCTATAAAGAAGCGGGTAATGCAACTGATGCAGATAATTAAGTGCCCGCTGTTCTAAATAAAATTGTTTGTCAAGAGAATTGGAAAACAATGATTGTTTACATAAATAATGCACGGCGCAGCTGAGGTGATAAGGAAAATATTATTTGTATTTTCAAGGATGCAATATTAAGATGTATTACCTGGCCTAAATCTTAGCATAAGACTACAGGTGCTCGAAACGGGAAGAAAATAGTGAAAGCCCTCAGCTTTCTTATCCTTGGCTTTCATGATAAAATGGAGAGATTTTGATCACATATGAGGCCTATACCAGACCTGGAAATATTTGTTTTTAAGAACTAAAATGGGGCAGAGAAAATTGACCATGTGCCTAAGGTAAAGAATCATCCATAATCTATTTCCAACTCTATCACATTACAGGTCACTATTTTGTTTTCCGGCTTAGAAGGTAATTTTACTAAATCTTCTTTCGTTACTCTGTGCTTCCCATAAACTACACATTTGTAACAACGGCATATTATACATCTATCTATCTATCTATCTATCTATCCTTTTCACTTTTCACTTTTCTTTCAAAGTATCCGCACTTGATTACATTTCGTCGTGTTTATGTACACATTTTTAATCAAATCCTTCTCCCTCCCCCTAATATTAAAAAAAAAACTGGCTTCTCACCCATAGAAGCAGCCCCAGACCCAGCCCCAGCCCCTGGTGAACGTTCCATTGTGTGCTGTCACAATGCCCAATGTTAACACATGTCCAATCGGAATGGATCCATTTACATATGCCTTTGCAGCAACCCCAGCCCCAGCCCCAGCCCCAGCCCCGCCCCCGCAGCCTGTGTCATCACGTGTGTGGGAATAGAGAAAGAGGATTGGGGGTGAAAGGGAATGGGGAACAGATGGACTGTCCCTCCCCCTCCCCCTTCCACTATCCCTCCCCACTATTTCCCCTCTCTCCCCCCCACCCCTCTCCCCCTCCCTCCACACTCTTCCCCCTCCCTCCCCTGCCCCATCTCCCTCCGCCTCCCTCCCTCCTCCTCCCCATCCCATCTCCCCCTCCCCACCCCTCTCTCCTCCCCTTCTCAATCTCCCTCTCCTCACCCCTCTACCTCTCCTCCCCACACCCCATCCCTCTCTCCCCACCCCTTCCCTCTCCCCCTTCCCTCCCCACACCCCCTTCCATCCCCCACCCCCTTCCCCCTCCCCACTCCTCCCCCTCCATCCACACTTTTCCCCCTCTACCCCCTACCCCATCTCCCTTCTCGCCTCCCTCCCCCACACCTCTCCCCCCTCCCCCCTCCCCCACCCCTCTCCCCCCACCCCTCTCTCCTCCCCCTCTCCATCTCCCTCTCCTCACCCCTCTCCCTCTCCTCCCCCCACCCCTAGCCTCTCTAACGTGCCTTCCCTCTCTCTCCCTGCCCCCTTCCCCTTACCCCTCAGTCCCTCTTCCACCACTCCCCCTACCCCTCCCTCCCCACCTCCACTTCTCTCCCCCTTACCCCACCCCTCTCCCACTCCGTCCCTCACCCCTCTCTCTCCCCCTCCCTCCCCTCTCCCCCCCACCCCTACCATTCCCCTACCCCTCTGTCCCTCTTCCACCACCCCTCCTACACCTCTCCCCCTCCCTCCCCACTCTTCCACTTCTCTCCCCCCCTCCTCCTCCCACCCCCTTCCCTCTCTCCCCCACCCCCCTTCCCTCTCCTCCTTCCCTCTCTCCCCCACCCACCTCCGCCCACCCCCTTCCCTCCCCCACCCCTTTCCCTCTCTCCCCCACACCCTTCCCTCACCCCTCTCCCCCTCCCTCCACACTCTTACCCCTCCCTTCCCTACCCCTTCTCCCTCCTCCCCTCCCACCCTCCCCATCCCTCCCCCCCTCCCCCACACCTCTCTCCCCCTCCCATCCCTCTCTCCCCCTCCCCATCCCTCTCTCCTCCCCTCTCCATCTCCCTCTCCTCACCCTCTCCTCACCCTCTCCTCCCCATCCCTCCCCCTCGCCCCCCCCCCTTCCCTCTCCCCCGCCCGCCCCCTTCCCCCCCATCCCCCACACCCTCTCTCTCCCCCTCCCCATCCCTCTCTCCTCCCCTCCCCCACCCCTCTGTCCTCCCCCTCTCCATCTCCCTCTCCTCCCCTCCTCCTCCCACCCCATCCCTCTCTCCCCCACCCCCCTTCTCCCTCCCCACTCTTCCCCCTCCTTCCACACTCTTCCCCCTCTCTCCCCTCCTTCCCCCCTCCCACACACCTCTCTCCCCCTCCCATCTCTCTTCCCCTCCCCCACCCCTCTCTCCTCCCCCCTCTCCATCTCCCTTGCCAAAGCCATTCTTGCCATAGAGGGAGTACAGAGAAGGCTAACCTGACTGATTCGTGGGATGTCACAACTTTCATATGAAGAAAGACAGGATAGACTCGGCTTGTACTCGCTAGAATTTAGAAGATTGAGGGGGAATCTTATAGAAACTTACAAAATTCTTAAGGGGTTGGACAGGCTAGATGCAGGAAGATTGTTCCCGATGTTGGGGAAGTACAGAACAAGGGGTCACAGTTTAAGGATAAGGGGGAAATCTTCTAGGACCGAGATGAGAAAAACATTTTTCACACAGAGAGTGGTGAATCTGTGGAATTCACTGCCACAGAAGGTAGTTGAGGCCAGTTCATTGGCTATATTTAAGAGGGAGTTAGATGTGGCCCTTGTGGCTAAAGGGATTAGGGGGTATGGAGAGAAGGCAGATACAGGATACTGAGTTGGATGATCAGCCATGATCATATTGAATGGCAGTGCAGGCTCGTAGGGCCGAATGGCCTACTCCTGCACCTAATTTCTATGTTTCTATGTTTCCCACTCCTCACCCCTCTCCCTCTCCCACCCATCCCTCTCTCCCCCACCCCCCTTCACTCTCTACCCCACTGCCTTCCCTCTCTTCCCCTGCCCCCTTCCCCCTACCCCTCTGTCCCTCTGCCATCAATCCCCCTACCCCTCAACCCCTCCCTCCCCACTCTTCCACCTCTCCCCCCTCCCCCACCACTATCCCTCCCCACTCTTTCCAATCTCTCCCCCCACCCCTCTCCCCCTCCATCCCTCCTCCTCTCCCTCCCCATCCCCCCCTCCCCCACACCTCTCTCCCCATCCCCCTCTCTCACCCCATACCCCGCTCTCCTTTCCCTCACAAATCACTCCCGTTTCCTTCTCCTCCTCTTCCCTCCGTCCCCTCTTCTCATACTCCCCTCTCCCCACCCCGTCTCCCTCTCCCCCCCTACCCCCACCTGTGTGTTTGGGGGGTGGTTAGTGTGAGTGTGATGCCGCTGCCCCCCCCCCCCTCCCCCCGCCGCAAACGCCGTTGGGGAAACAGACCCAACAGGTCTGCACTTGGTCTAGTCTATCTTTAAAACTGTGTGGCTGCCGCCGTCCGCAGTCCGGCGTACGTCCGGCCGGCTGCCGGCCGCCTTTCTTCCTTTGATTCCTTGCTACGCCGAAACCAGACGCAGAATCGCCGAGATCTTTTACATTTCGGTAGAGATTTCACTTTTCTTTCTAAGTATCCACTCCTGATTACATTTCGTCGTGTTTATGTACACATTTTTAATCAAATCCTTCTCCCCCCCCCCCCCCCCCCCCAATATTTAAAAAAAAACTGGCTTCTCACCCATAGAAGCAGCCCCAGCCCCAGCCCCAGCCCCAGCCCCAGCCCCAGCCCCGCCCCCGCAGCCTGTGTCATCACGTGTGTGGGAATAGAGAAAGAGGATTGGGGGTGAAAGGGAATGGGGAACAGATGGACTGTCGCTCCCCCTCCCCCTTCCACTATCCCTCCCCACTATTTCCCCTCTCACCCCACCCACCCCTATCTGCCTCCCTCCACACTCATCCCCCTCCCTCCCCTGCCCCATCTCCCTCCGCCCCCCTCCCCACACCTCTCTCCCCCTCCCCATCCCTCTCTCCCCCTCCCCCATCCCTCTCCCCCCCATCCCTCTCTCCTCTTCTCAATCTCCCTCTCCTCACCCCTCTACCTCTCCTCCCACTCCTTCTCCCACCCCTCCTCCCACCCCATCCCTCTCTCCCCCACCCCCTTCCCTCACCCCCTTCCCCCTCCCCACTCCTCCCCCTCCATCCACACTCTTCCCCCTCTACCCCCTACCCCATCTCCCTCCTCGCCTCCCTCCCCTCTCCCCCACACCTCTCCCCCCTCCTCTCTCTCCTCTCCCTCCCACACCCCTCTCTCCTCCCCCTCTCCATCTCCCTCTCCTCCCCCCTCTCCCTCTCCTCCCCCACCCCATCCCTCCCCTACACCTAGCCTCTCTAACACACCCCCTTCCCTCTCTCCCCCGCCTCCTTCCCCCTACCCCTCAGTCCCTCTTCCACCACTCCCCCTACCCCTCCCTCCCCACTCTTCCACTTCTCTCCCCCCCTCCTCCCCCACTTTCGCCCCCCACTCTTTCCCCTCTCTCCCCCCACTCCCCTCCCTCCACAATCTTCCCCCTCCCTCCCCTACCCCATCTCCCTCCTCCCCTCCCTCCCCCATCCCTCCCCCATCCCCCACACCTCTCTCCCCCTCCCCCATCGCTCTCTCTTCCCCTCCTCCTCCCCCTCTCCATCTCACTCTCCTCAGCCCTCTCCCTCTCCTCCCCTCCTCCTCCTACCCCCATCCCTCTCTCCCCCACCCCATTTCTCCCTCCCCACTCTTCCCCCTCCATCCACACTCTTCCCACTATCTCCCCGACCCCATCTCCCTCCTCCCTCCCTCCCCTCCCACACCTCTCCCCCTCCTCTCTCTCTTCCCCTCCCCCATCCCTCTCTCCCCCCTCTCCATCTCCCTTGCCAAATACATTCTTGCCATAGAGGGAGTACAGAGAAGGTTAACCAGACTGATTCCTGGGATGTCAGGACTTTCATATGAAGAAAGACTGGATAGACTCGGCTTGTACTCGCTAGAATTTAGAAGATTGAGGTGGGTTCTTATAGAAACTTACAAAAATTTTAAGGGGTTGGACAGGCTAGATGCAGGAAGATTGTTCCCGATGTTGGGGAAGTCCAGAACAAGGGGTCACAGTTTAAGGATAAGGGGGAAATCTTTTAGGACCGAGATGAGAAAAACATTTTTCACACAGAGAGTGGTGAATCTCTGGAATTCACTGGCACAGAAGGTAGTTGAGGCCAGTTCATTGGCTATATTTAAGAGGGAGTTAGATGTGGCCCTTGTGGCTAAAGGGATCAGGGGGTATGGAGAGAAGGCAGGTACAGGATACTGAGTTGGATGATCAGCCATGATCATATTGACTGGAGGTGCAGGCTCGAAGGGCCGAATGGGCTACTCCTGCACCTAATTTCTATGTTTCTAAGTTTCCCTCTCGTCACCCCTCTCCCTCTCCCACCCATCCCTCTCTCCCCATCCCCCTTCACTCTCTACCCCACTCCCTTCCCTCTCTCCCCAGCCCCCTTCCCCCTACCCCTCTGTCCCTCTTCCACCACTCCCCCTACCCCTCCCTCCCCACTCTTCCACTTCTCTCCCTCACCCCATCCTTTTCCATCCCCCACCCCTCTCTCTCCCCCTCCCTTCCCCCTCTCTCCCCTCTCTCCCCCCACCCCTTCCCCCTACCCCTCTGACCCTCCCCACTCTTTCCCCCCTCTCCAACCACCCCTCTCCCCCTCCCTCCACTCTTCACCCTCCCTCCACGCTCTTCCCCCTCCTCCCCCACCCGCTCCCTCCTCCTCACCTCTCCGTCCCCATCCCTCCCCCCCACATCTCTCTCCCCTCCCCATCCCTCTCTCCTCCCTCTCTTCACCACTCTCCCCCTCCTCCCCCTCCCATCCCGCTCTCTCCCACTCACCTTCCCTCTCCCCCACCCCTCTACCCCATCTGCCACCTCCCCTCCCCCACACCTCTCTCCCCCTCCCCCACCCCTCTCTCCTCCCCCTCCCCACCCCTCTCTGCTCTCCCTCTCCTCACCCCTCGCCTCCTCCCAACCTCATTCCTTTCCTCCCCCACCCCCATTCCCTCTCTCCCACCCCTTCACTCTCTCCCCACCCCCTTCCCCCTCCACACTCTTTCCCCTCCCTCCACACTCTTCCTCCTCTCTCCCCTACCCCCACACATCTCTCCCCCGCCCCTCTCTCCTCCCCCTCACCCTTCTCCCCTCCTCCTCCCACGCCATCCCTCTCTCCCCCACTCCCTTCCCTCTTCCCCCACCCCCTTACCATCTCTTTCCCCAGCCCCCGTTCCCCCTATCCCTCTGTACCTCTTCCACCACTCCCCCTTACCCCACCTCTCTCCATCTCACTGCCCCATCCCTCACTCTCCCCCTCCCTCCCCTCTCTCCCCCCACCCTTCCCCCTACCCCTCTGTCCCTCTTCCATCCACTCCCCCTACCCCTCTCCCCCTCCCTCCCCACTCTTCCACTTCTCTCCCCCCTTCCCCCTTCCCCTCCACTCTCCCTCCCCACTCTTCCCCTCTCTCCACCCATCCCTCTCCCTTCCCTCCCTCCTCCCCTCCCGCCCCATCCCCCCCTCCCCCACATCTCTCTCCCCATCCCCCTCTCTCACCCCCTACCCCGCTCTCCTTTCCCTCCCAAATCTGTCCCGTTTCCTCCTCCTCCTCTCCCCTCCCTCCCCCCACCTGTGTGTTTGGGGGGTGGTTAATGTGAGTGTGATGCCGCATCCCCCCCCCCCCCCCCCCCCCCCCGCAAACGCCGTTGGGGAAACAGACCCAACGGGTCTGCACTTGGTCTAGTAACATTTAAAAGACAATTGGATGGGTACATGGATATGAAAGGTCCAGACAGATATGTGCTAACTGTGGGCAGGGCAGTCTAGTATAGATAGGCATTTTGGTCGGCATGGGCAAGTTGGGCTAAAGGACCCGTTTATGTGCTATATGAATCTATGGTGTACTCTGACTCTATTATTATGGAATAAATCTCACGGTAATTTCTTCGTTGTAAAAGTTCTCAGTTTGAATTTCTCTCTTCCACATGCTGCACAATCAAACAACACATAGGGGATTAAATTCTGCATAAGGGGATAAAGGCTCAGTACTTACCAACTAGTTACCTGTTTAGCACATCAAAAGTATAGTACGGGTACATTCAGGTATAAGTGAATTCATAATGGTGTGATGAATTATGATTATAGCCAAAGAACATACCTGGTGCAGAACATTTAATTTTACAAGCATAGTTTCATTCCATGAGATTTTAGTTAGTTTTGAAGATTAAAAAAAATTAAGGTAATTTTGTTCTGAAAATCAATATAACCGTTGGATGCTGGAAATCTGAAATAAAAACAGAACAAGCTGGAAGTACTCAGTAAATCCGGTAGCATCTGTGGAGAGAGAGGGACACACAAACACAAACACAGCCAATATTTCAGGTACTCTTCCTCTCTGTGTTTCTAATTTCATACTCCCTAAATCACATTTTCTCTCCCTTAATTTCACTTTCTGGGTATAAATTCATAATTCATGTTCATGTCATAGGCGCACAAATAGGCCATTCAGCCCATTTGGTCTACTCCGCCATTCAGTCTTGGCTGATGTTTCTTTCCCTCTCAACCCCATTCTCTTGCCTTCTCCCCATAACCCATGACACCCTTATTAATTAAAAACTGCCTTAAAAATACCCCATGACTTGGCCTCCACGGCTGTCTGAGGCAATGAATTCCACAGAATCGCCACCTTCTGACTGAAGAAATTCCTCCTCATCTCCTTTTCAAAGGTGCATCCTTTTATTCTGAGGCGATGCCCTATGGTTGTAGACTCTCCAAACAGTGGAAACATCCTCTCTACATTCACTCTATCCAGGCCTTTCACTATTCGGTAAGTTTCAATGAGGTTCCCCCACATCCTTCTAAACGTCAGTGGGTACAGACCCAGTGCCATCAAATGCTCATCATATGTTAATCCATTCATCTCTGGGATCAGTCTCATAAACCTTCTCTGGACCCTCTCCAACATCCTTTCCCAGATATGCCCAAACTGCTCACTATACTCCAAATGTAGTCTGACCCGTGCCTTATAAACTCTCAACATTACATCCCTGTTTTTATATTCTAGTCCTCTCAAAATAAATACTATCATTTGCCTTCCTTACCTACTGATTCAATTTGCAGATGAACCTTTTAGGAATCCTGCACCAGCACTCCCAAATCCCTTTGCACCTCTGATTTCTGAATCCTCTCCCCATTTAGAAAATAGCCTTTGCCTTTATTTCTACTACCAAAATGTTGGTATACCTATATTTTGTTTGGATTTGTAACAGCATTAAATGCAGTCTAAGCATGTTGAGTTCCCTCCTGCAAGGCCACCATTGCGTGTATTTAGAACTGAGTCATGGCAATACTATATTTTTTGTGGGAGAAAGGGTGTAGCTGTGGCCTGGTGCAGCCTAGTCAAGACAGTGTCTAAAGGGCAGCACAATGTCGCAGTGGGAGAGCTGCTGCCTAACAGTGTCAAAGACTTGGGTTCAATCCTGACCATATGTGTTGTCTGTATGAAGTTTATACTGTCTCACTGTGACCCGTGTGGGATTTCTCCAGATGCTCCGGTTCCTTCCCACATTCCAAAGGTTTGTACGCGAATTGGCTTCTGTAAATTGCCCCTAGTGTGTGTAGGATGTAAAGGTGGGATAACATAGAGCTAGTGTATGGGCGATTGATGGTCGGCATGGGCTCAGTGGGCCTTAGGCCTGTTTCCAGACTGTATCTCTAAAACAAAAAAACATCACAGTAATACAAATTTGATGCCAAATTCCATGTTTCAGCCAACACCTTTTAAACTGTACAACTACACAAGTTCAGCATCAGAATGGATGTGACCTTCGCCCCATCCAACCTCCATGGCTATTTAAAGTAGCTGGGAGTTCAACAACTGGTGGATTTCTCTCCCTGATTGTTCTCATAGTTTTCCAACGTAGCTAATATCTGTAGAGTGAATAATTTTATCTTCTGCAAAAAAACATTGCTCTTATGCATGATCAGATTAGTTGATGCTCCCTGTAAGCAGAGCGTCACTGGGAGACTGAGGAAAGGTCATGAAAAGGAAGCGGGTGAACAGAAATTGAGGAACGCTGTCAGAAAGGGGCCTAACCAACCTAGAATGTTAAATTAATATTTCTTCCAACGGTAGGTTGGTGAGAAGCAGTGTGTATGGCATGTGGGGGAATAAAATGTGTTGGAATAAAAAAATGGGACTAATGCGGGATTAGTATACACAGGGAACATTTTTTACATAAACAGTGGAGGGTGCCTGGAATATGCTACCAGGCATTGTGGTGGAGGCAGATATGAGAGTAGCATTTAGACATTTTTAGATAGGCTCATGAATAGGAAGGGAATGAAGAGATATGGATCACATGCAGGCAGAAGACATTAATTTAACTTAGCATCATGTTCAGCACAGACATTGTAGGTCAAAGGGCCTGTTCCTGTGCTGCACTGTTCTACATTCTGTTTTATGAGGTTGTCATAGACTCAGTGGGCCAAAGAGTCTGTTTCTGAGCTGTATCGCTCTTTGAATATTAACCTAGCTGAATATCACAACAAAAATTATGAATAAGAAAGATACTAAATACTGCTGTAACAGTGGGATAGGCAGCAATGTAATTTGGGATGTAATGTTAAAATTGTACAAGGCATTGGTGAGGCCAATTCTGGAATATGGTGTACAATTTTGGTTGCCAAATTATAGGAAAGATGTCAACAAAATAGAGAGAGTACAGAGGAGATTTACTAGAATGTTGCCTGGGTTTCAGCAACTAAGTTACAGAGAAAGGTTGAACAAGATAGGTCTTTATTGTTTGGAGCACAGAAGGTTAAGAGCACTCTTGATAGAGGTCTTTAAAATTATGAGAGGGATAGACAGAGTTGACGTGGATAAGCTTTTTCCATTGAGAGTAGGGAAGATTCAAACAAGAGGACATGATTTGAGAATTAAGGGACAAAAGTTTAGGGGTAACATGAGGGGGAACTTCTTTACTCAGAGAGTGGTAGCTGTGTGGAATGAACTTCCAGTGGAAGTGGTGGAGGCAGGTTCGATTTTATCATTTAAAAATAAATTGGATAGGTATATGGACGGGAAAGGAATGGAGGGTTAGGGTCTGAGTGCAAGTAGATGGGACTAGGTGAGAGTAAGTGTTCGGCACGGACTAGAAGGGGCGAGATGGCCTGTTTCCGCGCTGTAATTGTTATATGGTTATATGGTTACAGGTGCACAACCTTTTATCCGAAAGCCTTGGGACCAGACACTTTTCGTAATTCAGAATTTGTCGGTCTTCGGAATGGAATTTTTTTAGCGTAGATTTTAATGGCTGGCTCAGTGGTAGGGTGCTCGGCTCATATCCGCAAAGTCGCGAGTTTGCGCCTTGATCCTGGCAGTTACTCGATCGCGAGTTTGAGTCTTCAATGTCGTTTTTTCTTGCAGAATAAATGTTTGTATGAAATACAGTGTAGGAGAAGTGTACTGACTGTGTGGGCAGAACTTTGGAAGTGATTGCCCACCAGTCTAAAAAGCCGCTGTGTCTCCCTGTCCCTGGGATAGCAGGGGGCGATCAAACAGCACAATACCCCCCTCCCCCTCCAACTCCAGAGGAATCCGCTCCCCGATGGGCCGCTACCAAAGATCATAGAGGAGCTCCTCTATGATCTTTGGCCGCTACAGCGACAAGTGGCAGTTCGCCCACAGCCCGAGCTGCGCCCCCTCATCCGCCACCCCAAGAACAAGACGTACCTTGCACACCATCAGCTTCTGCCCCTACGTGTTCCTCTGGAGTTGGAGCGGGGCTGGGCTGGAGTTGCTGCTGGCTGTGGGTCTCTGGGATCTCCGTGCTTGCAGTGGGCCTGGGGGTCGGTGGGCGGCGGTGGGAGCTGTGGACCTACGGACCTACCTCCGTGGAGCTAGCCAGCTTCGGAGCGTGGAGAGCTGCGGGGGCGAGCTGCTGCGACCCGACTCCGGTGGATGGTGACACCGGGAGCTCGCGGGTCCCCGGTGGGAGACCGCTTTGCGGGACACCGGCAACGGCGACTTCTCCCGGCCGAATTACGGGGTTGAGAGTGACCTGGAGGGGGGGCCTTACAACGCCCGGCGCGGCTGTAAATTGCCGCGGACTTGCTAGCGCCCGCCGGGGGCTCCAACATCAAGACCGGGGCAGGGCCCTACATCTCCCGGCGTGGCTTTGAGTGGCCGCTCCCCGATGGGCCCCTACGACGCCCCGAGCTGCGCCTCGTCATCCGCAACCCAGGTTCCTCTGTAGTTGGAGTGGGGCTGGGCTGGGCTGCTGTTGGCTGTGGGTCTCTGGGATCTCCGTGCTTGCAGTGAGCCTGGTGGTCGGTGTCCCGTTGGTCCTGACGTCTCCGGTGACTGGCACTGCCCTGCTGCAAACGCCGACGTGAAGACAGTGCAAAGCCCCCGCGCCGGTGCAATGGGCGGGGAGCTGGAGAGGGGAGGGAAGGGGTCACACACATGGCCGGGAAGCAGAGGGGTGTAGGTGGGGTGATACTGAAGCGAGCGACAATCTGCTGCTGCCTGCCCCGCTGAGTTAAAAAGTTCCCACGCAAGACTCACGAAAGACTGTGTATCGTGAGTCTACCGTGGGAACTTTTTAACTCAGCGGACAGGCAGCAGCATATTGTCAATTATTAACCCTCCCGCGCAATATACCCTCATCTTCTCTTTTATGAATGGGGATTTAGTTCCCCTTTCTTCGAGGACCGATCGGAGGTTCCGCTGTCACCTCTGCGGGCCGCCCTCGGTGAACGTTTTCAAGGACCTTTCTTCAAGGACCGAAAGAATGGCCGCTATTCGGAGGTTTTCGTTATTTGGATCTTCGGATAAAAGGTTGTGCACCTGTATAACTCTGGAGGACATAGGTAGGTGACGTTTCGGGTCAGGACCCTTCCAAACGTCACCTATATATTTTCTCCAGAGATGCTGCCTGATCTGCTGAGTTACTCCAGCAATTTCTCTGGTAAACTAGCATCTGCAGTTTCTTGTTACTATAAATTTCATTCCAACTATCATACGTTCCAGTATGATTTTAGGATAACTCAGGCATGGTTAATAAAATTCTCCGTTGTCTAGGGGAAATAAATCTCAAGCTGCATATTTATATTTTTCTCTTTTCTGTTAATATCGTGCAAAGCGGAGTCAAGCTCAGGGTGGAAGTTTACAGATCATTGCATTCACTGTCCTCTGTTTCAAGTGATTGTGAGACTATCTTAGATACATCTTCCCTGGAGATTCAGAAATTGTTGTGGAGAATTCACTTGTTGACGAACAGAATTGAAATATGCAATAACAGGTGATGATGGTGCATGATGAACGGGAGCTTGCTCTCTGGTGTATTATCTTGTGATCCTCCATAGTTATTGAGGGCAAGAATCCAAACATCCGCTGACTTGTTTTTGAAACCATCAAGGATAGCTGCGACCATTGCAGGAAGTGCCATTTGAGATTTTGTGGCTAATGACAATGCATTTGCACAGAAGGTCATCAGCCAAAAATATTAACGCTGTTAGTTTAGTTTAGGGATACGATACGATACAATTTATTTGTCATTTGGACCCCTTGAGGTCCAAACGAAATGACGTTTCTGCAGGCATACATTACAAACAAATAGACCCAAGAATTGTCCCACGGCCATTAAAGCCACGCCGGGTGATGCAAGGTCGCACACCGGGTTCTTGATGTTAGAGCCCCCGACGTGCGCTCGCAGAGTCCCGCGGCCATTCCAAGCCGCGCGGGGCGATGATGTAAGGCCCCGCTCCAGGAGCTCTTCAACCCCGCAACTCGGGCGGGAGAAGTCGCCGTTGCGGGAGCCCTGAAAAGTGGTCTCCCTCCAGGGACCCGCGGGCTCCCGGTGCCGCCATCCGCCAAACCCGCAGTTGCAGCCTCCGAAGCTCCGGAGGTCGGGCCGCAGCAGCGCTCCACTACCGCTCCACCCGCTCTGGACTCGGCCAGCTCCGCGACGGTGAGGTGAGTAGTCGGCACCAGAGCCCCCGGTCTTCCTGTTGGAGCGCGGAAACAGGTCTTTCGGCCCGTGTCTGCACCAAGCAGCGATCCCAGCACTAGCCTACACACACTAGAGATATTTACATTTATACCAAGCCAATTAATCTACAAACCTATACGTCTTTGGAGTGTTGGGGGAAACTGAAGATACGACCATACAGGCAACATGTCGCGGGGTGACCTCTCATGACCATAGGAGACTTCTCACGAGCACACAATCTGTATGGTCGTGAGAGATCTCCTATGGTCGTGAGAGGTCTCCAAAGAGTCGTAGCTTCTTTCTGGTCGCAGCTGAATTTTCAACATGTTGAAAATTTCGGCGACCTATCACGGGTGCGGCAGTTGCCTGTAAAGGTCGCGTAAGTGCGACAGGCCCTTAAGGCAGCAACTCTACTGCTGCGCCACCGTGCCGCCTGTGTCTCTCTCACACTGCTGATGTGATCTAAGGTGCTGAGATATTGCAGTGTTTTTTAGCATTTATGCTTTTAATGTTGATCACCTTAAACAAATTTACCGATTATTCTTCCTGAACTTGGACATGACCTTATACAGATGGTTAACAGTTAATTGCAGTTGGGCATTGAGAGAATGTTAGCTTATGTGGTTTATAAATACAATCTTAACTGCAGGAGCATGCAAGGCTTCATTGTTGGATCAGGTGGAATGAACCTGGAGCTCTGGGATAAATATGACGGGCCATGATGCTATCGCAAAACTCCATGGGGACAGTGGTATTGTAATTAGTTAAGGCAAACACTCAAGGCATCTGGTTAGCACATGTGTTCTTTGTGCATTACTGATGTTATTGAGGTCCCCTGTGACATCTTGGGATGAACTTAAAGTGCAACAGTTCAAGCAGTAGCAACCTTGACAGTCACTGGGAATGTTCCACCTGATCAGAGGTGGCTTGCAATAGGTGACTTTCATAGCCTCTCCCTGGTGAATCTTCATTCAGCCATCCATAGACTTTTTCTCAGATAGTCCCAGCAAGTGCAACTTTCTCATCTATACAATTAGGAATGCAATCACAGATGTTCAGACTCCTCCTCACATGTTGTCTGATATGAAAGGCATGCCCTTCCAATGTTTTCTCCATGGAGTTAAATAAAGAGTGATTCCTACAGGAGCATTTTTCTTTAGGTTCTGTACTACAGTTGGTTTTGGTTGGTTTAAATCCCTTCACATTAAAAGACCTGACATTAAGATGGAATACACAGAGGGGCAATGAATATGTTGCCTCAGGTGTTAATTCATCCAGAGAGTTGTGAATCTGTGGATTTGAAATTGGAAGACTAAAATGAATGAAAAATGTAACATACGAAAATCAAATATGATTCTCCTTTAAAAACACTTCATGTGGAAAGTGATATTTTTGTTTACATAACCACATCTTCTGCTCCCCGTAAACCTGCTCATTGTGTGACATCTGGAGATATGGAATAGTGAGCTTGTTTTGCTGGCAGCTTCAAGTTGACACCTCCTCCTGCTGCTTCAGAAATATATAAATATAGCCAACAGATGTATTTTGGTGTTGTAGTGTAGAGCTGAACAGTTACAAATGATCACAGGCAGGGAATAAGAACTGGTAGTCAATTTCACGTGATACAACGGGACAGCTCCAATTTGGCAGTGAAAAAAATCATGCATACTACATTTTACAACCATATTCATAGACAGACAGACAGACAGACAGACAGACAGACAGACAGACAGACAGACAGACAGACAGACAGATAGATAGATAGATAGATAGATAGATAGATAGATAGATAGATAGATAGATAGATAGATAGATAGATAGATAGATAGATAGATAGATAGATAGATAGATAGATAGATTTGAGAAAGTAATGGGTTAAAAGGAACTGCAGACTGTTATTTACATGTCAGTGTTTTCTTGAATAAACGATTCAGTTAATTCTCGGTGTAAGGTAATTGCATGCGATTTGGTGAAGCCTATCATCTAACCTTGCTAGATAAATGATAGAGCCCAATCCTATGAACCTCGCTGACAATGGATCGTTCAATATCAAATTTATAGAACTCTTTTTAAATTAATTCATATCAAAGTTCCCAATCTCATTTTCTTCATTATTTAAGAAAGGATATGCTTGTGATGCAAGAAGTTTGTTTGCTGGATAAACTGCCACGATGAAGGGATCATCTTAGGAGGATGGCGTCAACGATTAAGCCTGCACTGTCTTGAGTTGAGAAGATTGAGAAGCACCCTTTTGAAACACATACAACAGCTAGGCATCTTATCAGCAGGGGTAGACACAAAATGCTGGAGTAACTCAGCGGGACAGGCAGCATCTCTGGAGAGAAGGAATGGGTGACGTTTCGGGTCGAGACCCTTCTTCAGACTTTATCAACAGGGATGTTAGGAGGATGTTTCACCTTTTATCAGCAGCCACTGAACATTGTCTGATGAGTCAACCTATAAGATTGATATGGAGAGAAATTTCTTCTCATAGGAGGCCCTAGATTTCTCTACCCAGAGAGCTGTGGACACTGAGTCAGTAAATATATTCATAACATTTTAGCATGCTGGAGGACTCAACTGTTTTTGGGATTAGGTAGGAAAGTAAAGTTGAGGCAATGATTTGATCACCCATGATCTTCTAGATGGACAGAACCTCTACTTTCTCCTATTCTCTATGTTATTGTCTAAATGGATTCTACCTATCTTGTACTGAGAAGGGCTTACATATGGGAGGATTATATTTTGGTTTCTACAGTACACCACCCAAATGAACTTTTACAAAACCAACAGTAACAGGGTAGGTGTTCCAGGTACTAGAACATCATCTTGGCGTCAATGTAGGAGGACAGGGAACTGAATCACCCCACCGCAATCGGAGACTACCATCGGACTATCTTTGATCAGACTTTACTGGCTTTACCTTGCACTAAACGTTATTCCCTTATTCCTACACATCCTCTGTTCTGGACTTTATAAACTCCACCATCAATGGTGTCACCTCCCTCAAACAGGTGACCATATTCCCGAATCAGAAGCCATGGATGAACAGCGAGGTCAGGCTACTGCTGAAAGCACGGGACACCGCTTTCAGGTCAGGCGATGCTTGAGCCTACAGTTCAGCCAGGGCTAACCTGAAGAGGGGCATCAAGAAGGCCAAGCACTGCCATAAGCTCAGGATTGAGGAGCACTTCAACAACAACTCCGACCCCCGACGCATGTGGCAAGGCATCCAGGCCATCACGGACTACAGACCCTCCAACACCACCCCCACATCCAGCGACGCCTCCTTCCTTGAGGAGCTTAACCACTTCTATGGCCGCTTCGACAGGGACAATCTAGAGACAGCCATCAAGGCTGTGCTACCTGCCGATCACCAACCCCTCACACTCACCCCCTACGACGTATTTGTGGCACTGAGTAGGACTAATGCATGTAAAGCTGCTGGCCCTGACGGCATCCCCGGGCGCGTGCTCAGGGCCTGTGCTGCGCAGCTGACAGACGTCTGGACTGACATCTTCAACCTGTCACTTGCCCAAGCAGTTGTCCCCACGTGCCTTAAAACCACCTCCATCGTGCCAGTGCCAAAATACTCTACTGCGGCAAGCCTCAACGACTTCCGCCCAGTTGCACTTACCCCCATCATCACCAAGTGCTTCGAGAGGCTGGTCCTGGCACACCTCAAAAGCTGCCTACCCCCCACACTGGATCCCTATCAGTTTGCCTACTGCAAGAACAGGAGTACGGAGGATGCCATCTCAACGGCACTTCACTCCGCCCTCTCCCACCTCGACAACAGAGACACTTACGTAAGAATGCTGTTCATCGATTACAGCTCAGCATTCAACACCATTATACCATCAAAACTGATCACCAAACTCAGTAACCTGGGCATCGACCCCTCCCTCTGCAACTGGATACTGGACTTTCTAACCAACAGGCCCCAGTCTGTTAGGTTAGACAAGCACACCTCTTCAACCCTCACCCTGAACACCGGCGTTCCACAGGGCTGTGTGCTGAGCCCCCTCCTCTACTCCCTCTTCACCTATGACTGCACACCTGTACAGTGGTACTAACACCATCATCAAGTATGCAGATGATACAACGGTGATTGGCCTCATCAGCAACAACGATGAGTCGGCCTACAGGGAGGAGGTCCAGCACTTAGCAGCATGGTGCGCGGACAACAACCTGGCCCTTAACTCCAAGAAGACCAAGGAGCTCATTGTAGACTTCAGGAAGTCCAGGGGCGGCATGCACACCCCCATCCACATTAACGGGACGGAGGTGGAACGTGTTTCTAGCTTCAGGTTCCTGGGAGTCAACATCTCCGATGACCTCTCTTGGACCCACAATACCTCAACTCTGATCAAGAAGGCTCACCAGCGTCTCTTCTTCCTGAGGAGACTGAAGAAGGTCCATCTGTCTCCTCAGATCCTGGTGAACTTCTACCGCTGCACCATCGAGAGCATCCTTACCAACTGCATCACAGTATGGTATGGCAACTGCTCTGTCTCCGACCGGAAGGCATTGCAGAGCGTGGTGAAAATTGCCCAACGCATCACCGGTTCCTCGCTCCCCTCCATTGAGTCTGTCCAAAGCAAGCGTTGTCTGCGGAGGGCGCTCAGCATCGCCAAGGACTGCTCTCACCCCAACCATGGACTGTTTACCCTCCTACCATCCGGGAGGCGCTACAGGTCTCTCCGTTGCCGAACCAGCAGGTCCAGGAACAGCTTCTTCCCGGCGGCTGTCACTCTACTCAACAACGTACCTCGGTGACTGCCAATCACCCCCCCCCCCCCCCGGACACTTATTATCACTTATTATTATTTATTCAAATCATTTGCTATGTCGCTCTTCCAGGGAGATGCTAAATGCATTTTGTTGTCCCTGTATTGTACACTGACAATGACAATTAAAATTGAATCTGAATCTGAATCTGATTCCCTTATCGTGTATCTGCATACTGTGAATGGCTGGATTGTAATCATGTATTGTCTTTCGGTTGACTGGTTAGTATGCAACAAAAGCTTCTCACTGTACCTCGGTACACATGACAATAAACTACACTGAAAGGGAGTGCCAGACTGTCAGGGATGGGGGTCTTTGACATGTCAATGCAAAGTGTTGTCGGTTGGCTGAGAAGGAATGCTGAAGATCTAATGGTTCTAGAGCAGTGTCCTCTCTCAATCTTCTCTGTGACCTTAATGCCTCACCAACTACACAGAGAAAGGCCACTCACCTCACGTACTTGTTCCACATGAAGGATACCCAATGCTGGAGAAACTCAGCGGGTCAGGCAGCATCTCTGACCCAGTCTGAAGAAGGGTCGAGCCCAAAACGTCACCTATTCCTTTTCCCCAGAGATGCTGCCTGACCCACCGAGTTACTCCACCATTTTGTGCATATTTTCGGTGTAAACCAGCATCTGCAGTTCCTTCCTACACATGTTCCCGACAGATGTTGGCTGACCCGCTGAGTTACTCCAGCACTTTGCGTCTTATTTTTGTATACCAGCACCTGCAGTTCCCGGTTTCTACTTTTCCATCTTCGAAAGACTATTAATTTAGACAAGAAAGCTCGGGGGGCTTAAAATTTAAATCTTGTTTGGCTGTCAGAATATTCTGTTGGCCAGCAGTCCAACAAAAGTCCTGGCACTAAGTTCATGATTAGGTAACATATTGTCAGATTCAGATTCAGATTCAGATTCAAACTTTATTGTCATTATGCAGTGTACAGTACAGAGACAACGAAATGCAGTTAGCATCTCCCCAGAAGAGCGAACATAGAATATTATTTGATACCACTTTAGTGTAATTCGCTTAAAAAAAACGTGAGGTATGAATAAGCGACTTGTGATACTAAGAGGATTTGTGTTTTAATAAAGGAGGCACTGCAACTTTACCTGATGAACACGGCTCTTTGGGCGTTTAAGAGATCTCCCGCGGGACAGTGGGGGTGGGATCGCTCTTATTCTGTGCGAGAGGGCTGATCTATGTTAGTGCTGTCTATGATATAAGTGTTCGTTGTCGAGCGGTACAACTTCAGCCGGGATCCACTCCAGCACACATCGCCGCCCAGTCTTCCTTCGGTTCTGGGCTAAGGTATCGGGGTTACTACAACACGAGTCAGAGGGGGCTGTTCAATCAATGGTTTTGCAACGTGAAGTGGGGACGGGGGCGGTGTAGTCAGGGGTGTTAGCGGTGTAGCTCCATCCGAATGAAATATTATCCCTTTTTCCCACAATGTTGTACTCGTCTTGAATGAAATCGCGGTCTTGTGGGAATGGCGAGAATTGGGAGGATATCAGGCTAAATTAATGGAATTCCCCAGGAAATGAAGAAAACTGCCTTATTTTGTAGATGTGACATTGTATTGAGGAATGAGAAATTAGTTGGTTTATAAGATTGTGGATTTAGTTGCTGTCCCACTGTTCATTCATATGGATAGATTGAAGATGGTCTGCAGATGGTAATTTGACTGTGCGGATGGACTAGTAGAACTGAGGTCCTTGTGAAAAGGGGGGTGGGGGCTTCCAAAAGGGATATCAAAATCGTGTTAGCTCTATCGGGAGAAATGCAGGAGGTGGTGAATTCGCAGATCCTGAGTGAAGCGGTGTCATTTTCATTGGAAGATGATGGAAGCGTAAAGGCAAAGTCGTGTGATATGTTCACAGACGGTGGTGGGCGAGAACCAGCGAGTTAACAACGCGATTGCAAAGAGCGAGCGGCGGGTGCTGTGTGCAAGAGGCCGGTGGCAACGGACCGGTATTGTCAACAAATTAGAAGACAGACACAAAATGCGGGAGTAACTCTGCGGGACAGGTAGCCTCGCCGGAGAAAATGAATGGGTAACGTTTCGGGTCTAGACCCTTCTTCAAACCAAAGATCCTATAGCGAGCTATATGCTTTAAACTAAGCAGCATAGGATGAAATGTATCCTCAGCAGCGCTGTGCGTGGCCGTGGTCCATTCGCTGTTTAGCTGTATCCGTCTTCTGCGGTTTGAGTCTCGAGTACCCAATTTGGAAAAACTGAGTTTTGTTTAGGAACCGCACTCGGAGATTCTCAGCAGAAGTGCTCTCTTCTCCAGACAGAGTATCGACTCTGAAGATAGACGCAAAATGCTGAGTTACTCCAGCATTTTGTGGTTATCGTCGGTGTAAACCCGGCATCTGCAGTTTCTTCCTACTTAATTTACTGTGACCACTGAGTTACCACAGCATTTTGTGTCCCGCTGAGATACTCCAGCGTTTTGTGTCGATCTACGGTAGGGGGGTTTTCGGGTTGATAGTGGAAGCCCAAAGCTTAGCACGCTGGAGCATCGGCTGTACACGGCCTCTCTGGTATGGTTAAAGAGGGTGATGTTTGGGCGAAACGGTGGCGTTCTCTTATATGAAGGTTCAGACTGCAGAAACGTGCAAAGTGCTTGGACGACGCAGCTAACAAAAAATCCAGCAAACGCAATATTTGTGACTGTGTATTGGAGGATGATACCTGTAGGAGTGGTTGCTGCCACTGAAGTCTTATTCATTAGGACGAGGAATTGAGTTTGCAAACCTTGCTCGCATTCATTCAGGCTTTAAGAGGTCTGTCTCTCTTGTGCTGCAGGCTCGTATCCAGGCGGCACCATGCAACTGTTGTACCTGACTTTGCTGCTCGCTGCCTATTGTTCTCTTGCTGCAACAGTCGAGTGGGGTTTTTGTAAAGACTATCCCGTTCAAGAAAACTTCACCATGGCTCAGGTTAGTGGCAACGCACATCTCGGTTTTCTATTATTTTGCGTCGTATACGGGAACACTCCATATAATAATTTCTGGCCATTGGTTTAGAAAATGATATCAACAAGGTTGGGTTTCGGCTGTTCAACGTGTATCGTTTGAAGCGTTTAGTTAACACACTCCTGCTGCTGCGGTAGTTTTGAGCACTGGCGATGTCAAGTCAAGTCACATTTATTTATATAGCACATTTAAAAAACAACTCTCGTTGGCCAAAGTGCTTTACATTTGTTATAAGAATAGTATAAACAAACAAACTACATACATGTATACATATAACCCTCGCTCAGTGGACGTCAGGAAAGGCTTGGGAATATAGATAAGTTTTAGTCTTGACTGAATATAGATAAGATAGTCTTGACTTAAAGGAGTCGATGGAGGGGGCAGTTCTGATGGGAAGGGGGATGCTGTTCCACAGTCTAGGAGCTGCAACCGCAAAGGCGCGATCGCCCCTAAGCTTATGCCTAGACCACGGGATATTCAGCAGCCCCAAGTCGGCCGATCTGAGGGACCTGGAGGTGGAATGGTGGGTGAGAAGACTTTTAATATAGGAGGGGGCAAGCCCATTGAGGGCTTTGTAGACATAGAGGAGGGTCTTGAAATGTATACGGAACCGCACAGGGAGCCAGTGGAGAAAGGCCAGGATCGGGGTGATTCGGGTGCCAGTCAGGAGTCTCGCTGCGGTGTTTTGGACCAGTTGCAGGCGGGACAGGGAAGATTGGCTGATGCCAGTGTAAAGAGAGTTGCAGTAATCTAGGCGGGAGGAGATAAATGTGTGGATGGTCTTTTCGAGGTCATCAAAGTGGAGGAATTGTTTTATTTTAGCTATCGTCCGAAGCTGAAAGAAGCTAGCTTTTACCACGGCATTGACTTGTTTGTCAAATTTCAGTGCTGAGTCAAATATCACACTGAGGTTTTTGACGTGAGGTTTGAGTAGTGGGGTAAGGCTTCCAAGGCTGTCGATGATGCAGTCATCTTGATAGAGCGTGGAAACAAACCCTACGGACCAACTTGTCCACGCCGACCAACATGCCCCATCTACACTAGTCCCACCTGCCCGCGCTTGGCTCATAACCCTTTAAACCTGTCCACGATACCTGTCCAAATGTCCCTCAATTGTCATGTTAGTACACCGTTGCCATATTATCTGACCACATCACATGACATTTCCTTTTAATAGGATGGATTAATTTCCCTTTCACCAATTCAATATTCTGTCACAATCTAGCACACTAAATGTTACTGTACCATCCAGAACGTTTTTGCAATGTTAATAGAATTTCAGAAGCTATTAAACAAGTATTTGCCTATAAAGACTGTTAGCTCAGCATTATTCTAAATCTTAACCTGCTGTTCATTTTATTTCTATTTTGGAAGATCAATGGTTTTGACACCTTTCTATGCCAAATAGAGAGAGTATTAGTATTACCATCCAAAACATGGCATATCCATAGATTTAAGATGCCAATTAAATGTTTTATTATTTTTTTTATCATTTGTTTATCCATGAATATGCCACAAAGAGGAAAGGCACTGGATCATTATTTTATGAGTAGGGGCGGCACACGGTATAGTTGCTGCCTGACAGCTCCAGAGACCTGGGTTTGATCTTGACCACGGGTACTGTCTGTACGGAGTTTGTACGTTCTCCCTGTGACCGCGTGGGTTTTCTCTGGGTGCTCCTATTCCCTCACACACTCCAAATACATACTGGTTTGTAGGTTAACTGGCTTCGATGAAAATTGTAAATTGCCCCTAGCGTGCAAGTGTACGGGGATCGCTGGTCGGCGCGGACTTGGTAGGCCAACGGGCCTGTTTCCGCACTGTACCTTTGTATCTTTTTACAGTCTTTAAAACCTGTGACCATGATGTGGTGGAAGACGTTGTATGCGGCCAAACTCATCCCGTATATCTTCCAACACAATAAAGTTGCTTGCTATGGTTACACCGTACAATTTATTGTAAAGTCATCACTACACCACCAGTGAACTACTTCACTTAATATTTTATTTCCATATATATTTTGTAATGCATTCTCAGTGCTGATTCACCTGTGTGTCCATGCTACATTTGTGTGCACTCATTTATTTGCCTTTCATTTCCCAGTATTTGGGAACATGGTATGAAATTGAACAAACCGACTCTGAGAAGGGAAACAGATGCCTCATGGAACAATACATTGTGAATAAAGATAATAAGGTGGAACTTCTGACACAGATTGTTCAGTAAGTACTGCTGAAATACCTTTTAAATTGCAGCAAAATATTTGAAATATTTATCTTGTGCGTCAACAGATATATAAATGAGTTTTTACTCAGTGATCTGAATAAGTTTCTAATGTTTTTTTAAATTTCTAAACTTACATTTAATTTAATAGAAGAATTTCATTGTTCCGTTTTGGTATCCATGACAATAAGACATTCTTGACACTTAATTTATATCAGTTCAACTATTCCAGATCAACTATTAGTTTCTATCTTTCCGATCCTTCATAGTGTGTCTATTGCATCAACCAGGAATCTAATACAATTCTAATGTAATCTAATATAATTGGATAAACATTTGTTCTGTTTGCAGTGAGCACAAAGGAGGCCCCAAACACAAGTATTACTGTATATTATTTGTTCAGTCACAATGTATCATCTCTCACTGAGTAACTCTCAGGCCTGTTTGCTATTTCTTTGACCCAATTCTTCCATGTTATGAATATCCTGAGCAGTTTCTTTCAGACTCTTATAAGATAAACTATACATCCTGTTTAGATTCTTTATCAATATCCAAATAATTGAGAAGTACGGTAAAAATAATTGGACTTGGATCAACATTACTTCCAAATATATTTATAATAATTTTCATAACAACCTTACTGTTTGTCCTACACCTTACAAACTGTTTTATAATATAGTGTGCGTTCATTCTCGTAATTCCACATTCTTATACCTTCTGACATAGTTTGCATTCTGATACACTGTAAAATATTTGTGTGAAGCTCAAGTAATACTGGAACTACCACAGTGCTCCTATCTTCCATCTCCATTATCTCAAAAGTGTGCTATACACGACCTCCCTTTGCAAAATTAGTGCTGCCATTGATTCTTTATTTGAATCCATGTACTTTCAACATTACAGGCTCTGAAATGTTCCTTGCCACAGGCACTAAGCCAACTGGCTTATCATTAGTTAGATCACCTTGACTCTCTTGTTAAAAATGGCTCCAACGCTCACGATACTGGTGCCCAAGCACATACCAAGCACAACAAAACATTGATATTTTATTTCTTGGGTCTACTTCTTGTGTGTTCTGAACCTCTTCATCCCACCATGCTGAAGGATCTACCAGCCACATCCCTGAACAATTTTGTCCAGAGTTTTTAATAATTTATTGTTGATTACAATTATCATTGTTCCCACCTCACTTAATAATTAACCACTTATCGATCACAGGTGTGATTGTTTAGCTGTTGATTGTCCTGATTTGTTTTACTTAATTATTCTCTCTCAACTTCCTTTCCCCAACTTCAGAATTGTCATGTGCGTGATGTTCAAATGACTCGACGTTTTTGCCACCTCCAATGGGATCCCACCACTGGCCACATCTTCCCATCTCCTCCCCTTTTGGCTTTCTGCAGAGACCGCTCCCTCCGTAACTCCCTGGTCAATTCGTCCCTTCCCACCCCTCCCCTGGTACTTTCCCTTGCAACCGCAGGAAGTGCTACACTTGTCGCTTTACCTCCCCCCTTGTCTCCATCCAAGGACCTAAACAGTCTTTCCAGGTGCGTCAGAGGTTCACCTGCACCTCCTCTAACCTCATCTATTGCATCCGCTGCTCGAGGTGTCAGCTGCTCTACATCGGTGAGACCAAGCGTAGGCTTGGTGATCGCTTCGCCCAACACCTTTGCACAGTTCGCAATAAACAACCTGATCTCCCGGTGGCTCAGCAACTCTGCCTCCCATTCTGAATCTGACCTTTCTGTCCTGGGCCTCCTCCATGGCCAGAGTGAGTCCCACCATAAATTGGAGGAGCAGCACCTCATATTTCACTTGGGTAGTTTACACCCCAGCGGTATGAACATTGACTTCTCCAATTTCACATAGTCCTTGCTTCCTCCCTCCTTCCTCTCCCCTTCCCAGCTCTCCTACAGCCCACTGTCTCCGCCTCTTCCTTTCTTCTTCCCGCCCCCACCACCCCCACATCAGCCTGAAGAAGGGTCTCGACCCAAAACGTCACCTATTCTTTTGCTCCATAGATGCTGACTCACCCGCTGAGTTTCGCCAGCATTTTTGTCTACCTTGGCCTTCAGTTTTTAATTGGTTCCGGGGGAGGGTGTGGGAATTACTTGTAAATCATTCATTCTAATCCTTAATTTCCATTTCTTTGCAAATTCACTGATGATTTTTGCTCTTGTGTGGAGGAACAATGCCTCATATTTCGCTTGGGCAGTTTACATGGCATGAAAATGGATTTATTTAACTTTATAACCCTTGCATTCCCTCTCTCTCCGTCCCTCCCCCACCCTAGTCCTCTTGCTAATTTTACCATTGGTATTCCTTCATTATCACCTCATCATCAGCCAACAATGGACCATTGTGGGCTCTACCTTTCCAGGGTCATCAATGCAGGCTCTGCTTAGTTCTGCACCTTCCCATACCTCGTGTTCCCCTCCCTGACTCTCAGTCTGATGAAGGGCCTCGACAAGAAACATCATCTATTCCTTTTCTGCAGAGAAGCTGCCTGACCTGATGTTACACCAGCATTTTGTGTTCACCAATTTCTTAATTTCCCCAAACTCTTGCTTTTTTATATTATATTATTTGTACTTATTTTTATTATTTTATTCAAGATGTTAAATATCATTAGTTCACAAGCCTGTACTGTAGAATACATTCACACACAATTAATTCATCTATTTGTTTCTCATTATCAGCATCTGTACCTACATAGGCCTTATATTGCTAAATCAAAGAGACCAAGATTTCCATAATTATTTACCTCCTCAATATCCCAATGAGTTAAAGCCAATTTAAAGTGGCCTAATAAATGTATTATTGCTACTCTAATCTAACTGTAAACCTTCTTTCCTGGTGTTTAATGTATGTACTAATGTAAACAAGGTTGCATTTTCTAATTTAAAAAAATGCATCCATGGTTACATTGGTAGATATTTATACTCAGTATCCTTTCCCCACGCTTGTCTAAACCAATCTTTCCTACCATGTGTTGGTGTGGTAGATGACGATATATACAACATTTCTCCTGACCAAAAAAGTAGGTTGGCATGGTGGCGCAGTGGTAGAGTTGCTGCCTTATGCCCCTGCCCCACTTAGGAAACCTGAACGTAAACCTCTGGAGGCTTTGCGCCCCACCCAAGGTTTCCGTGCAGTTCCCGGAGGTTGCAGGTGGTTGCCGGGGGTTGCAGGTAGTGGAAGCAGGTAGGGAGACTGACAAAAACCTCCGGGAACCGCACGGAAACCTTGGGTGGGGCGCAAAGTCTCCAGAGGTTTCTGTTCAGGTTTCCTAAGTGGGACAGGGGCATTACTACACCAGAGACCCGGGTTCGATCCTGAGTACGGGTACGGTCTGTACGGAGTTGGTACGTTCTCCCCATGACCGAGTGGGTTTTCCCTGGGTGCTCCGGTTACCTCCCACACTCCAAAGACGTACAGGTTTGTAGGTTAATTGGCTTTGGTGAAAATTGTAAATTGTCCCTTGTGTGTAGGATAGTTTATGGGGATTGCTGGTCGGCGTGCATTTGGTGGGCCAAAGAGCCTATTTCTGCACTGTATCACTGAACTAAACTAATTGTCCCTACCTTCCCAACCCCTGAATGCAACTCGTGAGTAAGTCTACTGCCTACAAACATTGAACACGGCTTCAGTTACTCTTTTCATATCAACATTATTCTCATTTGTGCAGAGATGATGGTTCTGTGGAAATTCATGAAGGAGAAATACTTTACGAATCACAAATCAAGAATCCTGCTAAATTTCACTTCAGAATTTCATCAGGTAAGTATGTGAAAAATATTTGATGTTGCTTTCTACCTGATTTGTAAGCATGATTTGTTTTGAAAAGCCCATATTAGAATTAAATATTTGTACAGCATGGAAACAGGTTATTCGGACCAACATATCCAGGCCGACCGGTGGGCACCCTTTTGTGTTAACCTCATTGCCCAGTATTTGGTGCATAGCCCCCTATGCCTAGGGGCTTTAATTGTTCATCTTGATGCTTCTTAAATGCTGTCAGAGGCCCAGCTTCAATCATTCACAGTCAGTGCATTCTAGCCAATCGCCTCTCTCTGGTGAAGAATATCTTACTCTTAACTCATAAAAGGTGCGGCACAATGGTGCAGTGGTAGAGTAGCTGCCTTACAGCGCCGGAGACTAGGGTTTGAACCTGACTACGGGTGCTGTCTGTATGGGTTTAGTACGTTCTCCCCGGGTGCTCCAGTTTCCTCCAACATTCCAAAGTCACATTGGTTTATAGGTCAATTGGCTTTGGTGAATTGCCCCTAGTGTGTTGGATAGCGTTAGCGTATGGGATCACAGGTTGGCACCAACTCTGGGCCAAAGGGCCTGTTTCTCTAAACTAAACTAAAACCCTCTGAATTACTTCCCTCATATCCTCAACCTCTAGTTCTATCACGCGCTCATGGGGAAACGTTCCCTGCAGTCTCGCCTATCCCTACCCTTCATCACTTTGTATACCTCAATCATATCCCCTTTTTAACATCCTGTGTGCTGGGGAGAACAGACCCAACTCTCCTCATACTGAAATGCTCCATTTCATCCTAACATCCTGGCAAATTTTCTGCATCAAGGTCCTCGTCTATAATTTTCACTGAGCGTGTGGATATTCTGCTGAAGTTATGTCTGTTCATTTGTTAAGAACTCATTGCTGTTAGTGTGATCTGTGAATTTAAGCTTGGTTCCACAAGTATTCAGACTGCCACACCAATGCATTACTGAGTGAGTGCTAAAATGTTAGAGGGTCTTGTCTTTTGGGTAAATGGAGACATATTCTTTCACACAGAAAGCAAAATAAGCTAATTCTAATGCTAATGGTAGTTGGTATGGCAATGGTGGGCTGACGTGCTTGTTTCATTGCCAGATGACTCCTGGTGGGAAGAGCCAGAATCTAGTTTATAATAATTTGGGGGACTGCAGACAGAAAGGGCAGAGAACAAACATTCAGTACTTCGATCTATGAATTTTTCCGATGTCATTACCGTCAGTCGTATTCCCTGACATTATGGAAATGCATGGCTTGTGTTTGTGACTAAATATTTGTTTTATTAATTCAACAGAATTTGAGCGGTTTGGACTCATGGGACCGGAACCAAGTAGTAAGTTGGAGTAATACTTACATTATATGCTGATGAAATCAGATTCTATCTTGAAACACGACTGTCATAGAATGGTGACCAAGATGCCCTATCTAAGCTAGTCCTATTTGCTTACATTTGGCTCATATCCCTCGAAACCTATCCATATACCTGTCCAAATATCTTTAAAATGTTGTTATTGTACCAGTTTCAACTATTTCCACTGACAAATTGTTCCATCTGCCTACCATCCTGTGTGTAAAAAAGTTGCCCCATGGGCTCCTATTAAATCTTTCCCATCAGTCAAAACCTATGCCCTCTAGTTTTTGATTACTCTACCCTCAGAGAAAAAGGTGATGAACATTCACCCGATGTATACACTTGGATGTGGAGGTCAGAGTGTAGTAGAGAAAAAAACTGTCCAGCAATCAATAGGTTGAGACCACATTCGCCAAATGAAAGAGGTGTTTCATTTAAAAAAAAAGCATAAAGCGCTGGAGTAACTCAGTGGGTCAGGCAGCATCTGTGGAGAACATGGGTAGATGATGTTTCGGGATTAATATGTGGTCACAGACTCTGTGCTTAGCCTTCCTGATGGTGATGAGACAATATCCGATTTGTTATTTAATCATAACCCTACCATCATTTGTGTCTTTCCTGCTCGCATTCTCCTTTCTGTATTTCCATACTTGCTTTATATGGTTTACAGTTCTGACACCTTCTACTTCTGCTGAAAGTCATTGACCTGAAACCTCAACACTATTTCCCCCATCATGGATGCTGGCTGCTTCATGGTGTATTTTCACCTTTTCCATTGTTATCCCTCATTTTTGCATTATTTCTCTTTGTAATGTCTTCTTTGATTCAAGCTATCTATGTCTCCATTGGGAGTGTACAATTAACCTTATTGCGTATGCTGTATGCCATAATGCTACATGTCAACTGAGTTCCTCCTGCTTTTTGTTTTCTTGGGTTTTAATAGTAAACACAACCAAACTAATTCTGGATGTGTCTCAACAGGTACAACAGGGATAAAAAGCATTTGCAATTCCTGCTACATTTGTAGATGTGCATGATTTATTTTTCGATATCAACTATGATATCGCAGAATTAAGTCCTGCAATGCACAGGATCGTTCTCGAAGGAAGTGGAGCTCGCAGAAGTAGATCTATACAATTAAGAATCCTTGTGCAGTCTGCACTCCCCATGAATGGGAAACAGCAATATGATTTTTGAAACAGAAACAGAAAACAGAAACAGAAAATGGCAGCACGTCAGGCAGCATCTGTGGAAATAAAAACAATTGACATTTCGGGTCAAAGATCCCGAGGAAGGGTCTTTGAACTAAAATCTTCACTGTTTCTCTTTCCACAGGTATAGCCTAACCAGTTAGATCTTTCCTACATTTTTTGCTTTTATTTCTGATTTCCAATAGGTGCATTTTTTTCGATTTTCAACAATATAAATTAATTCCTTAAAGACAGGTCACAATATTTAATTTTGCTAACCTCAAACCTTGTTAGTTTTGCATTCCTGACAAAGTTCACTGAAAGACCAAATTTCCTTCAGAATTACTCTTGTCAGATTGGCTTGTTATTTTTATAATGTTCCTTGCTTTACAAGTGTGACTTCTAACAGACAGTTTATAACTATTTGGTGTTGCTGAGACAATTCCTCCACAGATGGGAAATTATCTTGTTCAAAAGGGAACTGCAGATGCTGGAATATCGAAGGTACACAAAATTGCTGGGGGAACTCAGCGGGTGCAGCAGCATCTATGGAGCGAAGGAAATAGGCGACGTTTCGGGCCGAAACCCTTCTTCAGACTGATAGGGGGTGGGGAAAGAAAGAAGGACAAAGGGAGGAGGAGGAGGAGCCCGAGGGCGGGCGGATGGGAGGAGACAGCTAGAGGGTGAAGGAAGGGGAGGGGGGGAGGGGACAGCACGGGCTAGCCAAATTGGGAGAATTCAATGTTGATGCCAAGGGGACGCAAGGACCCCAGACGGAATATGAGGTGCTGTTCCTCCAATTTCCGCTGGTGCTCACTCTGGCAATGGAGGAGACCCAGGACAGAGAGGTCGGATTGGGAATGGGAGGGGGAGTTGAAGTGCTGAGCCACCGGGAGCTCAGTCCGCAATAACCTACCTGATCTCCCGGTGGCTCAGCACTTCAACTCCCCCTCCCATTCCCAATCCGACCTCTCTGTCCTGGGTCTCCTCCATTGCCAGAGTGAGCACCAGCGGAAATTGGAGGAACAGCACCTCATATTCCGTCTGGGGTCCTTGCGTCCCCTTGGCATCAACATTGAATTCTCCCAATTTGGCTAGCCCGTGCTGTCCCCTCCCCCCCTCCCCTTCCTTCACCCTCTAGCTGTCTCCTCCCATCCGCCCGCCCTCGGGCTCCTCCTCCTCCTCCCTTTGTCCTTCTTTCTTTCCCCACCCCCTATCAGTCTGAAGAAGGGTTTCGGCCCGAAACGTCGCCTATTTCCTTCGCTCCATAGATGCTGCTGCACCCGCTGAGTTCCCCCAGCAATTTTGTGTACCTGGGAAATTATCTTGTTTTTTTCGCACATTATAACTGTTTCTTTTCTGTAACAATGTCACCAAGAATCCATCAGGGCCATCTCAAGAAGATAAAAGAGCAGATCGCCCGAGGTAGTGTTTGCATTAAGGGCCCGTCCCACTTGGGTGTCATTTGCGCGTCACTGCCGACGTCACCACGCACCATGCACGCGTAATGCGCACCATGCGCGTATCACGTGAGCGTCACGATGCACCGTCGTGTGTCGTGACGCGTAAATGAAGTCACGCAAATGACACCCAAGTGGGACAGGCCCTTTAGTAGCACATTAGCCAAAGCCAACAACCTTATATGAACCTGTAATATTGACAAGTATAGGAGAGCTTAAGATCTGGACATAGTCAAGGATCTGGTTGTTCTCAAATAGTCTAAATGTATCTGTTGAAGATATTTATTACATCTCTTATTCAGCAATTATGTCCTTGGATTTCTATTGTTTTTACAGCCATTATTACGTAACCATCCATTGAGAAAGCTGGCTTGGCTAGACTAATGTTGTGTACTTTCTGCTTTTTGCAGGCAGGTTCGTGATGAGATATTGGGTATTAGCCACTGACTACACAACGTACTCGCTTGTGTACTCATGCATTACTGCTTTGGGAATTACACACAGACATTATGTCTGGATTATGGGACGAGAACGATATTTATCAAAGAATGTTACTGACAACCTGCATGAACTACTGACCACAAATAATATCAAAGTTACACTTTTTCCAACTGATCAGAACAATTGTGAGATAAAATACTGAGAACTGTAAAAAAATGTAAACACTGTAATCATTATCAAAAATCAACGTCTTTACTTTATTCCACTGTTATTTACATTAGGATAACCAGGATTTTTACCATATCCACTGAGCGATGAGCTAAGTGCAATTTTTACATCCCTAAATTTATGAGTTGTAATGAACAACACTGAAATATGTCATAAATTTCAACATTATTCATATTAAAGTCAGTTCTCAAATTACAATCAGCTGGCATTAACAATTTATTCACAATTCTGTTAAAATGGTATGGAATAAGTAGAATGACTAACTTAGTTCTATTTATTCATGTGTGTATATATTTATATAATGGTATATGGACACACTGATCTGTTTTGTAGTCAATGCCTACTATGTTCTGTGGTGCTGAAGCAAACCAGGGACACATGACAATAAGTGTTCAAGAAGGAACTGCAGATGCTGGAAGATCGAAGGTACACAAAAATGCTGGAGAAACTCAGCGGGTGCAACAGCATCTATGGAGCGAAGGAAATAGGCGACGTTTCGGGGAGTTTCGGCCCAAAACGTCGCCTATTTCCTTCGCTCCATAGATGCTGTTGCACCCGCTGAGTTTCTCCAGCATTTTTGTGTACACATGACAATAAACTCACTTGACTTGACTTGACTTAGTAGTGCTGATGAGCGTGAAAGTTTCTTCATCATATACATTTGTGCACAAAAGCACGCTGACAAGCCCCCCAGTCATTATATTCCATTCTGCTCCACCATACCCAATTCATACTAATCTGGAAAGATCCTGAACAGAAACTTCTTGCACTAGTTTATTGACTTTAACGTCATTCTATCTCATGGTTTTCTAATTATCTGATTGTTCTTTGATGATTATATCAAACCATGTTTAATACTTTAGAAATGATTCTTGTTGAGTGTGTTGCTGCCATTGTACCTTCTGAAATATTTAGCACACAGTGGTATTTTCAGCAATAAAAATGCAAAACTACTGTTGTGTTTGTCTTCCCTTCCTTGTCCTCATGCTTTAAATGGGATGCTTTGTATTTCTTGTGTTCCTACGATGCGTTGAAACTTCACGTGCTTGGTGTGATATTCTTGCTTTAGAATTAGCAGAAAGAACTACATTGTGTGGTCTTTTGTCGATGGCTTTCCCCCCCCCCGTCTACAAGCTGCATGTTATGGGTATGATGAAGTACTTTCCTCTTGCTTTCAAGAAGCTCAAAACCTTCCAGAACAAAGCAGCCTGCTTGATTGGTACCTCGGGCACCAACTTATTCCTTCTAACATTGATGCACAATGGCTAAAGTGTGTACCTTTTATAGAATGTACTGCACTAACTATCCCAGAGTAACCCAACCGCATCTCTCAAACCTGTGAGCTTTGCCACTGAGAGAGACAAGTGCAGCAGGCTTATGGGAACATCTTTGCTTGGAGGTTCCTTTCACAAATGTCAAACCATCCTGAATTGGAAACATATTTGTAGAACTTAAACATTGCTGGGTGAAAATCCTGCAACTCTTTATTCAGTAGCACTGCTTAAGTAGCTTCACCAGAAGCACTGTAGCAACTAAAGGAGATGGCTCACTACCATCTTCTGAAAAATGATTAAGGATGGGCAGTAAACACTTGACAGTAATACACAAATCCTATTTCTCTCCTTAAATAGTGGAATCATGTTTTCTACTTCTAATCCACTGGATCAATTTTACAATTTGGATGGGAAGGGAATTGCTTGTCCATGATTGCTAATCCTTTTGAAAAATTGCTCTTGAAACAAATAAGATTGAAAACATTGCACATAAAAACATTGGTTAATCTAAAACTAAAACACAGAGAACACAAATAAAGGACAACTAAACAAAAATCATATCAAGGGGTTGTCCCACTGCAGCGAGTTTAGAAGAGTGTCTTCGACCTTCAAACACGAGGGCACTCGCATGGACAACATCGAGCTGGATCGACCGTCCGCGTTGCAACTGCGAGCTGGAACACACACACACACACACACACGCGCGCGCACACACACACACACACACACACACACACACACACACACACACACACACACACACACACACACACACACACACACACACACACACACACACACACACACACTCCTCTCCCACTATTTCATAGGTTCAGAATTAATAGGAGCAGAATTGGGCCATTCGGCCCATCAAGTTTTTTTTGCTTCCCATCAATCAATCTATTTTGTAGTGGCCCTTGCACATCTGCACTTTCTCTGTAGTTGTTACACTCTACTCTCGAGTTTTGTACTCTATTTATTTCCTTTTTTGCACTACCTGTTGTACTCATGAATGGTATGCTTACACTAATTTATGGTATGATCTGCCTGGGTAGCTCGCAAAACAATATGTTTCACTATATCTCAGTATATGTAACAATAATCTATATTACTAAAAGTCTGATCTTGACCATTTCCTGTTGTCCAGTAAATTGATTTTAGAAAAAACGCTGCCACTTACGGCTGTGATTTTTGACCACCTTGCTCAAGAGTCCCCCTCCGCTGCGCAGGACAAGAGGATTTTTCCCATCGATGAAAAATAAGAGAGTTATTAGTGTTTTAAAAATGTTGAGAATCTCTCTCCTCTCAATCATGCCATGAAGGCCACACCCCTTCTGGTGGGAGGGGGAGGGATTATAAAACCCAGAAGTGTGGGTGTGGCTCAGTCTCTGCAAGATGGGGGAGGGAGAGGTCATGACTCTGTCTGAGCTGTGAATCAACTGAACACACTGAATGTCTACTAAACAGTGAGTGTGGTTTTATGGTGGTTTTATGGTGGTTTCACCCTGCTTGGAAAGGTATTAAATTGTATTTGAATGTGGTGGCCTTGCACCCTGCATGAATTAGTATGAAACTGCATTTGAATGCGGTGGCCTTGCACCCTGCTTGAAGTGGTATGAAACTGCACTTGAATTTGCTAGCCTTGCACCCTGCTTGAAGTGGTATGAACCTGCACTTGAGTTTGGTGGCCTTGCACCCTGTTTGAAGTGGTAGGAAACTGCACTTGAATTTGGTGGCCTTGCACTCTGCTTGAAGTGGTATGAAACTGCACTTGAGTTTGGTGGACTTGGACCCTGCTTGAAGTGGTATGAACCTCGCTGACAATGGATCGTTCAATATCAAATTTATAGAACTCTTTTTAAATTAATTCATATCAAAGTTCCCAATCTCATTTTCTTCATTATTTAAGAAAGGATATGCTTGTGATGCAAGAAGTTTGTTTGCTGGATAAACTGCCACGATGAAGGGATCATCTTAGGAGGATGGCGTCAACGATTAAGCCTGCACTGTCTTGAGTTGAGAAGATTGAGAAGCACCCTTTTGAAACACATACAACAGCTAGGCATCTTATCAGCAGGGGTAGACACAAATGTTGGAGTAACTCAACGGGACAGGCAGCATCTCTGGAGAGAAGGAATGGGTGACGTTTCGGGTCGAGACCCTTCTTCAGACTTTATCAACAGGGATGTTAGGAGGATGTTTCACCTTTTATCAGCAGCCACTGAACATTGTCTGATGAGTCAACCTATAAGATTGAGATGGAGAGAAATTTCTTCTCATAGGAGGCCCTAGATTTCTCTACCCAGAGAGCTGTGGACACTGAGTCAGTAAATATATTCATAACATTTTTTGGGATTAGGTAGGAAAGTAAAGTTGAGGCAATGATTTGATCACCCATGATCTTCTAGATGGACAGAACCTCTACTTTCTCCTATTCTCTATGTTATTGTCTAAATGGATTCTACCTATCTTGTACTGAGAAGGGCTTACATATGGGAGGATTATATTTTGGTTTCAACAGTACCTCACCCAAATGAACTTTTACAAAACCAACAGTAACAGGGTAGGTGTTCCAGGTGCTAGAACATCATCTTGGCGTCAATGTAGGAGGACAGGGTACTGAATCACCCCACCTCAATCAGAGACTACCATCGGACTATCTTTGATCAGACTTTACTGGCTTTACCTTGCACTAAACGTCATTCCCTTATCGTGTATCTGCATACTGTGAATGGCTGGATTGTAATCATGTATTGTCTTTCGGCTGACTGGTTAGTATGCAACAAAAGCTTCTCACTGTACCTCGGTACACATGACAATAAACTACAGTGAAAGGGAGTGCCAGACTGTCAGGGATGGGGGTCTTTGAAATGTCAATGCAAAGTGTTGTTGGTTGGCTGAGAAGGAATGCTGAAGATCTAATGGTTCTAGAGCAGTGTCCTCTCTCAATCTTCTCTGTGACCTTAATGCCTCACCAACTACACAGAGAAAGGCCACTCGCCTCACGTACTTGTTCCACATGAAGGACACCCAATGCTGAAGAAACTCAGCGGGTCAGGCAGCATCTCTGACCCAGTCTGAAGAAGGGTCGCGCCCAAAACGTCACCTATTCCTTTCCCCCAGAGATGCTGCCTGACCCACCGAGTTACTCCACCATTTTGTGCCTATTTTCGGTGTAAACCAGCATCTGCAGTTCCTTCCTACACATGTTCCCGACAGATGTTGCCTGACCCGCTGAGTTACTCCAGCACTTTGCGTCTTATTTTTGTATACCAGCACCTGCAGTTCCCGGTTTCTACTTTTCCATCTTCGAAAGACTATTAATTTAGACAAGAAAGCTCGGGGGGCTTAAAATTTAAATCTTGTTTCGCTGTCAGAATATTCTGTTGGCCAGCAGTCCAACAAAAGTCCTGGCACTAAGTTCATGATTAGGTAACATATTGTCAGATTCAGATTCAGATTCAAACTTTATTGTCATTATGCAGTGTACAGTACAGAGACAACGGAATGCAGTTAGCATCTCCCCAGAAGAGCGAACATAGAATATTATTTGATACCACTTTAGTGTAATTCGCTTAAAAAAAACGTGAGGTATGAATAAGCGACCTGTGATACTAAGAGGATTTGTGTTTTAATAAAGGAGGCACTGCAACTTTACCTGATGAACACGGCTCTTTGGGCGTTTAAGAGATCTCCCGCGGGACAGGGGGGGTGGGATCGCTCTTATTCTGTGCGAGAGGGCTGATCTATGTTAGTGCTGTCTATGATATAAGTGTTCGTTGTCGAGCGGTACAACTTCAGCCGGGATCCACTCCAGCACACATCGCCGCCCAGTCTTCCTTCGGTTCTGGGCTAAGGTATCGGGGTTACTGCAACACGAGTCAGAGGGGGCTGTTCAATCAATGGTTTTGCAACGTGAAGTGGGGACGGGGGCGGTGTAGTCAGGGGTGTTAGCGGTGTAGCTCCATCCGAATGAAATATTATCCTTTTTTCCCACAATGTTGTACTCGTCTTGAATGGAATCGCGGTCTTGTGGGAATGGCGAGAATTGGGAGGATATCAGGCTAAATTAATGGAATTCCCCAGGAAATGAAGAAAACTGCCTTATTTTGTAGATGTGACATTGTATTGAGGAATGAGAAATTAGTTGGTTTATAAGATTGTGGATTTAGTTGCTGTCCCACTGTTCATTCATATGGATAGATTGATGATGGTCTGCAGATGGTAATTTGACTGTGCGGATGGACTAGTAGAACTGAGGTCCTTGTGAAAAGGGGGGTGGGGGCTTCCAAAAGGGATATCAAAATCGTGTTAGCTCTATCGGGAGAAATGCAGGAGGTGGTGAATTTGCAGATCCTGAGTGAAGCGGTGTCATTTTCATTGGAAGATGATGGAAGCGTAAAGGCAAAGTCGTGTGATATGTTCACAGACCGTGGTGAGCGAGAACCAGCGAGTTAACAACGCGATTGCAAAGAGCGAGCGGCGGGTGCTGTGTGCAAGAGGCCGGTGGCAACGGACCGGTATTGTCAACAAATTAGAAGACAGACACAAAATGCGGGAGTAACTCTGCGGGACAGGTAGCATCGCCGGAGAAAATGAATGGGTAACGTTTCGGGTCGAGACCCTTCTTCAAACCAAAGATCATATAGCGAGCTATATGCTTTAAACTAAGCAGCATAGGATGAAATGTATCCTCAGCAGCGCTGTGCGTGGCCGTGGTCCATTCGCTGTTTAGCTGTATCCGTCTTCTGCGGTTTGAGTCTCGAGTACCCAATTTGGAAAAACTGAGTTTTGTTTAGGAACCGCACTCGGAGATTCTCAGCAGAAGTGCTCTCTTCTCCAGACAGAGTATCGACTCTGAAGATAGACGCAAAATGCTGAGTTACTCCAGCATTTTGTGGCTATCGTCGGTGTAAACCCGGCATCTGCAGTTTCTTCCTACTTAATTTACTGTGACCACTGAGTTACCACAGCATTTTGTGTCCCGCTGAGATACTCCAGCGTTTTGTGTCGATCTACGGTAGGGGTTTTTTCGGGTTGATAGTGGAAGCCCAAAGCTTAGCACGCTGGAGCATCGGCTAAAGGTTATCGATCTTAAAATCGGAAAGCATTGAAAATTAATCAGATTCATTCCAATCGGCTGTACACGGCCTCTCTGGTATGGTTAAAGAGGGTGATGTTTGGGCGAAACGGTGGCGTTATCTTATATGAAGGTTCAGACTGCAGAAACGTGCAAAGTGCTTGGACGACGCAGCTAACAAAAAACCCAGCAAGCGCAATATTTGTGACTGTGTATTGGAGGATGATACCTGTAGGAGTGGTTGCTGCCACTGAAGTCTTATTCATTAGGACGAGGAATTGAGTTTGCAAACCTTGCTCGCATTCATTCAGGCTTTAAGAGGTCTGTCTCTCTTGTGCTGCAGGCTCGTATCCAGGCGGCACCATGCAACTGTTGTACCTGACTTTGCTGCTCGCTGCCCATTGTTCCCTTGCTGCAACAGTCGAGTGGGGTTTTTGTAAAGACTATCCCGTTCAAGAAAACTTCACGATGGCTCAGGTTAGTGGCAACGTACATCTCGGTTTTCTATTATTTTGCGTCGTATACGGGAACACTCCATATAATAATTTCTGGCCATTGGTTTAGAAAATGATATCAACAAGGTTGGGTTTCGGCTGTTCAACGTGTATCGTTTGAAGCGTTTAGTTAACACACTCCTGCTTCTGCGGTAGTTTTGAGCACTGGCGATGTCAAGTCAAGTCACATTTATTTATATAGCACATTTAAAAAACAACTCTCGTTGGCCAAAGTGCTTTACATTTGTTATAAGAATAGTATAAACAAACAAACTACATACATGTATACATATAACCCTCGCTCAGTGGACGTCAGGAAAGGCTTGGGAGTATAGATAAGTTTTTAGTCTTGACTTAAAGGAGTCGATGGAGGGGGGCAGTTCTGATGGGAAGGGGGGATGCTGTTCCACAGTCTAGGAGCTGCAACCGCAAAGGCGCGATCGGTCACCCCTAAGCTTATGCCTAGACCGCGGGATATTCAGCAGCCCCAAGTCGGCCGATCTGAGGGACCTGGAGGTGGAGTGGTGGGTGAGAAGACTTTTAATGTAGGAGGGGGCAAGCCCATTGAGGGCTTTGTAGACATAGAGGAGGGTCTTGAAATGTATACGGAACCGCACAGGGAGCCAGTGGAGAGAGGCCAGGATCGGGGTGATTCGGGTGCCAGTCAGGAGTCTCGCTGCGGTGTTTTGGACCAGTTGCAGGCGGGACAGGGAAGATTGGCTGATGCCAGTGTAAAGAGAGTTGCAGTAATCTAGGCGGGAGGAGATAAATGTGTGGATGGTCTTTTCGAGGTCATCAAAGTGGAGGAATTGTTTTATTTTAGCTATCGTCCGAAGCTGAAAGAAGCTAGCTTTTACCACGGCATTGACTTGTTTGTCAAATTTCAGTGCTGAGTCAAATATCACACTGAGGTTTTTGACGTGAGGTTTGAGTAGTGGGGTAAGGCTTCCAAGGCTGTCGATGATGCAGTCATCTTGATAGAGCGTGGAAACAAACCCTACGGACCAACTTGTCCACGCCGACCAACATGCCCCATCTACACTAGTCCCACCTGCCTGCGCTTGGCTCATAACCCTTTAAACCTGTCCACGATACCTGTCCAAATGTCCCTCAATTGTCAAATTAGTACACCGTTGCCATATTATCTGACCACATCACATGACATTTCCTTTTAATAGGATGGATTAATTTCCCTTTCACCAATTCAATATTCTGTCACAATCTAGCACACTAAATGTTACTGTACCATCCAGAACGTTTTTGCAATGTTAATAGAATTTCAGAAGCTATTAAACAAGTATTTGCCTATAAAGACTGTTAGCTCAGCATTATTCTAAATCTTAACCTGTTGTTCATTTTATTTCTATTTTGGAAGATCAATGGTTTTGACACCTTTCTATGCCAAATAGAGAGAGTATTAGTATTACCATCCAAAACATGGCATATCCATAGATTTAAGATGCCAATTAAATGTTTTATTATTTTTTTTTATCATTTGTTTATCCATGAATATGCCACAAAGAGGAAAGGCACTGGATCATTATTTTATGAGTAGGGGCGGCACACGGTATAGTTGCTGCCTGACAGCTCCAGAGACCTGGGTTTGATCTTGACCACGGGTACTGTCTGTACGGAGTTTGTACGTTCTCCCTGTGACCGCGTGGGTTTTCTCTGGGTGCTCCTATTCCCTCACACACTCCAAATACATACTGGTTTGTAGGTTAACTGGCTTCGATGAAAATTGTAAATTGCCCCTAGCGTGCAAGTGTACGGGGATCGCTGGTCGGCGCGGACTTGGTAGGCCAACGGGCCTGTTTACGCACTGTACCTTTGTATCTTTTTACAGTCTTTAAAACCTGTGACCATGATGTGGTGGAAGACGTTGTATGCGACCAAACTCATCCCGTATATCTTCCAACACAATAAAGTTGCTTGCTATGGTTACACCGTACAATTTATTGTAAAGTCATCACTACACCACCAGTGAACTACTTCACTTAATATTTTATTTCCATATATATTTTGTAATGCATTCTCAGTGCTGATTCACCTGTGTGTCCATGCTACATTTGTGTGCACTCATTTATTTACCTTTCATTACCCAGTATTTGGGAACATGGTATGAAATTGAACAAACCGACTCTGAGAAGGGAAACAGATGCCTCATGGAACAATACATTGTGGATAAAGATAATAAGGTGGAACTTCTGACACAGATTGTTCAGTAAGTACTGCTGAAATACCTTTTAAATTGCAGAAAAATATTTGAAATATTTATCTTGTGCGCCAACAGATATATAAATGAGTTTTTACTCAGTGATCTGAATAAGTTTCTAATGTTTTTTTAAATTTCTAAACTTACATTTAATTTAATAGAAGAATTTCATTGTTCCGTTTTGGTATCCATGACAATAAGACATTCTTGACACTTAATTTATATCAGTTCAACTTCTTGTGTGTTCTGAACCTCTTCATCCCACCATGCTGAAGGATCTACCAGCCACATCCCTGAACAATTTTGTCCAGAGTTTTTAATAATTTATTGTTGATTACAATTATCATTGTTCCCACCTCACTTAATAATTAACCACTTATCGATCACAGGTGTGATTGTTTAGCTGTTGATTGTCCTGATTTGTTTTACTTAATTATTCTCTCTCAACTTCCTTTCCCCAACTTCAGAATTGTCATGTGCGTGATGTTCAAATGACTCGACGTTTTAGCCACCTCCAATGGGATCCCACCACTGGCCACATCTTCCCATCTCCTCCCCTTTTGGCTTTCTGCAGAGACTGCTCCCTCCGTAACTCCCTGGTCAATTCGTCCCTTCCCACGCAAACCACCTCTCCCCTGGTACTTTCCCTTGCAACCGCAGGAAGTGCTACACTTGTCGCTTTACCTCCCCCCTTGTCTCCATCCAAGGACCTAAACAGTCTTTCCAGGTGCGTCAGAGGTTCACCTGCACCTCCTCTAACCTCATCTATTGCATCCGCTGCTCGAGGTGTCAGCTGCTCTACATCGGTGAGACCAAGCGTAGGCTTGGTGATCGCTTCGCCCAACACCTTTGCACAGTTCGCAATAAACAACCTGATCTCCCGGCGGCTCAGCAACTCTGCCTCCCATTCTGAATCTGACCTTTCTGTCCTGGGCCTCCTCCATGGCCAGAGTGAGTCCCACCATAAATTGGAGGAGCAGCACCTCATATTTCACTTGGGTAGTTTACACCCCAGCGGTATGAACATTGACTTCTCCAATTTCACATAGTCCTTGCTTCCTCCCTCCTTCCTCTCCCCTTCCCAGCTCTCCTACAGCCCACTGTCTCCGCCTCTTCCTTTCTTCTTCCCGCCCCCACCACCCCCACATCAGCCTGAAGAAGGGTCTCGACCCAAAACGTCGCCTATTCTTTTGCTCCATAGATGCTGACTCACCCGCTGAGTTTCGCCAGCATTTTTGTCTACCTTGGCCTTCAGTTTTTAATTGGTTCCGGGGGAGGGTGTGGGAATTACTTGTAAATCATTAATTCTAATCCTTAATTTCCATTTCTTTGCAAATTCACGGATGATTTTTGCTCTTGTGTGGAGGAACAGTGCCTCATATTTCGCTTGGGCAGTTTACATGGCATGAAAATGGATTTATTTAACTTTATAACCCTTGCATTCCCTCTCTCTCCGTCCCTCCCCCACCCTAGTCCTCTTGCTAATTTTACCATTGGTATTCCTTCATTATCACCTCATCATCAGCCAACAATGGACCATTGTGGGCTCTACCTTTCCAGGGTCATCAATGCAGGCTCTGCTTAGTTCTGCACCTTCCCATACCTCGTGTTCCCCTCCCTGACTCTCAGTCTGATGAAGGGCCTCGACAAGAAACATCATCTATTCCTTTTCTGCAGAGAAGCTGCCTGACCTGATGTTACACCAGCATTTTGTGTTCACCAATTTCTTAATTTCCCCAAACTCTTGCTTTTTTATATTATATTATTTGTACTTATTTTTATTATTTTATTCAAGATGTTAAATATCATTAGTTCACAAGCCTGTACTGTAGATTACATTCACACACAATTAATTCATCTATTTGTTTCTCATTATCAGCATCTGTACCTACATAGGCCTTATATTGCTAAATCAAAGAGACCAAGATTTCCATAATTATTTACCTCCTCAATATCCCAATGAGTTAAAGCCAATTTAAAGTGGCCTAATAAATGTATTATTGCTACTCTAATCTAACTGTAAACCTTCTTTCCTGGTGTTTAATGTATGTACTAATGTAAACAAGGTTGCATTTTCTAATTTAAAAAAATGCATCCATGGTTACATTGGTAGATATTTATACTCAGTATCCTTTCCCCACGCTTGTCTAAACCAATCTTTCCTACCATGTGTTGGTGTGGTAGATGACGATATATACAACATTTCTCCTGACCAAAAAAGTAGGTTGGCATGGTGGCGCAGTGGTAGAGTTGCTGCCTTATGCCCCTGCCCCACTTAGGAAACCTGAACGTAAACCTCTGGAGGCTTTGCGCCCCACCCAAGGTTTCCGTGCAGTTCCCGGAGGTTGCAGGTGGTTGCCGGGGGTTGCAGGTAGTGGAAGCAGGTAGGGGAGACTGACAAAAACCTCCGGGAACCGCACGGAAACCTTGGGTGGGGCGCAAAGTCTCCAGAGGTTTCTGTTCAGGTTTCCTAAGTGGGACAGGGGCATTACTACACCAGAGACCCGGGTTCGATCCTGAGTACGGGTACGGTCTGTACGGAGTTGGTACGTTCTCCCCATGACCGAGTGGGTTTTCCCTGGGTGCTCCGGTTACCTCCCACACTCCAAAGACGTACAGGTTTGTAGGTTAATTGGCTTTGGTGAAAATTGTAAATTGTCCCTTGTGTGTAGGATAGTTTATGGGGATTGCTGGTCGGCGTGCACTTGGTGGGCCAAAGAGCCTATATCTGCACTGTATCACTGAACTAAACTAATTGTCCCTACCTTCCGAACCCCTGAATGCAACTCGTGAGTAAGTCTACTGCCTACAAACATTGAACACGGCTTCAGTTACTCTTTTCATATCAACATTATTCTCATTTGTGCAGAGATGATGGTTCTGTGGAAATTCATGAAGGAGAAATACTTTACGAATCAAAAATCAAGAATCCTGCTAAATTTCACTTCAGAATTTCATCAGGTAAGTATGTGAAAAATATTTGATGTTGCTTTCTACCTGATTTGTAAGCATGATTTGTTTTGAAAAGCCCATATTAGAATTAAATATTTGTACAGCATGGAAACAGGTTATTCGGACCAACATATCCAGGCCGACCGGTGGGCACCCTTTTGTGTTAACCTCATTGCCCAGTATTTGGTGCATAGCCCCCTATGCCTAGGGGCTTTAATTGTTCATCTTGATGCTTCTTAAATGCTGTCAGAGGCCCAGCTTCAATCATTCACAGTCAGTGCATTCTAGCCAATCGCCTCTCTCGGGTGAAGAATATCTTACTCATAACTCATAAAAGGTGCGGCACAATGGTGCAGTGGTAGAGTAGCTGCCTTACAGCGCCGGAGACTAGGGTTTGAACCTGACTACGGGTGCTGTCTGTATGGGTTTATTACGTTCTCCCCGGGTGCTCCGGTTTCCTCCAACATTCCAAAGTCGCATTGGTTTATAGGTCAATTGGCTTTGGTGAATTGCCCCTAGTGTGTTGGATAGCGTTAGCGTATGGGGATTACAGGTCGGCACCAACTCTGGGCCGAAGGGCCTGTTTCTCTAAACTAAACTAAAACCCTCTGAATTACTTCCCTCATATCCTCAACCTCTAGTTCTATCACGCGCTCATGGGGAAACGTTCCCTGCAGTCTCGCCTATCCCTACCCTTCATCACTTTGTATACCTCAATCATATCCCCTTTTTAACATCCTGTGTGCTGGGGAGAACAGACCCAACTCTCCTCATACTGAAATGCTCCATTTCATCCTAACATCCTGGCAAATTTTCTGCATCAAGGTCCTCGCCCATAATTTTCACTGAGCGTGTGGATATTCTGCTGAAGTTATTATTATTATTATTATTATTATTATTATTATTATTATTATTATTATTATTATTATTATTATTATTATTATTATTATTATTATTATTATTATTAAAGCTTTATTTCAGACACAGGTCCATATAACACATCAAACAGTACAAAGAATTACAAAGATACATTAAAAAATTGCATATTAGCCTAAAATATATATAAGCTGTTGCACCAATGCTGCAGCTTTTCAGAGGGCTGACTAGGGCTTCAATTATGTGGTTCTCTGATTTGTCCAGGCGACACATAAAACTAAACATCAGCTGTCTTAAGAGTGCCTCACAGGTTGGCACTCTAGTGGACACAAACAATTGACTGGCACTATGCCACCTAGGGACACGAAGTAGCAACCTCATTGCATCATTGTATGCAACCTTAAGCCTCTGCATACTCTTGTTCTTATAATTAGACCACAATTGAGCAGTATATAACGGTGTGATGTAGGTTCTGAACAGGGAACACTTCACAGAATCAGAGCACATATAAAACTTCCTTATAAGCATGTTGGCTTGAAGATAAATTTTACAGCGCTGTCGGTAGAGGTCTTTGTCATCCTTCCAGTCATCAGATATGACATGACCTAAGTATTTAATTTCCTCACACACAGCAAGAGGACTGTCTGACAAATAAAAGGTCGGAAAAGTTGATTCCCTATCCTCAGCGCTTCTAATTACCATTATGCGGCTTTTCTTAGCGTTATACTTAATGTCATAATCAAGGCCATACTGAGAGCACACCTTCAGCATCTGCTGCAGCCCAGCACTAAATGGACAGAGCAGGACCAGGTCATCTGCATACATCAGATGATTAACAATAGTGTTGCCCACAAGACAGCCAGTTTTTAGCCTATTTAACTGATTTGACAATTCGTCTGTTCATTTGTTAAGAACTCATTGCTGTTAGTGTGATCAGTGAATTTAAGCTTGGTTCCACAAGTATTCAGACTGCCACACCAATGCATTACTGAGTGAGTGCTAAAATGTTAGAGGGTCTTGTCTTTTGGGTAAATGGAGACATATTCTTTCACACAGAAAGCAAAATATGCTGATGCTAATGCTAATGGTAGTTGGTATGGCAATGGTGGGCTGACGCGCTTGTTTCATTGCCAGATGACTCCTGGTGGGAAGAGCCAGAATCTAGTTTATAATAATTTGGGGGACTGCAGACAGAAAGGGCAGAGAACAAACATTCAGTACTTCGATCTATGAATTTTTCCGATGTCATTACCGTCAGTCGTATTCCCTGACATTATGGAAATGCATGGCTTGTGTTTGTGACTAAATATTTGTTTTATTAATTCAACAGAATATGAACGGTTTGGACTCATGGGACCGGAACCAAGTAGTAAGTTGGAGTAATACTTACATTATATGCTGATGAAATCAGATTCTGTCTTGAAACACGACTGTCATAGAATGGTGACCAAGATGCCCTATCTAAGCTAGTCCTATTTGCTTACATTTGGCTCATATCCCTCGAAACCTATCCATATACCTGTCCAAATATCTTTAAAATGTTGTTATTGTATCAGTTTCAACTATTTCCACTGGCAAATTGTTCCATCTACCTACCATCCTGTGTGTAAAAAAGTTGCCCCATGGGCTCCTATTAAATCTTTCCCATCTCATCCAAAACCTATGCCCTCTAGTTTTTGATTACTCTACCCTCAGAGAAAAAGATGATGAACATTCACCCGATGTATACACTTGGATGTGGAGGTCAGAGTGTAGTAGAGAAAAAAACTGTCCAGCAATCAATAGGTTGAGACCACATTTGCCAAATGAAAGAGGTGTTTCATTTTTAAAAAAAAGCATAAAGCGCTGGAGTAACTCAGTGGGTCAGGCAGCATCTGTGGAGAACATGGGTAGGTGATGTTTCGGGATTAATATGTGGTCACAGACTCTGTGCTTAGCCTTCCTGATGGTGATGAGACAATATCCGATTTGTTATTTAATCATAACCCTACCATCATTTGTGTCTTTCCTGCTCTCATTCTCCTTTCTGTATTTCCATACTTGCTTGATATGGTTTACAGTTCTGACACCTTCTACTTCTGCTGAAAGTAATTGACCTGAAACCTCAACACTATTTCCCCCATCATGGATGCTGGCTGCTTCATGGTGTATTTCCACCTTTTTCCATTGTTATCCCTCATTTTTGCATTATTTCTCTTTGTAATGTCTTCTTTGATTCAAGCTATCTATGTCTCCATTGGGAGTGTACAATTAACCTTATTGCGTATTCTGTATGCCATAATGCTACATGTCAACTGAGTTCCTCCAGCTTTTTGTTTCCTTGGGTTTTAATAGTAAACACAACCAAACTAATTCTGGATGTGTCTCAACAGGTACAACATGGATAAAAAGCATTTGCAATTCCTGCTACATTTGTAGATGTGCATGATTTATTTTTCGATATCAACTATGATATCGCAGAATTAAGTCCTGCAATGCACAGGATCGTTCTCGAAGGAAGTGGAGCTCGCAGAAGTAGATCTATACAATTAAGAATCCTTGTGCAGTCTGCACTCCCCATGAATGGGAAACAGCAATATGATTTTTGAAACAGAAACAGAAAACAGAAAAAGAAAATGGCAGCACGTCAGGCAGCATCTGTGGAAATAAAAACAATTGACATTTCGGGTCAAAGATCCCGAGGAAGGGTCTTTGAACTAAAATCTTCACTGTTTCTCTTTCCACAGGTATAGCCTAACCAGTTAGATCTTTCCTACATTTTTTGCTTTTATTTCTGATTTCCAATAGGTGCATTTTTTTCGATTTTCAACAATATAAATTAATTCCTTAAAGACAGGTCACAATATTTAATTTTGCTAACCTCAAACCTTGTTAGTTTTGCATTCCTGACAAAGTTCACTGAAAGACCAAATTTCCTTCAGAATTACTCTTGTCAGATTGGCTTGTTATTTTTATAATGTTCCTTGCTTTACAAGTGTGACTTCTAACAGACAGTTTATAACTATTTGGTGTTGCTGAGACAATTCCTCCACAGATGGGAAATTATCTTGTTTCTTTCGCACATTATAACTGTTTCTTTTCTGTAACAATGTCACCAAGAATCCATCAGGGCCATCTCAAGAAGATAAAAGAGCAGATCGCCCGAGGTAGTGTTTGCATTAAGGGCCTATCCCACTTGGGTGTCATTTGCGCGTCACTGCCGACGTCACCACGCACCATGCACGTGTAATGCGCACCATGCGCGCATCACGTGAGCGTCACGATGCACCGTCGTGTGTCGTGATGCGTAAATGAAGTCACGCAAATGACACCCAAGTGGGACAGGCCCTTTAGTAGCACATTAGCCAAAGCCAACAACCTTATATGAACCTGTAATATTGACAAGTATAGGAGAGCTTAAGATCTGGACATAGTCAAGGATCTGGTTGTTCTCAAATAGTCTAAATGTATCTGTTGAACATATTTATTACATCTCTTATTCAGCAATTATGTCCTTGGATTTCTAATGTTTTTACAGCCATTTTTACGTAACCATCCATTGAGAAAGCTGGCTTGGCTAGACTAATGTTGTGTACTTTCTGCTTTTTGCAGGCAGGTTCGTGATGAGATATTGGGTATTAGCCACTGACTACACAACGTACTCGCTTGTGTACTCATGCATTACTGCTTTGGGAATTACACACAAACATTATGCCTGGATTATGGGACGAGAACGATATTTATCAAAGAATGTTACTGACAACCTGCATGAACTACTGACCACAAATAATATCAAAGTTACACTTTTTCCAACTGATCAGAACAATTGTGAGATAAAATACTGAGAACTGTAAAAAAATGTAAACACTGTAATCATTATCAAAAATCAACGTCTTTACTTGATTCCACTGTTATTTACATTAGGATAACCAGGATTTTTACCATATCCACTGAGCGATGAGCTAAGTGCAATTTTTACATCCCTAAATTTATGAGTTGTAATGAACAACACTGAAATATGTCATAAATTTCAACATTATTCATATTAAAGTCAGTTCTCAAATTCCAATCAGCTGGCATTAACAATTTATTCACAATTCTGTTAAAATGGTATGGAATAAGTAGAATGACTAACTTCGTTTTATTTATTCATGTGTGTATATATTTATATAATGGTATATGGACACACTGATCTGTTTTGTAGTCAATGCCTACTATGTTCTGTTGTGCTGAAGCAAACCAGGGACACATGACAATAAGTGTTCAAGAAGGAACTGCAGATGCTGGAAGATCGAAGGTACACAAAAATGCTGGAGAAATTCAGCGGGTGCAACAGCATCTATGGAGCGAAGGAAATAGGCGACGTTTCGGGGAGTTTCGGCCCGAAACGTCGCCTATTTCCTTCGCACCATAGATGCTGTTGCACCCGCTGAGTTTCTCCAGCATTTTTGTGTACACATGACAATAAACTCACTTGACGACTTGACTTAGTAGTGCTGATGAGCGTGAAAGTTTCTTCATCATATACATTTGTGCACAAAAGCACGCTGACAAGCCCCCCAGTCATTATATTCCATTCTGTTCCACCATACCCAATTCATACTAATCTGGAAAGATCCTGAACAGAAACTTCTTGCACTAGTTTATTGACTTTAACGTCATTCTATCTCATGGTTTTCTAATTATCTGATTGTTCTTTGATGATTATATCAAACCATGTTTAATACTTTAGAAATGATTCTTGTTGAGTGTGTTGCTGCCATTGTACCTTCTGAAATATTTAGCACACAGTGGTATTTTCAGCAATAAAAATGCAAAACTACTGTTGTGTTTGTCTTCCCTTCCTTGTCCTCATGCTTTAAATGGGATGCTTTGTATTTCTTGTGTTCCTACGATGCGTTGAAACTTCACGTGCTTGGTGTGATATTCTTGCTTTAGAATTAGCAGAAAGAACTACATTGTGTGGTCTTTTGTCGATGGCTTTACCCCCCCCGTCTACAAGCTGCATGTTATGGGTATGATGAAGTACTTTCCTCTTGCTTTCAAGAAGCTCAAAACCTTCCAGAACAAAGCAGCCTGCTTGATTGGTACCTCGGGCACCAACTTATTCCTTCTAACATTGATGCACAATGGCTAAAGTGTGTACCTTTTATAGAATGTACTGCACTAACTATCCCAGAGTAACCCAACCGCATCTCTCAAACCTGTGAGCTTTGCCACTGAGAGAGACAAGTGCAGCAGGCTTATGGGAACATCTTTGCTTGGAGGTTCCTTTCACAAATGTCAAACCATCCTGAATTGGAAACATATTTGTAGAACTTAAACATTGCTGGGTGAAAATCCTGCAACTCTTTATTCAGTAGCACTGCTTAAGTACCTTCACCAGAAGCACTGTAGCAACTAAAGGAGATGGCTCACTACCATCTTCTGAAAAATGATTAAGGATGGGCAGTAAACACTTGACAGTAATACACAAATCCTATTTCTCTCCTTAAATAGTGGAATCATGTTTTCTACTTCTAATCCACTGGATCAATTTTACAATTTGGATGGGAAGGGAATTGCTTGTCCATGATTGCTAATCCTTTTGAAAAATTGCTCTTGAAACATATAAGATTGAAAACATTGCACATAAAAACATTGGTTAATCTAAAACTAAAACACAGAGAACACAAATAAAGGACAACTAAACAAAAATCATATAAAGGGGTTGTCCCACTGCAGCGAGTTTAGAAGAGTGTCTTCGACCTTCAAACTCGAGGGCACTCGCATGGAAAACATCGAGCTGAATCGACCGTCCGCGTTGAAACCGCGAGCTGGATCGACCGACCACACACACACACACACAAACACATCGCAAAGGCGGGGGCCAGGGAAAGCGGGGGAGCGCTGTCTGAAATTCAAACCCGCGATGAAGAGGAAGGAAAGACGGCTGCACAGTGTAAGTCCTTTAGAGAGCGCGGGGGGGGGGGGGGGGGGGGGGGGGGGGAGAGAAGGGGAGAGAGAGGGAGAGAAGGGGAGAAGGGGGGGAGACACTTTTAAATAGTATAATAAAGTTTAGCAGTCATTTTACCTATCGGTCGGTTTTCCTGGGTCCTGAAAACTCCAATGAGCCAATCAAAATGCCGGTCAGCAAAGGAGATTGCCTACGGCTGCCCTCGACTGCCTGTAACTAAATAGCGACCCCACTCCACTGCACTACAAGTTCAAAAGAACCATGGCGACCAAACTTTACTCGCGGAAATTTTTTCAACATGCTGAAAATTTTTCCGCGACCTAGCCGAGGCCGCGAGTATTCAGGAACTTCCCTCGAGCCTGAAGGAGATTCCAGCGACATCATAGGACCTCCTAGGACCACGTGTCGACCATGCTGCGAGTTTGAGTCGAGGGCAAACTCGTCTAAACTCGCAGATTAGGTCGCCACAGTGGGACAGCCCCTTAAGGTTTACACTTTCAGGTCAGTTACCTAACTCCTCCTCTCGTGAGTGGATGGGATCTATCTTCTTCATGGGTTAATTTGGCAGTTTCACTAATGGTAGTGGAAATGCCAGGATAAAGACCTATCAACCTTTGGTGACAACTGAAAGAGTTACAAGAAAGTTCTGATCAATGGTAATTCATGAGAATCTCTTCACTGAATGTTGCATGGCAGACAATTCAGAGGGCTGTGTTATTGGGAAAAAGGGATGGTTCAAAACCTTTGCTGCATCTTATTTCACAAGTGATAGGAGCAGAATTAGGCCATTCGGCCCATCAAGTCTATGCCACCATTTAATCATGGCTTTCCCTCTCAAACCCATTCTTCTGGCTACTCCCCATAATCTCTGATGCCCATACTAATCAATAATCTATCAATCACTGCCTTATAAATAGCTATTGACTTGGCCTCCACTGCCTTCTGTGGCAATGAATTCCACAGATTCACCACCCTCTGACTGAGGAAATTCCTCCTCATTTCCTTCCTAAAGGTACGTCATTTTTATTCTGAGGATTTGGCCTCTGGTCCTACTCTCCCACTATTTCATAGGTTCAGAATTAATAGGAGCAGAATTGGGCCATTCGGCCCATCAAGTCTTTTTTGCTTCCCATCAATCAATCTATTTTGTAGTGGCCCTTGCACATCTGCACTTTCTCTGTAGTTGTTACACTCTACTCTCGAGTTTTGTACTCTATTTATTTCCTTTTTTGCACTACCTGTTGTACTCATGAATGGTATGCTTACACTAATTTATGGTATGATCTGCCTGGGTAGCTCGCAAAACAATATGTTTCACTATATCTCAGTATATGTAACAATAATCTATATTACTAAAAGTCTGATCTTGACCATTTCCTGTTGTCCAGTAAATTGATTTTAGAAAAAACGCTGCCACTTACGGCTGTGATTTTTGATCACCTTGCTCAAGAGTCCCCCTCTGCTGCGCAGGACAAGAGGATTTTTCCCATCGATGAAAAATAAAAGATTTATTAGTGTTTTAAAAATGTTGAGAATCTCTCTCCTCTCAATCATGCCATGAAGGCCACACCCCTTCTGGTGGGAGGGGGAGGGATTATAAAACCCAGAAGTGTGGGTGTGGCTCAGGCTCTGCAAGATGGGGGAGGGAGAGGTCATGACTCTGTCTGAGCTGTGAATCAACTGAACACACTGAATGTCTACTGAACAGTGAGTGTGGTTTTATGGTGGTTTTATGGTGGTTTCACCCTGCTTGGAAAGGTATTAAATTGTATCTGAATGTGGTGGCCTTGCACCCTGCATGAAATAGTATGAAACTGCATTTGAATGTGGTGGCCTTGCACCCTGCTTGAAGTGGTATGAAACTGCACTTGAATTTGCTAGCCTTGCACCCTGCTTGAAGTGGCATGAACCTGCACTTGAGTTTGGTGGCCTTGCACCCTGTTTGAAGTGGTAGGAAACTGCACTTGAATTTGGTGGCCTTGCACTCTGCTTGAAGTGGTATGAAACTGCACTTGAGTTTGGTGGACTTGGACCCTGCTTGAAGTGGTAAGAAACTGCACTTAAATTTGGTGGCCTTGCACCCTGCTTGAAATGGAATTTCAAGGAATAGCCATGAGTCAACTGCCAGCCCACCAACCGTGAGTAGGCTGCCAGCACATCAGGCTTGAGTGACTGAGCTGCCACCTCAAGAATCCATTTGGCACACAATGGCCATACTAGCCCTCTGGAAACCTGTCCCTTCAGCCCACAAAACCCATACTAGCGCTACCCCCCCCCCCCCCCACTCTGACCACCAATATTGGATTTGGTGGAGAGGTGAAATATTGCTTTGGGGGACCAGTCCTCCCGTGTGAACATGGGACCCAATGGGTCCCACTTAGTCTAGTATATTACTAAAACTCCCATCTTATTTGTTTGCAGGATTGTTCTTGTACTTCTATTAGCGCAAAAACGGTACATGTTGGTGCTACTATTTTTGCCCCACTGTACTCACCGTTGTCCTGTGCTGTAAATGAAACAAGTTTTGTTCAGATCGATGGTATATTTTAAACGTTATTAAGGTTTAAAACAAACAACTTAAATCAGTGCCCCCACCTGCGCAGTTGGGGGAGAGTTCCCATGCGTGTCTTTACTAGCATTATAAAGGGCACCCGACGGGTCCTCAGCTGCGCCTGTGCATATGGGGCCTTTTCAGAATTGAGATGGCGCCGGCGCCTGGCCGGTTGCCCGCCGGCTCTGGGGACAGGCAGAGGCCATGCGACGGCAACAGCGGGCAGTGGCCGGGGACGGGGCCGGGAGACGATCCAGGACCTGGGTGCTGAGCCTGGCTCTGAGGCTGACGGCTGGTGCTGCTGCGGGCATGCAAGGAGGGAGAGGAGTGTCAACCTCGAGATCCTGGGGAGGTGAGAGGGGAGCATAGGGGGATTGAGGGAGAGGAGGACAGTGGGGGAGGTCAGCAGGGATAGTGAGTCATGGGAGGGGGGGTAGGGGAGGTGAGGAGTGGGGGATAGTGTGATAGGAGGGGAGTAGGGAGGGGAGAGGAGTTATGGAGGGAGGGAGTCACTGAGGATAGGGGAAAGGAGAGGGTGGGGGAGGGGGGAGGACAGTAGAAAGAAGAGGGAGGTTGAAGTTGAGGGGAAGGGAGTGCTGGGGGATGAAGGCGAATGGAGGAGATTAGGTGTAGGAAGAGGGATGGTGAAGTAACAAAAATATGAAATGCAAAGTTATTAACTTTAAACTTAGCTTCTGCCGCTAGTGCGGGCCCGTCAGCCGAGTTGGGGGCTATGGCTCAGTGGTGGAATATTGGGGGACCAGGCCTCCCAAGTGACAGGGCCACTTAGTCTAGTACTAATACTAACTATTTCACCAATGGAACACCTCGTGCACGGCCATGGATTTGTTTTCTAATTGTGCTTTGCAATAATGTCTTGTTTTTGCAACTCTCTTTCTTTTCACTGTATTGTATAATTTATGTCTGATGTCTAAGTCTATATGCCTGCAATCTGCTGTTAGATTTTTCTTGTATACGTATCTCACCGCACTATTCATATGACAATAAAACCTGATTTGATTTGACTACTTGTTTACTGAACTCTGTGATTTTCCATTTGTTTGCCCTGATTTTCTCAAGGAGGACCTTGGCCTCATTTGTCTTAGAGCTACACCTTTTTCCATGCTTATCTTGCTGTACTCCATATTACAGTGAAGTAAGTGCCCATTAATAACCCCCAGTAAACATGCACACTTGCCCATACACACAAACACTCACACACCTGCCACCCTCCTACACTGGGACAATTTATAGTAGCCAATAAACCTAACAACCAGTACTCCTTTGGGATGTGGGAGGAAACCAAAAAGCTTGTGGGTAAAACAATGAATGCGCAGGAAGAATGTGCTAACACCAGACTACAGCACTAGAGGTCAGGATTGAACCCGGCACACTGGAGCTATGAGATAGCCACACTACTGTAAGACCCAGTACTGAGTACATGATGCACAAATATCAATACTGAACAACACATCGACTATCAACCTTTCAAATAAAAAAAACATAGACAGTATATTAACTTTTATATTTCAGCTTATCTCTTATTATCTCTTAAGTTACAGTTTTCTTATTAATAAAACAAGTTGCGACACAAAGTTATGAACATGAGATCAATTGTAAAACTAATGGTAAAATGTTAAAACATATCTCAATGGTAAAACATTTATTAAATATGTTAAACCCAGAAGATTATTAATTATAGCAGACGTGGGTTTTTTCCCCGATCTCTTCCTTAATACCCTTTTCCTCTCCTTTTCTCCTTTCAACGTTCTATTCTTTCCTCGCTTGCTTCCCCCTCCACTCAACCTCTCGGTGGGAGACCAGATTCAACACAGCTGTCCAAGTATCTGTCAAGGCTGCCACTTAGACTGGCTTGATTGAATATTCATTTGCCCTTTGATGATCAATTCACTTGTTTAGAAGGAGCAGACATCTGCACTGCGTCTCCTTCAATCCACCCAGGTGAAATCAGAGACTCACAGTGGGATTATAGTGGGATTTCTAAAAGGAGTACACGTGAATTGTACTGCGGGGTGAAATAGTAATTATTCTCAAGAGTATTGTTCTTAAAAGGCACAGCCGGGTCTAAACTAGGATTCTCTTCCAACATGGTGCAGTTAAATAAAAGAACACTCTGAAATATTTTTTTCGATTTACATTTGCTATATCTCTCACTCTTCCATCATTTTCATTCTGACCATATAGACAAGCCATGTAGGACTGTGAGTGTTACATCCCACCAGTCTGACATTGCCATCAGCACTTATAAAACTCTGCAATTTATGTTACAATTCAGTATCAAACTTGCTGGTCTATGCATTATGAATGTCTTTGAGTTTGCATACACTCCTGCTTTGAGTGATGGTAAACTAATAAAGAATACTTTAATCTCCTGAACATTATGTTGTATATGGTGGAATTTTGTAAGTTGTCCCTGTAGAATAGGTTGATTATTGCCAGCCTTGCTTCCTGAATCTTAAAGCTGCACAATGCCAAAATGGATTTCCTTTCAGTATTTAAAGTAATCTAAAGAATATGATCTCTCGGCCCCATGAGAAACATTTTTGAGTGGATTGGAGACTAGAACATGCATGATTTCTGTCTATTGATTAGTGTTGTCCTCTCTTCAGCAGATTTGTACCAGTAAACAGCAAACTAGTGAGTGGTGTATTTTTGATTTTGCCTTTACATGTGTATGTGTATTCATTTAAATGCATGAATTGTTTTTGTCTGCCTATGTATTAATTTATAAAAGAGACAAACAAAGATACTCTGTGTTACTGCAGTCAGAACATTGCTTTTTTTTGTAAGAATATTGAACATTTGAAGCCCACAGAGCATGGGAATAGTGTTATCACCCTATCTGTCTGAAATTCACACGGTACAAAGCCAAGGTGATACAGACACACAGCGCGATGAACAGGAAGGTTGCGCCGACGGCCAGCACAGTGTACGGTAAGATTTAAAAAGGGGAGAAGGGGGAGAGGGAGAGAGAGAGGGGGAAAAGGAGGGAGAGGGGGAGAAGGAGGGAGAGGGGGGAGAAGGGGAAATAAGGAGTGGAGACAACTTTTAAGAAGCCAGACAACTTTTAATAAGCCAGAGATACACGGCTGTGAAGTTCGGCGGACATTTAACATTATCGGTCGGTTATCCTTGGTTCTGAAAACTCCTGCTCACATTTTTTCCCCCCAATGAGCCAATGAAAATGACCGGTCAGCAAAGGCGATTAACTAAAACTACCTACGACTACCTCGACTATACATAACTACATGGCGACCCCACTACAACTGCACCTACAACTACAGGATTATCGATTTTCGATTATCAATTTTTGGTCGCAGAAAAATTTTCAACCTGTTGAAAAATTTGCGGCGACCATACTGAGGCCACAACTAGTTCCCAGAAGGCGGGAACTCCTCGCGACCATGAAGGAGGCTCACCAGAGACCACCAGCAAACTTGTGACGAACAAGTGGCGATGGTAGAGTTTCCTGCACTCACCTAAAAAGTCACCTAAGTGGGACAGGCCCATTAGATAGACACAAAAAACTGGAGTAACTCAGCGGGTCAGAGAAGATCTCTGGAGAAAAGGAATAAGAGACATTTCGGGTCGAGACCCTTCAGTCTCGAAACGTCATCTGTTCCTTTTCTCCAGAGATGCTCCCTGACCCGCTGAGTTACTGAAACTTTTTGTGTCTATCTTTGATGTAAACGAGTATTTGCAATTCCTTCCTACTCATTATAGCCTGAGTCTAAGTACGGGCAAAATAGTGGAAAATAATGTGGCACCTTTGAACTTTACCAAAATTGAGTGAAATAAGAATTAAAGCACGCGGCTCGGTGGCACAGCGGTAAAGTTGTTGCCCTGCAGCAATTACAGCATCAACGACCCGGGTTCGATCCCGTCTACAGGTGCTGTCTGTACGGCGTTTGTACGTTCTCCCCATGACCACGTGGTATTTTCTCCAAGATCTTAAGTTTTCTCCCACACTCCAAAGATGTACAGGTATGTAGGTTAATTAGCTTGGTATAAATATAAATTTTCCATCGTGCATGTAGGATAGTGTTAGTATGCGGGGATCAGTGGTCGCTGCGGACTTGGTGGACCAAAGGGCCTGTTTCCGCTCTGTATCTCTGCACTAAATTAAAGGGGAAATCTTGCATTGATTACGTTTATACTCATCAGTAACAAACAGAGCAGGTGGGATAACATGTAACAAGTAATTCACCCTTTGCCTCCCACACTTTTCCACCGTCTACAAGGCACAAGTTGAGTGAATGTTTACCTACTGCGTTTCCAAAACCACGTGAGAATCACAATTATCCACAAGACAGCAGCCTGCTTGAAGGGCTTGGCATCCACAACCGGAAACATTCACTGCCTCCACAATAGGCGCACGTTTGCCAATGTCTGTAGCAAATGACCAAGCATTACCCTCCAGAAGCAATACCTCCACAATTTAGATGGATTTGGATTATAGCCTTATTGACACATCACCACATGCATGATGTGTAGCAAGGAACTACAGATGCTGGTTTAAACCGAAGATAGACACAAATTGCTCGAGTAACTCAATGGGACGGGCATCATAGAAGAAATGGGCGATGTTTCGGGTCGAGATTCTGGGTCTCGACCCGAAATATCATCCATCCCTTCTCTCCAGAGATGCTGCCAGTCCCACCGAGTTACTCCAGCATTTTGTATCTAATCACTTATACGATGTCTGAAAAGGCTCTCGACCCAAAACATCACCTGTTCCTTTTCTCCAGAGATGTTGTCTGACCCGCTGAGTTACTCCAGTTACTCCAGCCTTTTGTGTCCATCTTTGGTTTAAACCAGCATCTGCAGTTCCTTCCTACACACCACACATGCGTTCCCTTCCAAGTCAAACCCATTTTAATTAGATAGAAAACTAGATGGGAATTACCTCTGTGAAAATGTAGTCTTTTGAAGCTGATTTGTCCTTTGACTTTTATTGGTTAAAAAATTGTCCAGTTTATGCAGCCCATTAAATACTACATTTCCAATATTAACTGTGTCAAACTAATGAGAATGTTTAACATATATTTCCATGGAGTTGAAAAACTGTGTCAACCACAGTTAAAACTGATGGATAAATGCACGCAAGGAGAGAGAACAGGCAGTAAATGCTGTTAGATAAGATCCATGGGGTTAAACAAATTGATTGTGTTAAAGTAATCACTTCTAAGTGCTTTTTGATTGAACCACCAGATAGGAGTAGAAAAGATACACTAAAACATCTGTTCCCACCGCAGGAGCAGGAGCAGAACCTCATATTTTGCTTGGGTAGTTTACACCCCAGCCGTATGAACATTGACTTCTCCAATTTCAGGTAGTCCTTGCTTTCTCCCTCCTTCCCCTCGCCTTCCCAGCTCTTCCACAGCCTACTGTCTCCGCCTCTTCCTTTCTTCTTCCCGCCCCCACCCTCACATCAGTCTGAAGAAGGATCTCGGCCCCTCCGCTCCACAGATGCTGCCTCACCCGCTGAGTTCCTCCAGCATTTTTGTCTACCTTCCGCTAAAACATCAAAACTCAGTGAGATTCCATATCAGCACATTCTGTCATTTCAAACTTGGGAGCATATGAATGTGTAGGACTGGAAAGTACCATTGCTATAACTCTGGAAAAGGCCCATGTTGGAAAAATACAACTTTCTCCCTCAATCATTTTACTTTTGTTAATGAGGTATCCATATATTTGCCACCTACCTTATCTGTGATGTATTTAAACTGAAGCTTCATCTCATGCCATTGTCAGTCTGAAGAAGGATCTCAACCCAAAACGCCACCTATTCCTTTTCTCCAGAGATGCTGCCTGACCCACTGAGTTTCTCCAGCACTTTGTGTCTATCTTCGGTGTAAACCAGCATCTGCAGTTTCATCCTACTCATTGTAAATTTCTCGCCTTTTTGCCCTGAGATCATTTGATGGGCCCACCAGTCTGAAGAAGGCTCTCGACCTGAAACATCACCCATTCCTTCTCTCTAGAGATGCTGCCTGTTTTGCTGAGTTACTCTTGTACGTCTTTGGAGTGTGGGAGAAAACCGAAAAACTCGGAGAAAAGCAAAGGTAGTAGGTGACGTGGAGAAAATACAAACTCCATACAGACAGTTCCCGTAGTTGGGATCGAACCCGGGTCTCCGGCACTGCAAGCACTGTAAGGCAACAACTCTACCACTGTGCCACCGTGCTGCACAGTCTAGGATTAGTTTAAACGGATTCCTGATAGCTGGTGCAGATTTGGTGGACTGGAAAGAGAGAGAGAGAGAGAGAGAGAGAGAGAGGGCAGAGAGAGAGAGGTGGAGGGGGAGATGTGGAGGGGGGTGGGTGGGAGAGAGAAATTCTGTGATTCTTTTTTGGAAAACAATTGCAATATTAAAAAGACTATAGAAATACAGTTGCAAAATGAAAATGTTACAGTTCATAGCACAGAAATAGGCCATTCAGTCTAACAGATCCATTTTGCTATTGAAGCTTCATATTCAAGCTCCACCCTTATCGCATCATCCTACCTGGTCACATCAAATGAATGCAGAAAAGGATTCCAGGCAAACTGCTGTGACGGGATGAGAAAGACTTTCATCACTTAAAGAAAATGTTCTTTTACTCAATTAATTCAAAACATTTTGAATTAAAAAGGAAGTATAACATAGCTGGCCCAGTTGAAGTCCTAATGTAAGGTCCCAACCCAAAAGGTCACTATCCCTTATCCCACTGCTTTCACAGATGCTGCCGACTGAGCTCCTCTAGCATTTGCTTTTTGCTCAGTTTAAGTGCTTTCCAATTAGAGCCACTCCAATGTTCATTTCACAGAGCCCTGCAGTTTCATCCTCGTTCAGAATGATTCTCTTCCTTTTAGAAAGTTGCATTGATTCCGGCTCACTGAGGTCATGTATTACCTTCAAGATTAAAATGACCTACAGAGGCCACTAATTATATAACTGTCAATTATATAACATTTAATTATACATGCAACCAATGAATTATATATTGAATACAATTTTCAGTGCACTTTTTAATTTTTTCTTCCCTGAAAAGATTGCAACTATTCAATTTTGTTTGAAAGCAACGTCTGAAGGATTTAAGAGGAAAATATGCCTGTTATTTTGCAATTCCTTGTTTGCAGCTGTTATTTAGGTTTACATTATTCACATGCGGTTTCTACTGTTTCATGTTAGGTCTATAATATAAACCCAAATGGTATTCGTAATTAAAAAAATAAAGCAAGGCAAATAACACATGGAAACATTTCAACATGCCTATTTCCAATGTGAATTGGGCAGTGTGATATTATCACATACTGCAGCCGTTGGTCTAAGTACACTGTGCCTTGATTCCCATTGAATTGGAGCATTGTGGACACCAGTCTAGTCATGACTTCAAGAGTAATGATTGGCTGGGATAGCAAGCAAACCCTCAGGATTGACTGAAATGGGAAATGCAAACTGGAAGTTGGAGGGAGTCTTTCTGGCTCTTTTAGGATTGCAATTCAATTTGTTCATTCGGAGCATCAGAGTACGTTTCAAATGGGTAAACTAGTAGCTTCCTGGACTTCAGTTGAATAGTTTGTGCACCTCTGGGTAATATCTGATCCAAAAGTCATGATCTAAAATTGGGTTTCTTTGTATTATTTAATCACAAAACAATATCGTGTTTCTCCCAACAAAATGATACAGTTGATTTTATGATCCTTAATAGGTAGCAGGAGATGTAAATAATGTGGTTGGAAAGGTAAACAAAATGGCTTCCGTTATTAGCCAATGCATGGGATATGAGCAGAGAGGTTGTGATGCATTGCTTGTGGTGCTACAATGTACCGTTCTGGTCACCACATTTTAGGAAAAGTACAATGTTGTCAAGCTAGGAAGGATGCAGAGAAGATTTACGATGATGTTGCCAGGACACGAGGGCCTGGGCTATAGGGAGAGGTTAAGCAGGCCAAGGAGCGCAGGAGGATGAGGGGTGATCTTATAGAGATGTACAACATCGTAAGAGGAATATATCGGGTAAACGCACAGTGTCTCTTGGCCAGGGTTGGGGAATCGAGAATCAGAAGACGTAGGTTTAAGGTGAGGGGGGAATGATATAATAGGAACCTGAGGGGTTTACTTTCCCCCCACAAAGGATGGTGGATGCATGGAACGAGCTGCTGGAGGAGATAGTTGTGGCAGGTACTTTCGCAACGTTTAAGAAACATTTAGACAAGTACATGGATAGGATAGGTTGAGAGGGATATGGACCAAATGGCGTTCGGTAGGAGGAGGAGGCTGAGGATGAAATTTTGTGGACCACAGAAAAGGACATGGACTGCACGTTGAATGGTGGGATTAGACAAGCCGACTCATTTGCAATGAGCATGGATAAAATGAACTGAAATGACTCTTTTATGTGCTGTCAATTTTGAGTGTGTGGCCAACCCAAGAATTATCTTGTAGGGGAAAAAAAAGCCTTTCTGCTTTTGATTTGTCTAATATAAGCCATTTGATTTGCCCAATATATAAGATGATATGACAGAGGAACAGTACGAGGCCATTTGACCCAATGAATCTATTCCACCATTCAATCATGGATGATCTGTTTTACTCTCTCAATCTCATTATCTGCCTTCGACCAGTGACCTATGATGCCCAATCAATCTCGACTAAAATACCCAATGTCCAGGCCTCCACAGCCATCTGTGGCAATGAATTCCACAGATTTCACCGCCCACTGCCTAAAGAAATTCTCCTCATCTCTATTCTGAAGGTATGTCCTTCTGAGGCTATGGCCTCTGGTCGTAGACTTTCCCACAAGTGGAGACATTATCTCCTAGTAAAGTCCAGTGGTAAAGACTCCTGGTCTCCTGATAAAGACCTCATCCTGGTAAAGTCCAGTGTGCACACTGCAGATATTAACCCAACCATTTCCGGGATAATTCTCGTAAATCTTGTCAATATGAACAGATTTGCAAAGATGGTCTTGTGCCTTAGAAGAAAAAAGGCTTGTAAATCTTTAGGCCATTTCACATCTCCTTCAGGGTGTCCCAATGAAGATCTTTTATCGTGCAGTCACTGGGGGACATGGACAACACCGGAACTCATATTGCACACGAGGCTGAAGCAAGTGATTGATGTTGCCCAGTCCTTCGTGAATTTCTGACCTCCCCATCATCAAAGGGATCTACAGGAAGCACAGCCTCAACACAGGGTTGAGCAGCTGCCCCACAGCACCAGATACCTGGGTTCAATTCTAACCTCACTGCCTGTGTGGAGTTTGTACGTTCTCCTTGTGACCAAGTGGACTTCCTCTAGGTGCTCCGGTATCCTCCCACACCCCAAAGACGTGCGAGTCTGAAGGTTATTTGGGGTCTATTAATATCCCCTAGAGAGTGGATGTGAAAGTAGGATAACATAGAACTCGGGTGACCGGGTAATGGATGGTCAGTCCATTATCATCCACCACGCACACCACCCTGGCCATGCTCTCTTCTTGCTGCTACATTTGGACTTTGGAGATAAAGTGGGGAACCAGGCCCTTCAGCCCATCGAATCAGCACCGACCATCAATCACCCCCCACACACTAACATTGGGAACAATTTACCCTAGCAATTGAAATATCATTTTCCAATCAACCTAAAAAAACTTGTTTAAGAAGGAACGGCAGATGCTGTAACCTAAAAAAACTGTTCATCTTTGGAGTGTGGGAGGAAAGGCGGTCACAGGGAGAAAGCATAAACTCCGTGCAGACAGCACCCATACTCAGGATCGGACCTGGGTCTCTGGCGCTGTAAGGCAGCAACTCTACCGCTGCGCCACCGTGCCGCCCTGAAGCCATACCGCTACCATTGGGAAGAAGACACCCAAGAACGGTTACCTCCAGCTTAAAGCTCAACTTCTTCTCATCGACCATTGTGTTTTTGAACCACCCACCACACCCCTAACCATAACCTTGCCTCAACCCCACCAAACCACTGGAGACTGCCCAACTATGGGTAGTTCTATGTACTTTGGCTTTTGCGCAGGTCTCCGTTACTTAGAATAACTGGGCACGGTGGCACAGCGCTGGAGTTGCGTTTGTCTACGGACGTTCTCCCCGTGACCTGCGTGGGTTTCCTCCGAGACCTTCGGTTTCCTCCCAGACTCTAACGACGTACAGGGTTGTATGTTTATGGTCTTGGTATAAATGTAAACATTGCCCATAGAGTGTGTCGGATAGTGTTAATGTGCGGGGATCGCTGGTCGGCGCGGACTTGGTGGGCAGAAGGGGCTCTTTTCATGCTGTATCTCTAAACTAAACTGAGAGAAGCACCAGGCAAGGATGTAATTGTTCCCGTTCACATTCCACTATGTATGACAAGTGAACACCTCTTTCTTGTAATTCCCACATGTTGTCGGATAATCCCAATAATTATTTCGGGATCAATATTACCATAAACAAGACAGTTCAAAGTAGTCGCTGATTAACTGCAAAGGAAACAGTGATACATAGAAACATAGAAAATAGGTGCAGGAGTAGGCCATTCGGCCCTTCGAGCCTGCACCGCCATTCAATATGATCATGGCTGATCATCCAACTCAGTATCCCATACCTGCCTTCTCTCCATACCCTCTGATCCCCTTAGCCACAAGGGCCACATCTAACTCCTTCTTAAATATAGCCAATGAACTGGCCTCGACTACCCTCTGTGGCAGAGAGTTCCAGAGATTCATCACTCTCTGTGTGAAAAAAGTTCTTCTCATCTCGGTTTTAAAGGATTTCCCCCTTATCCTTATGCTGTGACCCCTTGTCCTGGACTTCCCCAACATCGGGAGCAATCTTCCTGCATCTAGCCTGTCCAACCCCTTAAGAATTTTGTAAGTTTCTATAAGATCCCCTCTCAATCTCCTAAATTCTAGTGAGTATAAACCAAGTCTATCCAGTCTTTCTTCATAAGACAGTCCTGACATCCCAGGAATCAGTCTGGTGAACCTTCTCTGCACTCCCTCTATGGCAATAACGTCCTTCCTCAGATTTGATACATGCGATCTTATTATCCACACACGTCTCAGTCTTTATACAAAACGCACTTTTTTCTCCTCTCGTTTACTATATTGTTTACAGAGTACCATGTTTACACATTCTGTTGTGCTGCTGCAAGTAAGAATGTCATTGTTCTATCTGGGGCACATGACAATAAAACACTCTTGACATGGAAACGATACCGGCCTTTGCAACCCCCAACATTGCAGCGAATACATTGCCATTGCATTGCAATAAATTGTACCCAATGCATTACCATTACATTACAACATACTGGGTCCAATACATCACCATTACACTACAATACATTGCAGCCAATACTTCGGGCGCTGGGGTTGGTGCAATGAAACACGCAGTCTCGGGCATGAAGTTGTACGCAGATTAGATGTTGTAAAAGAACCAGCAGCACAGATCAACGAAGCCGGAAAGACCCCGCCGAGTATGTGTGCAGTATCCATGGCTCCCGAGGATCACATGCTGGGAGGGAGCTGCTTGCGGAAGTGTGCTTGGGGTTTGGAGAGCGGCGGAGTTAGTTAGTTAGTGCTCGGTCGGAGCCGGTCCAGACAGCCGCTGATTCTGCCAACACCACAGTCAGGCAGAGACAGCGTTATCTATTTGTGAGAGGGGGCAAAGCGACCCCCCAGATTCGGAGTCACCGCCTCGTTGTTACCCAGCGACATCCTATTCAAGCGGGCGGTTGGTTTGGGAAGCTGCGGGCATTTGAGGTGAACTTAGAGGCTGACGGGACCGGGGACCTGGAGTGGGGAGTTCAGCTCAGGAGCGCAGAGAGAGGGTGTGTGTGTGTGTGTGGTGGTCGGCGGCTGCAAAGCTCCCCCGCACCGACCCTTCACGGCTGTGGCTGTGGCTGGGCAGAGATGGATTTACAAGTCGTGCTGGTCTGCCTTCACTGTCTGGCCATCAGACTGGGACTTGCAGTGGAACTTCAACCCGATATGTAAGTGGCATTTATTCCAGTCCGCTCTCACCGTTCACCTCTCGTTACAGGGCGATTGTTACTTTTGCCCACGGGAGTGTTTGGGTTTGTGAATTCGCGCGGTTGACAGAGCTGCGTTTTAGTGTGAGTGAGAGATTGTGTGCGAGATTGAGAGTGGGTTAGATGGAGAGAGTGGGTTAGATGGAGAGAGTGGGTTAGATGGAGAGAGTGGGTTAGATGGAGAGAGTGGGTTAGATGGAGAGAGTGAGAGAGAGTGAGTGTGTGAGAGAGTGTGTGGGAGAGTGCGAGAGTGAGAGAGGGCGAGTGTGAGGGAGTGTGTGATAGAGTGTACGAGTGTGAGAGGGAGAATATGAGTGTGAGAGAGTGCGTGGGAGAGAGTGAGAGAGAAAGTGAGTGTGAGAGAGAGCGAAAAAGAGAGACCGTGTGCGAGAAAGAGTGTGTGTGTGTGTGAGAGGGAATGTGTCTGTCCCAAACTTTCAGCTGTCGACTACTGATCGGGGATTATCTCGTGTTTTCTTATTGACGGCGTGTTTTCGGTGACAGGATACTGGAGTTGGAGGCGAAACTTTGATGTTGGGAATAGCCCTCTGAACTGAATAGCTGGATAAAGTGCACCTGGTGTGCGTAAGGGGTTTCAGCTGTTTCTGGTTAACCTTGTTACACTCGTCCTGATTGTAGGATGCGATTTGTGTGCGGAGGTGGCGCAAGTTCAATATCGCAGCGCTGTCGTACTGTGTGTGTGTGTTAGGGCACATTCTCAATGTGACTTTGTGGGTTCCTCTCTACCTAGAGATAGATCTCTATTGAGTTACCTTATTTTTTAATTGGGATTCTCTAATTAAGATTGCCTTATCTCTAAGGCATCTCCACACCTTAGTTATTAGACCATATCTCTATTATTGCCTTAGAGATTACTTTAGATCTCTAAGTAAATCAAAGATCTCTTAACTCTTGGATGTGTTAAGAGTTGAAATCATAATTGATTTCTGTTACATTGAGATTTAATTTAATGGGGATGACTTCTGGATTCCTTTGGCTATGTTGGATTATACATAACCCTTGCATCCCATCTCGATGAAGAATAATTGCTCTGTGATAAATGATACGCGATATTTGCCAACTCGGCACCTGTAATCATCCCCACCCCTCAAAAAAAAAAAGCTTCAGGGAAAACGTGTTTCATGAGTTCCTTACATGAGTAAAGAGAGACCCTTTGGCGACTTTCTGTCCTAGAATTGGTCCGTGTATCTGAGTTAAAGACATATTATATTGGTTTTGTCTCGGAGGGTCAGTGTGAACCAGCCGAGGGGATATGCTTTGGGTACAGTCATAAAGTAATGCAGCATGGAAACAGGCCCTTCGGCCCACCTTGCCCATGCTGACCAAGTAGCCACTCTGGGCTAATCCCATTGTCCTTCCAAACCCTTCTTATCCATATATTTACTCACTTGTCTTTTGAAAGTCTTATTTGCATTTGCTTCTAAAGCTTCCACTGGCAGCTCATTCCAGATATCAATTGCCCTTTTGAGTGGCATAGAGCTCGCTCTTTAATCTTTCCCCTTGCGCCTTAACATTATGCCCTCTAGTTTTAGAATCCTCTACCCTTGGAAAGGGACTGAGTGTACACTTTATCCGTGCCCCTCATGATCATATACACTCCAATAAGGTCATCCCTCAGCCTCCTATGCTCCAAAGAACATGTCCCGGCCTCTCCGGACATTCCCTATAACTCAAACCTGCAAGTGCATTAACATCCTGGTGAATCTCTTCTGCAACTTAATAACTTCCTCTTGTAGCTGGGTAACCAGAACGGCGCACAGTACCGTACTTCAAGTGTGGTCTCACCAACGACTTGTAAAGCTGCAGCATGACGTCCTAACATTTGTACTTGATAGCCTTCCCAATGAAGGCAAAAGTGCCTTTTTCACCACACTAGCCACCTGACTCACCACGTTCTGTGAATCAACACCTTTACTCCTGGATGTCTCTGTTCCACACCACACTCTGGGGCTCTACTATTTACTGTGTACATCTTGCCCTGGTTTGACATAAAGTGCAACACTTCCCAGGGCAGAGTTAAATTTCATTTGCCATGCCTTGGCTCACTTTCTCACTGATCTAGATCCCATTGTAAACTTGGATATCTTTCCTCACTGCTCACCATGCCACCAAATTTTTTTTTTCATCTGCAAATCTTCAGACAATATCAACCACACTGCCATCCAAATTGTTAATGTAGGTCAAAAGAAATAGCAGTAAACTCAGCCCCAACCTCTTTGCCACTGCACTGGTCACAGTTCTGCGATCAGAATAATAACACTTCACAACTACCCTTTGACTCCTTCCAAGCTAATTTTGAATTCAATTGATCATTCAACATGATCTAACCTTCAAGACTAAACTACCATGCATGATGCCTCGCAAAACTCCAAATAGACAACATCCACTGCCCTGTCCTCATCATTTCTCTTGGTGATCACTTCAATAACTCTATCAGATACATAAGGCACAATTTCCCCATGAACAAAGCCACAGTAACCATGCCTAAACAAATGCTAGTAGTCAAGTCAAGTGCAAGTGAAATTAATCTGCCAGCAGTGGTACCATAAAAAGAGAACACACAATACACAATCAAAATTTAACACAAACATCCACCACAGCATTCATCACTGTGGTGGAAGGCACAAAAATTGGGCAGTCCTCCTCCATTTTCCCCCGTGGTCAGGACCTCAACCCTCCGCAGTCGCCGCTGCGGGCATCCAGATGTTCAGACAAGGTAAATTCAGTTTCTAAGAATTCCCTCCAACAATTTTCCCACCACTGGTGTTGGACTCCCCAGCCTTAAGTTTCCAGCCTTATCTTTGTAACGGTACAATATTAGCCACCCTCCAGTGTTCCTGAACTTCACCTGTTAATAAAGATGATACAAATATCTACACAAGGGCTTCTGCAATTTCTTCCCAAACTTCCCTAAGAATTCAAGGATGCATTTGGACAGAACCTCAAGTCAAGAGAGTTTTATTGTCATGTGTCCCAGATAGGATAATGAAATTCTTGCTTGCTGCAGCACAACAGAATATTGTAAGCATAAATACAGAACAGTTCAGTGTGTCTATATACCGTAGCCCATATATATATACACACATAAATAAACAGATAAAGTGCAATAGGCTGTTATAGTTCAGAGTTTGTTTGATGTCGTGTTTAATAGCCTGATGGCTGTGGGGAAGCTGTTCCTGAAACTGGATGTACCAGATTTCAGGCTCTTGTACCTTCTACCTGATGGCAGCGGAGAGATGAATGTGTGACCAGGATGGTGTGGGTCTTTGATGATATTGGCAGCCTTTTTGAGGCAGCGACTGCGATAGAACCCTTCGATGGTGGAGAGGTCAGACCCGATGAAGGACTGGTCAGCGGTCACAACTTTCTACATTCATTTCCTCTCACGGACGCTCAAGTTACCAAACCAAGCCATGATGCAACCAATCAGCATGCTCTCTACTGTGCACGTGTAGAAGTTCGAGAGAGTCCTCCTTGACAGACCGACTCTCCGTAATCTTCTCAGGAACCTGAGGATTTAACCACCTTTAATATCACCAATATCTCCTCTCTGGTAAATCATATTTAGAAGTTTGTATTATAGACAGTCTCGACAGTGCATCTGAGAAGGAAGTCATCCGTCTTTATGTTTTCTACATTTGAAAACCAATAAACTCCATGACCTTATTATTTTATATTAATTATTATAGATTGTTTTTCCCAAATACCCATTCTACAATGGTAGGAAATAAGTATGTTCTGCAAATAGTAATTAAAGCTATTACGTTTTAAATCTGAGATTGATCGACTTAGTAAAATAAAAACTGGGTATTGCGAGATGCAAATTGAGGGATACAAATAACCAAGGAAGCATTGCTACTACTAGAACCAGTGTGTCACCCACTCAGTCATGCTCCAGTCATGTTGGTCTGATCAACCAAATATGTCTGATTTTCTACCTGTACACCATTTCCCTGCCCTATCCTAATGTCCGTGATTCCTTTTAATCTCCAGATATTATTTCGCTTCTGTTTTGACTACAGTTAATGTCTGATCCTTCACAGTCCACAGAGGAAGAGAATTCCAAAGATGAATCACCTGTCGAATGAATACATTTCTCTCGACTTCAGTGTGAAATGGCTTAGCCTTTATTTTCAGATGTGATCCCGATGTTGTTGACTCTTTAGTCAGGGGCAACATCTTCTCCATATCCACTCTGTTGATCTGTGGCACAGTGGCAGCATTGTGCTGAAGGGCGGTATGGTGGCGCAGCGGTAGAGTTGCTGCCTTACAGCGCCAGAGACCCATGTTTGATCCTGACTATGGGTGCCCACTGTACGGAGTTTGGACATTCTCCCTGTGACCAGGTGGGTTTGCTCCAGGTGCTCCAGTTTCATCCCACAATCCAAAGGCATAGATTAATTGGCTTCTGTAATAAAATTCTTTTATTTGTTTTCAAATCGTTGAATGGGCTCGCCCCGCCTTACCTCTCTGAGCTGCTCCACCTATATGCTCCTGCCCGGTGCCTCAGGTCAGATGATCAGCTGCTCCTTGAGGTACCACGGTCTAAGCGAAAGCTCAGAGGGGATAGAGCCTTTTCTGTTGCTGCTCTGGCACTTTGGAACACCTTGCCGTTGCACATCAGACAGGCCCCCTCGCTGTCCATCTTCAAATCCTCCCTAAAAACTCATTTTTATTCTCTGGCTTTCGACACTGGCTGAGACATTGCTCCTGTTCTTAGTGCTTTTAATGTCTTTTAATTTTTACTGTTTTTAGTCCTTCGTTTTACGGTTTTTAATGGTTTGTAATAACTTTTTGTCCATGAGTTCTCATGTACAGCACTTTGTGGCAACTGCAGTTGTTTAAAGTGCTTTATAAATAAAGTTTATTATTATATTATTATTATAAGTGTAAATTATCCCTAGTGTGCAGGATAGTTAGTGTGATCGCTGTTGGTGTGGACTTGGTGGGTTGAAGGAACTGGTTCCACACACTGTATCTCTAAAGTCTCGAGTGAACTCTTAAAACAGCCAAATGGGCCAGTGTGCTAAATGACCTGTTACTATTGCCAATCCTTTAGAACTTTTATGAATCAGCAACTTTCCCCTAGTAACTTTATTTGCAGTGGTTAGATGCAAGTAAAGTAAATGGAAATATCAAATAAAATTTCAGAAACTGTAAAGTGGTCTCCAGTTTTTCTCCCTCATTGTGCAAGTAACAACCTCCCAAATAAGTGCAAGTCAGGAAATGGAAAGGTAGGATTAACCCAGGAAAACCACAATTATCGACGAAGTGGAGCTGAGCAAATTATTGGTGCTTTGGGGTAACAAATGTCCAAATACTGCTAGAACTCATCCTACATTCTCAAAGAAGTGGATGGTTATTCCATTGGCTTTAACCTTCCTACAGTCTCTAAATTTAGGAAAGGTTCAGTTTGTTTGGAAAAAAAAGTGAATGTAACTCCTTTATTGCAAAACAGATGTGGTTGTGGTGTAGGAATGGAAGACAGTAATCAAGAAACCACAGTACCATAACTTACATTTGTAATAGAAAAATGTTAATACCTATTATTAAATAAGTTATAGCAGTGAGCTTAGAAAATGTCAAGGTAATCTGGCAAAGGTAACCTGGTTCTGTTAAAGGGGAATCATGTTTGACCAATTTATTGGAAGTTCTTTGAAGAATTAATGTGTTTTGTGGATAGACGTGAACTGCTGGCTGTGCTATTTTGAGATTTCCAGAAGGCATTTAGAGTCAGTGTCATACAGCACCATTGGCCCAACTTGTCAATGGCAATCAAGATGCCGCATCTAAGCTCGTCCCATATGCTCATGTTTGGTCCATATCCCTCTAAAACTTTGCTATCCGTTTACCTGTACCAGGTGTCTTCTAAATGCTATTATTGTACCTACCAAAATTACCTCCTCTGGCAGCTCGTTCCATACACCCATCACCATCTGTATGGGAAAGAAAAATGGAATTCAGTTTCCTATTAAATCTTGCCTCTTTCACCTTCAAACTATGTCCACTGGTTGTTGGTACCCGACTTTGTGCATTCTGGTAAACAAATCTGTGCATTCACTCTATCTAGTCCCCTCATGAATTTATAATATCCCTCATGATTGTATATAAAAAATATTATGGAAAACAATTGCTTAGGAGGTAACATTGAAGTGAATAGTATATACATAAACCTTCTTCTGATTGGTAAGATTTAATGAGTTAAAAGATTGTGCCCGGGCCCCAACTTTTTACAATATTCATTATTCACTTGCTCAAGGAATTATGTGTATGATTACTAAGTGTATGGTAGCTATGTTTTGCTAATGTCACACAGTCAGGTAGGAAAATAAATAAGTGGTCAAAGCTTTTGCTAATAGAAAATAATGATGCAAAATATTAAAATGGACACTGACAAAAAAAGTAAAAAGGTAACATATTATTTAAACGATGGTCAAACTCGGATGGGCAGCAGGATCCAAGTGGCCTAGAGCATGATTTACAAAAGGCTTTAAAAACAATTAATTTGGGACGTTAACAGAATGTTTTAATCTTTTGTATGGGGAATTAAATACCCCATATGTAAGGCAATAAACATGACATTGGTAAGATCTGATCTGGAGTGTTATGTAGAGTCATTGTCTTCTTATTTAAGGAAGGATCTTAATTCATTGGAACCAGTTCAGAGAAGGGTTACTGGTCCAATTTCCGAATGGCAGGTTAATTTCGAAGGAAAGGTTAGAGAGGCTAAGCTTTCATCTGCTGTTAAGAAAAGCAAGAGGCTACTTCAGGGGGTCTTAACAGGATGGATGTGGAAAGGGTATTACCTCGTGATAAAATCTAGAACTGCAGACATTGTTTACAAATAAAGGATTTCCTACAAGACAATTTGAGGCAATTTTCTTTCTCAGGAATTGTGGATTTTAAACTGTTTTACGGCAATATAGATTGATCGATGCTCGATAAGGAAAGGGATGAAAGGATTCAACAGATAGACGGGGAATACAACAGAATGGCTGAAATCAGATCAGTCATGAGGTTATTAAATGGCAGTGCAGAACCAATTTGCCTAATGCTGTTCCTAATCTGTACCTTTACCTGTATTTAATTGTAACAGGACAACTTCTGTGGTATATAGGCTTAAGATTGTATTCAGTTTTCTCATGAGACCATACGAGGAGTACTGTGTGCAGGTTTAAAGTGAGGGGAGAGATTTAAAAGGAACCACAGTACCACTTTATCAGTCAAATGTTAGTCCGTAGCTGAAATGAATTGTCAGAGGAAGCCTTAGAAGGCTTCTCAAGAGAGAGTTAAGGGCCTGTCCCACTTGAGCGTCATTTGCGCGTACGTGCACGTGCACGTGATGCGCGCATGATGCACGTATGATGCGCGCATGATGCACGTATGATGCGCATGGTGCATGGTGACATAGGCAGTGACGTGCGGTCACACGCGGCGCCCCAGGATTTTGGGATGTACAAAATCTTCGCGTGCCATCTGCGTGACGCGCAGATGACGCCCAAGTGGGACAGGCCCTTTACATTTAGCTCTTGGGGTTAAAGGAATCAAGGGATATGGGGAAAAAAGCCAGAATAGGGTAGTTATTTTGGATGATCAGCCATGATCATATTGAATGGCAGTGCTGCCGAATGCACCTATTTTCTATGTTTCCAAGCAGATACAGTTATGACTTTTAAAAATCATTTGGACAGAAATATGAATTGGAAGGGTTCTGAGGGATATGGGCCAAATGCAGGCGTGTTACCAGCCCTGTATTTAAAAACTTGGTCTGTATGGATAAGATGGGCTGAAGGGCCTGTTTCCATGCTGTGTAGCTCTGAAATTGTATGAACAAGTCATTCTACAATTATCTACTTCCTCCTCAGTTACATCATTGATTAAATTTAATGTCCTTCATCGGTTGTAAAGTTTGTTGTAGTACCCCAAGTTCATGAACAACGTCGGAGATGCGTGTTCTACCTGTAATACAGATTTCATTACAACATAGAATGAGGGTGTTTGATCCATTAAGTCTATGACGGTTCACAAAGCAATCTCATTCACCAAGTATCTCATCCTTTATGTTCCCATCAAGTTCCTCCAGATTCTATCACTCACCCACACTACAATCATTTTACACTGGCCCATTAGCGTTTTGAAGAGGAAGGCAGGTCGCACATCTGTATTTGTAAAAGGTGAAAATCAAAGCTGGATTGCAAACTTATATCTGTGGTTCTTTTACTATCATTAGTCCAGTACTGCCTTTGGATCCCACAAATTGGTCATAAGTCAATGGCAGCGACATTAGGCACCTGTTCAATTATGTAAATTTTTTTTTAAAGAGGCAGCATTGAAAATTCTGTACCATTACTTATTAGGTGAGGATCAATGTGTCAGAAAGAGTTTTGATGATTTTGTCAATCTTACTGACTAAATGAACTGGCTGAGCAGTTTCAAGAAGTGTGTAGGAAGGAACTGCAGATGCTGGAGTAACTCAGTGGGACAGGCAGCATTTCTGGAGAGAAGGAATGAGTAACATTTCGGATCGAGAAGCAGTGTCTCTACTTGAAATGTCACCCATTCCATTTTTCCAGAGATGTCCGACTGAGTTACTCCAGCATTTTGTGTCTATCTTCAATTTTCAAGAAGTGACGTGTTCCGGAGAGCTGCACGCACGGCAGTAGTGTCCCAGGGAGCTGCGTGTGCCCGATCCACCCGCCAAACAACTGCGCAGCCAACTGGATCGCGCCCCGGTAGGCCCGACGCCGGAGAAGCTGGGCGGCAAGGCCTGTTTGGGCTGAAGGAGCAGCAGCGGCGGCGATGGGATCCTCGGTGGTGGCAGCAAGTGCCTCGGCGGCAGCGTAAGTATCAGCGAAAGCAGGAGCCTCGACGGCAGTGGAGCCTCAACGGCAATGGGAGCCTCGGAGGCTGGTGGCAATGGGGCCTCGTGATCAACCCGCGATCAACGGTTGATTGGGGGAGGAAGACAATGGGGACCCGGCATGGGGGGTACTGCCGTGTAGAACAATGGGGACCCGGTGTGTGGGGACCGCTGTGAGGGACGGCGGGAGAACAAAGAGGGACCCGGTGTGGGGGAGGGGGTTCTCTAGTTTAGAGTCCTCTGCCCTGGGGATAAGCCTGCGTTCGTATGTTTGTTTGTTCGCTCTGGTTTAGACGCTGTGCACATGGCAGCCAGCCAACAGTCGCTTGTCTTTTTCTTTTTGTTTTCACTTTTAATTTCACGTTTTTGTGTACCTTGTGTGTTGTGATTGTTTGGCAGACCAATTTCCCTCCGGGGATGAATAAAGTCTTTCCGTATAGTATCGTATAAAATACAGATCAATTCTTGCAAAATTCACAGCTATGGCCAAATGTGTGAGATGGCCACAAATAAATCACCTAACGGGCATAGGTTAAGCACTTTACCCCAAGAGGAGTTAAAGTGTGGAGTTTGCTACCCCATGAACAGTTGAATAGCATAAATACATTAATAAGGTAGTGAGAGACATGCATGAGGGAGATATGAATATACTGATGTGTTGGATGAGATAAGATGGGAGAAGCCTTAAATGGAGCACAATTGTTGATTTGAGCTCATTGCTCTGATTCTGAGTTGTAAATTCATGTAACTCTGTGTTATATTTGATCAAAGTACTGTAACTCCAGTTACTACAGGATGTTCTGTCCAAGGATTTTGGCTGACTGATGTTGATGGATACACCACATGCCACAATATGTACATTTTGTCAAAACAGCTGCAGACATATTTATAGCTGGAGATGAACATCTGCTAAATTGCTGTAGCATAGAAATTGAATTTCCGAAGAAAAATACATAGATTTGCGCCTCTTTATTTCCACAACAATATTGAGGCCACCTAGTGCAGAGAGGATGTGAAATGTAGGAGATATAGTGAGTGATTATCAAATATTTTCCAAACATAGGAAAGAATGTAAATTATGGAGGGAAGTACTCCCATGACTGCTGTGGTATCTACAGAATAACTAGAATAAGAAATAATACATATTCTTTGCAAACATATCCCTCTGTACCTCCAATTGGAATTTAAGATTGTTAAAAATATTTCCTACTGCAGGAAATTACATGAGGTTGTCATCTCATTAATTAAGGCCTTGTTTGATGAAGGCATTAAAACATGTAGAACAATGCTTGTCAAGGATATAAAACCATGCCAAAAGGAAATTTCCAGTAATGTTCAGATGGCTGGCCTTCAACAATCTTTCTGTGAAAACGAGGAACTGCAGATGCTGGTTTACAAAAAAAAGGGCACAAAGTGCTTGAGTAACTCAGCACATCAAGATTGCATCTCTGGAGAACATGGATAAGTGACGTTTCGGGTTGGGACCAAACATAGACACAAGGTGCTGGAGCAACTCAGTGGGTCAGGCAGCATGTCTGGAGAACAAGGATAAGTGATATTTTGGGTTGGAACACTTCTTTGGAATCTTTCAGCAATCTTGATGTGATTACAGACTGTGCAGAGTCTCATCTCAACCCCAACCCCTAACCACCTTCCAAAGTTCTTCTGGAATCTAATTCCACTCATCCTCCATTATGCCACACTTGGTCCATTAACACTTTGATGTCAAAGTTAGTCACTTGCACACATGGAGTGTTACTTCATTGTGCTATCTGCAACCAAGTCTTGTTGAAAGAAAATAAGACAAAAGCAGATGAACAGGTGAAATGTGAGTGATTGTTACTTGATAAAATGATCAAAGGTGCCTTCCATAGTTTTACAGAAGATTGACAGCAGGCTAATTTAGTCATTTTAGGATTGACTTAATTTTTGAAAATTGCCAAGGTAATTTTTCAGTTTGTTGGTTATTGTCAGTTATAGCTGCGGTGAATTAGCTTGGCTAGTTCTGGAGAATAAGTTTCCAAATGGGAAATTAAAGAAATAAAATCGAGCCTTGCATATTTTGGGGATGTCTAAAAATGATGTGATTTAGTTGCTGTTATAACATAGGAAATGTTGGATTTATGTTTTCTTACAACCGAAAAGCAGGCCATTCAGTCTATCGTCAGTCATGGCTTATGGAGTATGACCATGGCCATGCCCACTCCCCCCCCCACTTATTTTTCCATCTCCTCTGTAGTTTTAGTTTTAGAGATACAGTGCAGAAACAGGCTCTTCAGCCCATCGAGTCCACACCGACAAGTGATCCCTGCACATTAACATTTCCCTACACACACGATAGGGACAAATTACAGGTCTACCAAGCAAATCAACCTACAAACCTGTATATCTTTGGAGTGTGGGAGGAAACTGAAGATCTCGGAGAAAACCCACGCGGTCACAGGGAGAACGTACAAACTCCATACAGACAGCACCCGTAGTCGGGATCGAACCTCTAACGCTGCGCCACCGTGCCGCCCTCTCAAGTGCTCACCCACTCCCCATGATTCAACTACTGTCCGCCTTCACTCAGAGAAAATTAACAGCAGCTAATGTTTGAGATGTGAACTGGTGCTGTCAGGGTAAACCCTCCCAGTTGCGGGAAGAAAGTCCAAACTCCACACGGGCAGCAGCAGGGAACGGGATTGAACTTCAGTTACTGTAAGTATGAGGCAGAGGCTTGAACCACTGTGCCAATGTACTGTCTGTAAGAGAGAAATAGTCATTGCAGTCTCCACAACCGAGAAAGGAGTTGCAGAGCTGCGGAATAAGGTTAATTATGAAATATATACATGGGATGACCTGCTAGATCTTTGCTGTAATCAGATCCTTTGCAATAACCCAAAAAGTAGAGGGAATTACTACCCACTTGTTTGAGGCTTCACGTATACCGACATACAGTGAAAAACTGTTTGCTTGCTATCCAGTCAAATCATACTACATGTTGTACAGTCAAGCCATGCACTAGTACAACAAGAAGTGTAAAGAGAAATATAGCAGAGTGTAGAATGTAGTGATACAGTATTAAAGTTACTGCTACAGAGAAAGTGCAGATTAAAGAAAAGTGCAAGGGCTGCAATGAGGTAGTTTGGGAGATTAGGACTTCTCCCTTAGCTTATGGAGAGACTGTTCAGTAGTTCACAGTTTTAAAGATACAACACGGAATACACCTCGGCCCACGGAGTCCGCACTGACCAGCAATCCGCACACATTAACACTATCTTACCGTCACACACTGGGGACAATTTACATTTATGCCAAGCCAGTTAACCTACAAACATGTACGTCTTTGGAGTGTGGGAGGAAACTGAAGATCTCGGAGAAAACTCATGCAGTTATGGGGACAATGTACAAACTCCATACAGACAGCACTCGTAGTCAGGAGGATCGAACCCACGTCTCCAGTGCTGTAAGGCAGCAACTCTACCGCTGTGTCACTGTGCCACCCTTCTCAGTAGTCTGAGAACAGCGAGGTGAATCTGCCTCTGATTCTGATTCAAGCTTTTGTATATGTTGCCCGACAGAATAGGGGAAAAGTCGGATTTACTGGGGTTTAAATGGTCCTTGATTTTGCTGGCTGCTTTCTCAAGACGACATGAAGGGTAAAGATGGAGTTGAAGGGTGGAGAGAGGGCGTTGGAGGAGTCTGGTTTGTGTGATGGACTGAGTTACATCCACAATTTGCAGCAATTCCTTCTGTTGTTAGACCAAGTTGTGATGCTTTCTGCAGTGCATCTGAGGAGTTGGTAAGTCAATGGAGACATGCATAGTTTTCGAGGAAGTAGAGGCATTGGTGTGCTTTCTTGGCCGTTACTTCAATGTCATTGATCCAGGACAAATTGTTGGCTCTATTTATGCCTAGGAATTTGGGGCTCTTGACCAAATCCACTTTGGCACTATTGATGCTGACTATGGCATGTACACCCACCTTGTTTCCTCAAGTCAGTCGCCAGCTCCTTCGTCTTGCTAACATGGCTTTCCTGACCCCATGTTGTTATTATCATAGTTTCTCAGAATTCTGGTTCTTATTGCTCTAGAGTCCATTGTCAAAGTGAATCTCAGGAGGTGAAACCACATTTATTCTTGTACATTATTGTACTACTTGGATACAACTTAGTGTTTGATATACCTGATGAATTACTAGGCAATCTCAAAGAGCAGGTATAAATCAGTGATGGCTTTGGAGCCCCACACAGAGCAAACCAGGTAAGAGAGAAGCAGATTTCATAAAACATAGAAAAGTACAAGACACAAAGTCACTCAGTAACTCAGCGGGTCAAGCAGCATCCCTGGAGAACATGGATAATTGCATTCCTGGTGATAGGTTACATTTTGGGTTGGGGCCCTTCTTCAAACTGATTAGTCTGAAGAAGGGTCCCGACACGAAACCTGACCTATCCATGTTCTCCAGGGATGCTGCCTGACTCGCTGAGTTATTCTGGCATTTTGTGTCTTTCCTTGGAAAACCAGCATCTGCAGTTCCTTGTTTCTATAGAAAAGTACAGCACAGGACCAGGCCCTTTGGTCCACAATCTCTGTGCTGAACATGATGTCAAGCTAAACTATTCTTTTCTGCCTGCACTTGGTCCACAGCCCTCCACTCCATGTGCCCATCTAAAAGCATCTTAAACACCACTACCGTATGTGCCTCCATCACGACCCTGGTAACGTGCTCCAGGCATCCACCATTCTATGTAAAAAAAAAAAAAACTTCCTCCGCACATCTCTTTTCAACTTTGCCCGTTTCTCCTTAAAACTATGCCTTCCAGTCATTAACATTTTCACCCTGAAGGGAAAAAGGTTACAACTGTCTACCCTCTCATAATTTTACACACTTCTAGCAGGTCTTCCCTCAGCCTCCGACATTCCAGAGAAATCAATCCAACTTTGTCCAACCTTATAGCTAATGTCCTCTAATTTCCATGACTAAATAATGCTCATGAACCATTGGGCTTTTGTTTTAACTGAACATCCATCATTTTCTAAATGCTTTTTATTCCAGTTGGTTTTAATTAAATCCCCAGCTGCCAGTTTGGGACTTAAAACCTCTCCCCAGATCATAAGTCTTCTCTGGATCAGACGAATCAGTGACAAATCCATTATGATGCTTGATCCTTCAACCAGAATGTGAAGGTTTGAAGGTTTGGGAATATTATAAATTAAATCCAGTCCCCTGAATGGTTTTGTGTGTTCATGGTAAAGTCAGCCAATGCCCTGCTATGCCATCTTTCTGGCTGAATTACATCGTCTTGCTTTTAGAAACCGCAAAATAATCCAACACAGTTGTATGGAATATTATCCGGGATCTGCGTTCCTCCAGCCTTCTTTGCTGTGGCCTATTGACAGGAATCCTACACCATTGTTAATCACAACCAGGTTTATCTAAGTGCATGCTACTAGCTTATTAAATCATTTGGCAGAGCAAACATACGGAGATGATTTCACTTGGGAGACTGGAACTAGGAGACAGAGAAGTAAGATAGTCGCTAATATGTATAATAGGATGACATTTATTTCACCCAGAAGAGTTTAGAATGTGGATGCTAACATAAGGAAAAGCTGAAATGGATGCACTGAAGGGGATCTGAAGAAAAACACAAGGAAGAGAAAAAAATAAAAATAAAAGATCTATTGACGATGTTGAGTTGAATGAAGGTAGAAGAGCAGGAACATTGATGTGGAAATATAGGGCTGAGAGTTCCATACTGATGAGGGTGATGTTCTGATTGATAAATCCTAAATGGCTATAAAGCAACACAGATAGCGATGAGACTGAACGCGGCAGATTTGAGCACATATTCTGGGCTGACAATTCAGTGCACTACCAAGCCAGTGCTTCACTACTAAATTAATTAATGTGTAAAAATAGGAATAAATCATGCTCTGGCGAGGATCTGCACCTGTTTGATTCAGCTCTACCAGAGAATAATCTTCACAAGTGCAGATGCAGGGATTGGCTCTGGCATGTGTCACCTCTGCAGTTTTAGAATTGTCTCACAAGCATAACCCCAACGTCACTGCATCTCTTAATTGGTTGATCTCAGCAAGAACTGCTGCTGATAGTTGGAAGGTCTTGCCATGGTTAATGATTGGCCATCTACTTCCCTGAGGCTAGATAGCAATTTGTGGCAGCACCTCAGGTTGGGATAGTGTCCTCAAGGACTCTTTTCCCAGCTCCCACACACCATAAATGCCGAGTCTGTGCAGATCAGTGATCCCCGCAACGAACACTATCCTACACGCTAGGGACAATTTACAATTTTTACCAAAGCTGACTAACCTGCAAACCTATATGTCTTTGGTATGTGGGAGGTAAACCAGAACACCTGGAGACAACCCAAGTGGTCGCGCGGAGAACTATGGCGCTGTAAAACAGCAACTATACCGCTGCACCATCATGCCACCTCCATGGGTTTGTGTGCTTTTAAAATTATATAATCCGAATTGTTTAACAAAATACCATTTTTTTAACTCTTTGCAGCTTGTCACGCCTAGCTTTGTGGAAGTTGACTGCTTTATTTTCTAAATCATAATTCAAATTGCAACCATATTTAAAAGGCAATTTTTTTTTTCCTTTAGCCTTTATGAAATCATACCAGGTAATTTCTAACAATGTTATTAACGTTCTTTAACAACCATCAGTGACCGTAAACTTTAGTCTCTTCGATCAAATTGTATTTACTCAACATACCATGAATTTCACATCTTGTATGCTGAAGGGATTTGTTTCCAGTTCCTTATGATAATTCATAACTGTATTGATGGACTTTCTAATGTGCACATCTTTTTCATAAAGTACTTGATAAATTTTGCAGTCAAGGTTTGTTGTCATGAGGTAATTTACTAAGCGGTCATCAGAGTGATGGTAAATGGAATGGTAGCATTGCTTGTCAGGCAGAACATCTCCACTAGATGGTGCAGCCTCATACAATGTCCTCACCAGTTGGCAGTCATCATGCCAACCTCTGGGGAACCAAAGTTATAAGGAAACAAACTAGTGATACACAACATGAAGTTAATTCACCCATGTCACCCCATGTTATGTCTTCCCTTCTCAGTAAAACTCAACTTTCTTTTTAAAACACTTTATAGACAATAGGCATACTCGCCTTGTCCATGCACTGACAACTTCAAAGATCAGGTCTGGATTGTGAAGGTGTCAGAAGGAACTGCAGATGCGGGTTTAAACTGACGATGGACACAAAGAGTTGGAGGAACTCAGCAGGTCGAACAGCATCTCTGAGAAAAGGAATAGGTGACATTTCAGGTCGAGTCCCGTCAGATCTGAAGAAGGGTCTCGGTCCGAAACGTCACCTATTCCTTTTCTCCATAGATGCTGTCGGACCTGCTGAGTTACTCCAGCATTGTGGTTCTCTCTTCTGGATTGTGAATAATCCTTCAAGGATCATGTGACGATAATTGGAATATAGTGAATGTTTATCAATCAAACAAGGGAACTAGTAGAAAAGGAACCCACATCCCACCTTTAATCAATAAAGTTCAAATATATTATCTAGAAATTGGATTGTACCAATTTCAGGTGCACTCAAACATGGCCGTATTTCGCACTAAAGCCTGTAAGGTACCTCATGGAAAGAAATGACAAAATTGATCAAATTTGGTTTGCTAACAAGGTTATACTGTATGTAGAATAAGCTTCATAGAGATGTACAGCAAAGAAACAGATGCACTTGGCTACCATGCATCCCATTTTTTATGAATATCCTAATGTATTTTATCTGGAACACTTTGGGCTATTATCTTTATTGTAAGAATAAATTTGTACCTATGCATAAGGTACTGTTTATAATGAACTTGCATCATTCGGATTGTTTGCTTGGACATGGGGGTAGCATTTTTTAACTAGTTCGAGTAATAACATCTGGAAACTCTGGATCATGGAATCCAGGTAATGATATAAAATGCACCTTTTCACTTTGCTCTTTTTTGGGCAGGCCCCATGTGTGTGCAGAGCAGGCACTGGCCATGATGGGACACAGACAGCCCTGTGTGCAGGCCTTTACACGAATGGTTAAAGTGTGGAAACAGGGATGTACTGCACATCGGTGGTGTGTTGGATACGAGAGAAGGTAAGATCAATTTTATCAATCTTGCCGCTAACACGGGGCTGAATAACCAAAGACCGTGAATCCTACTTTCAACACAATTCGGATATGTGGTAGAATCATGGAACCATACAGTGTGGAAACAGGCCCTTTGGCCCAACTTGTCCACACCGACCAACATATCCAACCCACATTATTCCCACCTGTCTGTCTTTGGCCCATATCCCCCCAAACCTGGCCTATCAATGTACCTGTCTTTAAAAGTTTCTTAAAGTTGCGATGATATATGCCTCAATCACTTCCTCAGGCAGCTTGTTCCATACAGTATATCCACCACTCTTGTGTATAATAGTTACCCCTCCAGTTCCTATTCAATCATTCCCCCCATCACCTTAAACCTTTGTCCTCTGGGTCTCTATTCCCCAACTGGGCAAGAGGCTCTGTGCGTTTACCCGATTCATTCCTCTCATGATTTTATACACCTGTACATATGATCACCCCTCATCCTCCTGCCCCTCAAAGAAATGCTTAGCCTCTCGCTGTAGCTCAGGCCCTCGAGTCCTGGCAACGTCCTTGAAAATCCTCTCTGCACCTTTCCAGCTTGACAACATCTTTCCTATAACATTGCGCCCAGATCAGAACACAATACTCTAAATGTGGCTTCACCTTAATGTAGACCAGGGATTAAAGCAGAAAAAAAATCTCCAATAATTTGGTATCAGAATGGAAATCCCATGGGTTTGGTAGATGGCTTACTCATTTGTCAGGGATGTGGGCCAGGGGTCGACAGTGCAAGCGGCGCGTGCAGCCAGAGCAGGGAGTCTGAAATACAGTTGGCACTGGGGTCTGAAACACTAGGGACCAGCAGGGTGGGTGGTTATGGACAGAGCCAGGATCTGGATTGCTTTTCTAATTCTTTTAAACTGATTGGCTTCAGTGGATAATTAATTTTATAACATCTCAGCCTGTAAAAGGAGAGGCGAGGACTGCTCATCCGCCGAGCTTACTTATGAATGAAACTGCATCATGACGAATGGCTAACACAGCACCAGGACATCATGAAGCAGATGGCACCACTCAACCCCGAGATAGATAGCATGTAAAAAAGTGAAATCAATGTGTGTTTGTCTGAGAAAGTAACATTTAGTATCCCTGGTTGGTCCATCATTAAATATTTGCTATATGGAGAAAGATGGATGTGAATCTCCCTGCTAATGTATCAGTATTATAAACAAATGAACGGGTCTGGATATTTAACTGATTCCTGTGTGCCTGATGTATTGAAACACTTCCTTTTCCTTGCAGGACTGGTTACTACACTGCCTATAGACAGGTGTACAGTATAGAGCTGCAGACCACCTATAAGTGCTGCCTCGGATGGAACCAGCAAAATGAAGAGCCAGGCTGCTTGCACTGTAAGTGTAGTTCCCTTCTCGGGACACTTGATCACAGCCATTTTAGTCGGGACCAGGTTTGCTCCTGACTAAGGGTGCTGTCTGTATGGAGTTTGTACGTTCTCCCTGTGACCACATGGGTTTTCTCTGTGTGTTCCGGTTTCTCCCACACTCAAAGACATACAGTATTGTTGGTTAATTAGCGTCGGTAACATTTGTAAATTGTCCCTAATGTGTAGCATAGTGTTAGTGTACGAGGATCGATGGTGGTGCGGACCCGATGGGCCAAAGGGCCTGTTTCCCTGCTGTATCTCTAAACTAAACTGAACTGAAGATCAGGCCGTTTCCTGTTTATTTCTTGATGATTTTAAAAAAATGGGAAGATAAAGCAGGACCTTCACGGTGGGAATCACTGGATTACTCCCATTGCCGAGTGCCCGTGAAGGCAGGCATAGTTGGACAGGCCATTTGAATACATTGCGGAGGAGCCAGTGCAGGGGGCAGGAGCTTTGGTTTTTGGATCGTTGGGATCTCTTGTGGGTCAGATGTGACCTGGACAAGAGGGATGAGCTGCACCTAAACAGGAGGGGAATCAATGACCGACATGAGGATTGTTGGGAGACTGCTAGGGATTGAAGCAGAAACAAATATGACCAAAAGCAGAATTAGGCCATTTGGCCCATCAAGTCTGTTCTGCCATTCGATCATGGCTGATCTATTTTCTCTTCTCAACTCTATTCTCCAGCCTTCTCGCTGTAGTACAGATTCAAGGCAGAAGTAAAAGAGAATTAACAATTAAGGAGATGGAAGAGTATTATTGTTTGTGCAAAGGAAACAATTGGTTAGCTAGATGGCTCTATCTTGCAATTCTGTATCTTGCACACAAAGATTATCCCACATGGTCTCAACAAAGATTGTTGGTTTATATTCCATTTATTTCAATGCTAAAGGCTTAACATAAGATGGGGACATGAATTGGCTCGGGGGATATTGTAGCCATTACAGAAATATTACTAAGAGTAGGGGAGGACTGATGTCTCAGTGTGCCAGGATATAGATGCCACCGGCATGACAGGGATACAGATAAGAGAGATTGGGGGGTGGAGGTGGAGGTAGGGCCTTTTTGATCAGGGAGGATATAACTGTAGTGCTCAGGGAGGATATTCTTGGGGATTTGTCCCGTGAGGCTTCACGAGTAGAACTTAGAAACACGTTGGGAAAGATCACGTTGATGGAAGTCAAGTAGTCATCTTAAATTAGAAGAGCAGAGATTGCAGTGTAAGGAGATTGCAGATAGCTAGAAAAGTAATAGTGTAGAATTAGTGGGATATGTCAACATCAGTAATATCAACTGGGTCTCCCACAGTGTAAAGGATTGGACGGTATGGTTTTTGTTAAATATTTAAAGGCGTTTACTAGAGAGGACACTAGGTCTTCCTCCTGGGGAACGAGGTACTGCAAATGACTGAAGTATCAGTGAGGGAAGCACTTTGAGACCAGTGACCTTGATTCCATTAATTTTAAAGTATTTTAGGATGTGACACGGTGGCATAGAGGTAGAGCTGCTGCCTTACAACGCCAGAGACCCGGGTTCGATCCTGACTACGGGTGCTTGTCTCTAAGGAGTTTTTACGGTCTCCCCATGACTTGCGTGGGTTTTCTCTGAGATCTTTGGTTTCCTCCCACACTCCAAAGACGAACAAGTTTGTAGGTTAATTGGCAATGTATTAAAAAAAAAAATGTAAAATTGTCCCTAGTGTGTGTAGGGTAGTGTTAATGTGCGGGGATCACAGATTGGCGCAGCCTTGGTGGGCTGAAGTGCCTGTTTCCGCACAGTATCTCTAAACTAAACTAAGGACAAGCCCAAGAGTTAAGGTGCTAAATTGGGGCAAAGCCAATTTTGGAGTTATTAAGTAGGAACATCCTGAGGTTGACCGGGAGAGTTTGTTTTAGGTAAGAGGATGTGAGGCAAGTGGGAGGCTATCAAACGTGAGAAAGAAAGAGTAGAGGGGTAGCGTGTTCCTGCTAGGATTCAAGGCAAGGCTAGCAGGTTTACCCTAGTTGATGAGAGATATTGAGGTTCTGGTCAGAAAAAATGAGGAGATATATGTCATGTGTAGGCAGTTGGGATCAAGCAAATATCTCCATGAGTATAAGAAGTGTAGGAGGACACATAAGAAGGCAGGCAGGAGCCCAAAAAGAGGACATGAAATGGATCTGGAAAGCAGGATAAAAATCCTAAGACATTCTATGGCTATGTTTAAAGGGTGGCTTGAGAATGTCCTCAAAGAATCAGCATGCCCTTTGTTTGTATCGAGCCACAAGGGATGGGGAAAGACATTAAATGAATACTTATCATCTGCTTTTACTGAGGAGAAGATTATGGAAGTTAAGGAATTGAGGCAAAGGTGTTGTGATGTCTTAGATTATATATGTTACCAAACAGGAGGTGGTTTTAAAGTGCATTAAAGTGGCCAATTCCCCAAGACCTGACTGATCTGTGACTAGTGGAGTGCTGCATGGGTCAGTGCTGGGTCCACTGTTGTTTGTTATCCACATGAACTATTTGGATGACAATGTAGTTAACATTGTTAGTAAATTTACAGGTAACATCAAAATTGGTGATATTATGGACACTGATTAAGGATATTTAAAGGGGCTGTCCCAGTGCAGCGACGTAATCCGCAAGTTCAGAAGAGTTTGCCCTCGACATACTCGCAGCATGGTCAACACGAGGTCCTAGGAGGTCTTTGTAAAGGGCCTGTCCCACTTTCACAACCTAATTCACGACCTCTGCCGTGGTTGCCTTGACTAATACTCGCAGCATGGTCGTCACGAGGTTGTAGGAGGTCGTAGGTTAGGTCATAGCAGGCCGTGATGCTAGTCGTAGGTACTCGTGCCATCAAGTAGGTCGGGGCGTTATTTCTAGCCTAATGAAAAATGTCCACGAGTAAAAAAGGTTGTGAATTAGGTTGTGAAAGTGGGACAGGCCCTCAACTCTCCTTCAGAGAGTAGTCCCCCCCCTCCCCCCCCCGTACTCGAGGCCTCAGCTAGTATATTTTTCAACATGCTGAAAAATGCCCGCGAGTTTAAAAAAAAAAGGTTGCCATGGAAAAAATTGATTTTTTTTTTTTATTCGTAGGTTTAGTCGGCATGTTATTTGTAGGTAATCGAGGGTAGTCGAAGGTAGTCGTAGATAGTCTTCAACATAGTCGAAGGGAGGTCGAAGGAGATCGAAGGAGGTTGTCTTTAATCTCCACTATTCGGTGTTCATTTTTCCCGAAGGTAGTTGAAGCTGGTCTTCAATATAGTCGAAGGAGGTCGAAGGAGGTCGAAGGAGGTCTTCTACATAGTCGACGAGGGTCTTCAACATGACACTTTTTCAAACTCTCCTAAACGCTTCTGAACTCGCGGATTAGGTCGCCGCAGTGGGACAGCCCCTTTAGGTTTACGACAGGATCTAGCGCAGTTGGGAAGGTGGGCCAAAGAATGACAACTGGAATTTAATTCTGACATGTGTGAGGAGTTGCACTTTGGTGTGTCAAGCCAGGGCTAGACTTGCACCCTCAATGGTAGAGCCCTGGAAAGCGTTGCGGAACAGAGTATAGGCGGATGGTTCCCTGGAGGTATATCGTTGTGGGCAATGTGATGTCGCAGACCTTTGTTACACTTGCCTTCATTGGGACGTTGTATTGAGTACAAGAGTTGATACTTTATGATGTGCTGTATTGGAACAATATCCTTTAATGAAAATCAAAACAATTGCGAATGCTGGAAATCTGAAATAAAAACATAACATGCCGAAAGCATTCATTAGGTCAGACAGTTGCTGGAAAAAAAGAGAAAGAGTTAACATGTCGGTTATAGGCCAAGCTGATGTTTTTCTTCTCACTGAGCCCATCTGATTTGACCTGCTAAGTGCTTCCTGCATTTTTCTATTTTATCTCAATATATATTGTCATTTGAGCCTCACTGAGGCTCAAATGACAATAAATGGTATAAATGGTATTGTATATATTAATTCCTGAAATCAGATATTTTTTGCATGTACAGCAGGAATTGAAACCCCTCTCTGAGTTCCTGATTTCAGTTAATGCATTTTGATTTCAGTTAATGTATTCTGATTTCAGGTATAGTATGAGAATCTAACACATTGGCTGCACTTTGATTTTCATTCATAAGACCATGATGTTAAGAATGGAATTGCCCAGTGATGTTCTTTCCTGTTAGTGTTAAAGCAAACTATTAGTATAGAGAATTTACATTGATGTGAGTATAAGGAGTTTGCGTTTACCTCTGGTTGGTAAAATGGCGATGGGGATTACAAAACATGAATTTATAAACCAGGAGCTAGAGGAAGCCACTTGGTGCTTCAAGTTTACTCCATGACTTAATAAGGTCATATTCGTTCTGTATGTGCTCTCAACTCTACACTCTCTTCTATTCACAGTAAACATTCACCTCTTTGCATATCGAGAGACCATCTACCTCTGCTTTAGAAATATTTCACACACTTTGGGAAAGGAAGTTCCAAATGTTTGTGACCCTCTGAGAAATGACCTAATTTCTTCTTTGGAAGAAACGACCCTGGATTTGTCCATAATTACTCCAGAGTTCTCTATTCTCCCATAAATATAAACATACTGCCCACATCTGCTCTGTTAAGGATCTAGTATGTTCCTGTTGATTCCCTTTTCACTCTGTTAAATTGCAGCAGACACAGCCTACCTTCTCCAAACTTTCTTCATAAACCAGCCCACCCGTTGCAAGTGTTGGTAAAATTCTGAACTGCTTCCAGCACATTATCATCCATCATTAACATGGGAGACCATTATTACACACAGCACACCAGATGTGGTCTCACAATTACTTAGTACATTTGAAGCATGATCTCACTACTTTTATATTCAATTCCTCTTGCAATAAATAACATCTTGGTAGTTTTCTCAATTACTTGCTTCACCTGCATATTAGCCTTTTTGAAGTCACGTTAACACAGGGGTATCTATATTTTATTGCATCTCAGAGCCCTGCAATCTCTCACCATGTAGATGATATGCTCTTTTTACATTTCCTGCCAAAGTAAACATTTTAATATTTTTCCATATTATTCTTCATTTGCTAGTTCTTTGCTAGTTCACTTAACCTATCTAAATCATTTTATGGGCTGCGTGTGTCATTTTTACTACTCAATTTGCTCTTCTGTCTTTTTATCAATTACAACTTTAGCAACCATACCTTCAGTCCAATCATATTTTTTAAATTGTAGTAAATTGAGGGCCCAGCATTGATCCCAGTACCACAACACTTATTTCATCGTGCCAGCCAGAAAAAAAAGAGTCATTTATGCCTATCCTCAGTTACGATACGATAGAACTTTATTTATTCCAGGAAGAAAATTAATCTGCCAACAGTCATAAAACATAAGATACTTGAAACATGAAATTAAAGTGACGAGTGGAAAGGATTGGGGATGTGCAGAGATTTGGGGGGGGGGGGGGGGGGGTTGTGGGGAGGTGTCAGTCTACCCCACAACAGAAGGGGGAGGAGTTGTGCAGTTCGATAGTCTCAGGGAAGAAGGATCTGTGGTGTTTTGTACTGCATCTTGGTTGAACCAGTCTGTTGCTGAAGGTACTCCTCAGGTTCACTAGTGTGTCATGTTTCCTATTAGTTTCCTATTAGTTTGTACATGTCATCACCACCCTGAAATCTACCCTGAAGTCTACAGCCCGAAAAAGGGTCGCGATCTGAAACGTCACCCATTCCTTCTCTCTAGAGATGCTGCCTGTCCCACTGTTACTCCAGCATGTTGTGTCATATTGGGTTAATTTTGCATAATAGTCTTTGATGTGCCACCCTTTATGCCTTCTCTCTGTTCTGTTAGACTGGCAATCATCTACCCATAATAATGTATTACCTCTGACACAATGATTTTTTATTTTCCAAAATGCATGTGATGCAGCAACTTATCTGTGCTTTCTGAAATCTAAAATAATACATACATTAGTTTTGCTTAATCCACAGTGCATGTCACTTCTTCAAAGGAATGCAATAAATTGGTCAAAACATGATTTTCCTTTCACGGAGCCCTGCTGACTTTACCTGATCACATTATATTCTTCGAACTGCTATAAGATCTTTAATAATAACATCCAATATTATCATTAAGATAGGTGTTAAGCCAATTGGCCTCTAATTTCCTGACCCTTTTGCTTTTAGAATAAAGGAGTTAAATTCCCCATTTTAAAATCTAATCTAAACCTTCCCTGAATCTGAGAAATGTTGCAATTCTAATGTTAATGCATCTCACTTCTTCCCAGCTGTCAGTATCAAGTCCGTAAGGATTCAACAACCTATCATTCCAGCAACTCCAACAATTGTTTGGGACCAGTGTGCTGGTGATTGCCATTTTCCTGAGTATTCCCCTCGCTGCTTCTTAGTTTACAAATCTTTTCCATTTCCCTGCACAAGCATACCTAGAAAGTATATAATAAAAGTAGAAGGTATTTTCTTCAGAAGCAAGAATGCCTCAAAAATATTCCGCCGTTTTAAAGGGATTGTTATGTTTGTTTCCCCAGCGATGTGCACGATCGGCGCTTGTTTCAATGGAGGCAAATGTACTGAAGGCATCTCCCAAGTGTGTCACTGTCCCGAAGGATTCCAGGGTCCGCGCTGTCAGTACGGTAAGATCTTCCAAAATGGATTCCTTTTCGCACTTATTAAACAGTGTGTTCATGTATGAAGCAGTCTGTTTCAGAGAATGGTTTGGAGGTATCTGGGCATATGACTCCTGCTGAATAAATGATTTTGTAGTCAATTCATTCAGAAGGTAGTGTTGAATTAAAGAGTAAAGTAACCAAAGCTACATTTGTTTTCCAGAGAAGTGCGTTAAGAGAATAAATTGCTATCAATATTACATACAAAATAAAATTTCAATCTCTTACAGCTGCATGCTTATTAAAATTGATTGACTGGAGAAATTGCTGGCTCAACTCCATTCTGGCATAAGGTGGTCCTTATTAAATGGATTTTAATTGTAAGCAGTGCAAGTCATGTAGATTGGGTGCATGTGGGGACCCTGCCTGTTGTGTGTGATAATTGGTGAACTATATGAAAAATATTATTTCCTCATTAAACGTGATTGTTTGGAAGTTGATCCATTCAAACTGCCCTTACTCGTATGGGATTTAAACTGAATGACATGGTTTTCGTTCTGCGTAAATTCCTCCTTGTAATTCCTCAAAAACAGAGTGTATAAGAGTGTAACAATAGCTAATGAGGAAATGGTTATAGTAAAAATGGAATCAATATGCAAACTTTGTCCCTGTGTACAGATAAACCTTTTTTTGCGTTGGGCACTGTTTATCAAAGAGAACTTGATTTTGCAGGATGTAGTTTTGCTAAAGCTCTCTGAGTTGTCCCATGTTGATGTAGATTGATAGCTGGGAATTTTCTTAGAGTGTCTTTTTCTCTGCTGCCATATCTCCTTTCAATGCAAAACCTATTTCTCAATCTGTAACTGGGCTTACACCCAGATCAGGTAAAATTAATACAATGGAGTGGGAAAACAACTTTGAAGAAATTCCCCACAAATTTTATATGTGGTTGATTTGGGAACATGTTGTCAGATGGTATGAATTTGGTGCATTCATCTCTTCATATTAGCTGTAAGAGAGTTAACGGCACATTGTTGAAAATAGATTTGGGAGGAATTTTTGGGAGGAATGTTCCTGTTTTTGCTCTCATATCTTCAAAGATAATGCAGTGGAAAACTGCATCATGATTAAACTCCCCCGACAATTTTGCAACAAAAAAGCTGGAGCAGCTTAAAAATGTTTGTTTTGATTTATTCATGTAATTTGGGCTTCCTGCTAAGTGGGTTGCTCAGGTATTTCTGAATAGAGTTGAGGAAGTGTGATAGAGATCTGGAAAACAAAACGTGTGGTTGGAGCTTCGAAAAGATGGAGCTGCGCAACCTCAAAGGTATGTGGATCGAAATAACTATCCAGGATTCACTTAAAAAACTGCAAAAAGTCTGATAGAAAATTGCTCTGCCTACCTCATGAATTCTCTCATCCAACAAGTTTGTAATCTTCCACCTTTGTCTTCCTGAGCAATTTCCTTTAAAACTTTAAATGATAAGAGAAAGATGTAAAAAAATACTATGGCTATCAGAATAAAGCTTTCAGCTCCACAGAGTCTTTATACTGTCCATTCAGTATACCATTCTTTACACTATCATTGTTTTATACTATATTTAAGAGGTATGTAGAGGCAATGGAGTAAGTATGAAAGCAGAACTAAAAAGAAGGTGCAAGTTTGTTGCTGAAGCTGCACTCGAAGTCTTGCAGGTTTAGGTGAAACCTGCTATAGCAAAGGTTGTATAGACAGGGCCTCTTTTATCTGGAATGAGGAGTTACCTCAGAGGTCATATGATATTGTATGAGGGCTTGCCAGGGAGGGAATAGGAGGCAGCATGAAGGCCTTGGTTAGTTGCAGTGGGCCACATATGCCAAACGGCAGACTCCTGAAGCAGGAACTTTGTTTTGGACTCTATCATGAGAAAAGCTCTTAGGTGGTCAGAGAAAAGGTCTCACGGATGTGCTCAAAGGTTCCTTGAAGAACTGCATCATCCCCATTGACTCCTGGGAATCTGTGGCCCGTGACGGTTTACATTGGAGGAGTAGCAATTTGGGATGTTATTGCGAATCTCAAGGACTTGTATCAAAAGCACATAGAAACATAGAAACATAGAAAGTAGGTGCGAGAGTAGACCACCAGGTCCGTCGAGCCCGCACCGCCATTCGCTCATGGCTGAACACTAAACAGACACACTTACCCACAAACAGTAGACACAAGACACAGAACACAAGACACTACCCTCCCCTTTATACCGCTATCACCCCTCTCCACCCCAAGAACCTCGTGATCTCCTGGGGGAGGCAAAAAACCGGATAAAAACCCAGGTCCAATTCGGGAAAAAAATCCGGGAAATTCCTCTCCGACCCCAATCCAGGCGATCGACACTTGTCCAGGAGATCACTCAGGTCTTACTATACTAACCATACCTAGGTCCATATCCCTGCCCTCTCCCCGTAGCCCCTTATCCCCTTGGCAGCTAAAAAAACATCTATTTTAGTCTTAAATATATTTAAAGTTTCTGCTTCCACTGCTCCCTGGGGCAGTGAATTCCATAAATTAACCACCCTCTGGGTGAAGAAGTTCTTCCTCATCTCAGTTTTAAAAGAGCCCCCCCTTATTCTGCAACTATGTCCCCTAGTTCTAGTTTCCCCGATCATTGGGAACATCCTCGGTGCATCCACCCGATCAAGGCCCCTCACGATCTTATATGTTTCAATGAGATCGCCTCTCATTCTTCTAAACTCCAAAGAGTAGAGTTCCAGCCTACTTAACCTTTCCTCATATGTCAATCCCCTCATTGCAGGAATTAATCTTGTAAACCTTCGCTGCACTGCCTCCAGGGCTAGTACATCCTTTCTTAAGTATGGACCCCAGAACTGTACACAGTATTCCAAATGTGGTCTCACTAATACTGTGTACAGCTGCAGCAAGACCTCCGTGTTTTTATACTCAATCCCCCTAGCAATAAAGGCCAAAACTCCATTGGCCTTCCTGATTGCTTGCTGCACCTGCATACTAACTTTTAGTGATTCATGTACTAATACCCCTAGATCCCTTTGCGTTGCATTACAACGCAGCTCCTCCTCATTTAGAAAATAACTTGCCCTATCATTTTTTTTCCCAAAGTGAATGACTTCACATTTATTAGTATTAAATTTCATCTGCCAAGTTGTTGCCCACTCACCTAGCTTATCTATATCCTTTTGCAGACTCTTCCTATCCTCCTCATCCCCTACTTTTCCTCCCATTTTTGTATCGTCCGCAAATTTTGATATATTACACTTGGTTCCCTCCTCCAAATCATTTATATAAATTGTGAACAACTGAGGTCCCAGCACCGACCCTTGTGGAACCCCGCTAGTTACCGGTTGCCATCCCGAGTATGAACCATTTATCCCCACTCTCTGCTTCCTATTTGTTAGCCAATCCTCTACCCATGCTAATATATTACCCCCAATCCCATAATTTTTTATTTTTAGCAATAGTCTCTTATGTGGCACCTTGTCAAAAGCCTTTTGGAAGTCCAAGTATACCACATCCACCGGTTCCCCTTTATCCACCCGGGTTGTTACTTCCTCAAAGAATTCGAGCAGATTCGTTAAACAGGACTTCCCCTTCACAAAACCATGCTGGTTCTGTCCGATGAAGTCATGTTTATCCAAGTGCCCCGTTAGTGTTTCTTTAATAATTGTCTCTAACATTTTACCCACCACCGATGTTAGACTAACCGGTCTATAGTTACCCGCCTTCTGTTTACTTCCTTTTTTAAATATAGGTGTTACATTGGCCATTTTCCAATCCACTGGGACCGTTCCTGCCTCCAGGGAGTTTTGGAAAATTATCACCAATGCATCCACAATCCCCACCGCTATCTCCCTCAAGACCCTTGGATGTAATCCATCAGGCCCAGGGGATTTATCCTCCTTCAGTCTCATTAATTTCCCTAATACCACCTCCTTGGTGATCTTAATAGTATTTAGCTCCTCCATTCCTTCCGCCCCCTGTTTATCCAGCGTTGGAATATTTTTTGTGTCTTCTATGGTGAAGACTGATACAAAATACTCGTTTAATGCCTTTGCCATTTCCATGTTCCCCACCAACAACTCTCCAGTCTCACCCTCCAATGGACCAACGTTCACCTTAGCCACCCTTTTTCTTTTTATATAGCTATAAAAACTCTTACCATTAGTTTTTATGTTGTTCGCTAAATTCCTTTCATAGTCTATTTTCCCCGTCTTAATTAATCTCTTAGTTATTTTTTGCTGACCTTTAAATGCTTCCCAATCCTCTACCCTCCCACTATCTCTGGCTACCTTATATGCCCTTGCCTTCAGCCGAATACTATCCTTTATAGTTTTACTGAGCCATGGCTGACTGTTCTTACCCTTACCCCTTTTTTTCTTCATAGGAATAAATTTTTCTTGAAGGTTATACAGTAGACCCTTAAACGTACACCACTGCTCATGTACCGTCTTATTCTTGAGTCTGCTATCCCAGTCAACTTTGATCAGCTCAGTCCTCATACCTTCATAATCCCCCTTATTTAGACTAAGCACCCTAGCCTGAGTTTCAACCTGCTCCCCTTCTATATGAATATGGAATTCGACCATATTGTGGTCACTTGTTCCCAACGAGTCCCTAACTATGGCATTTTTAATTAATCCTGCTTCATTACACAGGACCAGATCCAAGATTGCCTCCCCCCTTGTTGGTTCTGTGACATACTGTTCTAGGAACCCGTCTCTAATACATTCTATAAACTCTTCCTCTAGTCTACCCTGCCCAGTTTGGTTTGCCCAATTAATATGAAAATTGAAGTCCCCCATGATTACAGCAGTTCCCTTTTTACATGCGTCAACTATTTGCAGATTTATGTTCTGACTAACAGCGTCACAGCTGTTTGGAGGTCTATAAATTACACCCACTAGTGTTTTTTTCCCCTTGTTATTCTCTATCTGTACCCAAGCTGTTTCACTATCCTGATCCTTCAACGCAATATCCTTCCTCTCTATTGCCGTTATTCGCTCCCTTATTAAAAGGGCCACCCCTCCTCCCTTTCTTTCCTGTCTATCTTTCCTAATTGTCGAGTACCCCTCTATATTTAACTCCCAGTCCTGATCCCCTTGCAGCCATGTCTCCGTAATGGCCACGATATCATAACTATATATACTTAATTGCACCGTTAATTCATTTATCTTATTACGAATACTCCGTGCATTTAGATAAAGCACTTTCAGATGATTTTTACTACCCTTCCTTTCCGTTTTTGCCCCTTTTACATCTAGAGCTTTATCTTCACACATTCTGTCTCCTGTCACATTTTGACTTTCCGCTTCCCCACTGATACCCTGCTCTATTTCCTCTACCCCTGCCGTTATTACCCCCCTTGATACCTCCCCCCCGCTACTTAGTTTAAAGACCTCTCTACTGGCCTAGTTATATGATTTGCCAGGACCCCAGTCCCAGCACCGTTCAGGTGAAGTCCGTCCTTACAGAACAGATCCCCCCTGTCCCAGTACTGGTGCCAGTGGCCCAAGAAACCAAACCCATTATTCCCACACCAGTCTTTGAGCCACGCATTCAGCTTTTTAATTTTACGTACCCTCGCCGATTTGGCCCGTGGCTCAGGTAGCAATCCGGAGATCAGTACCCTCGAGGTTCTGCTTTTTAATTTATTCCCTAACTGCTCAAACTCCTTCAGCAGATCCTCCTTCCTCGTCCTTCCTATGTCATTGGTCCCCACATGGACCACGACCACTGGATCCTCCCCCTCCCTCTGCAAATTTCTCTCCAGCATCGCAGAGATATCCTTAACCCTAGCACCGGGTAGGCAACACAGCCTTCGGGACATGTTCTGCTGGCCGCAGAGAACCTTATCTACCCCCCGAATAATACTATCCCCTATCACTACGGCCTTTCTTCTAACTCCCCCCTCTTGAATGGCCCCCTGATCCACGGTGCTGCAGCCAGGTTGCTCATCCCTCCCACAGCCCCTGATCCCGTCCTTACATTGAGTAAAAGCCTCGGTCATGCTCGTCAGGGACAAGGGCTGTGGCTCCTGCCACATCTCCTCCTGGTTCCCCCTACCTGCCTCGCTTATGGCCACACCTTCCTTTCCTTGCTCACTGCCTACTGAATTAGTTAAACTGGTCGGTGTGACCATCCCCTGGCACAAAACATCCAGGTAATACTCCCCCTCCCTGATGTACCGCAGCGTATGAAGTTGGGTCTCCAGCTCATCAATGCGGAGCTGGAGTTCCTCTAGCCTCAAACACTTACTGCAGCTGTAGGGATCTTCTACATCAATGGTGTCGACAAATTCCCACATCTCGCAGTATTGGCACATCTCCTGACCGCCCATCTTATATAAGTAATTAACTGGTCCTATTTAAGAATCCCCTACTGTATTGATACACCCCTTATTTATATAATCCTACCTCCTATAAAACATAGAAGTCTTGTGTAAGCAGCAGAATGAAAGCATCACTTCACAAACTACCCATCTGCTGCCCCAGCAGTGGAAATAAGTGTCTTTACAGTGTGGCTATCAGTGGCTTTAGTCAATTGTGGATAAGTCTGCTGTTTCTGCATTAGTCATATGTGGGGGAATATTGTTGTCCTTTGGGATTGTCTAAGAAGGTGAAGGAGAAAGAAGATGAAGACAGATGTCAGTTGGTGAGGTCGCCCCTGTTTAGTTTAGATTGGAGATACAGCATGGAAACAGACCCTTTGGCCCATCAAATTCATGCATCAATCACCCATACACACTAGTTCTAAGATTACATTTTCCCATCCACTCCCATATACACTAGGAGCAATTTACAGAGGCTAATTAACCTACAAATCTGCACGTCTTTGGGATGTGAGGAAACTGAAAGTTCCAGAGGAAACCAGCACGGCTCGGACTTTATTCCTTGAAGCAGGAGACCGAGGAATGATCTTATGGAGGTGTATAAAATCACAAGGGGAATAGATGGGGATGAATGTGTAATATTTTTCCTTTTCCCAGGATAGGAGAATTACGAACCAGAGGGTTCAAGGTGAGGTGGAAAGATTTAATTGGAACCAGAAGGGCAATGTTTTCACACAGAAGGTGGTGGTATATGGGACAAGAGGATGGAGTTGAGGAAGGCACAATAGCTACATTTAAAAAGGCATTTGGACAAGTATATGGACAGGAAAAGTTTAGAGGGATACAGGCCAAAGGCGGGGAAATGGAACTAATTTTGATGGGGCTTCCTTGGTTGCCCTGGGCAAATTGTGCCGAAGGGCGTATTTTTATGCTGTATGACTCTATGACACTATAAGATCTAGGTATGAATAGGTCCAAAGGAATTGTGCTTGAAACTTCCTGAAGAAAGAATGTGCTAAGAATATAGAAGTTTATTATTTGAAGTTGGTGCCGTGAATAACAGCACCACTGGGGTAAAGGAGGGATAGAATAAGAAGGGTATGTTATTGGAATTAAATCTTGTAGAATGGAACAGAGCCTTCTGTGGGCCTTAATCTGTGGAAGGTTGACTGGTCTCTAGTTAACACTTTCTGTCCTCTCCACATGTTTTGCTTCAGACCTGTGATTTTCAAATGTCTGTTGCAATGGCAAGATAAATAAATATTGAAGTGTATTTAGTTTTCAAGGCATCCTGTTCAATGGCCCAGGTTTAACCTGCACTGCTGGAAATGTGAAGAATTCCTTTGATATTAAATGGAAATTTAGAGACAGTTAAGGGTGAAAAATGGTTGTATAGCAGCACAGTTGTTGTGTGATGGGTTGAAAGAATTATGTATGTAAATGATTTTCTGCTCCACATTATGTCGGACTTTGAACATGTATGTCATAGACTATTGTCATGCCATTTGGGAGATTTGTGGACCAAGTTCATTATAGAGACTAAAATTAATTACTAACCACTTGCATGCAACTTTGAATGGACTGCAACAGCAAACATCAGCTACTTGGATTCATGTAGCATCCCTAATAGGGTAAAATATTACAAGAAATGTAATGAAATGCTACCAAACTGAACTTGGCCCTGTGCCAAATGAACAGAAATGAACTGTAAATGTGGGTTTACACCGGTCTGAAGAAGAGTCTCGACCCGAATGGTCACCTGCAGAGATGCTGCCTGATCCACTGAGTTACTCAGTTACTCAGCATTTTGTGTCCATGAACAGAAATGGGGGATGGGTGACTATAAAGCTTTGTCAGAAAGGTCGCTTTAAAGGAGCATCTTGAAGGAAGAGAGAAAGACAACAGAGATACAAAGTGAAAGAAGAGAGACAGGACTCCAAGGTAAAGGTGCAGGAGCAGGTTAGATTTATTTTGCAGATGGCTCTTTGGATGTGACTGCACAGTGAGAACTGAACTAAAAAAGCACAAATTGAAAACAGACAAGGAAACCGGCCAATGGTGCTGGCCTGTATATTCCTAGTAATACTTAGGTGAGGGAGGAATAAAATCTATACAGTTTTGGACCGTTTCTTGCGAACTAGTGGTGGTCCCAAAGCATTGGCACAATTTTACTTTAACTAGTTTTAAATGGAGACTGCAAGTAGCAATCCAGTGAGAAATAAAAGGACCTCAGTCAAGGTGAATCTTTTGGCCTTGGCCAATTTGGCCTACAAGCCATGCCAGACCCATTCTAAGTGGCTGCCTCTTGAATATCCTCTCAAATTGCCCAGCAAGCCACTCTATTCAAGTAGAACATGGGATGGACAATAAATGGTGGCCTGTCCAGTGATGTCCAGATCCTACAAGATGCATAAATTAACTGTTCAGGATTTCCATTGAAAGCAATGGGCAGCACAGTGGTAGAGTTGTTGCTAGAGAGACCTGGGTTTGATCCTGATTATGGGTGCTGACTGTACGTTCTCCCTGTGGCCGCGTGGGTTTCCTCCGTGTGCTCCGGTTTCCTCCCATAGTCCAAAGACGTGCAGGTTTGTGGGTTAATTGGCTTCTGTAAATAGTAAATTGTCCCTAGTGGATAGGATAGTGCTAGTGAATGGGGTGATTGCTGGTCAGCACGGACTCAATGGGCTGTAAGACCTGTTTCCACGCCGTATCTCTAAAGCCGTATCTCGCCGTCGAAAGTCACAAAGAGGAATTATGATGTTGCTTATATGAGAAGCAAACACAATGTTAAGAGCTCAGCATGTCATCAAAGTAGAGAAGGGAGCATGGATGCTCTCAGACCCCAGGGCACATTATCAAGCCTTTTCCATCCTCTCTCAGCTGACACCAATCTGTGCCCTCCATTTACCTTTGGTCTCCCCCCAAATGCAGGCATTCCCTTTGTTTTTCCCATCCCTCCCCCCTTCTCTGTAACTTAAAACATGCACGTTTTCTGTCGTTGACCTGGATGTTAACTTTGTCTCTATCCACTGATGCTACTTAATCTGCTGAATGCTTGCAGCATTTTCTTTCGTGTCCTCTCCATCACTGTACCTGGCTGAAGCATCATGTATGTAAATCACAGGTTGTCATTGCCACAGTTGTAAGATGAGCTGGGTTTGTCAATTGTTTCATCAGTGCAAAGATCTCTTTGCATTTCCATGCTGTACTTCATAAAGTACTAACTAAATTGTCAATTCTTCCTGCTGCTGTGACTATGCCAAAAGTGGAATTATTTATGAATTAAGACTGATAATATCCTACATATGGTTTTATTTGAGTTTAGTTTGTTGCTCTGATTTTCATTGGTTGGTAAAGGGTGAGCAGGATGCGAGGTGACTTAGAATGCAAAAATAACATCAAGGCTCTTGTTTATAGCTACTAATATCTAAACCTTGTTTATATCCATTAACTTAATACTTGCATGCTCCAACAGGGTAGAAACTTTGCCAAATCTGCAGGACATTCTGAGATTGTTCCAGTGTAACCCTTTATTGTTAGACCTCATTTGATCTATTGTGTTCATTTCTTGTTGCTGCATGAAGGGAAGGATGTCCGAGGTTTTGGAGAGGGTGCAAATAGGTTCACCAGGTTGTTGTCTGGATTAGAGAGTATCTCTCTATATATATATATATATATATAAGTAAAAGTCTTCGTCGTGTGCGTGTGCGTCTGTCTCTGTCTCTGTCTCTGTCTCTGTCTCTGTCTCTGTCTCTGTCTCTGTCTCTGTCTCTGTCTCTGTCTCTGTCTCTGTCTCTGTCTCTGTCTCTGTCTCTGTCTCTGTCTCTGTCTCTGTCTCTGTCTCTGTCTCTGTCTCTGTCTCTGTCTCTGTCTCTGTCTCTGTCTCTCCTTAAAACTGTACTCCCCAGGTTCCATCAACATGTCTCCTGTCCAACCAGAGGAGACAATATTCTGGATTTAGTATACACTAATATTACTGAAGCCTACAAAGCCCTCCCCCTCCCCCACCTGGGACAGTCTGACCACCTCTCTCTGTTCCTGCTCCCCAAATACACACCTCTCATCAGACGTGTGAAACCAACCGTGAGGACAGTGAAGGTTTGGCCTGAGGGGGTTGTCTCTGTATTACAGGAACAGTTTCAGCAAACTGCCACTCAGGCCACCTTTGACTCCCAAGTGGACATTAACACATACACCTCATCCGTTTTGGACTATATAAAATTCTGCACCGAAAACATCACTACCCATAAACAAATAAAGACCTTCCCTAATCCGAAGCCGTGGATGAGCAGAGAGGTCAGACTCTTGCTGAAGGCTCGCGATGCCGCTTTTAGAGGGATACAGCTCATCCAGGGTCAACCTGAAAAAGGGAACCAGGAGCGCTAAACTCAAACACAAACGGCAGATCGAGGAGCATTTTCAAAACAACTCCGACCCCAGACGCATGTGGCAAGGCGTCAAGTCCATTGCCGACTACCATAAAGTTAGCACCCCCCCCCCCCCCAGACAACGCCTCCATTCCTGACGAGCTAAACTACTTCTATGCTCGTTTTGACCGGGACAACAAAACACCAGCCATCAAAGCTGCCCCACCCCCGAACGAACAACCCCTCAGTCTCTCCACCTCTGCTGTACAAGGCGCACTGTGCAAGGTGAATGAACACAAAGCTGCCGGCCCCGATGGCATCCCCGGGCGTGTGCTCAGGGCATGTGCTGGACAACTATCCCTGGTCTTAACCGACATCTTCAATCTGTCACTGGCCCAGGGTGTCATCCCTACTTGCCTCAAGACCTCAACCATTGTGCCAGTGCCCAAACAGTCAGCTTCAGGGAGTCTCAACGACTTCCGCTCAGTGGCATTCACCCCTGTCATCGCAAAGTGCTTTGAGCGGCTGATCTTGGCTCACCTCAAAGCCAGCCTCCCCCCCACACTGGACCCCCATCAGTTTGCCTACCGGACCAACAGGTCTACAGAGGACTCCATATCTGCGGCCCTACACTCTGCCCTGACCCACCTGGACAACAACAGCCTTTACTTTCTGAGGAGGCTCAAGAAAGCTCACCTGTCCCCCCAGATCCTGTCCAACTTCTACCGCTGTACCATCGCAAGCATCCTGACCACCTGCTTCACGGTATGGTACAGCAGCTGCACCGCAGCTGACAGGAAGGCACTGCAACGGGTGGTGAAAACCGCTCAGCACATCATCTGTGCCCCGCTCCCTGCCATGGATGCCCTCCACCGAAAACGGTGTCTGAGACGGGCCGGGGAAATCATCTAGGACCCCTCTCACCCTAACCATGGACTATTTGCCCTCCTCCCATCAGGGAGGCGGTACAGGAGCCTCGGGTCTCGCACAAGCAGGCTGAGGAACAGCTTTTTCAACAACACCATTACACTGCTGAACTCCGAGTCCCGTCGCTAGCTATCTCTAGACTCTCCCATTTGTATACAGTTATTGCCTATGTACCAGTTTTAATTCATCCACAGTCCACACATTGTTAACCAGTATTTTTTTTTTTTATTGTATGCTTATTTTGTATTTTTAGTTTTACTTCTACTATCTTGCACTATGACTATGACCAGACGCTAAACTGCATTTAGTTGTAACTATACTCGTATTTGTGCAATGACAATAAAGTTGAATTGAATTGAATTGAATTGAGAACGAGAACCAGGCCGAGTTCCAGGCCCTGGCACTGCTCTATGACCTGGATAGGTCCTGGGGCAGGGAATGGGAGTGCGGGGAGGAGGATGAGGAAAATGAGGAGGAGGGAGATGGGGTGGGGAGTGGGGTGGTAGAGGGAGATGGGGGGGGTTGTGGAGGAGGGAGATGGGGAGGGGTGGAGCAGGGAGATGCCCCCTCCCTATCTACCCTCACTCCTACCCTCTTTCCCCCTCCCTCTCTACCCCCTCCCTCTCTACCCCCCTCCCTCTCTACCCCCCTCCCTCTCCTGACTAAAATTATAAAAAGGTAATTATTAAATATAAATAGTAAAGATTTCCAATTAATTTACTAAATTCGGTATTTATCATTAAATGGTTATTATTTTAATAATCGATCTTAGGAAGGCATAATTCTCCCATGCCTTTCATCCACAGTATGCGTAATACGAGTAACTATGTTCAACTCGCGTGCCGTGGACGCTGCTTCAAGCCTTCACTGACAACAGACAATAAAGGCAGCTGAAATCCTGCCTTTGCACTGTGGACTGCGGGCAAGGTGCTGCACATGCCCACAATCTGGAGACCAATCTGCGCATGCGCGTTTTTTAAAGATTAAAAAAATGTTGACTGACTGCTTACAGGACCGACCTGCGCACGCGTGGTTTTAAGGGGGGGGGGGGGCGGTTTCTGTGCATGGGTGTTTTTGTAACGACTTTTAAAGGTCGACTGACTGCCCAGTGCCAACCCTGAGTAATTACACATGCCACGTGCCTGGTCTAGTTAACTATAAGAATAGGTTAGACAAACTTGGTTAGTTTTCTCTGGAGCGTTAGAGTTTGAGAGGATACCAGACGGAAGTATATAAAATTATGAGAGGCATAGATAGAGTAGGTAGTCAGTCTTTTTTCCCCAGGGTGGAAATGTCAATTGTCAGAGGGCAAAGCTTTAAGGTGAGATGGGGCAGTTTAAAGGAGATTTACAAGGGGTTTTTTTCCCTCCAGAGGGTAGAAGCTTCCAGGAATGCACTTCCTGAGGAGCTAGTGGTAGCAGATATGACAGCAGCATTTAAGGGGGATTTAGATGGGCACATGAACAGGCAGGGAAAGGAGGATTTGGACCACGTGCAGATACATGGGATTATTTAGGATTGATTGATTGATTGATTATTGATTGATTATACCTTTAATAATCCTTTACAGGAAATTACAGTGCCACGACAGCTTCAAGACAAACATAACACCACACATTTCCTCAAATGGCTTCCATACTTAACAAGTTAAAATACAAGTTAAAATACAAGTTAAAATACAATTAATTAAAAAAAAGTGCAGTTATTTATGCGCATTATATAACCTTATAGCAGCTGGTAAACAGGACTTCCTATGTCTCTCAGTTTTGCACATTGGTGCAATCAGCCTCTGACTGAAGATGCTGCTCTTGATCACCTTCAGGGCATGGAGTGGGTGAGTGGGGTTGGTCATTATTGAACCCAGTTTGTTCAGAGGATTGGCATTATAGTCGGCATGGACATGATGGGCTGAAGGGTACTTTCCTCTGTTCAATCAAACACTAATCTACTGTATACCTCTGAAATAACCAGAGAAAAAGGTGCATGAAACGGGAGGGATTTCTGTTCTTTTGCTTTGAATACCTTTGTTTGTTGCTGTTATTAGTGTTGGAGGTTAATAGTGTGGAGAGATTGACTGATGGGGCTTTACATCTGGCTTGGGACAGATACAAAGTTTCATGGCTTGAGCTTCCCTCCAATACTAGGCAGATGGCCTATCATGTGCAGATTTTGCATTGAAGAGATGGGAAGAGTGTTGAAAAGAAGTTTAATATTTAGTATCATTATTAGCTCACTCAGTAGAGCTCACTTAATACTCTAAATGTGCCCTCACCAATATTTTATACAATTGTAACATGACCACCAAACTTCTATACTTTATACTGATGAAGGCCAATAGAAATGTCCTGCCCTGGTTAGATTTCCCAAAATCTACCTGGCCAACTGATCAAGATCCTGGTGCAATTTCAGACAACCATCTTCGCTACCTATAATCACCCACTTTTATCATCTGCAAACTTGCTAATCATGCCTTGTATGTTCTCATCCAAATCATTGATGTAGATGACACACATTAACAGGCCCAGCACCGAACGCTGAGGCACACCACTAGTCACAAACCTCCAGTCTGAAAAAGAACCTTCCACCATCACCGTCTGCTTCCTTCCAAGAAGCCAATTTTGTATCCATTCGGCTGTCTCTGCTAGATCCTGTGCGATCTAACCTTCCAGAGCAATCAACCATGTGTAACCTTGTCAAACGCCTTCCATATATATGTCTACAGTCCTGCTCTCATCAACTTTTGTAGTCACATCTTAAAAAACTCAATCAGGTTCATGAGATACTATCTCCCACATGCAAAACCGTGCTGACTATCCCTAATCAGCTCTGGTCTATCTAAATGCATATACATACTATCCCTCAGAATACTATACAGCAATGTTCTGACCACAGATGTTAGGTTCAAGGTCCTGTAGTTCCCAGGCTTTTCCCTGCAGCACCTTGCAAATAGAGGCACAGCATTTTCCACCCTCCAGTCTCCACCTGTTCTCTTTCTGTACAGTTAAAACATGTCTGAATTCCAACTTTGCTTAGTTGCGATGAAAGGTCACCAACCTGAAATGCTGTTGCTCCTTTGTCTCTGCATAGACGCTGCCTGACCTGCAGAGTATCTTAAGCATGCTCCCTTTTTTATTGATGAAGAAAAATCATATTTTGGAAAACATATCAAATACTGGCCATTCAAATCTGTCTGAGCTGCCAGAAAAAGTTTTACGGTAAAGGGTGTAGAGGATATTGAACAATGTAATAATGAATCCCCTTTATCACTCTGTGCTGAAGAATGTGCATAGTTTTAGTTATTGTCAATGACATGTCAACCAGGCTTTGATGCATTGGACAGAGTTCTGGTTATTATCATTCTTCTGTCTGATTCTATTTCTTACCCATAATCTGGAGGAGACAAGGCAACAAATGTTCTCTCAACAACACATTGGGTTTCTCATAACTGTCATCACTGTATCAATGAATTTAAACAGAGTATTATAGGAATATATCTACAAGGTGGTTATTTTGAAGGTAAGGCAGTCTTTCTTTCAGATATGTAAATATGAGGTGATCACAGGTGGACATCACCCTGAAATGGCAGTGAATGCTGGGTGTGGAAAACTCGGAAATTACTGTTGAGGTGGATCTTCCAACATGTTCACCAAGTAGATTGCTTAGACTAGGCCAGCATTTGGAAACCAGGGCCAGAAGGGTGTTGACAATCAGGATTGAGGATTTCTCCTCAAAGAACCAAGGTCAGATTTTGTTCTTCAACTACTGCTGGAGATAGCAACGAAGGAGAAATGAAACCGCTTGTGCTTTGATCAATGCAGCAGATCTCAGGCAGGGTGGAGTCTTTTCACATTAGTCAAAGTTATTTTTCCATTAATATTTTTATTGAATTATATAGTTAAACCATAGGTCTGATGAATTATGACTCTCAGATGTGATTTTATTTTCTGCATTATTACAATAACATTCCTGTAAAGTGCACTATAACTAGGACTCACTAAAAAATAGAGGCATTACATGAATTCACCAGCATGGAACACTTTGCTGTAATGGTTATGTGGAGTGTTGTAAAAGAGATTTATATGGAAACATGGTGTTTTATATTTAGAATAACATGAGTATTTAGGTATAATTAGTGCTTGTACTGTGACATTGACATTATTTAGAGGAGAGGTAAGAATTGCCTAAATATTTGTGGGTGCATTAATGTTGCTCAATTTTGTATGTGGTTTTGCGTTTCATTTAATTCGCAAGCTATTTTTGGAAGATGATGTGGTTTAAATCACTTTGAAAATATCCAGTGATTTGAAAGTGTGTAAAGGAGATGAAATTGGAGTTATACAGCATAGAAACAGACCCTTTGGTCCAATTCATACATGTAAGCAAAATGGCATTGGTATGGATATTGTCATGTGTACCAAGATGCAGTGAAAAACAACTGATTGCATGCTGTCCAGCCAAATCAAATGATACTCTGCAGGAGTACAATCAAGTACACCACAAGTACACCAGCTGGTTGTAGAAAATACCAAAGAGAAAATTAGCAGTGTGCAGAATCTGGTATTACAACATTATAGTGGTACAGTTGCAGAGGAAAAAGCCCAAGATCTGCAGTGAGGTAGATTGGAAGATCAAGTCTACACTGTGGTTAATGGGAGGTCTGTTCAGTTGAGTGATTATAGTGGGGAATAAACTAATCCTGAAGCTGGTAGTACATGCTTTCTAGATTGTGTATCTTTTCATTGACAGGGGAGGGAAACTCAGAACTGCTGTAGGTTTGGGAACAACAGCAGGAGGAGATTAGCAAGAGATCAGACTGATTGGCTCTAGCCCAAGTGGGAGGAGAGAAGTGAGTCAGAGGGGTGAAAACAGTTGAAAACTGAGGAATTTGGTTTGTAAATTGGTAAATCAGTCAATTTAAGCAAGACTGCTCTTAGGGAGCGGCAGTGAGTGAGCGGCCTTGTGAGTAAAGTGTGAGTCCTTGGCTCGAGAGTCTTCGGCGAGGAGACCACGCAATACGCTTGAGAGGTAGAGACGAAAGAAGGAGATGTCAGGCAAGCTGATTCAGTGCGATGCTTGCAGTATGTGGGAGGTCAAGGACACCGCTGGTGCCTCTGGCTGCTACAAATGCGAGAAGTGCATCCAGGTAGATCTCCTGAAGGACCGTGTTGGGAAACTGGAGAAGCAAGTGGATGACCTCCGGTTCGTCCGAGAAACGGAGTCGTTCCTCGACAAGTCCTACAGTAAGATTGTTACACCTAAGGTACTGGAAGAGAGAAGGTGGGAGACAGTGAGAAAGGGAGGGTAGCATGGAATGCCAACGTCCCCGGGTGTTGTACCTCTTGTGAACAGGTTCACCCACTTAGAAGCTGTCGGGACAGAAGACGTTTTTACACTGAGTGGCGGACTGGCTTGCGATGCGAATAGGGCTGTTGAGCCAAAACCAAAAAGGCCTAAGGCAGGCAACGCCATTGTAGTGGGAGACTCCATTGTGAGAGGTACGGACAGGGGTTTCTGCGGCAACAGACGGGATGCGAGGATGGTGTGCTGCCTTCCTGGTGCCAGGATCCAGGATGTCACGGACAGAATACATAAAATCCTCAAGGGCGAAGGTGAACATCCTGAAGTGGTAGTGCATGTCGGCACAAACGATGTCGGAAAGAAGGGGATGAATATTCTGCAGCGTGACTTTAGAGAGCTCAGAAAAATGCTGAAAAGCAGGACCTCCAGGGTTGTTATCACCGGTTTGCTTCCAGTTCCTCGTACTGGCGAGAGCAGGAACAGGGAGATATGGGACCTGAACGTGTGGCTGAGGAACTGGTACACGGGGCAGGGATTTAGATTCTTAGATCACTGGGATCTGTTTTGGGGTAAGGGGGAACTGTACAAAAGGGATGGATTGCATCTTAACAGGTGTGGGATGAGCATTCTGGCAGGCAGGTTTGCCACTGCTACACGGGTGGTTTTAAACTGAATAAGGGGAGTGGGGTGTCGAATGGGATAGTGGAGGATGGAGTTAAAGGGAAAGGGTTTCTTAAATGTGTGAACGTAGAGACAGAGTGGTGTAAAATGAGGGTAGAAGCAATAGGTAGCAAGGTGAAAAGTAAAAGTGGCAGGCCGGCAAATCCAGGGCAAAAATCAAAACGAGCCACTTTTCAGCATAATAGTATAAGGGGTAAGAGTGTTGTAAAAACAAGCCTGAAGGCTTTGTGTCTCAATGCAAGGAGCATTTGTAATAAGGTGGATGAGTTGAATGTGCAGATAGCTATTAATGACTATGATATAGTTGGGATCACGGAGACATGGCTCCAGGGTGACCAAGGCTGGGAGCTGAACATCCAGGGATATTCAATATTCAGGAGGGATAGACAGAAAGGGAAAGGAGGTGGGGTAGCGTTGCTGGTTAGAGAGCAGATTAACGCAATAGAAAGGAAGGACATTAGCTTTGAGGATGTGGAATCGATATGGGTAGAGCTGCGAAACACTAAGGGGCAGAAAATGCTAGTGGGAGTTGTGTACAGGCCACCTAACAGTAGTAGTGGAGTTGGGGATGGCATCAAACAGGAAATTAGAAATGCATGCAACAAAGGTAAAACAGTTATAATGGGTGACTTCAATCTACATATAGATTGGGTGAATCAAATTGGCAAGGGTGCTGAGGAAGAGGATTTCTTGGAATGTATGCGGGATAGTTTTCTAAACCAACATATAGAGGAACCAACGAGAGAGCAGGCTATTCTAGACTGGGTATTCAGTAATGAGGAAGGGTTAGTTAGCAGTCTTGTTGTGCGTGGCCCCTTGGGCAAGAGTGACCATAATATGGTTGAGTTCTTCATTAGGATGGAGAGTGACATCGTTAATTCAGAAACAAGGGTCCTGAACTTAAAGAAAGGTAACTTTGAGGGTATGAGACGTGAATTGGCCAAGATAGACTGGCGATTGATTCTTAATGGGTTGATGGTGGATATGCAATGGAAGGCATTTAAAGACTGCATGGATGAACTACAACAATTGTTCATCCCAGTTTGGCAAAAAAATAAATCAGGGAAGGTAGTGCATCCGTGGATAACAAGGGAAATCAGGGATAGTATCAAAACAAAAGATGAAGCGTACAAATTAGCCAGAAAAATCAGCCTACCAGAGGACTGGGAGAAATTCAGAGACCAGCAGAGGAGGATGAAGGGCTTAATTAGGAAAGGGAAAATAGATTATGAAAGAAAACTGGCAGGGAACATAAAAACTGACTGCAAAAGCTTTTATAGATATGTGAAGAGAAAAAGATTTGTTAAAACAAATGTAGGTCCCTTGCAGTCAGAAACAGGTGAATTGATCATGGGGAACAAGGACATGGCAGACCAATTGAATAACTACTTTGGTTCTGTCTTCACTAAGGAAGACATAAATAATCTGCCAGAAATAGCAGGGGACCAGGGTTCAAATGAGATGGAGGAACTGAGTGAAATCCAGGTTAGCCGGGAGGTGGTGTTAGGTAAATTGAATGGATTAAAGGCCGATAAATCCCCAGGGCCAGATAGGCTGCATCCCAGAGTACTTAAGGAAGTAGCCCCAGAAATAGTGGATGCATTAGTGATAATTTTTCAAAACTCTTGAGATTCTGGAGTAGTTCCTGAGGATTGGAGGGTAGCTAATGTAACCCCACTTTTTAAAAAGGGAGGGAGAGAGAAAACGGGGAATTACAGACCAGTTAGTCTAACGTCAGTAGTGGGGAAACTGCTAGAATCAGTTATTAAAGATGGGTTAGCAGCACATTTGGAAAGTGGTGAAATCATTGGACAAAGTCAGCATGGATTTATGAAGGGTAAATCATGTCTGACGAATCTTATAGAATTTTTCGAGGATGTAACTAGTAGAGTGGATAAGGGAGAACCAGTGGATGTGTTATATCTGGACTTTCAGAAGGCTTTCGACAAGGTCCCACATAAGAGATTAGTATACAAACTTAAAGCACACGGTATTGGGGGTTCAGTATTGATGTGGATAGAGAACTGGCTGGAAGACAGGAAGCAAAGAGTAGGAGTAAACGGGTCCTTTTCACAATGGCAGGCAGTGACTAGTGGGGTACCGCAAGGCTCAGTTCTGGGACCCCAGCTATTTACGATATATATTAATGATTTGGACGAGGGAATTGAATGCAACATCTCCAAGTTTGCGGATGACACGAAGCTGGGGGGCAGTGTTAGCTGTGAGGAGGATGCTAGGAGGCTGCAAGGTGACTTGGATAGGCTGGGTGAGTGGGCAAATGCATGGCAGATGCAGTATAATGTGGATAAATGTGAGGTTATCCACTTTGGTGGCAAAAACAGGAAAGTAGACTATTATCTGAATGGTGGCCGATTAGGAAAGGGGGAGATGCAACGAGACCTGGGTGTCATGGTACACCAGTCATTAAAAGTAGGCATGCAGGTGCAGCAGGCAGTGAAGAAGGCGAATGGTATGTTAGCATTCATAGCAAAAGGATTTGAGTATAGGAGCAGGGAGGTTCTACTGCAGTTGTACAGGGTCTTGGTGAGACCACACCTGGAGTATTGCGTACAGCTTTGGTCTCCTAATCTGAGGAAAGACATTCTTGCCATAGAGGGAGTACAGAGAAGGTTCACCAGACTGATTCCTGGGATGTCAGGACTTTCATATGATGAAAGACTGGATAGACTCGGTTTGTACTCGCTAGAATTTAGAAGATTGAGGGGGGATCTTATAGAAACTTACAAAATTCTTATGGGGTTGGACAGGCTAGATGCAGGAAGATTGTTCCCGATGTTGGGGAAGTCCAGAACAAGGGGTCACAGTTTAAGGATAAGGGGGAAATCTTTTAGGACCGAGATGAGGAAAACTTTTTTCACACAGAGAGTGGTGAATCTCTGGAATTCTCTGCCGCAGAAGGTAGTTGAGGCCAGTTCATTGGCTATATTTAAGAGGGAGTTAGATGTGGCCCTTGTGGCTAAAGGGATCAGGGGGTATGGAGAGAAGGCAGGTACAGGATACTGAGTTGGATGATCAGCCATGATCATATTGAATGGCGGTGCAGGCTCGAAGGGCCAAATGGCCTACTCCTGCACCTATTTTCTATGTTTCTATGTTTCTATGAAAAGGTGGGATGTCCACGGTGAGAATGATCCTTGAATATGTTGGTTGCTTTTCTGAGGCAGCAAGCAGTGTAGATGGAGTCGATGGTGGTCTGTGTGTTGCACTGAGCTACATCCACAAATCTCTGCAATTGCTTGCAGTCTTGGTCAGACCTGTTCCCAAGACAAGCTGCGATGCAATCTGACTGCATGCTTTCTATGTTGCATTTGTTGAAGTTGGAAAGTCATAGAAGACATTGTGAAGATCCTTTATGGGCCCGTCCCACTTAGGAGATTTTTAGGCGACTACCAGCGACTGTCATAGTCGTAGCAGGTTGCCAAAAAACTGGCGACTGGGCTAATGGGTCTGTCCCACTTAGGTGATTTTGTTTAGGCGACTGCCGGTGAATACGACAATGGAATTCACTGAAGTCAGCACCTGGCGACAACGTATGACACCTGGCGCCAACCTACGTTAACCTGGCGACAACCCACAGCAGCATCTACGTCAAGCTACGCTCATTGGCATCAAACCCACGGTCGACACTGTCGCTAAAAAATTTACAACATGTTGTAAATCCAGCGGCGACCAGAAAGATGCTACGACTCTTTGGGCGACTGAGGAGACCACTCACGACCATACAGGCGATACCCCGGTAACCATGTGGCGACAGCCTAGTCCCCTGTAGTCACCTAAAAAAATCGCCTAAGTGGGACAGGACCATTAGTCTCCTAAGGAAGTCAAGGTTTTTTTAATCAAATGTTCAAAGTGGTTGGTGCAGGACAAATTGTTGTTGATAATTACACCTACGAAATTGAAGATCTTGACCTTTTTGACTTTGGCACCATTGACGCTGATGAGGGCATGTATTCCATCTTGATTCCTGAAGTTGGTAACTAACTCTTTCGACTGTCTTGTTATTAAGGGAGAGGAGGGTGCCTTAACACCATATTACTCTGCTTTTCATCTCCTTTTAGTGTCATTTAGTTTAGAGATACAGAATGGAAACAATGGTGTAGTAAGGAGTTCGACCAATTGTGGATGGATAAATCTAGCAATGCCCATATCTTATAACCATATAACCATATAACAATTACAGCACGGAAACAGGCCATCTCGACCCTTCTAGTCCGTGCCGAACACATAATCTCCCCTAGTCCCATATACCTGCGCTCAGACCATAACCCTCCATTCCTTTCCCATTCATATAACTATCCAATTTATTTTTAAATGATAAAAACGAACCTGCCTCCACCACCTTCACTGGAAGCTCATTCCACACAGCTACCACTCTCTGAGTAAAGAAGTTCCCCCTCATGTTACCCCTAAACTTCAGTCCCTTAATTCTCAAGTCATGTCCCCTTGTTTGAATCTTCCCTACTCTCAGTGGGAAAAGCTTTTCCACGTCAACTCTGTCTATCCCTCTCATCATTTTAAAAACCTCTATCAAGTCCCCCCTTAACCTTCTGCGCTCCAAAGAATAAAGCCCTAACTTGTTCAACCTTTCTCTGTAACTTAGTTGCTGAAACCCAGGCAACATTCTAGTAAATCTCATTCCCATTCTGATCTTTCTGTCCTGGGCCACCTCCAATGCCAGAGTGAGACCACACAGAAACTGGTGGAACATCATCTCATTTTCCTTTGGGTAGGTTACAAACCATAACATTATGAATTAAAAAAGTTAAGAGTCCAGGGGTACAAAGTAGCACACTGATCAATGTTACTTTCTTGATCTCTCCTGTGCATGGGTGCATAAGATTTAAATTCAGGGTAACTACTATGCACACTTGGAAGTATTAATTGCATTTTGCAGTAAGTTGTGTGGATCAATTCAGCTGTGGAACATACAAAAAGCATGTAATATGCAATTTATTGGATTAATGTGAGGGGGAAATTTTAAAGTAGATTTACAAGGCAGGATTTTTCATGCCAGAGAAGTTGGTGGAAGCAGATTTGATGGTAACATTGAAGAGGTATTTGACAGGCACATGAACAGACATGGTATGATGCGATCTAGAACATGTGCAGTCAGTTGGAGTTAGTTTAATTTAGTTTAGAGATACAGCGTGGAAACAGGCCCTTCGCTCTCCGAGTCCACATGGACCAGTGATCCCCACACATCAACCAAGACGACACACACGAGGGACAATTTTTCATTTACACCTATACAGAGTAATCACACCCAAGCCAATTAACCTACAAACCTGTACATCTTTGGAGTGTGGGAAGAAATCGAAGATATCGGAGAAAACCCACACGGTCACGGGGAGAATGTATCAACACCACCAGACAAAACCCGTAGTCTGGATCGAACATGGGTCTCTGGCGCTGTAAGCGCTGTAAGACAGCAACTCTACTGATGTGCCACTGTGCCGCCCCTGGTGTCATGAATGGCGCTGAAGGGGGTGGGAGATTGCAACCTTCATGTGGTCCACCCTGTTTCGACGAATGCAATCAACCAGGCGTGCACAAACAGAAGATCAAACAGAACAAATGGTCTTGCGCACTTTAGGCCGTGCGCAAGAAGAAGTAAGGCTGAAGGTTCCTGTGCTGTACCATTCTATGTAATTGAATTTCCAGACACTATGACCACATGGGAAATGGTGCTGAGCTTAAGGATTAAACATGTGTCAAGTTATTAAAAAAAATGTAATATGAACCTATGAAATTCTTGTCACAGCAACTTGTTTATGCTGATCTAGATGTTTGTAAATCCAAACTTTCTCAGTTGCTCTGAATTTCCTATACTATTCATAACATGGGACTTTAGGATAAATGAACAGTAATTGTATTAAAAACACTTAATATTTACTTTGAATGTAATGTTCAGGATTGAAAACTATGTCCAAAGTAAATATTGTTTTTTTTTTTTTTAACTTGGCAAGCATAATATTATTGGAGTTTGTTAAGAAAGAGGAAGGCTTTTTGATGGCTGTACAGCACCTTTGTGGAATGTGGAAGTTCAGGAAGTAATTGAGATGTCTAGGTCCAAGTCTATGTGTCTTACAAGCAAGGTTTACATTGAACCAGTTACTCAAATATTTTCATCGGATGAATTGACACATTTTTTCTTCTTGGTTCTTGGGTCCTCCAAAATATTCCAACTGGAATTTAAACTGGAGGTGGTGAAGGGAGGGATTAAGCCAGAAAGGGTATAAAGAACACACACTATATAATTTAACATAAAACATCCCCACACAGCAGAATCAAAGTTTCCCACTGTGTGGGAAGGCACCAAAGTCAGTCTCTTCCTCTACTGTTCCTCGTGGTCAGGGCCTCCCCAAGCCCTCCGCAGTTGCAGCTACGGGCGGCCCGATGTCCAGGACCACTCGCCGGGGTGATACAAGTCCGACGTCGGGGCTGCGGGACGTCCTCAGCGGCGTGGACACCAGAGTCGGCCCCCTCCTACCGGAGTCGGCGGCTTCCAAAGTCCGTAGGCCGCGCCGGGTGGAGACTGCTGCTGGAGACCCTCTGCAAGGCGCCCCAGGACTCCACGATGCCGTTCAGTGCCGCCCGCATTGGAAGCTCTCCGCACCAGAGCTCCACGATGTTGGAGCAGCGGCCCAACGCTCCGGAGCTCCAAACGGCGACCCAGGTAGGCATTGCCCGCTCCGCGGTGACTCCAGCACTGCGCCACCGCTTTAGCAGCCCTGGTCCGGTTCCCGGTCCCCGGCAGGAAAGGCCGCTCTGATCCAGCTGGTAGGGCGCGAGGTGGGGGGCGAGGACGCGACTCGGAGAAATAGTCGCGTCCCCGCCAGGAAGAGACTGGGTAACGGTTTCCCCCTTACCCTGCCCCCCTCCCCCACATAGAAAAGTTAAAGTTTCCCCCAACACAAAACATTAGCCAACTTTTATCAGAATCTAATACTGCAAAATATTTGGAATGGGAGAAAAGTCTCTTGCATTTAAGTGCTTATCATGATTGGCGACTAACTTGTTGATCATGAAGCAGTGCACCACCAGTTCTTCTGGTTGACCGACTTGGATTTAATTTTATGCTACTTGCATGGACCACATCCGATTAAGACTCCACATTGATTTGAACCACATGTTTTCTGCTGACTAGATGCAAAAATTATCTGGTTCTTTTAAAGTGCAATGTGTAGATCCAATCTGATAACTGTTGCATATTTTGATGAGAAAGCAGATTTTCACTAAGTAATATAATGTACATGAACATTTGTAGGCCCCCAGTGCTGTGTCTTTTCATTTTGCAGAAACGTTGTCACATATTGCCTACCTTTCCTTAGAGTAACGTCTTGTCTTGTTCGTTTTTTGATATTCATTGTTTTAGAAATGTTATGTGTTTTTATGTAAAACTAGACTAAGTGGCGGGTCCCCCAACACAACCCGTTCCCCCAACTGCGCAGGCATGGCTCATTTCTCCTCTTCCCCAGCACTCCCTCCCCCTCCTCTTTATCCTCCCTCTTCTTTCCCCTCTACTCCTCCCCTCCCCCAATCTGTCCCTCCCTCAATCTGTCCCTCCCTCCCTCCCTCCCTCCCTCCCTCCCTCCCTCCCTCCCTCCCTCCCTCCCTCCCTCCCTCCCTCCCTCCCTCCCTCCCCCCCCCCCCCCCCCCAACTCCTATCCCTCTACCCCCCCCCACCTCCCCAGGTATTCCCTACTCCCTACCTCCCCCCTCCTCTCCCTCTATTCCCCCTTCTCTCCTCTCTTTCCCTCCCTACCCCCTCTTCTCCCTCAACCCCCCACCCCCCTCCACTCTCCTTCCTCACCTCTTCAGGATATCGAGGTTGCCGCTCTTTTACCACCTTGTGTGCCGAAGCGGCGCTGCCTGCCGTGAGGGCTGTGGCGGCGGTGGCTGTAGCCGCGGGGAAGCCGGGTGCGGGGCAAGCCGGACCGGCGGTGACGCCGGGTGCGCTGGGAAATCGGGCCGCGGCAGCTGTGGCTGTCCCCCTCCGGCTGCTTCTGGCCAACTGGATGTGGCCATACAATGCCGGCCGAGACGGGCGCTGCCGGTGAAGGACAGTGGACATGGCCAATCAGTGCGGCCGCGTCTGCTCTCCCGGCGATGCCCCTTCCTGAATGACAGGAGAGGGGACCAATCTGCTTGGCGGTGACTGACAGCAATCTGCGCAGGTGCGTTTTTTATGATTTTTAAACCTTGATAAAATTTACAATATACCACCGATCAGAACGAAATTTGGTACACTTGCAGCACAGGAGAACGGTGCGTAAACTGGCTAAAATCGTAGTGCTATTGCCCACCATTTTTGCGCATATAGAAAAACCCCGCAAACCGGAAGAGCGCAAGGTCAGAGTTTTCGTTATGTATAGATAGAAGATAGATATAGATAGATTTTATTTTAGTGTGTTTGTCCAAGTCTACGTGTCTTGCAAGCAAGATTTACATTGAACCTGTACCTCACCACACTTCGTGATGATGGTAAACTCAACTTGTTCCCCACCACGGTTGGTTAATTGACTAAATGGAAAAGGTTTTGGGAGCGAAGATTAGGCAAAGACATTGTTGCTTCAATCAATGGAGTCTATATTACTAAAAGCCTGATCTTGACCACTTCCTGTTGTTCTGTATATTGATTTTAGAAAAAACGCTGCCACTTACAGCTGTGATTTTTGGCCATCTTACTCAGTCCCCCTCCACTGTGCAGGACAAGAGGATTTTTCCCATCAATGAAAAATAAAAGTTACTAGTGTTTAAAAATTGTTGAGATTTTCTCTCCTGAAGGCCACACCCCTTCCGGAGGGACTATAAAACCCGGAAGTGTTGAGTGCCTCAGTCCGTCTGTGCAAGATGGGGCAGCGAGAGGGTCACGTCTCTTAGTCTGAGCAGTGACTCACACTGATCACATGTCTACTAAACTGTGAGGGTACACAAAAATGCTGGAGAAACTCAGCGGGTGCAGCAGCATCTATGGAGCGAAGGAAATAGGTGACGTTTCGGGCCGAAACCCTTCTTCAGACTGATGGGGGGGAGAAGGAAGGAAAAAGGGAGGAGGAGGAGCCCGAGGGCGGGGGGATGGGAGGAGACAGCTCGAGGGTTAAGGAAGGGGAGGAGACAGCAAGGGCTAGCAAAATTGGGAGAATTCAATGTTCATGCCATTCGGACGCAAGCAACCCAGGCAGAATATGAGGTGCTGTTCCTCCAATTTCCGGTGTTGCTCACTCTGGCAATGGAGGAGACCCAGGACAGAGAGGTCGGATTGGGAATGGGAGGGGGAGTTGAAGTGCTGAGCCACCGGGAGTTCAGGTAGGTTATTGCGGACTGAGCGGAGGTGTTCGGCGAAACGATCGCCCAACCTCCGCTTGGTCTCCCCGATGTAAATCAGCTGACATCTAGAGCAGCGGATGCAGTAGATGAGGTTGGAGGAGATACAGGTGAACCTTTGTCGCACCTGGAACGACTGCTTGGGTCCTTGAATGGAGTCGAGGGGGGAGGTGAAGGGACAGGTGTTGCATTTCTTGCGGTTGCAACGGAAAGTGCCCGGGGGGGGTGGTGGTACGGGAGGGAAGGGAAGAATTGACGAGGGAGTTGCGGAGGGAGTGGTCTTTGCGGAAGGCAGACATGGGGGGAGATGGGAAGATGTGGCGAGTGGTGGGGTCACGTTGGAGGTGGCGGAAATGGCGGAGGATTATGTGTTGTATTTGCCGGCTGGTGGGGTGAAAGGTGAGGACCTAGGGGACTCTGCCCTTGTTGCGAGTGCGGGGATGGGGAGAGAGAGCAGTGTTGCGGGGTATGGATGAGACCCTGGTGCGAGCCTCATCTATGGTGGCGGAGGGGAATCCCCGTTCCCTGAAGAACGAGGACATTTCCGATGCCCTGGTGTGGAACGTCTCATCCTGGGAACAGATGCGGCGTAGGCGGAGGAATTGGGAGTAGGGGATGGAGTCTTTACAGGGGGCAGGGTGGGAAGATGTGTAGTCCAGATAGCCATGTGAGTCAGCTGGTTTGTAGTGTATGTCGGTCAGAAGTCTGTCCCCTGCGATGGAGATGGTGAGGTCAAGGAATGGTAGGGAAGTGTCGGAAATGGTCCAGGTGTATTGGAGTGCCGGATGGAAGTTGGTGGTGAAGTGGATGAAGTCAGTCAGTTGTGTGTGGGTGCAGGAGGTGACCCCAAAGCAGTCGTCAATGTAACGGAGGTAGAGGTCGGGGATGGGGCCCTGGTACGTATTGAACAAGGATTGTTCAAAGTACCCGACAAAGAGGCAGGCGTAGCTGGGGCCCATGCGTGTGCCCATAGGTACGCCTTGTGTTTGGAGGAAATGGGAGGAGTCAAACGTAAAGTTGTTGAGGGTGAGGACCAACTCCGCTAGGCGGAGGAGAGTGTCAGTGGCTGGGTATAGGTTGCTCCTCTGGTCGAGGAAGAACCGGAGGGCTTTGAGGCCATCCTGGTGGGGGATGGAGGTGTAGAGTGACTGGACATCCATGGTGAAGATGAGGGGGTGAGGGGGTGAGGGCCTAGAGAGTGGAATGCGCGGAGGAGGCGGAGAGTGTCTGAGGTGTCTAGAACATAGGTGGGAAGGGATTTGACCAAGGGGGATAGTATGGAGTCAAGGTATGTGGAGATGAGTTCGGTGGGGCACGAACACGCAGAGACAATGGGTCTGCCAGGAGAGCCGGGTTTGTGGATTTTGGGGAGAAGGTAAAAACGGGCCGTGCGGGGCTGGGGAACGATGAGGTCGGAAACTTGGTCGGGCAGGGTGTGGGAATTGATAAAGACGTTGATGGTGCTAGATATGGTGGCCTGTTGCTCGTCAGTGGGGTCATGGTCCAAGGGTAAGTAGGAGGAGGTGTCCGAGAGTTGGCGCGTGGCCTCAGCTTTGTAGAGATCGATGCGCCAGACTACCACGGCACCTCCCTTGTCGGCTAGTTTGATGACCCAATCTGGGTTTTTGCGGAGTGATTCAATGGCAGTGCGTTCAGGGGGGGAGAGATTGGAGTGAGACAGGGGAGTGGAGAAGTTGAGGCGGTTGACGTCGCGCAGGCAGTTCTGGATAAAGAGTTCCAGAGCCGGGACGTTACGAGAGGGGTTCCACGAGGAGGGGGTGCGTTGGAGATGGGAAAAAGGGTCATCATTGGGGGGGCGAGGACTCTTTCCCATGGAAGTGCGCTGTGAGGCGGAAGCGACGGTAGAAGCGCTCCAAGTCATGGTGGGCGCAGAACTCATTGAGATGGGGGCGGAGGGGGACAAAGGTGAGACCTCTGCTGAGGACAGACCGTTCGGTGTGGGAGAGGGGGAGGTCGGGGGGGGATGGTGAACACCCGGCAGGGATGGGAGTTGGGGCCAGAGGAAGGCAGGTGGGTGGACTGGGAACGGGGCGACGTGTAGGGGGGGGTTGTGGGTGTTTGAGGGGTGGTGGGTGGTCAGGGGGTGGGGGGGGGGGTGAGAGGGCTGTAATGTGGGTGGGGAAGTGTGGTTGTGAGTAAACTGTGAGTGTGGTTTTACTGACCTTGAGTGCCCTTAATGTGGTTTGAAAATGAAAAGGTGGTTGGTTTGAAATAAAGCACAGCAAATGATTGTTGGTGGTTGCTTTGAATTAAAGCACTGCAAATGCTTGGTGGTGGTTGGTTTGAAATAAAACACAGCAAATGTTTGGTGGTGGTTGGTTTGAAATGGCAAATGATTAAAAGTCTTAACTTGACAACTCCCTGTTTGTACTGTATATTGATTTTAGATAAAACGCTACCACTTACGGCTGTGATTTTTGGCCATCTTACTTAGTCCTCTTCCGCTCATCAGGTGCAGAGGATTCTTCCCATTAATGAAAAATAATAGTGTTATTAGTGTTTAAAAAATGTTGAGAATCTCTCTCCTGTCAATCACGCCATGAAGGCCACGCCCCTTCTGGTGGGAGGGGGAGGGATTATAAAACCCGGAAGTGTGGGTGTGGCTCAGTCTCTCCTGAACTGTGAGTGTGGTGTTTTATGTGATGTTTTGTGGTGGTTTTATGGTGGTTTCACTCTGCTTGAAATGGTGTGAAACTGCATTTGAATGTGGTGGCCTTGCACCCTGCTTGAAGTGGTATGAAACTGCACTTGAATTTGGTGGCCTTGCACCCTGCTTGAAGTGGTCGGAAACTGCACTTGAATTTGGTGGCCTTGCACCCTGCTTGAAGTGGTAGGAAACTGCATTTGAATTTGGTCTCCTTGCACCCTGCTTGAAATGGAATTTCAAGGCATAGCAATGAGTCAACTGCCAGCCTACCAGCCGTGAGTGAGCTGCCAGCACATCAGGCTTGAGTGACTGAGCTGCCACCCCAAGAATCCATTTGGCCCACAATGTCCATACTAGCCCTCTGGAAACCAGTCCCTTCCACCCACAACACCCATACTAGCACTCCAGAAAGCGCCCCCCCCCCCCCACTGGCCACCAATATTGGAATTGGTGGTGAGATGGAATATTGTGTTGGGGGACCAGCCCTCCCGTGTGAACATGGGACCCAACGGATCCCACTTAGTCTAGTATTTGTAGTTTTCAAAACCTTTGAAAACCTTTGGAACCATGTTGCACACCCTGAAATTCACTTTCCCCTCCTGAGTTCCTGAGTTCATGCATGTCACAGTAATGAGATAGTAGAGGATGTTTTCTGTCAGAGTAAATATTATAGATGATGCCCAGGTAGATATTGAGTAGCTACGGGATGTGAAGATAGGCAGTCTGTTATTATCCCCCAAACAGATTAAATAACCAGTAATCTAATTGATTAATTAATAACTTTGGACTAATTGAATTGAATAAATTTTATTAGCCAAATATGTATACATACTAGGAATTTGCCTTGGGTGCTTTGCTCGCAAGTAACAACACGATATACAGTAGACAATTAAAAATGGAACATTATAATCATGTGAAGAATGAAATAAAATACCAGAGCTAAAGGAGGCTACAGACTTTTGGCTGTTGAGTGGAGCTACTGCTCATGGGAAAAAAAGCTGCTTTTATGTCTGGCTGGCGGCTTTAACAGTCCGGAGTCTATTGTACAAGTGTGTGGAGTCATAAAGTAATAGCCAGATGCGGCCCGAAAAGGGGTCTGATCGGCCCGCAGGATTATTTGTCCGATGCCAGAGCGGGCTGCAGCTGTCCGCGGTGCTGGATCGGACTGCGTTTGCATGTATGCGGCGCGATCCGGCGCGCATGAAGTCGCATTTTGCCCGTGACCTAAAATGAGTTTGACACCCCTGCTCTAAACCTCTCTTATCCGTACACCTTTCCAAATTTCAAAATCTATAATGTTACCAATCCTAAAGCTTTCACTGGCGCCTTGTTCCATATACCCTCCACTTTCTGTGTGAAGAGATTACCCCTCAGATTTATTTAAAATATTTCCCTATCACCTTATTTCTCTGGGGCCTAGGAGGCCGAGGTGATACTTTAGAGAAGTTTAAAACATCATGAGGGGCATCCATAAGATAACTCATGCCCTCCAACCCTCGTAACAATCCTATGAATCATTTCTGCACCCATTCAAGCTCAATGAAGCTCAAGGTTCTATTGTTGGGTGATCATAACTGCCCACAACACCTCAAATATGGTGTTGTCTATGATATATACAGCTGTAACATGACATCTCAACTCCTGTACTCCGTGCCTGACTAACAAAGGCAAATACAGCAAAGCCCTTCTACACTACCTCTTTTACCTGAATCACCACCCAGTGAACTATGAAAGTGGAGACCTAAGTAGAAGGGCCCTACCATTTACTGTGGAAGTCCTGTTCTGGTTTAATTTCCTAAGCCAAATAACCCTCCATTATCCTCTGACCTCTTCCTTGCAGCCAATTTTGCATCCCACTGGCTAGCTCACCCTGGATCCCATATGCTTCTGAGCTGGCCGACAATGCATACTTTTTATTTTTCTTCCGTTTACTTTACTTTATATATTCTGACTTGTGCACAACTGTAGTAAATTCAAAAATGAAGCACAATAACATGGGATTGCTGACTGCCAAGTTTGCATTCTTTGGGCATCTCCACTGAGTTAGTGTTGACCTGCCTTAAACTCCTCATCTACAACTTTATCCTGCTCTGCCTTAATAAGTTTCCATTGCCAGTGGGTGAAACTCCCTGCCAATAGCATTGGCTTATCAAATTACCTCTACATTTCGACACTATGCCGATATATGTTACTTTCATTTTTAGTAATGCATAATTAATATCAATCTCCAGTACTTGTTACTTGAAAATGCTTTTTTATATGGAAGGAATGTTCTGAAACTTCCTATGATTTTTGTGTCTGGATTCTATACAATGTTATTACCTTTTTAGCATGACCTGAATAAGTCATCCAGTGCCATGATCTTCAAGACTTCATTCCCATTTGTGATTGGAGCTAAATTTGCTCTTTGAACAAGTGTCTTCTCAAGGATAGACACAAAGTACTGGAGTAACTCAGCAGGACAGGTAACATCTCTGGTGAGAAGGAATGTGTGATGTTTCGGGTCAAGACCTTTCTTTTCAACGATGTGGTGTTTAACCAGTTTAATGAATTATTACCAGATATTTACAAAGACAATACAGTGAACTACCAATTGCTTTAGTTTTAGGCGTCTATTTATGTTCAAAATGATCAATCCCACTGATCCATCAAGCTGAAACTGGCGTGGATGTCTTTGCTGTTGAAAAATTCTCTTCTTACCATTCTAATGTCCATTCCACAGGGTTAATTCTTTAAACATATGGGAACACTTTATTTGTCAACAGCTGATTTGTAATGTGGAATTACATCATTTCTCAATGAGGTTATATAGGTGCTAAATGTAACCTGGTACGGCAAAGGGTCCTTTTGAGTATAACTACAAATCATTTCAGTCTGCTATTATTGAGCAGCAACAGATCATTTCTATTTAATGCAGCAATCAAATAAGCGTATTGAAAATAACAACTGTGATAAAATGAAATTTGAATTGTATGAAATCCTTTCTAGTTCAATGGTTCTTCATTATCACAAGAACCGAGGCGCAGTGAAATTCTCTTTTTGCAAACAGTTCAGTAAATTACATAAACACAATCCCAAATTAAATACGAGGTGTATAGAAATGATCCACTGAGACCATATCCAAGAGTCACCAGGTTTTGGCACTGTTTTCAAAGTCCAAAGTTGCTTTAAGTACAACTGGACATGAGTCCTGTTGTCATAGCAATATTGCAGGGTGGGCCTGGCCAGGCATCCTCCACCACTGCTCCACCGCTCCACGCCACTACAGGACGTGTCCGGTCCCGTGCTTGGTCTCTTGGAGCGCCGCCCGATCCAGTCGAGCCCCAGGCTTCTGCAGGGCCTCCAGCCGTTGCCTTGATTTAGATCGGCCAGTGAACCGTCATCCCTCTCCTTGCCCGGTCACCTTTCAGTCTTTGTTCTCCACAAGTGCCTCCCGCTGTTGAACCAAAAATAATGTATTCAATTATTTACAATAATATGTACAGTGCTCAATAAATCAAAATAAAACCCACCACCATAACACTTCAAACAAATATTCTCCAATACTAAATATACTATTATACAACTAATGTACATCGCCATACTTATTAAGGATCACCCCACGCGGTGCCCAGCGGTCCCGGAAATCCCCCAGGACGCCCTTGGACAGCACGCAGTCTCTCTCTAGTACCACCCGGGTGCAGACTACCATCTGGAGTCAGCCTTGAGGGCGCGGATGGTAAGACCCTCATGCTGGTCTTTTGTGCTTGTGCCCGCTGCCGCAGGCTGCCTCCAACCTTCTCTCCGGTTCTCCGTTCCTTGGGGACGAGCAGGGGCTGGCTCCCCTTCTTCACGGCAGCTTTCCCGGTTCCGCGGCGTACGAGCCAGGCCTGTTGCTGGGGTTAGCCACGGTATCACCGTGTCCCCAGTAACTATTCACCTCATGCAATCAGCTGCCAGATGAGAACTTTTGCAAGTTGTACATTTTGTGCTCATGTTAGAACACAGATAGTTTGGAAAATGAATGCTCTCCAAGATTATCATCGTTCTTTAACTGCTTAGATATTTGCAAATTAATTCCGAGAACCGATATAAAATAACGGATAGTTTGGTCTATGATCAAAACATCTCAATTAGGAACTATCATCCACAATCCTGGGGTGGGGGGGGGGTGGAGGAGAACAAAGGAGGAGCTGGCGTACTTTGTAACATTGTCAGCACCACAGGTGGCCGCTATTTGCATACCCAGGGTATCCAAGCAAAGAGTTTCACTGTGCCTGGACAATAAAGTATTCCATTCCATTCCAAATCAACCCACCACCGCCCACACCCCACCCCATCCCACATTGTGCTACATGAAGCCAGAAACCTAGCAGGCAGGAAAAGGAAAGTGCCACCTATGTAAGGTCGCCACCTTTCGTAACAACACGTAGTCTGAAGGAGAATAAAGAATTTTACAATCTTTCCAGGATACACATGTCTCATGTTTATTAATGGCTACATTTGGCATGATCAGTAGATTCCTGACTTCTACACATTCCCAGACTATTATCCATTTCTTTGTTTGTTTAACTCGTGTTCCACCTGGCCTCGCAGGGAGTGTGTAAGCAGGATCTACTCAGAGGTTGTTGGGCTGTGCCTCTGATTCCTCTGTCCACTTGCTTCCTACTGAAGCAACTGGTTAAAACTGTCTTTGTATCCCAATGGTATCAGGAAGTAACTGGACCGCTTAACAACTCATCCACCAATTGCCACTGGGATGCCAAGAGTAAACAATGTGGTCAAAATATTGCAGCATAAAACAGCGTTTGTAAAAGATAATGGGTTCCATATCCATGCAAGAAATTTCCACTAAATAAGGAATTCTCCGATATCTTCAACAGGTTTATATACTGTTCAAGTCAAAGTTCACCAGCTGAGTTCCTATGACCTCATATCGGCACATCTGCATCCCAGCTGTGGTTTTTTTTTGGTTGAATTTTCTACTTTATTCATGATGACGGGACCAATATCACTTCATTTGCTACATTTCTGGCTACACAGGCAAGCAATTCTTACACACAAAGCCCTTTCCCTTTTTCTCCAGAGATGCTGCCTGACCCGATAAGTAACTCCAGCACTTTGTGTCTACCCTTCTCATTTACTTCTATTGCATTGAATTACTAAAACGCTGAATTACCTTTCTCCGACACTGTAAGATATTGCAGTAGGCAAAAACATGCAGCGTATAAACTTTAACTGACACTATTACTTTTCCAATCTTTCTGTGTTCATTTATTATCTACAAAATAATTAAATCCTATAAATGTTATATCGTCAAAGGATATTAGGACCATTGACCATCTGCCAGCTCCTGGTAGATGGTCAATGGTCCTAATATTATAATCTTCGTATGTTATTAATTTGTTGAATTAATTAGGTTATTTGTTGAATTTTTAGTATCCTAAAGTCATACAGTGCAGAAACAGGCCTTTCAGCCCAGCTAGCCCATACTGACCAACATGCCCTATCTACACTACTCCCACCTGCCTGTGTTTGGCACATATCCCTCTAAACATTTCCTATCCATTTACTTGTCCAAATGTCTTTTAAATGTTGTTATCATTTTTGCCTCAACTACTTCCTCTGGCAGCTCATTCCGTATACCAACCCTCTGTGTGTAAAAGTTGCCCCTATTAAATATTTTATTTCTCACCATAAACCTCTGTCCTCTGGTTCATGATTCCCCTGCTGTAGGTAAAAGACTCTGTGCGTATACCCCATCTATTCTGTTCATGATCTTATACACCTCTATAAGATCACCTCCCTGCGTTTGGTCCATATCCTTCCAAACCTGTAAAGCGGAATGGAGGTCACCCAAATTGTCATTTGTTTTTTCATTGTGGATGATCACAATATGCAGTGCACTAGATTGGAAGGAGTGCCAGTGAGTTGCTGCTTCACCTGGAAGCAATGTTTGGGGCCCATGGATGATAGCAAGAGAAAACTTAAACTTCTGGTGTTGCATAGGAAAGTGCCATGAGGAGTGGAATAGTTAGTTTTTGTTTCCTCTTCTGCCACCTCTCACTGGCAATATTTAAAGTAATGGTTACCTTGGTCTTCATCATGTTGTGGTGATTTGGAGTGATTTGCAGCCCAGGGTAGATCAAGATGTAGAAACATGAAATTGCAGATTCTGGTTTCTGGCACAAATTAAACAAAGTGCTGGAGTGACTCAACGGGCCAGGTAGCATCTCTGGAGGACATGGAGATGCGCAAAAGGACAAAAGTCTGAAGATAGAAACATGGAAAATAGGTGCAGGAGTAGGCCATTCGGCCCTTTGAGCCTGCACCGCCATTCAATATGATCGTGGCTGATCATCCAACTGAGTATCCTGTACCTGCCTTCTCTCCATACCCCCTGATCCCTTTAGCCACAAGGGCCACATCTAACTCCCTCTTAAATATAGCCAATGAACTGGCCTCAACTACCTTCTGTGGCAGAGATTTCCAGAGATTCACCACTCTCTGTGTGAAAAAATGTTTTTCTCATCTCGGTCCTAAAAGATTTCCCCCTTATCCTTAAACTGTGACCCTTTGTTCTGGACTTCCCCAACATCGGGAACAATCTTCCTGCATCTAGCCTGTCCAACCCCTTAAGAATTTTGTAAGTTTCTATAAGAATGGGTCCTGACTCGAAACATCACCTATCCACGTTCTCCAGAGATACTGCCTGTGCTGCTGAGTTACTCCAGCACTTTGTGTTCTGCAGGATAGATCGTCTGATGCCACAATGGAGCGCGTTTTCACTGGGTCGGGTTCTACATTGTTCAGGGACTCGCCATTACTCGAATGTCCAATTCCACCTCCTTCCTCAATCTATTTGTCCATCGGCAAGCCACACCTTCTGTCGTCCCTATCGCCTTTCAGTTTTCTATTATTACCACGACAGCCTCTGTGATTGCCATGGAAGGGTCCCTTAAAAAGCACTGACATGCTTCTCGACGGGCAGCGTGCAACTTAGATGGCAACTTGTGCAACTCTGAATGTGCAAGTTGAGTTTGAATGGTTCTAGCAGGAGGGAAATTGGGTGGCACTGTGGCACAGAGGTAGAGTTGCTGCCTTACAGTGCTAGAGTCCCAGGTTCAATCCTGACTATGGGTACTGTCTGTAGAGGGTTTGCACGTTCTCCCTGTGACTGCGGGGGGTTTTCGCTGGGTACTCCAGTTTCCTCCCACAAATACGCCCATGCTTGTAGGTTAATTGGCTTCTGTAAATTGTCCCATAAATGTAGGTTGGAATTAGCGTACAGTGTGATTGTTGGCCGCCTCAGACTCCATGGGCCGAAGGGCCTGTTTCCACGTCGTATCTCTAAACTAAACTAAGAAAAATGATAATATTGATTTGTGATCATGAGAATGTTCCAGTTTTTCTCATTTGTTTTAATGTTCTCCTATTAGGCATCAATCGAACACAATGACTATTTAGTGAACTAATAATGGACATACTATCTAGGCATTCTAGACCAGAATGATATATAACTTCTCCCATTAATTACCTAGAATACTGAAATGTCTGTCAACACTATGTGAGATATTGGTGTGGAAAGCTGGAATTCTAATAATAAACTCCTGGGTATAAGGTCACATATCATGGGTCAAAAGGGCTGTCCTGACTTAAGAGAGGGATAAGCACAGTAATCCTCTTCCACCTTGGCCTCAGGCTTATGAATTAAGCGCTAAATTGACTCGGCCAAAAGGATGTGCAGCGTTCATGAAGATCAGAAAGATTATGAAGGACATGCAACAAGAAACTTCACCTTTCCAGTTCTATACATTAGGATTTAAAGCACCTTCTCTACCAATTTACTGATCTTTTCTTTTAATTGTTGTTTTTTTAATGTCTGTCCAAAGATATGCAATAGGAAAATGCACATTACCAGCTCTGGACTTTCAGGATTTAAAGCAAGTTCTCTGCCAAGTCACCCACCTTTTCCTTTCATTGTTTTTTATGTCTGTTCCATTCATTGTATCTTTCCAAGAAGCACAAACAAAGAACGAGTCAGAAACTGGCTGCTGATAGGTGCTGGATTATTAAGACTCGGTGTGGGAATGTTTGATGTTTATTCATTGTCTTTTACCCTTCACTCTCATCATCACCCCTCCCCCTCCATTAAGCATTGGGGCTGAAGTCAGAGAATCCTACACAGCAATTGCTCTTCCATCCAGACAGAATTTTAAACTTTTAATCAATCACCTGCTTATTAAACAGTCCCTCCTTCCCTCTCCCATCAGGCAAAAGGTATAGAAGTGTGAAAACATATACCTCCAGATTCAGGGACAGTTTTCCCAGCTGTTATCAGGCAACTGAACCATCTTACCACAACTAGAGAGCAGTGCTGAACTACTATCTACCTCATTGGTGATCCTCAGACTATTCTTGATTGGACATTGCTGGCTTAACCTTGCACTAAACGTTATTCCCTTATCATGTATCTATACACTGTAACGGCTCGATTGTAGTCATGTATTGTCTTTCTGCTGACTGGTTAGCACGCAACAAAAACTTTTCACTGTACCTGGGTACAAGAGATAATAAACTGAACCGAGTTAAACATAGTGTGGATTCATTTGAAATCACCCTTTCTTTGTATTTAATTCCATTTTTGAAATAAGAAAGATGTCTAGTACATTGAAAAAATAACATAATCATGAACTGTGCAGCACAGGGACAAGCTCTGGTCCACGATGTCTGTGTTGAACATGATGCCAAATTAAACATCTTTCTGCCTGCATGTGATCCATATCCCTCCATGCCCTGATTTTTCACTTGCCTATCTAAAAGCCTCTTAAAATGACAGCATCTTATATACGTCCAGCACAATGCCTAGCAGTGTGTTACAGGCATTTACCACTCTATGTGCAAAATAAAAACAGGCTCCAAACATCTTTAAGCTTTTCCCCTTTGGCCTCAAAGCTATGGGCTGTAGTCTTTGAATTTTACCACTTTAGGAAAAAAGATTTTGACTGTCTACCTTATCTTGGCCTCCTTCAGGTCACCTTTCAACCTCCACATTCCAGAGAAAACAATTCAAGTTTGTCCAACCTCTCCTTATAGCTAATACTATCCAATCCAACTACATTGTTGAGTGACAACAGATTTTCCTCATACCACACTTAATTCTCTTTCTCTTTATTTCTGTATGAAACTTCTAGCCTTTGATCCTTTCACCATTAAACATGACCTGCTATGAGACTGCTCATTCTAGCTGACCCTTTCTGTCCTCCTGTAATCTATCAACAGCCTCCCCAATATCACCAAGTTTTGTGCTATCCGCGAACTTAGAAATTGTGGCTTGAGCCCATGAAATCTAGCTCTTTCATTTAGATAAAACAAGCAATGGATTGAGCAATGATTCCTGAGGAATGCTGTCACTTAGAGTGATACAGCATGGAAACAGGTCCTTCGGCCCAACTTGCCCACACCGACCAACATGCCCCATCTACACTAGTCCCACCTGCCTGCATTTGACCCATATCTCTCTAAACCTGTCCTATCCATGTAGCTTAATTATTTCTTAAATATTGTAATAGACCCTGCCACAAATACCTCATCTGGCAGTTCGCTCCATAACCCACCACCCTTTGTGTGAAGTATTTTTGCAGGCCAAAAAATCATTCATCATAACTTCTAATATTTTTAATTAACTAACTTTATATTCATGCTACCAATATCCTTTTAAAGTACTGTCTACCTACCATCGACCTCACTGGAGAACCTCCGACTATCTTTCATTGGATTTTACTGGACATTATCTTGCACTAAACGATATTCCCTTATCCTGTATTTGGATAATGTGGATGGCTTGATTGTAATCATGTGTAGTCTTTTCGCTGACTGGATAGCACGCAACAAAGAAGCTTTTCACTGTACCTTGGTTCGCGTGACCATAATCTAAACAAGTGAAGAGCAATTATGCTATGATAGAATTTTATACTGAGTTTGAAAGTAATAAAACTAGGGCTTTAAATAAAGGGGATTTATGGAGGTGTGAGAGGCCACTTGGCTGTGGTTGATAGGAAGCTATGTTAAAGGATGTGACAGTGGATAGGCAATGGCTAGCACTTAAACAAATAGTCTGTTGCCTGCAAAAAATAACATCCCTGCAGGCACAAAATCTCAACACGAACAGTAATCTGTGGCTGACAGGAAAAATTAAAAATAGAATCAAGCAAGGAATTTCTAACGTTGCTAGAAATAGGAGTATCTTAGAACTTAGCAATGTAGAGTGAAGAAAGATATAATATCATATGAGAATAAAATGATAAGAATCACCATAATATGAACTTCTAGACATGTGTAACATTTCTATGGATACTAGAATTGTCCCTGCAGCTTGGAGGGTAACAAATGTGATACGGTTTTTTAAAAGAAGAGAATGAAAATTCTCATTTGAAAGTGAATGTGACTGATCTGTTCTGCCAATATTAGTAGTAAGGAAAATGCTGGGATTTATAATAAAGGTAGAAAAATATTAACAGGATTCAGCAGGTATTGCGCAAATGGTGACAGATACTCAAAGGGTAATGAGTGTACTTGTACATAAACCACTGTAAGCCAACAAGCAGTTACGAGGGGAAATGGCATGTCATCTTGTATCGTGAGAAGCTTTAGGTACAGGAGTAAAGATTATATAAAGCAAGACTACACCTGGACTATTATGCACAATTTTGACTTTAAACAGTATACTTGTGGCACACTGGAATTTGAAATTCATGTGGGTATGACAGAGTGACCCTGGTTAAGAGATCAAAATCCAGGGATTGGAGTCTCAGATCGAGGGCTAAGGTACTAGGGACTGAGATGAACAGGAATCGCCCAGAGGAGTAAATCTTTGCAATCACCTGCCCAGGGGCCATGGAAGCTGGTCATACTGTTCATCCCGAACAGATAACGATAGACTTCATAATGTTAAGAGAATTAAGGTTTTTGGGGATAATGCAGGAAAATGACTTTGGGATGGAAGATCAGCTGCAATCGATGAATAGTGGAACGGACGCAAAAGATGGCTGGGCCTAATCCTTGTATAATCCTCAGCATTCCTACACTTTTGTTTGTACCCACCCCAAATGAATTCACCTCTATGCTTTTAATCTATACTTGACAATTTAGTTTTCCACAAATATGAGCAACATTGCATGTCTCGGGTAATGTTCAAGAAACATATTTTTCCTGGAATACTGAAATAGATGTACAGATGTACAGACGGACTTAACTCGAAGATACAGGAACATATAATGAGGGGATACCAGGTAATAATAATATTGCCATATTTATTTCTATTGTTTGAAGATCTAGGGCAATTTCAAGAGTCCAGTCAAGAATATTTTATTGTTATACGTCCCAAAACAGAACAATGAAATTCTTAGTTGAGCAGCTGCACAACAGGTCTGTAAACACAATGGATTATATCATGTCCAGCAATAAATTCAATAAATAATTGTCCAATATAGTACAAAAAACAAAACAAAGCCCAAAGTCACCAGTACAACCCAGGCAGTTTGTAGTTTGGAGTTTAGTTCATAGTGTTCAATAGCCTAATGGTTGTTGGGAAGAAGCTGTTTCCAAACCTGGGTATTGCATTTTTCAGGCTCAGATATACCTTCTTCCAGATGGCAGGAGTGAAACGAGAGTGTGTGGGTCCTTGATGATACCGGCTACCTTTTTGAGATGGCGCCTCTTATAGATCCTTTTGATGGTGGGGAGGTTAGTACCTATGATGAATTGGCCAACGTTCACCACTTATCGTAATCGCTTTTGTACCTGGGCGCTCAAGTTGCCGAACCAGGCCCTGATGCTACCAGTCAATATACACCTGCGGAAGTTCAGGGTAAATGTATAGTTTTCTCTGAAAGCAAAACTATGTACTATGTATGGTTTTCTCTGAAAGCAAAACTATGTACTAGAGCATTTCAATGCGCCGCCACTTTTATGGTACCATCCGATACCTTTTGAGATTTATACACAACTTTATGACATAAGACTCTCCTACTGTATCATGTTTTACTTGGACACCCATCATATGATTTGACTTAAATGTTGCAGTTTATTATATAACTCTTTTGTGATGGTCCTTTTGTTCCATCTAAACTTTAAGGATGTGATTATAATTGTTGCATGTTGCTACTTTCTGTATCGAGGCAGATTGATACTAAAATGGTATTTCTGTATCTTTATCTCTTTACATTCCATCCTGTGAATGGTGATCTGATAAATCTTTGTACACTTGTGCAAATATTTTCCAAAAGAAGTCTAGTTCCTGCCTCGCGGGTGTGCAGCAATAAAATCAAAGTACATTTTAAAATCGCCAAACACAGGAGAGTTGAAGCTCTTAAAATTTTGACATTTTGAAGTAAAATTGAATCAAGACAATTGCTTTCCAAATCCATTGGGCATTTCTGTCTGGATTTCAGTTTGAGAGACTCAGAAATAGTTTGGGATCACCTAATCTTTTCACAATGGTGCTTTGAATTAACAACAGAAGGCCGGGTATATTCTGGCTAACAGACATCTCATTTAGGACAGATTTTGGGCTCCAGATGCTCAAATTAGCATCTGTCATCGACATTGTAGTTAATCCACATACTGATGTGGAAATGAAGACAGGAATTCGACGATGACTAAGATGCTTGGTGTCTGCTCAAGTGAAACCCGTGAGATGCATTACTTGTGATTGTATAACTGGGTTCCTGTAATAATTATGGTTGCAGGATTTCCGTGCAGCTATATTTTGTTATGGTTAGTTTTTAACAAGCTTCTTTCTGTGCCTGTGGGATTGTAATATGAGGAAGCAAATCCACAGAGCAACACAGACCTTTCTAATTGAGAATGTTCTGCTAGTTAATTTGGAGGGTGGGTGGGAAAACTTGGCCAAAGTCAATTCGAACAGTCCTTTATGTTTGTCAGTTGTAGTTTACAGTTTAATTTAGAAATTAACACCGATTCCACTGTAAGGGCAATCGATGATCAGCGTGGACTCGGTGGGCCAAAGGGCCTGTTTCCACGCTGGATTGAGGGAGTTTCTCTAATTTCTGGTGGATGTGAAAAATTCAATGATAATACTTCATGGTAAACAAGTGAATTCTCTCTAACAGTATCCACGCCACAACATGGCCCACCAGAACTTCCGGACCCAGAAATTCATTGTTACAAGAAAGAAACATGAAACAAGTGCTGTTCAGAGGCCATTGCATGTTCTGTGTAAGACCTTGCACAACAAAATACCATTGTGTTTGGAGCTCAAAGCTTGAACGTACTGAAGTGGGCCTTTCATGCTTAATTCTGCTCTCTATCCTTTCATCTCTTCAGAAGGGGCAGCAGAGAAAATCAGGCATGATGTAGGCCACAGATCGTGGGAACTGGGGAGAGTGGCATACAGCAGCCAAATATTCAGGATCTGATGGTTCCCATCTCAAAAGTGTGTGTGTGTGTATATATGTATGTGCACACACACACACACACACACACACACACACACACACACACACACACACACACACACACACACACACACACTAGAATCAATTTACAGAAGATTCTTCTCACATGTGTTTGGAACTAGATTTAGGTTTTGAAAAAATTTTGATTGATGATAAAAAAATGGATGATGCTGCTGTAAGCAAGACTTTTCATTGTGCCTGCCGCTCTCCATACTCGTGCATTGTAAAATAAACTAGACTTTGCTTGACTTGTATTCTCTCACTGGATGTGATGATTAGTGGCAATTTATTCTCCATTCCTGTTGCCTTTAAGCAAAATTACAAGCCATTTACAATGCTCCATGTTTGTAACCATATGTGAACTAGACTGAGTAAGAATTACAGATCTCCTTTTCTAAAGGTCATGAGTGAACTGGAAGGTAATTGTGCCTATAGGTTGTTTCCCAGTCATTATTACTGACACCATCTTTTTACTTCAGATGATTTAATTAACTAAGGTACAGGATGGGATTGGAACCCATCACAGGCATCTAAACTGCTCCAATTTTTCCATATCTCACTGTATGACCACACACAATGTTAAATATTACACGGGGTGTCTCGATTTAAAAATTAATAAACACTTCTAATAAGCAATGCAAAACTAGAAATGTTCTTTCCTGACTGCCTGCTTCTGTGCTATGTATTTTGTATTTAGGGTTGCCAACTGTCCCGTATTAGCCGGGACACCCGTATATTGGGCTAAATTGGTTTGTCCCTTACGGGACCGCCCTTGTCCTGTATTTGACTGCTACTACTACGAGGGGATTGTCGGGGTGGAGCGCCGCGTCCGGCTCCGCCTCGCCCGTCCCGATGTCGTGCAGCTATGGAGTGCAGCAGCAGCTCCTCGCCCGTGGCCCCGTCGGTCGGCAGCCTGGCCAGCTGTCCGACCTGCAGACCTTTGTTTACTGCCGACACCCTCCTTCTCATGGCCGATCATCGGTTCATGAGTTGGATGCGGTGCCAAAACTCCTCAGCTTGCCTGCCGGCCGGGCTTTATGTGCAGTCCTGCACCCGGGCCAACTCTTCATTCACCCAGCCATGGCCGAGTCGGTCAACGAATTGCCACCGGGAATTTGTCCCTTATTTTGACCTTCTGTCCTTTATTTGGGAGTGAGAAAGTAGGCAACCCTATACCCATACCCATACCCATGACATACCCATACAGGTATATTCTAAATGTGGATTTACTTACATTTTTAGGTACAGACACTTCTCGACTTACACAATGAGAGACTTTTGTAAACTCGCAGTTGCGTAAACAATTCTGTACTCAGTCCCTAGTGCAATCAAAGCAGTTTGTAATTTCCACAACATGTACGATTACTTGTTTACATCGGAAAAAAACGGCAATGGTGGGGGTGCTTACCCAGAAGGCCACACGCCGCAGATAGTGCCCCAACGGTGAGATGGAACTCAAGCCAGTAATTGTTGCGGCCTTTACCCAGAGGGTTAGTCAACAGCATTGCATTAGAAGGGTCGCCCATTCATCCATGGAAAATACCTGCCCTCTGCCTAATCGTTGCTTAGATTTGAATTGTCTTTCTTTGGTTCTGTGGCTTATTTATGGAACTGAAAACCCAGGTGATCTACAAGGCTTTTGAGGTCCCCATCAGTAAACCTGGGGCATGTTCAATGAATGACTAAGCTGGTCATGGTGAAGTAAGCAGCAGTTGCTATATTAGTGGTAGTTTGTGCATTTAAGGCCTAGCTCAGGAGAGTCCAACTGTGAGTTTAAGTGCTGGCAGCAGTGAGAGATTCAACCCGTTATTCTCATAGTAGAGAGGTACTACATAAAGACGTCTGCCAATGAATTAATGCTGTGATCTTTTCGGAGTTTTAGGAAGCCAAGTGACAAATTTTTAGTGCCCAAAAATGGCAGAAACAGACGGCTTGGCCTTTATCTAAAAGATGGTTTGGTCAACATCAGGTAGTTTAGCTTAGTATAGAGATACAGTACTGAAACATACCCTTTGGCCCATCCTGTTTGCGCCCACCAGTGATCTCCATACTATTCCTCACACTAGGGCCAATTTACACTTTTTACCAACGCCAATTAACCTACAAATCTACATCTTTGGAGTGTGGGAGTAAACCAGAGCACCCATGAAAAACCCACGTGGTCACGAGGAGCATGTACAAACTCTGTACAGACAGCACTCGCAGTCAGAATTGAACCCAGGTCTCTGCCACTGTAAGGCAGTAACCGCTGCGCCACCGTGCCGAAGTTGGAAATAGTTCAAAACTGACCTTGATAGTAGTCTCCCGGATCAGTATGTTGCATGGGTCTTTTATTTTATTGTACGTCCCAATATATTTACCATAAATTAAACTCTTACACGTATTAGGTACTAATTAATTGCAATAATGCATAGCCAGCCTCTGTGTGTGGTCATGGTTATTGTATGTACTCAACTATTTTCACCAAAAGTTGTTGTTAAATATTTTCATTACATCTGATAATCTATAAATTGACATCATACATGCAGCATTTATGTTGAATTATTAACTGGCTTTTATCAAAACTGCCGTACACATGTAAATAAATTAATAATTTCATATTCACGCAGGAGTTTCTTCAACGTGTCCCAGTCAATATGTGGGACTTGGAAATGTTTTCATTGAGCTGGAAGGCATTTTTCTTTGGGGAACTTATTTCAGTTAAATCATTTTTAATAACTCCATGGCTGTTTTGAATGGCAGGGTCACCAGGATTACATACTGACTCCCCCCCCCTGACATGCTACCTCATTAAATAGCAATTTAGGGAATTGTAGGCTGTATGGTTGGGTGAATTCATTCATTTTACAATCTTATTAACATTATGACCATAATTTGAAGAATGTGCCATGTTGAGACTTGAAATATATTGACAATTTTGCAATGAATTGAGAAGTTGTTTTCTTTTTAAGAGTGGGCACTTTACTGGGGACGCAAGGTATACCCGTCAAAGTCGACCTAGTGATTTACTTTGTCATATAGAGTATTTTTTTTGCCCATGGGATGCTCCTGGTGATGTATTTTCAATGAGTTTTCATCTCATTTACCTGGGGTAGAGTTTGAACAGAGGGCACAATCAGTACAAATTACACTCAAAGCTGGGCTGGTTTTCCGTAAGTGATTGTTTTCGCTCAAACTTCTGCTCAAACTGGTTCCACATCACCAAGGAAAAGTCTGTTGCATTACTGTACTGTTATCCAGATACCTGAATAGTTGCTCCGATGTCAAGGGTTCAAATCCCACCTTGGCAGTTAGGAAATGTAAGTGCAAATGGTTTAATAAATCTTGAGTTAGAAGCCAAGTATCGCAATAGTGAGCAACAAACTAGCGACTTGATTTAAAAACCCTTCTAATTCACTTATGCCTTCGGGGATGGAGACTCTTATGCGGACATGGCTTCGAAGGACTAGATGCCAAAGCGAAGAAGTGGAAGCCAAATAACCGAACGGAAACGACGTCGAAAAGCCAAATAACCGAAAGGACGGGACGCCTAAAAGCCAAATAACTGAACGGACACAACGCTGAAAAGCCAAATAACCGAAAGGGCGGTACGTCTAACAGCCAAATAACCGAAAGGACACAATGCCGAAAAGCCAAATAATGGACATGACATCGCTGGGGGGGTGGGACTTGTCAGCAATTGGTCCAGACCCCCGCGTCCATCACATCACTGGTCGGGGGTAATTTTCCCACACTTTTCGGCGTTGTGCCCTTTCAGTTATTTGGCTTTTCGGGGTCGTTTCCGTACGGTTATTTGGCTTCCATGCCTGTGAACTTTGGTTCTTGTCATGAGGGCTGCATAGAATTTAACAGCATCCTTGCTCACATATTATACTGCGGAGTGCTAATCTGGTCCTTGCATTCTGCATTTATACTGAGATTTATATTAGGAAAGGCTACCTGCATGTGGGAAGAGGTTTGGTCCATGTGGCTGTTCTCTAACTTCTGTTACGACAAAATGGAGAGAGGTTTTCCTCGTAGGTCAATGGTTATATTTTTGGATCGCCTTTTTCACTTCACCTCTCTCAATTTCACCTCTCTGTTTTGCATTGTGCTCTGTTTTGTCCAGCACAAAGCAAAAGTTAGCGTGGGGCATTTGTAAAGGGATGAGTAATATGTAAAATTTGTACATATAGTACAACCACTGAGGCCAAAACAAAAACTGGAAACATATTAAGAGGTTTAGTTTAGTTTAGTTTAGAGTGCAGAAACAGGCCCTGCAGCCCAAGCTGACCAGCAATCCCTACGCACTAACACTATCCTACACATTGCATTCTTTACCAAAGCCAATTAACTTATATACTTGTATGTCTTTGGAGTGTGGGCGGAATGAATGAATGAATATTTTATTGTCACATGCGAAATTCTTTGCGTGCGTACCCAAAATATGTAAATAGTCGCCACATAAGAGCGCTGACAAAGTTACAAAACATACGCAGTGTCCGCGCCAGGTCCCCTTTTGTTCTTCCCTCCCCCCAGGCCGGGTCTTCCATTCTCCATTGTTCTTATCCCTCCCTCACGTTGGTCCCCCCCACGCCAGGTCCTCCTTTGTTCCTTCCCCCGGCACCGGCGTCTTCACTTCCACGTGGTCCGTCCTCGTCCATCACTCGGCGCCCCCCATCGGCCTCCGCGCCGACATCTCCACTATCAATGCCGGGTCCTCTCCGCACGCCTCTGTGGCGCTGACTCCGGCACCAGCCGCAGGCTGCTGGCTTTGCAGCGTGCGGGCTCCGGCCTCGGCTACTCCTTGTAATTCACATTACCTATTGCTTTTGTCTCTGTCCTTAATGTCCAGACTGATGGCCATCTTTTGTCAACCCCCCCCCCTCCCCAATTTATTATTTTTTTAAAATTATTTTTATTAGAAGTACGGTAAATTACAATAACACACAACACATATATCTTAATACATTTTTTGTACCGCTTCATTTTTTTTTTAAGCTTTAAGAAAAAGATAGAAGTAAGGAAAGTAAAGAAGGTGCGCAAGAGTCGTGAAGTGCAAGCGAGTGTTGGGAAAAGAAAGCCCCTTAGAAAAGAAGTTAGAGAAGGAAGTAAAGTAAGAAAGTAGACCCTAGAAAAGAAAGAAAAAGAAAGTAAGGACAATCGCTCTATTATAACATTAAACTCCGCAGAAAGACTACCAACCAAGTCTGTTTTTGTTGTTTTACCTCCCATTGCCAGGTCCTGATACCATTTATTTATTTATTTATTTTTAAAATTACTATTGCACCTCATGCTTGTAATAGGTCCATAAACGTAGACCACGTCTTTTGGAATTGGTTTGCTTTACCTGCTAAGAGGAATGCTCCCCAATTTATTAATGTAATGAGTTGGCTTAGTTTATTGCCACATGTACCGAGGTACAGTGAAAAGCTTTTGTTTGTGCTAACCAGTCAGCGGAAAGATAACAATCGAGCTATCTGCGGTGTACACATAGACATAAAATGCCGGAGTAACTCAGCTGCCTGCCCCACTGAGTTGCTCCAGAATTTTGTGTCTATCTTCAGTGTAAACCAGCATCTGTATGTCTTTCCTACACAGTGTACAGATACATGATAAAGGGAATAATGTTTATTCCAAGATAGAGATCAGTCAAATTAAAGATAGTCTGAGGGTCACCAATAAGGTATATAATAACTCACGACCACTCTCTAGTTGTTGATAGAATGGTTCAGTTGCCTGATATTATCTGGGAAGAAACTGTCCTTGAATCTGGAGGTGTGCATTTTCACAATTCTGTCCTCTTGCGTGATGGGAGAGGGGACAAGAGGGAGTGACCGATGTGAAACTAATCCTTGATTATGCTGGTGGCCTTGCAAGGCACCTCCAGTTTAAATTCCATTTGGAATATTTTGGAGGACCAAGAACCAAGAACCAAGAGCGTGATGTGTAGATGGAGTCAATGTAATTACTCAGAGGTACACTTTTTCAAATTTAGTCCCTCTAAACAGCTGGGATGCTGCAGTGTGATGGGTCTATCTCTAAATAAAGTGCAGTTTGAAACGTTGCCCCAGCTGCTTCTAAAGCATGTGCGGAGAAGGGATTTGGATGTTAATGGAAAAGGGATACTTTTGTGGTCTAAATTTATAAAATAACTTGTTTCTCTGTGGAGGCTGTCCATAAATCCCACATTGCCTAACAATGTTACAAAATTTTGAGATTTAAAAAATCACGTCTGTAATTTATCCCATCAGATAAAGCATAAAAAGAAGTTTAATTTGACACCTAATTCACTTTCATATCTTCAGTATTAAAACATTTATGGCCATTTTCATACTCGGAAATTGGCATCTTGTTCCCTATTGCTTTTCCATTGACTTAACACAAAAGCTGTGATCGAGAACATTTAAAGGCCGATAACTTTCTTAAAATTTAAGAGAACTGAAAGAAATGTTCAGTTATTATAGATTGAGCATTCTGAAACAAATATGAAACAATCTTACTTAGATAACTTGAAATTAAAGCATATAATTAGTTAGTTACCTAATTGTAGCTAATTACAAAATTCAATTACTAGATCTAAACATCTATCCATTTCTTAAGAATAGATTAACATTTTTAAATAGCCTAAGTGTCCAAATAACATTCACACAAGAATTCAGAATATAACATAATTTTTAAATCTCATTGTCATGGGTTTATAGGCCAAATGGAAGGAATTTAATGTTTAATACCTGTAAATGAATGGCCATTTAAATCAGCTTGCGAGTGGGATTTTCAGGAATGGAACCATTTAGAACGTTGAGGTTGTGGTGAATTTATACCCCCATATCTGCAGCAAATACACTGCCGGTTCTTCGGTGACAAAATCACCGTTTCGCATCTTAAAATGTGAATTAAGTACATCTTAAGAAACACTTTTATACATAAAAATAAACTACTTTCTTTTACCTGGTCCTCCATAAAATCCGTCCCAGTTGTCGGCATTGACGGCTTCAGAAGCTGCTTTTAAAATCATTCCAGCGATTAACTTGTCAGGTGAATTTTTTTTAAAAACACACAGAACGGCCGTAGGAACGATTCTTTAGCAAAATCCTGCACTCCAACAAATATAATTCAGGACCAGGTCGGGAAAAAACCCCGTTTTAACCCCGCCCCCCCCCTCAAACGCGCCAAAATCGCGCACACGGCCAGTGGCAGAATTACAGTGCCGCTGAAGGTAAGTTTTGTAACATACCTACATTGCCTGATAACTGCAGTTATTCAGCACATGCACCATTTAATTATCGTGCGTGTGTGGAACATGGCTAAGCAAGATCTATAACTGTTGAGCAGAAGAGGCCAAATACGAGGCCAAATATAAGGTGATATCAGGCAGCACACAGCTGATAGAGCTGCTGCCTCACAGCGTCAGAGACCAGGGTTCGATCCTGACCTTCGGTGCTGTTCTGTGTACAGTTTGCCCATTCTTTGTGGGGTTTAGGTTAATTGGCATCTGGAAAATTGCCCTGAATGTGCTGGGAGTGGATGGGGAAGCGGGATAACATATAACCAGTGGGAAGGGTGATTGATGGTTAGCATGGACTCGATGGGCTGAAAGGCCTGTTTCCATGCTGTATCTCTAAACTAAAACAAAGTTATTTGTCTTTATCTCTAATCTATGGTAGCAAAGCAGTATAAATAATACAGTTTCTAACTCTGAACAATGGCAATAATTATATGAATTTGCTTTTTCACTGTCCACTATGAAATATTAATTATAATGTTTGGAAATGTTCTTTCCTCTCCCCCCACTTCTCTTCTGGGTTTTGCTTGCTGCTGGACGACCATTGTGAAGTGTTCCCTTGATCTCAGCCTGTGTGGCTGTTCCTTACATGTGAACCTTGGTGGTGACTGATGGATGATTGTACTGCAGGAGCATTGTAACTGAGTTGTAATCCCACATCCGTAGTTGCCCGCACTGTGGGTCATTGAGTAATAATCAACACAGGAATCCTGGCTCATTTCTTCACATTCTTTCTCCTCTCCTCTTTGCTTGTTCTCACTGTACTCGCATTCCATTTGCAGTGTTTTAAAAACAAAGTTAAACGCAAAGAAATCAACCAGCAACTGTGCAAGTGTAACATTTACATTGCTGTATATATTTTTAAAGGCCACTTATTAAATTGACTGTGTTTAATTAATAAGTGCCTTCAATGCGAATTGTTTTCTTTGCAGGCAATTCCCAAAGTAATCCAAGACACATTTCCTTGAGCCTGTTATGAAATGTAGCTCCAACAAGCTGATTTTTACTCTTGTGGATATGCGTCCATGTGGATTGCCATTTTTAGACCCACTGGATTCACTCAGTCAAGATTTTAATATTAATCTTATTTACTTTACATATATATTCTGTGACAGAGCCAAACCTGAGCATTGCAGTTATCCTAAAACTACTTGAGGGAACAAAATTGTCTTAGAAACCTAGAAAATAGGTGCAGGAGTAGGTCATTTGGCCCTTCGAGCCAGCATCGCCATTCAATATGATCATGGCTGATCATCCAAAATCAGTACCCCGTTCCCGCTTTTTCCCCCATTTACCTTGATTCCGTTAGCTTTAAGAGCTAAATCTAACTCTCTCCTGAAAACATCCAATGAATTGGCCTCCACTGGCTTCTGTGGCGGAGATTTCCGCAGATTCACAACTCTCTGGGCGAAAAGGTTATTCCCCATCTCAGTCCTAAATGGCCCACCCCTTATTCTTAAATCTTGACCCCTGGTTCTCAACTCCCCCGACATCGGAAACATTTTTCCTGCAATCCCTTAAGAATTTTATATGTTTCCATAGGATATGAGATACTGTAAGTCTTGCGCAAACGTTACCTTCAGACGAGATTGGATTATTGGCAGCGACTCCTCCATACAATATATTTGACGGCCACAGTGCCAAATCCAATTTTAGTCGATGAGGTAGCTAATAATTTCTTGAGGAAATTTTTGCTCAGCATTCAAAACTGCATTTTCATAACTTGAATAATTCTGGCTGTATCGAAGTTTATGAGTGCAAAGGGATTGGACGTAAGGATTAATAGCGGTTTACAGCCCAGTCCAATCTCCTTTCACTGGAGGCTCTGCAAGTTGTTAAGATGTGATCAGCACAAGGAATCTTTAACAGCTGCCTCGGGCTCAGTTGGCTCCTGTGAGAATGGACACTACTGGGGACACACAAATGCTCCATCAGGCTTTGATGTTATAACTAGTTTATCATAGGTAATTTCTGAGGAATGTAGAATTGTTTACTTACATCGTAGGTGACTGCCTTCCTTAAGGTGGGTCGTGGAATGTTTCTGAGGTTCTATGTGTGTGTGCTTTTGTAGGGGAGAAGGTAATGGATCAGCATTCTGCAGAAAGTATGAATATCTGAAAGTTATAAATAGCATGATTACTTTTTCATACTTAGACCTTATCAATAAAACAAAGCAAACATTATGTTGTTGTTCTCTTCTAATGGTTATTTAGTACAGAATGTATTTTCAAATTGTTTAACAATTTTTGCTAAATTGTTAACAAATATTTAAACATTTTAAATGCTTGTTAACATTTCAAATGTTAACAGTTTAAATGCTTGTTAAAGGTTCAAATGCTAACAAACATTTCAAATGCTTGTTAAATAGTTAACAAACATTTTTAACTGCTTGTTATTTCTAAAAATCAGTTAAAATGTTAACCAAACAGTATGATGGCTCACATTTTCAACTATCTTACTAACATGAATAAACCAGAGGACACAAAGTGCTGGCAGATATAACTCAGTGGGACAGGCAGCATCTCTGGAGAACATGGATAGGTGACATTATTTGTTGAGTTACTCCAGCACTGTTTATCCTTTTGTGTAAATCAGCATCTGCAGCTCCTTGTTTCTACACATACATAAACTTGATGAGTTAGGGATGGACGAACATGCTTGTAAACAAAACACTTTCATCCTTTAGGCTTAGGTAATGTTTTAATATCATAGAGAAGAACATCTTCCTTGGTCCTTCAGCCTTCTCAAACGACATCACATAAGGCAAAATTCATGGAGAAGTGAGATAGGCATGAGGATAATTTTCAACAAGAATGCTCAATCTAATTTCCTGAGGAGCAGGTTTTCAACAGAAAACAGCTGCAAATATGTCAAAAGATAGTCAAGTATCGCATTCGTTATTTACAAATGAAAAGGTGAGCATTATTTTCCAATCCAATTGACAGCTTAATATATTTTTCATTGTGCTATTAATGAGAGCTCTTTGTATACAGATTGCCGACGATATTATCTAGAAACATTGATTACACAATTTTATTTCATTTGTTATAACACATTTTGGGATGTCCTGAGTTTGCAGAAGGTGATATGAGAAAGCAATCCTACATTTCAATTCAATTCAATGCGTCAAGGTTCAATGATACCTAAATGTCCCATGTATCAAGACACAGTGAAATTGTTTTTTGCATACGATGCACAAAGTACCGCAAAGAGTCAAGAATTTAATTGTTTGGTTTAGTATCTCAATTCCATTTTCTAACAGTATCTTTGTATTCCTCGATTTAGCTTATGCATTCTGCATTCAGTATATTATTTTGTTAAATCTATTCTGTGTTGCATGAGCTCAATGACTGAGTTATTGCAAACAACTGATGCAGTGAATTTTCCAAAATTCACCACCCTTCATGAAGAATTTTTCCTCATCTTAGTCTTAAATTGCCTCCTCTTTATTTACTCAACCTCAAATAGTTTTGAAGTCCTTTAACATGTTACATTCTACAAAAGTGCAATTCACTTCCTTCCTCTCTCTCCCCCTCTGCCCTTTCATCCTCCTTCCTTATTCAGTAGATATATTTTCTTATGGACAGATTGATGGTGTGCATGTGTACTCGGTGAAGGCTGCTTGGAAGTTCTTAGAATTTATAATGTGTGAGGGAGGACATGGGTTGTGATAATGGATAGTTCTAGGTGGACAAGTGCTGTGAGATTGGTCAGACTAACTTCACTTGAGACTTTGCTGAAGATGGTGACATCCCCTTAAATAAATCCAGGATTGTAACTGATTAATGTACCCTTCCCGGTTATCACGTTAGAGTTGACAACTGTGCTCATTGCAATTCGGGCCCATTTCTCTGCCAAAACCTCGAATTGTACCATTTTCAGTCTTAGTTGAATTTATAACATTCAGAGTGCTATTTAACACCTCCAGAGAGGTAATTTCCTGTAGTGTTCATAACTTATTAGTTTCAAGCCTCTCCATCACTCCCAGATGTGGAAGCAGTAGGGAGTGATGTAATTCTCCTGAGAAAAACGGACTTTCCAGCCGATTCTTAGGTCCCAGTGTTTAAGATATTCCAGCCTCCACCTCCTTCCCTCCAAGCTATTCCACCATCATTTGGGTCCTCGTAAACTATGTACTTTTGAGTAACATTGCTCACAAGAGGCTTGGAAGATTTCTTCAACCCCTTGACAGAATAAATTCAATCTATCCCCGAAGTTTGATTATGTATGGTGGGCCGGAAATTACTTTGAATAAATCCTCTTCAAAAGCACGAAGAAAGGTCACCACAAACCCTTCAGCTGAGACAAATCTTTGTGATGGAAAGACTTTAACAAGGAATTATTTATTGAGAATGGACATATAGTATTTTCTCTACCTGAAATGCATGGCTGGGGTCCATGAGTCTGTCTCTTCCGCAGCCTGCCAACTTTTTATTTCTTTGCAGCTTCACATTCTTGATACTTTCCAACCAATCGGGTCGCAAAACCTTCCCATCGACTCTCCCAAATATAGCAAGCAGGGTACGTGCATCAGGTGTAAATTTCTGACATGCGTTTTCCAATAAAGTTTTAATCAAAAATGTTTTGATTTTGCTTTGCATTTAAATTCCCCAACTAGCACAGATGAGGCGAATGTTCCTGTTTTCCATATCCCTGTTGTTGAGGTTGTGTTGCAATTCATTATCACATGGTAATTCTGTAATATTTTACAAAAGGACTACCTTAGCAGGAAATTCTGTGTCTATCAAAAGCTTTGTAAGGCTACTTCACCACTGCACTCTTGGTGTTCACTGCATACCTTCATTTAGCAAAAAAAGACAATTTCCCCCTTTGGGCAAATCCTTCATCAAAAGTATGCACAAGAAGGAAAATAATTTGAACGCAGAAATAATTTCAGTTATTGTTCTCAATAATTTCTGCTGCTTGAAAGATACGGCACGGAAACAGCCCATTCAGCCCACTGAGTCCACACTGACCATCGATCACCCATTCACATTAATTCTATCATCTCACTTTTGCATCCACTTTCTGCACACGAAAGACAATTTACAGAGTCCAATTAAGTTAAAAACTCGCGCATCTTTGGGATGTGGGAGGAAACCGGAGCACCTGGAAGAAAACCAGGCGGTCACCAGGAGAATGCGCAAACTCCACACAGATGCAACCGAGGTCAGGATCAAACCCAGGTGTGTGGCATTGTGAAGCAGTGGCTTTACCAGCTGTGCCACACCTCAGATGATGACTTAAAGCCCAGAGTTTTTGATTCGCAGGAATGAAGGGAAAATGGGAAACACCACCATCTTCCTTTTGCAATGACGTTGAGAACAACAGATCTCACCTTGCTTGTCTTTACATTTGCAAACAATTGGAAAAACATTACTCTTTGATTTCTAGTATTAAATGGACAATATAGGATGAGCCACTGGCTGTATTCTTTCCCCAATGTTCAATTCCAACTACCTTATTCAAATCAAGTCAAGTCAAGTCAAGAGAGTTTATTGTCATGTGTCCCAGGTAGAACAATGAAATTCTTGCTTGCTGCAGCACAACAGAATATTGTAGGCATAAATACAGATCAGTTCAGTGTGTCCATATACCACAGAATATATATATATACACACATAAATAAACAGATAAAGTGCAATAGGCTGTTATAGTTCAGAGTTTGTTTGAAGTTGTGTTTAATAGTCTGATGGCTGTGGGGAAGCAGCTGTTCCTGAACCTGGATGTTGCAGATTTCTGGCTCCTGTACCTTCTACCTGATGGCAGATGAGTGTGTGGCCAGGATGGTGTGGGTCCTTGACACATCACTTAACATTCTTACTTCATCTTTTGATATCTGTTTATTCAAACACTACCTTGTGGAGAGCTTGTTCCAAAATGCTCCTACATTTGGGAAAAAATGTAGAGAAAATATTACTCCTAAATGGCCATTTTATAACACTAGGAATATGCTTTCCTTATTGAAATGTCTTTATAGGAGAAAATAGTTCCTTTGTTCCTATCCTGTTGAGCTTTCTGTTTTCCCAATAAGTTGTTGTACAACTTTTCACACTTGAGGGGTGCAAGGCAAACGATTGCAAGCTGGTCATGCGATTCAATCCCTTTGAGATCAACCCATTCAGCTGCTTTCATTCTGGCAGTTTGCAGCCCATCACCTCCACTGAATTGGGATGGAGCAGATTGCAGAAGATGAATAACTCCTCTCCCGTAATTGGAGAGTCTAGAACCAGAGGGCACATCCTCAGCATAAAAAAATGTGCCTTCAGAATGGAGATGAGGAGGAATTTCTTTTGTCAGAGGGTGGTAAATCTGTGGAGTTCATTGCCACGGATGGCTGTAAAGACCATGTCATTGGGTATTTTTAAAGCAGAGGTTTAGTTTAGAGATATTTATTTTATTTATTTATTTATTTTATTTTTATTTCGAACAGAATAAAAGAATAAAAAGCAAGTGTGAAACAGCATACAAAAAACAAAACAAGAATATTTATGAAGTGTCATAAACAATATCTATAAATAAATGAAATCGTATGTGTCCGAAAAGGAGCAGGAAGAAGCCAAAGCTTATTAATTCCCACCCCTTATTCAACTGCTTATAATTATCTTATACAAATTTAGCAGCTATATGTACACCATATATACACCAGCAGCTATATGTACACCAGATTATTTACATTTATACACTAATCAAATATTTACAAAGCCATACAAAAAAGAGAGAAAAAAAAAAATAATAAAGAAAAGAAAAAACCCTCATATACTATACAGTATCTTAGTCATATATACACCATCACCCTATAATCACCCTTCCCAATACAATCAGTATAACAAACAGATACAGCTCTGAAACAGGTCCTTTGGCCCACCGAGTCCACGCCGACCAGCAATCCCCGCACATTAACACTACCCTACCCACACCAAGGACAATTTTACATTTTTTAGCAATTAAGCTACAACCTGTACATCTTTGGAGTGTGGGATGAAACCGAAGATCTCGCAGAAAACCCACACAAGTTGATAGGTTCTTGATTAGCAAGGGGGTCAAAAGTTATGGGAAGAATGCAAGTGAATGGGATTGAGAAGGAAAAATAGATCAGGCATGATTGAATGGCAGAGTAGATTTGATGGGCCGAATAGTCTAATTCTGCCCTAATGTCATAATCTTATTGACCCTCCAGACCCTCTGAGCTCTAAGATCTGTCCCTTTCAGATGCAGAGCCTGCCATTCCTGTAAACTTTGACTCTTGTCATGAGGGTTGCATAGAATTTAACAGCATCCTTGCTCCCACATTATACTGCGGACTGCTAGTCTGGTGTTCCGTAGATATATTTGGACACCTTGCAATATCTGGGAAGGTTCCCTGCGTGTTGCAATAAGTTTGGTCCATGTGGCTGTTCTCTACCTTGTTGTCAGAACAAAACAGAGAGAGTTTCTCACTTCATAGGTCAATGGTTTTATTTTGGATCGTCTTTTTTTTAAACCTCTCTCAATTTCACATCTCTGTTTTGGATTGTGCTGTGCAGCAGAAAGAAAAGGTTAGCAAGAAGCATTTGTAAAGGGATGAGTAATGTGTAGAATTTGTGTAAATAGTGCTTCCACTGAGGCCAAATAAACTGGATACAAATAGTTTAGGTTAGATACACAATGTGGAAACAGGTCCATCGGCCAATCCAGTCCATGCTGATCCCCGTACACTACCAGCGATCCCCGTACACTAGCACTATCCTACACGCAGGGACAATTTGCAATTTTTACTGAAGCCAATTAACCTACATATCTGTACGTCTTTGGAGTGGGGGAGGAAACCAGAGCACCTGGTGAAACCCATGCGGTCACGGGGAGAACATACAAACTCCGTACAGATGGCGCCCTTAGTCAGGATTGAACCCGGGTCTCTGGTGCTGTAAGGCAGCAACACTACTTCTGCGCCATAGTTACCATAGTTACGCAGACGACACACAAATCTACATAACAATATCACCAGGAGACTATAGTCCAATACAAGCACTGAGTAGATGCATTGAGCAAATCAACGATTGGATGAACCAGAATTTTCTCCAATTAAACAAAGAAAAAACTGAAATAATTGTTTTTGGAGCCAAGGAAGAACGATTAAAAGTTAGCACCCAGCTTCAAATGGTAATGCTAAAAACAACAAACCAAGCCAGAAACTTAGGAGTAGTCATGGACTCAGACCTGAACTTCAACAGCCACATAAAAACAGTCACAAAGTCAGCCTACTATCACCTAAAGAATATATCAAGGATTAAAGGACTTATGTCTCAGCAGGATTTGGAAAAACTTGTCCATGCATTTATCTTCAGCAGGCTCGACTACTGTAACAGTGTCTTTACAGGTCTCCCTAAAAAGTCGATCAGACAGCTGCAGTTAATTCAGAACGCTGCTGCTCGAGTCCTCACTAAGACCAAAAAAGTAGATCACATTACTCCAGTTCTGAGGTCTTTACACTGGCTTCCTGTCTGTCAAAGAATTGATTTCAAAATACTACTGTTGGTTTACAAAGCACTGAATGGTTTAGGGCCAAAATACATTTCTGATCTTCTGCTTAGCTACGAACCACCCAGACCTCTCAGATCGTCTGGGACAGGTCTGCTCTGTGTCGCCAGAGTCAGAACTAAACATGGAGAGGCAGCATTTAGTTTTTATGCACCACATATCTGGAACAAACTCCCAGAAAACTGCAGGTCTGCTGCAACTCTCAGCTCTTTTAAATCTAGACTGAAGACTTTTCTGTTTGCCGCTGCCTTTCAGTAAACAATACAATTTATTAATTACCTATACTGCACTGTAACTTCTATTCCTGGTTTAGAAACATAGAAACATAGAAATTAGGTGCAGGAGTAGGCCATTCGGCCCTTCGAGCCTGCACCGCCATTCAATATGATCATGGCTGATCATCCAACTCAGTATCCCGTACCTGCCTTCTCTCCATACCCTCTGATCCCCTTAGCCACAAGGGCCACATCTAACTCCCTCTTAAATATAGCCAATGAACTGGCCTCGACTACCCTCTGTGGCAGGGAGTTCCAGAGATTCACCACTCTCTGTGTGAAAAAAGTTCTTCTCATCTCAAATTTAAAGGATTTCCCCCTTATCCTTAAGCTGTGACCCCTTGTCCTGGACTTCCCCAACATCGGGAGCAATCTTCCTGCATCTAGCCTGTCCAACCCCTTAAGAATTTTGTAAGTTTCTATAAGATCCCCTCTCAATCTCCTAAATTCTAGAGAGTATAAACCAAGTCTATCCAGTCTTTCTTCATAAGACAGTCCTGACATCCCAGGAATCAGTCTGGTGAACCTTCTCTGCACTCCCTCTATGGCAATAATGTCCTTCTATTTTAAATATTTTATTTGATTGCTTTTAATTTTGTAATTATTTTATCTGAATAATCTAATAATCGTTTTACATCTAAATGTCATTTTATATGTGTTTCTTTCCAATGCTTTTAATGTTTTATGTAAAGCACTTTGAATTACCTTGTTGTTGAAAGGTGCTATACAAATAAACTTGCCTTGCCTTGCCTTGCCTTGCCTTGCCTTGCCTTGCCTTGCCTTGCGCCACCATACTGCCCCAAAGAGGTGACTGATAGTCACTTATACCTGGAATGTGAATTGAGCAAGCAATCAATGGAATTTAGTTGTTCTTCTATGTCTACTGTGTAAGCAGAAAGCATTGCTCAGTGATTGGTGTGCAGGAAACAAATAAAGAGGTGGATATATAGTTAAGATTTTTTGTGTGAAACGTTTTGACTAGTGATGTAGACTGCAATAGAGTGGAGGGATTGTGAAAGGAGGGCAACAAGTTTATGGAGAGGTCTGGAGTGATGTAGAGGTTTCCCCAGTGTATTCCTTCCTACTTTGAACCTTTAACCTTTTTTTTGCTGGATCTTAGTTCTGGGTCTTTCAAGTTCCATCCTCTTTCCGGCAGACCCTAACCTCTTCCATAGGAATATCATAAAATCTATGAATAGTCTTTATCAAGATCTAGGGTGGCACAGTGGTGCAGCTGGTAGATCTGCTGTCTCACAGTACCACACAGTATTCGATCCTGAGCTCAGGTTCTGTCTGTGTGGAGTTTGCACATTCTCCCTGTGACTGTATGGGTTTCCTTCAGGTGCTCCAGTTTCCCACATCCCGTGTGGGTTTGCAGTCGTGTGGGTTTGCAGTCAAATTACCATCTGTAAATTGAACCTAGCGTGTAGGGACACCAAAGTGGGATAACATAGAAATAGTGTGAACGGGTGATGCATGATTGGCATGGATGCAACTGAGGCTGAGAGAGAAGGTCTCATGCTACTCCAAGAGGACATCAAGAGCCGATTGGCAACCTTGCGAAAAGCAGAGAACTTGAGGAAACTTCGCAGGAAGAAAGAACACACAAGAACACGGTTCTACAAAGACCCTTTCAAGTTCATCAAAGACCTCTTCGCAAAGGAAAAAAGTGGAACTTTGAAAACATCAAAACGGGAATTGGAGGAACACCTGGAAAAGGTCCACCAAGACACGAAAAGGCATGAGCAGTTAGTCATCCCACATGACATCCCGCCTATTCAACCACCTGAATTCAACCTGGACACCAGCCCTCCAAGATGGAAAGAGGTAGAGTACACTGTCCGGCGAGCAAGAGCAGCATCAGCTCCGGGGCCAAATGGAGTACCATACAAGCTCTACAAGAACGCACCGGATGTGTTACGCTTTCTATGGAAGCTCATGAGGGTGGTGTGGAAGAAGCAAACAATACCTAAGGCGTGGCGAAGGGCCGGTGGCGTGCTAATACCTAAAGAAAAGGATGCGTCAGACATCAGCCAATTCCGGCCAATATGTCTCCTCAACGTCGAGGGAAAAATCTTTTTCAGCATTGTATCACAAAGGCTGTCCACCTATCTGGTAACAAACAAGTACATTGATACATCTGTACAGAAAGCAGGAATTCCAGGATTTTCGGGCTGCTTGGAGCATACAAGCATGATCTGGCACCAGATCCAAGCAGCTAAGAAGGAGAAGAGAGACCTACATGTGATCTTCCTCGATCTGGCCAATGCATTTGGTTCAGTTCCCCATGAACTCCTTTGGGAATCTTTTGCCTTTTTCCATGTACCAGAGCTCATCACCACACTGGTCAAGAGCTATTTCCAAGACCTGCAGCTGTGCTTCACAACAGCTGACTTCAGTACAACATGGCAGCGCTTGGAAGTAGGCATCATGGCAGGCTGCACAGTCTCACCCTTGGCCTTTACAATGGCCATGGAAGTCATCATCAGGGCCTCAAAATGGGTGGTGGGCGGTGAACGAACCAAGGCTGGGCTCCGTCTGCCACCCATCAGGGCATACATGGACGACATGACCACACTAACCACTACTGCAGCATGCACCAAGCGGCTACTTGGAAAGCTGTAGGAGAACATCAAGTGGGCCCGAATGAAGATCAAACCATGTAAATCTCGAAGCATCTCCATAGTCAAGGGGGTGCTTAGAGACACAAGGTTCTGTATCGGTGACGACCCTATACCAACAGTGTCTGAACAGCCAGTTAAAAGCCTGGGCAGATGGTACAATGCAAGTCTCAAGGATAAAGAGCAGGTGGAACAACTAAGGCAAGAAATTGTCAATGGCCTGGAGAACATCAATCAGACCCTACTGCCTGGGAAACTGAAGCTCTGGTGCCTACAGTTTGGACTCCTTCCTCGGACAATGTGGCCACTGACCATTTATGAAGCCCCAATAACAACTGTGGAGAAGATGGAGCGAACCATAACTTCATACGCGAAGAAATGGCTCGGGGTCCCACGATGTCTAACTAACATCGGCCTATATGGCAAAGGGGTCCTGGAACTACCTCTCACTAGTCTAACAGAGGAATACAAGTGTTCTAAAGTAAGACTTCAGATGACACTGAGGGACTCTAGAGACAAGACCATCAGTGCTGTTGCGCCGCCCCTAGTAACTGGCCGGAAGTGGACGCCATCTGATGCAGTACAGCAAGCTTCATCAGCCCTGAGATACAAAGACATCGTGGGGCAAGTCCAGCAGGGAAGAGGAGGCTTTGGCCTTACGACAAGTAAACCAACTTGGCGAAAGGCCACAACATCAGAGCGGAGGACATTGGTGGTCGAGGAGGTGCGGCGACAAGAGGAGGCCGCAAGAAGTGCAAAGGCGGTCTCTCTTGCCAAACAGGGGCAATGGATGCAGTGGGAAGGTGTGGAGCGGAGGAAGATCAGCTGGAAAGAACTATGGGAAATGGAAGCAAGCAAGATCAGCTTCATCATCAGAGCGACTTATGACGTGCTTCCATCACCAAAGAACCTCCATCAGTGGTACGGCGAGGATCCAACCTGTGCCCTCTGCCCAACTCCAGCGACCCTCAAACACATCATGGTAGGCTGCAAGACCAGCCTCACGCAAGGGAGATACACGTGGCGGCATAATCAGGTACTAAAAAGCCTGGCATCAGCCCTTGAGAACAGGCGGTGTGCGACCAACTCCTTGCCTCCGAGAGCAAGCAACCACCTCCCCCTAAGGGCAACAACCTTTGTCCGAGAAGGACAGAAAACATCTAAACATCCTTCCACCAGATCAGAAGAAGGAAACCTATGCAGGGCCCGCGACTGGAGGATGCTGGCGGACATCGGCCGACAACTAGTTTTTCCACCTGAAATTGCTTCCACCAACCTCAGGCCAGACTTGGTGTTCTGGTCCCCTTCACAGAAGACTGCTTACATCATAGAGCTCACAGTTCCATGGGAGAACTCTGTTGAGGAGGCCTATGAGCGTAATGGCGAGTTCTCACGGTGCGACCTGAAGCAAGATGTCACCCGAGTGAAGTGGTCGTGGTCCAGCACGAGTTCCGCACGATAAAGTGTTCCCACGATAAAGAGTTCCCACGGTACTCGGCAATTCTGTCATTTGTGCGACTGACTTGTCCGTCTCCCGATCTTTCCCGTTAATCGTGAATGAACATCGTGGACTGTAGTGTAGTTAATCACGTGGCACAAATGATGTCACTTTTTTTTCACACGCTATATAAATATCCTCCGTTCGTAGAATTGTCTCATTTGCAGACATGCCTATACAAAGTTGGTTCGAGTACAGGCTGGTTGTTATTTTCATTGACGTGCTGTATGCATTAGCGCAACATGTGCATCGAAAACGCTTGCGTGAAGGCAGAAGGGTGAGATTAATTAAAAAGATAATTAAGAGGAAGTCTCACTGGGTTAAGCCCATGTTTCAACGGAGACCTCAATTAGGACAATATGAGCAACTGCTTAATGTGCTGTGCGAAGAGGATAAAAGTGCATTCAAAAACTTTGTCAGAATTTCACCCGAGCTCTTTAATGAGTTAAAGAATAATTTGGGACCTCATGCATAATTTATTTTATGGCTCTAAAAGAGACATGATTCCCACTTCAAACGAAGAGGGTGTAAAAGCTGTCTGCCACTACTTTTACATTGCAGCTGCAGGGAACAGACAGACTTATAAGATAAATTAAAGGTGACTGCAAAAACAGCACTTTTACATCTGTAGCATTGTATGTTTTAAAATCATGGATAACATTAAATTGTTCTCCTGTACATAAACTAATATATTGTTATAGTTACTCACATGAGCACCGGGGATACTCAGCAGCCTTCGTCTCCAGCAGGTTGCGCTTTCTCTCCCTATTTCTATAATCCTCTCTGGATTTGTCATAGAGAATCTCATTGAATTGGTACCACTCCACCAGTTCACCCTCTTGTTCCCTGTTGAAGTTATATGGCTTTACCTTCTGCCATCTAACCTTTATGTTCTCGTCTGCTGAGAATATTGTGGAGGCAACAGCTACTGGGGAGGCAATCTCAAATCCACCTTGATCACCCTCTCCCTGCTCCAAGGAGCCCACAGGCAGTGGTATCTCTGGCATCTCCTCTTGCCTCTCCACCTGTCTCTCTTGCTGAGTTTCCTCCTCATTTACCTGCATGGCTAAAAACTTTCCGACTTTCTTTGACCCCTTTCTTTGCGATTTTCTGAGAGGCATCTCTGCAAGTCTTACTGTGAAAAAGATTCTCAAACAATGACAATTAGGTGGGACGTCCTCGATGGACACATGGTCCATTGGCGATATTGAGACCACCTCTTTTACTCACCTTATGTCCCTTCTGTCCAGCTTCCGGGTTTACCGTTCGCAGGAGTTCCCACGGTATTCGCAAGTGTCATTACGGATATCGCACGGATATCGCACTGGCATCTGCGTCCATACAATGTTGCAACGCTGCTCAAGACACTCTTGGAGAAATTCCAAAATGTTTGAATTTTCTCCCGACCTTACCAAGTCACACGACTACCTGCCGTTAGCGCCACGGAGGTCCTCGGTGGTCCACGAATGCCGTACTGCTATCGCAGAAGGTTCCCACGATGTTAAATCTTGTTAGGTCTTGCTTCAGGTCGCACAATGAGAAAGCCCTTTAAGAAGCTGCGTTACGCAGAGCTTGCAGCAGAGGCAACGCAGCGTGGCTGGAACACCAAAGTCTATCCAGTTGAAGTGGGATGCAGAGGATTTGTTGCGTCATCTACCATCAGACTGCTGAAGGAGCTTGGAATCCACGGTCAGGCTCTGCGGAAGACCATAAGATCACTCTCAGAGGCGGCTGAAAGAAGCAGCCGGTGGATTTGGCTCAAGCGGAAAGACCCATGCTGGGCCCCAAGTATTTCAGGGTGAATCTTTGGGACGGTTTGACACGGGACACGCGCTGAGGGCTGATCATCCTGCAGCGGGCCGCCCTTGTGGAGGGTGTATAGTGATAAAAGGCCGAAACACCCAGTGATGCAAGGGTACACTACTGATGATGTGTCCTGTGCCCAACTGTCCTGAAGGTTACCCAGGCCAAGATATACGTATCCACGCCCCCACCCGCCCCCCCCCCCCCCCCACAGATGTTGAGCGTCTACCACTCTCAACAATCAACGAATGTCGTGAAATGCTCCCCACCTATTGGCACAAGGGACTTCTTAACATCTTGTCCTGTGTATTTGATTCTGGGTCTTTCAAGTTCCATTCTCTTTCCGGAAGACCCTAACCTCTTCCATAGGAATATCATAAAATCTATGAATAGTCTTTATCAAGATCTAGGGTGGCACAGTGGTGCAGCTGGTAGAGCTGCTGCCTCACAGCACCACACAGCATTCGATCCTGAGCTCAGGTTCTGTCTGTGTGGAGTTTGCACGTTCTCCCTGTGACTGTATGGGTTTCCTTCAGGTGCTCCAGTTTCCCACATCCCGTGTGGGTTTGCAGTCGTGTGGGTTTGCAGTCAAATTACCATCTGTAAATTGAACCTAGCGTGTAGGGATACCAAAGTGGGATAACATAGAAATAGTGTGAACGGGTGATGCATGATTGGCATGGATGCAGTGGGCCGACGGGCTTGTTTCCATGTTTTACATTCAAATTGCAGTCAATTCAACCAATGACCAATTGTGATCTCTTTGTAACATTATGGAACAAAATCTGAACAGAATGATGCTGTAAATAATGTTTGGGCTAACAATCAGAAATAACTTCATGAAAATAGATAGATGGAATAACTTGGAATGGAGAAAGAAGATGCTTGCTGGTTATTAAAAGAGCATGAGAGCAATATCAAAGAGCAGTGTTAATACTGATATATTTTGCAGCAATGATCACGCACATTACTTCAGATCAACTGCTGCTTTAAATCGTGAAAATGTTTGTTGCAGTTGTTATATTTGTTGTGTGCTTGTCTTGGCCAGAGCAATGTGCACAATCAGCAGTTTATGCAGGGAACATTGTGAATAGCTTATATCTTTGTAATGGCATCGCAGGTTGCTGATCTGCATTTAGTTGTAAGCCAAATAAAAAGTTGTTTTCCTCATTGTTCATGGTAACTCAAGGACCTGCTAGTTGTGGTGCAGGTTCATCAGGAAAATACATTAGTGTTTAAAGGTTTCTGGGAAGAAGGGATTTCTATGTTTGCAATCAATACCACATTTCGATTGAGAAAATAACCATTTTTTCCACTCAACATGAAGCAGGATTTATTTTCTAAATGCTGTACATGAGAGTTAATGAAAGGCAGATAGATCGCATCATTAGCTAAAGATTTTCAGCAGTACAGCGAGTTAGCCTGATCCCAGGGCATATTTTTTGGATTATTTTGGGTTGGGGCAGATGAAATCTGAGGTCCACCCCACCTCAGGGTTAAGTGAAGATATGGAGCATTGCCTAGTAATTCATCCTGAGACAGCAGTGAAAAATCTGCAGTAGTAGTGGGTGCAGACAGTACTCTGCTATTACCAGACTGTAACATATTTAGTGTTACTGACTGGAAAAGAATTGTTTAGAGTTTCGCGATACAGTGCGGAAACAGGCCCTTTCGGCCCACCGGGTCTGTGCCGACCAGTGAACCCCGCACATTAACTCTATCCTATACCCACTAGGGACAATTTTTACATTTACCGAGCCAATTGACCTACATACCTGTGCATCTTTGGAGTGTGGGAAGAAACCGAAGAACTCGGAGAAAACCCACGCAGGTCACGGGGAGAACGTACAAACTCCGTACAGACGGCACTAGTAGTCAGGATCGAACCCGAGTCTCCGGCGCTGCATTCGCTGTAAGGCAGCAATTGTATCGCTGTGCCACCGTGCCGTAACTTGCAGAATTGTAACATTGGCTAATACATATCCTGACACAGCATCATCCATTTTCTTCCTGGTGTACTGGTGTCTGCAGGCCATTGGTGAGCACTGGAACTAAGTTCTGAGCCATTATATCTTCTGGATCATCAACTAGTACCCACCAAATTACCCGAGATACCATCAATCAGCTATGAGAGACACTGGGACGCCAAGTGGAAACATTCTGATTGTTTTCTATCGGTAACATTACTTATTGTGATAAAGATGGGTCCCGACCCGAAACGTCACCCATCTTTTTTCCCCAGAGATGCTGCCTGACCCGCTGAGTTACTCCGGCACCTTGTGTCTATCTTCGGTGTAAACCGGCATCTGAAGAAGGGTCTCGACCTGAAACGTCACCAATTCCTTTTCTCCAGAGATGCTGCCTGACCCACTGAGTTACTCCAGCTTTTTGTGTCTATCTTTAGCGTAAACCAGCATCTGCAGTTCGTTCCAACACATTTTGTTTGCAGTTCCTTTCAACATACATTACTTTTTGTGAATTGGCACCTCGCCTGAAAACAGGCATGGTATAAAATAAATCATTGACTTGATGTGAGTCTACATTTGCATGACTGCCGAAGTTCAGTTTCATCTCCAGTTTGCAACTAAAATCAAGAACCCATCCATGCAGGAGAATGAACGTATCTTCTGCTTTTCTATTGTGGTACATGGAGCACCCTAATGAGTCATAAAATCATTCTATCCAAGCCATTTTAGCTTGATGTCAGTGCTCATATAACATGTGCTGCTGGCAGACCATTCATTATAAGAACCCGTCTGCTCGATGCATTCCCCATTCAAGTGCTAACACATCTTGTTACTTTGCAATTACAGTTGCTTTTCTATTGCCAGCTGCAATCTTTTTTTTTAATGTCAAAATAGACTTTATTCAAGTAAAAAATATATACAATACAGGAACTGTGCAAAAAATTCATCCGACATTCTCGGAAGCTGTACAAACATTCAATACTGTTTACACAAAATTATCCCCCACCCTCGCCACTCAGGTGGCCCATTGGCATGGAATCCCTTCCCTTATTTTGAGGGGCATCTCCACCACACCCTGTCCTCCCATGTCCAACAGCGGAAGGACCTTAGACTGTGGTTCTCTCCCACCGAGCCTTGGTGTTGGCTGCATCGAGCTTCAGTGCGTCCCTCAGCATGTACTCCTGCAGTCTGCAGCGGGCCAGTCGGCAACATTCCCCGACAGACATCTCGCTCCACTGGGAGGTCAGGCCAAAGCTCGGGCAGACCAAAGAGTGACTTTCACCGAGCTGATGACCTTCCAGCAGCACTCGATGTCAGTCTCTGAATGCGTCCCTGGGAACAGTCCTAACAGAGCTGTGACAGAGCTGTTCGGAATAGATCATAAATTGCCATGTACATTGCTAGACCTAATGCATATGGATTTCCTTCACTTTATTCTGAAGCATGTCAGCTCCATAGTATCAACAACACACATCGGCAATGGCAGGAAAATAAACAAATGAAACTTGGTGCCACAGGAGTTGCTGGCAAACTGCCTTTCTTATTTTTCAACTTTAATTTGCAGAGCTGAGAGTGCTGAGTGGCAGAGACCCAGATAGATGCCTTAGTGGAGTCTTAATTTTCAATGTTGCCTCTTCAATGAGAAAAACAGCATCTGATTTGCAATCTTGGAATCATGATATAGCTCGAGGCACATTTTATAATGAACGACAACTTTTTCTTTCCACAAAGCAAAATACCTTGTGAAGACAAAGTGTGTGTGCGTGTGTGTGCGTGTGTGTGGGTCCGCACACATCCTGTATTTTTCATGTATGTTTGCACATCTGAAGAGAAAGCATGAAATTCTGTGATATGTAAAATGAAAAAGCTTAAATTGTACTACTTTTTATGTACGTTGACCAGATAATTCTAGAAATGTTCGGCTCATCTTGTCAAGGCAACCAAGGTGCCTAGCTATGCTAATTCCTCCATACCTTCCCTATCTGCAACTGAAATGAAAAGGGATATATATATATATATATATATATATATATATATATATATATATATATATATATATATATATATATATACACACACACACACGTGAAAGATAATATAAGAATTCTAAAATTCCTTCTGTAATTACTTTTGGATTTTACCGAACTTCCTCTTAGATCCAGGATTCAAAGATATTTATCTGTTTAGTTTATTATTGTCATTTGTACCACGGTACAGTGAAAAACTTTTTGTTGTGTGCTATGCAGTCAGCGAAAAGACGATACATGACTCCAATTAAGCTGTCCACAGTGTACAGATACAGGATAAAGGGAATAATGTTTAGTGCAAGATAATTTCCAGTAAAGCCCAATTAAAGATAGTCCGAGGGACTCCAATTAGGTAGATAGTAGTTCAGGACTGCTCTTTGATTGTGGTAAGATGCACACACACAGTTGCCTGATAGCAGCTGGGGGAAAAATGCCCCTGAATCTGGAGGTTTATATTTCAACACTTCTGTACGCCCTGTTTGATGGGAGAGGTGAGAAGAGGGAGTGACCAGGGTGAGATTCGTCGATTATGCTGCCGGCCTTGCTGAGGCAGCGTGAAGAAAGCTTAGGCTATGAGTTTGGGAGAGAGGTTTGCCAGCAATGGGACAAAATGGCAGTGAAAAAAACAGTTTGATGGTGGAAAAGATGGTTACGGCATGTAATTTCTTGATTGTATTTGTCTGTTTTGGGGGGAAAGATATGCCCGAGAAGCAATAGCAAACGAGAGTGAGGATTTGACGATTGCTTTACTATTTGTACCCACTAAGCACTTAACATTCAGGTCACAGCAGCAATATTTAAGTTGCCTCCGCTTTACCTCGTCTTCCCGTCTCAGTCACAGGACTATTAAAAATGGAAATACAGAGGAGAAAAGTAATATATAGTTTGCAAACCGTATGGCAAGTGAAACGTTCAACGTGCGAAGAAGTCACAAATGCACAAAGATGTGTGTCATTTGTTACTGAGGGAGGAAAATTGGGTTCAAGCGGAAACGTTTCAGTAAAGCAACAAGCTGACCAGAGGTCCTGAGAGATAGTCAGAGTGAAAGTATGATGAAACTTGAACCCAATCTCATTGGAAATGGATAAGTGAACACATGGTGGAGACTGAATGCCCTGTTCTTACCAAGAACAAAATGGAAAATGCTGTGGTGTAGTTTAGTTTTAGATTGGGAACCTCGTGAGCTGGTGTCGAGACGACAACCTTTCTCTCAAAGTCAGCAAGACAAAGGAAATAGTGATCGACTTCAGCAAGAGAAGCGGTGCACATACCCCAGTTTGCATTGAGGGCATCGAAGTAGGGATGGTTGAAAGCTTCGAATTCTTCGGAGTGAATATCACCAACAACTTCTCCTGGATCACCCATATTGAAGCAGTGACCGAGAAAGCACACCAACGCCTCTACTTCCTTAGAAGGCCTAGGAAGTTTGGCATGTCCCGAACAATTCTCACCAACTCCGACAGATGCACCGTGGAAAGCATTTTATCGGGTTGGTTTGGGAAAGGCTCCATCCAAGACCGCAAGAAATTGCAGAGAATTGTGGACGTAGAACAGACCATCACACAAACTAACCTCTTTTTTATTGACTCCATTTATACCTCACGCTGCCTCGACAAGGCCACCAACATAATCAAGGATGAGTCGCACCCTGGCCACTCCCTCTTCTCCCCTCTCATCTTTGGGCAAAAGGTATAGAAGTGTGAAAATGCATACCTCCAGATTCAGGGACAGTTTCTTTCCAGCTGTTATCAGGCAACTGAAGCACCCTACCAACAACTAGAGAGCAGTCCTGAACTATCAACTATCTCATTGGAGACCCTTGGACTATCTCTGTATGAACTCTACTGGCTTTATCTTGCACTCAACATTATTCACATTATTTCCTTTTATCATTTGGATGGTTTGATTGTAATCATGTATTGTCTTTCTGCTGACTGGTTAGCACGCAACAAAAGCTTTTCACTGTACCTCGGTACACGTGACAATAAACTAAACTAAACTTAAAGGAAAGATTGCTACTGGAATCAGCACAGCATAAGTTTAGGCAGAGCGTCAACATAATATGAATGAATGAGTTGATCTAAACTGCCGTTATGTCTTGAAAACCCATTGATACAAATTTTATCCAAGTTCTTAGACTAATTTGAACTTTCTTTCGAAGATGCACATTCCCTACATTATTCTGCAAGCTGTATGCTTCCAATCCAGCCAACAAAGCAAATCTGGCAGAGTCCAGGTACTTCTGGTTGGGAGCCACATCCTGTCATATCTTCTTAAGCTTTTAATAAACGCGATATTTTTATTTTTGATATTTCTTAATTGGAAATGGTCAGTGCATTTGTCAGTCCAGATTGAAACCATATCAATAGTGATTTGTATTGTGTCTATTCATAATCTAACATCAGTCATCCATAGGGATTGAAGTGTCAGAGGCAGCAGGACAATCAACTAATCTATGACATTATAATCTTTCATTTTCATTTACTATTGGATACAATTTCTAATATATATCCAATAGTGTGCTCCGCTGGTTATTTGTGTTAGTTCTCTTTCAGGATATATATTTTCTCAATGGGGGTTCACAAATTATAGGAATAGAATTAGGCCATTCGTCCCATCGAGTCTACTCTGCCATTCAATCATGGCTGATCTCTGCCTCCTAATCCCATTTTCCTGCCCTCTCCCCATAACCTAACGCCTGTGGTGATGAAGTGCTTTGAGAGGTTGATCATGGAGCAAATCAACTCCTACCTCGACAAAAACCTGGACCCACTGCAGTTCGCTTACCGCCACAACAGATCAACGGTGGATGCGATCTTACTGGCTCTCCACTCCGCTCTGGACCACTTGGACAACAAAAACTCATATGTCAGGTGGTTATTCATTGATTACAGCTCGGCATTTAACACAATCATCCCCTCCAAGCTGGTTACCAAACTCGCAGAACTGGGTCTCTGCGCATCCCTCTGCAATTGGATCCTCGACTTCCTCATTCACAGACAACAGTCTGTTCGTATTGGTGGAAATGTGTCAACCTCGATAACAATCAGCACGGGAGCACCTCAAGGCTGCGTGCTCAGCCCCCTGCTGTACTCACTCTATACTCATGACTGCGTAGCCGGTCACAGTGCGAACTCCGTCATCAAGTTTGCTGACGACACCACTGTTGTGGGACGTATCATAGAAACATAGAAATTAGGTGCAGGAGTAGGCCATTCGGCCCTTCGAGCCTGCACCGCCATTCAATATGATCATGGCTGATGGGGATGAGTCAGAGTATAGATGAGAAATCGAGCGACTGTCCATATGGTGCCAGCACAATAACCTGGCCCTCAGCACCAGCAAAACCAAGGAACTGATTGTGGACTTTGGAAGGAGTAGGATGGGGACCCACAGTCCCGTTTATATAAACGGGTCGATGGTTGAAAGGGTCAAGAACTTCAAATTCCTGGGCGTGCACATCTCTGAAGATCTTTCCTGGTCCGAGAACACTAATACAATCATCAAGAAAGCTCATCAGCGCCTCTACTTCCTGAGAAGATTACGGAGAGTCGGTTTGTCAAGGAAGACTCTCTCTAACTTCTACAGGTGCACAGTAGAGAGCATGCTGACCGGTTGCATCGTGGCTTGGTTCGGCAACTTGTGCGCCCTGGAGAGGAAGAGAACTACAAAAAGTAGTAAACACTGCCCAGTCTATCATCGGCTCTGACCTTCCTTCCATTGAGGGGATTTATCGCAGTCGCTGCCTCAAAAAGGCTGGCAGTATCATCAAGGACCCACACCATCCTGGCCACACACTCATCTCCCTGCTACCTTCAGGTAGAAGGTACAGGAGCCTGAAGACTGCAACAACCAGGTTCAGGAATAGCTACTTCACCACAGCCATGAGGCTATTAAACCTGGCTCGGACAAAACTCTGAACATTAATAACCCATTATCTGTTATTTGCACTTTATCAGTTTATTTATTCATGTGTTTTGTAGTCAATGCCTATTATGTTCTGTTGTGATGAAGCAAAGCAAGAATTTCATTGTCCTATCAGGGACACATGGCAATAAACTCTCTTGGCTCTTGACTTGACCCTTGATACCCGTTCTAATCAACAATTTGTCTTTCTCTGTCTTAAAAATATTCACTGACTTGTCCTCCACAGACCTCTGTGGCAATAAATTCCACAGATTAAATACCCTCTGACTAAAGAAGTTCCTCCTCACCTTTTTAAACGAGAGCCTTTTAATTCTGAGGCTATGATCTCTGGTCCTAGACTCTCCCACCAGTGGAACCATCCTCTCCTCATCCGCTCTATCTATGGGGATCATAGAACATGAAACATAGAACAGGCTCTTCAGCCCACAATGTTTGTGCTGAACATGATGCCTTGAGCAATTATTTTCTGTCTGAAAAGTATCTTAAATGCCACCATTGTGTCACCACCACCACTACTCCCCCCAGCAGTGTGTTCCAGGCACTCACTGTGTCAAAAAAACAAACTTGCCCTGCACCTTTCCTTTAGACTTTGCCCCTCTCACCTTTAAAACTAGGATTGACAGTACAATATAATCATCAATGATAAATTCATTTGCAATCTTGGCGTTATCAGGGCTGCCAACATTGGGTGAGAGTTGAGAGTGAGAAATTGCGAGGGAGCGTTGCGACTGAGGGGGGAAGGGTGTGGGAGGGGGTGTTCCCCCTCCCATAGTAGGCTCCGGAGTCGGCACCAACACTCACCCGGTCCGCTCCTGGCTCCGGGCCGGGGTTAAAACTCCATGGGGTGTGGACAGAGCGGTCGACAGACATAGAGCCGCCGGAGGTGAGGGTGGGAGGTGTGTGCCATGTCTCAGGGGGGAAGGGGGAGGGGGGTTGGTGCTGGTAGTTTGATAGCACTGCTTTAAACCTAGTGCTTGAATCACATATCCTGGGAAAAAGACTATGCATTCACCTGATATTCCCCTCATGGTTTTTACTCACCTCTAAAACAAGTTTTGCATTATTTTGAACTTTCAGCACCCGCAGATATTTGAGCGTGAGAAATTTTGTGATCAGCGTGAGAGCATGAGAATTTTGTGAAATGCGTGAGTCTCACGCTCAATGCGTGAGAGTTGGCAGTCCTGCTAATAATGCAAACATTTTATGCAAGTTCCAATTGTTTGGACAAAAATCACCTATTACTGCTTTATAACAGTTAAGTTACTTTAAGACCATTTCAGAAATGATGGCACTCAACAAACAATCAACTAACAAATTAAAGCAAACTAAAATGAAATAACATGTTCCCTTTCCTGACTCGACCTCATAAGTACTTTAACGCTGTTAACAGAGCAAAGGGATATTAATCTCAAGAATCAAAATGGGGAAAGTGAGGGCAATTTTGCTTAAATGGTAATTCTAAGCCCATTCAGATCTTCATAGAGTCAGAGTTATACAACATGTAAGTGGCTGGCCCAATTTGTCCATAATGATCGTTGGCATTCTGCGTGCCCAGGGACTGGCTGCCGTTCCCAGATCAGCTCGCGTCCCAGGAACTGGCTGCAGTTCTCAGGTCGGCTCGCCTGCCCCGACCCTGCGAAAACAAATTGAAAAAAAACGTGGTTTTTCGGGTTACGGGCCGGATTCAGCCCGTGTACCGTAGGTTGCCGAACCCTGTTCTAGATGTTTGGCCTCATTGTGGTCCTCCCTATGTTTTACAACCGATTCACCTGGTTAGTTCTATCTCCGGCTGCTTCATGTTGTCGGCGGCTGCACATCCAACCAAAAAAGAAGAGAAGAGAAGTGATGCGACGTCACTCACAGCCGCCAACTGATGCGTTTCCCCAGACTGCACAGATCATTGTGATATGGCGCAAAAAGACAAACTGTGCAGGGACTGAAGAAAGCGTGAGAATTCTGTCATCAGCATGAGAATTGGCTGAAATGCGTGACTCTCACGCTCAAAGACACATACACAAAGGAAGACACACACACACACACAGGGAGACAGACAGACACACACACGGGGAGACACACATATACACACACAGGGATACACACACACACACACACACACACAGGGAGACACAGACACACACACACACACAGGGACACACACACAGGGATACACACACACACAGGGAGACACAGACACAGACACACAGGGAGACACACACACACGGGGAGACACACAGACACACACACAGGGAGACACACAGAGACACGCACACACACACAGGGAGACACACACAGGGAGACACACACACACACACACACACACACACACACACACACACACACACACACACACACACACACACACACACACACACACACAAGGAGACACACACAGGGAGACACAGACACACACACACCTTTCCTTCCCCCCCTCCATTCTCCCCTCCCTCCCTCTTTCCTCCCCTCCCTCTCTTTCCTCCCCTCCCTCTCTTTCCTCACCCTCCCTCTTTTTCCTCGCGCTTCCTCTTTCTCCCCTTTCTCCTTCCCTTCCTTCAATCCCTTACTACATTCCCTCCCACGTCTCTCTTTGCCTCCATTCCTCCCTTTTTTTCTTTCTCTCTCTTTCTCCCCTCCCTCTCTTTCCCCGGCCGCCCAATGGGGAGTCTGGCGGGCACGGTGTAGCGTGGATTGGCAGCGCTGACGCTGCCGTGTGAGTTGAAGGGCAGGAGGGAGGGAGGGAGCGGGGTTGCCGTGGCAACCAACAGCGCAGCGCTCGCAGACGGCGCACAAAAGCGCTGACACCCGCTGCCCGGGACCGACGCGCTTCCCCAATCCGTGCAGATCGCTGTCATGTGGCGCAAAGAGACAAACTGTGCAGCAAAGATCCTATAGCTCCGCTGTAGGATCTTTGCTGTGCAGGGACTGAAGACAGCGTGTCAGCGTGAGAATTCTGTCTTCAGCGTGAGGGCGTGAGAATTGGCTGAAATGCGTGAGTGTCACGCTCAAAGCGTGAGAGTTGGCAGCCCTGGCGTTATCATTAATTTGCACCAAACCATTGTGTCGCTTCCTCCTTTACTGCAGTGCCCAATCTCAAGTGTGGTTATAATTTTGTAGATTCAATTTTAGTTTGGACTTTTAGTGGATAAGTATCTTTGTGCATTGTAGAACAGTACATGGCAGGAGGGTATCAAGTCGTCAAGTCGAGTTTATTCGTCACATACACATATGAGATGTGCAGTGAATTGAAAAGTGGCAATGCTTGCGGATTATGCAAAAAAACTACAAAACAGAATGAATCACATATTCACATATTACATATTTGTGGGAGGGAAAAAAAAAAGAAAAAACAGCAATTTTAAAAAGACACCACACAACAGTAGAGTGGTACAGTAAAGTTAGTCCCTGGTGAGATAGAAGTTTACAGTCCTAATGTCCTCTGGGAAGAAACTCTTTCTCATCCTCTCTGTTTTCACAGCATGGCAATGGGGGGTTTGCCTGACCGTAGCAGCTGGAACAGTCCGTTGCAGGGGTGGAAGGGGTCTCCCAGACCTTGTTGGCTCTGGAGTTGCACCTCCTAATGTATAGTTCCTGCAGGGGGGCGAGTGTAGCTCCCATAGTGCGTTCAGCCGAACGCAGTACTCTCCTTGATGTCTATATTTTTATCCCTCCAATTGTTTGTCCAATTTATTTGCTAAGGTGACAATTGTATTTGTACCAAAGTATTTAGTTTAGTTTTGAGATACGGCGCAGAAATAGGCTCTTCGGCCCACCGAGTCAGTGCTGACCAGCGAGCATCACACATTAACACAATCCTACACACACTAGGGACAATTTATATTCTATACCAAGCCAATTAACCTACAAACGTACATCTTTGGAGTGTGGGAGGAAACCGAAGATGTCAGAGAAAACCCACGCAGGTCATTTAAATTTTTTTTTAAATTTAACCTTTATTTAACCAGGAGAAGTCTCATTGAGATTAAAAATCTCTTTTACAAGAGAGTCCTGGCCAAGACAGGCAGCAGCACAGTTCCACAGTTACAGACAATAATTTAAAAACAACAGAGAACATATAAATAGAGTCACAGTCAGAACATCATCAAACAAAGCATGTACAGACAGAAGAGCTTCAACATCATTAAGAAGGGATTTAAATCTGTTTATAGAAACCAGCTCCTTAAGTTTCAGTTCATTCTGCAGCTGGTTCCATGCGAAGGGAGCAGCATAACTAAATGCCCTTTTCCCCAGTTCAGTACGGACTTTAGGTACAGTTAGTAAGAACAAGTCCTCAGAGCGGAGCTGATAAGTTCCTGTGCTTTTTCGAATTACATACTTCTGCTGGTATGAAGGAAGAACACCGAGGATAGTCTTATAAATAAGGATATGCCAATGATGGAGTCTGCGGGTGGACAGGGCAAACCATCCAACTTGAGCATACAAAGAGCAGTGGTGCGTGAGGGTTTTAAAATTAGTAACAAATCTCAGTGCTCTGTGGTAGACCGTGTCCAAAGACTGTAGGCATTTTGAAGATGCATTCATATATAAAACATCACCATAGTCCAACACAGACATAAACGTTGCAGCAACAAGTCTTTTTTTGGCTTCAAAAGAAAAACAAGATTTGTTTCTAAAGTAAAAACCTAATTTTATCTTTAGTTTTTTCACAAGTTGCTGGATATGAGGTTTAAAAGAGAGAGAATCGTCAATTATAATTCTCAGATATTTATATTGAGACACAGATTCAATCACAGAGCCCTGCAAAGTGGTGATAGGAGGGAGGTCCGAGGGGTTTGATTTAGCTTTAGTGAACAGCATGAGCTTTGTCTTGTCAGCATTTAAAACAAGTTTTAAATCATGGGGAGAATGTACAAATTCCATACAGACAGCACCCGTAGTCAGGATCGAACCAGGGTCTCTGGTGTTGTTAAGGGCCTGTCCCACTAAGGCAATTTTTTTCGGCGACTGCCGGCAACTAGGCTGTCGTCACACAGTCGCCGGGGTGTCGCCTGTGTGGTCGTGAGTAGTCTCCTCAGTTGCCTAAAGAGTCGTAGTGTTTTTCTGGTTGCGGCTGGATTTTGAAATGTTCAAAACTTTTCGTCGACAGTCGGCGACCGTGGGCTTGTCATAACTTGTCTTCTCCTGACGTAGGTGCTGTCGTAGGTTGTCATGGGTTGTCGCCAGGATGGGGCAGGTTGTCGCCAGGATGGCGCAGGTTGTCGCCAGGATGGGGCAGGTTGTCGCCAGGATGGGGCAGGTTGTCGCCAGGTGACGTAGGTTGTCGCCGGTGTTGACTTCGGTGAATTTCATTGTCGTAACCGTCGGCAGTCACCTAAAAGATCGCCTAGGTGGGACAGGCCCATTAGCCCAGTCGCCAGGTTTTCTGTGACCTGCTACGACTATGACAGTCGCTGGCAGTTGCCTAAAAAAATCGCCTGGTGGGACAGGCCCTTAAGGCAGCAACTTTACTGCTGCGCCACTGTGCCACCCTTGCATCTAAACATCCTTGCCTGTGTAAGAGAGATATTTTCTCATGTTCCTTGTGATTTTTGTTTTGGGCAATTACCTTAAAGTCCATAGTTGAATCTTTGGCTGTTGGCAATAACCCTTCTTTAAATTCTTCAGGATTTGGAACAACAGAGCATAATAAAACAAAATATGAGCAGGAATAAGCCAGATGGTCCCTCGAATCTGCTCTGCCATTCAGTAAAATCAAGGCTGATCTTGGCCCCAGTTCCAGTTTCATGCCCCATAACCCATGACTCCACTATAGAACTAAATTCTACCTCAGTGTTAAATGTACTCGGTGAGTCAGCCTCCACAAGTTTCTGTGGTGGAGTACTCCAACGATTCATGTCCTCCTCACTCCTGCCTCAAATGGAGGACCTGATATGGAAACTAGGCCTCTCAATACTAGAGCTGACCACAAGAGGAAGTATCATCTCGGTCCCTATCCTCTAAGTTGTGTTAGTAAAGAGCTATAGTGTCAAACAGCATGGAAACAGTCCTTTGGCCCATTGTGACCATGCCGGCTATAAAGTATAAAGTCAGTTTTAAACTAGTTGGCGAGAAGCCTTCAACACTATCACATTTGTAATAATCTAAATACTTTTTGAATATTGTGAAATATCCGCGTCTACCATCCCTTAGGCAGCGCAGTTCACATTTCAACCTCTGGATGGAAAAGTTCTTCCTCCAAATCCTTTACCTTTACCCCATAGCTTGAAGCTATGCCATATTGTTTTAGATCTGCCATATCAATGCCCCACATAACAATGGTAGACAAAATGGCTGGAGAAACTCAGCGGGTGCGGCAGCATCTATGGAGCGAAGGTAGATGCTTCACTCCATAGATGCTGCCGCATCCGTTGAGTTTCTCCAGTAATCTTGTCTTCCTTCGATTCTCCAGCATCTGCAGTTCCTTCTTGAACACCCCACATAACAATGATGAACCTCCCCCACCCATCCCAACCTTCTCTGCTTCAAGGAAAAGACACCCATTCAGTCTGGCCTCTCCCCGCATCTGAAACGCTCCAGCTCAGGCGACATCCTGGCAAATCTGTGTCCTTCCAGCGTAGTCACATCTTTTCTATTGTGTGCAGAACCATTCATAGAGGTAAACATAGAAAATAGGTGCAGGAAGAGGCCATTCGGCCCTTCGAGCCAGCACCGCCATTCATTGTGATCTTGGCTGGTAACAATTGTTATGGTGACAATTATATTTGTACCAGCTACTGTACCAAGTGTTTAGTTTAGTTTAGATACACAGTGCAGAAGTTTGATGAAGGCACTGTCTCTCTGGACCTGCAAGTGGAGGGTTAGCAGACACAGGTCATGGTGCATATCACATAATTTCGTTCAGACCGAAAGGTCTGAATGACAATAAAGGAATCTAATCTAATCTAATATTGGTACCAACAACATAAAGCAGATGAAGTCCTGTAAAAGGAATCTAGGGAGTTATGCCCCTGTCCCACTTAGGAAACCTGAACGGAAACCTCTGGAGACTTTGCACCCCACCCAAGGTTTCCGTGCAGTTCCCGGAGGTTGCAGGTGGTTGCCGGAGGTTGCAGGTAGTGGAAGCAGGTAGGGAGACTGACAAAAACCTCCTGGAACCGCACGGAAACCTTGGGTGGGGCGCAAAGTCTCCAGAGGTTTCCGTTCAGGTTTCCTAAGTGGGACAGGGGCATAAGATAGTAAGTTGAAAAGCAGGAACTCTGGAGTTGTAAGACAAGGAACAGGAAGATGGTATGATAAATGTGTGACTGTGGAGCTGGCGTTGGGGGTAGGTACATGGATTATTGGACTCCCTTCCAGGACAGGTGGGACCTGTACATGAGGGACTGGTTGCACCTGAACTAGAAGGGTACCTGGCAGGGTAATTTGCTTGTGCTAATCAATAGAATTTAAACGTGTCTGGCAGAGAGTTCTGACCCCAAAGCAACTGTATATCAGATGGGAAAAATACCCTGATGACACAGGTAAAGCTGATAGAATGTATTCTGTGCATCTACCCGATTTATACTCTGCGAAGTATGACTCTCAAGCTCTGTGTATGGCTCCTTAACTATGTGAAGGGACATATTGTATAGTAAATATCTACAACTCTGTTGCCCTTATCCAAACTCATGCTTGTTGACATTGGTTACTTGTCTGTTTAGGCTTCAGTTTTTTAATTCTCATCATTGTTTTTCAAATCTCTCTTCCTGCCTCAGCCACCTCTGTGTTTATAACCTTTCCCCAGCCGTGAACCTCTGGCATAATCTGTTTCAGTCACCTCTCCTGGCTGTCTGTGGCTGTAGTTCCCAGTATCTTATTTACTGCAATTCCCACATTCCAAGGGTCTGCATCTTCTCCATTCTTAGTCCTTGTTTAAGATGATCTACAAAATTAACTTCTGTTTCAATCATCTCCAAATTTGATGTGCCATTTAAAAAATATATAATCTTGACATAGAAACATAGAAACATAGAAAATAGGTGCAGGAGTAGGCCATTCGGCCCTTCGAGCCTGCACCGCCATTCGATATGATCATGGCTGATCATCCAACTCCGTATCCCATCCCTGCCTTCTCTCCATACCCCCTGATCCCTTTAGCCACAAGGGCCACATCTAACTCCCTCTTAAATATAGCCAATGAATTGGCCACAACTACCTTCTGTGGCAGAGAATTCCACAGATTCACCACTCTCTGTGTAAAAAAAGATTTTCTTATCTCGGTCCTAAAAGACTTCCCTCTTATCCTTAAACTGTGACCCCTAGTTCTGGACTTCCCCAACATCGGGAATAATCTTCCTGCATCTAGCCTGTCCAACCCCATAAGAATTTTGTAAGTTTCTATAAAATCCCCCCTCAATCTTCAGGGCTCAATTGACAAGGGCTTTTGCCTGTTGGCTAATAAATAGGAAGGCACTACATGTAGAGCTATAGCCTTACAGCTCCAGTGACCATAATATGAACCATATTATTGGATCAAATCAGGGCTGAATGATGGATACAGTATGGTTACCATGAAGATGGAGGTGAGAAGATTTATCTTCAACATCTGAGTGGCAGCTTGTTAGAACAGATGTCCTTCCTCAGTGGTTCAATGGGGGAGAAAGATAAATTACAGGAAATTAAATACAAATAAATTTAAGGGGGGAACATTTGTCAGCTTCAAAGAAAACGAGAGCAATATGAGATAATCAAACTATTCAGCCTGTTCTTCGTGAAAATACGAGGTGCTGTTGCTCCAATTTGCGCTGAGCCTCACTCGGACAATGGAGGAGGCCCAGGACAGAAAGGTCAGTGTGGGAATAGCAGGGGGAGTTAAAGTGTTTAGCAACCGGGAGATCTGGTAGGTTGAGTGAAGGTGTTCAGCGAAACGATCGCCGAGCCTAATGATTGCTTGATGGTTAGTGCCAACTCAATGGCCCACATTACCAGCTTCCATACTGTATGATATTGTGATTCTAATGGGCCTGGCCAACTTAGGCGGTGTTTCAGGCGACTGCCGGCGACTGTCAAGTTGCCTGAAAAACCGGGAACTGGAACGGCGACTGTCAGAGTGGAACACACACACACAAACACATCGCAGGCGGGGGACAGGTGGAGCGCTGACTGAAATTCACACGGTGCACAGCCAAGGTGATACAGACACACACCGCGATGAACAGGAAGGTTGGCGCTGTAATTAAGATGGCTAAAAAGCACAGTGTACGGTAAGCCCTTTAGGAGGGGGGGGGAGAAGGAGGGAGAAGGGGGGGGTGGAGAAAATGGAGGAGGAAGAAAAGGGAGGGGGAAGAAGGGGGGGAGCAGGGGGGGAGAGCAAGGGGGGGGGAGAAGGAATGGGGTAGAGAAGGGGGTGAGAGAAGGGGGGGGGGGTGAATGGGGGGGAGACAACTTTTAAGAAGCCAGAGATACACGGCTGTTAACATTAACATTACCAATCCGTTATCCTTGGTTCTGAAAACTACTGCTTACGTTTTTTTTTCCCCAATGAGCCAATGAAATTCACCGGTCAGCACCGCCTACAACTTACAAGAACCTACGAGAACCTTCGAACTCCTAGCAACCCACTAGGACCACCTGGCGACCCACCTGCGGCACGGGAATTCTAGTCGCCGCTAATTTTTCAACATATTGAAAATTCGCGGCGACTAGTTCCCAGAATGCGGGAACTCCTCACGACCATGAAGGCGACTCCCCGCGAACATGTGGCAACCATGTGGCAACTGCATAGTCTCCTGCAGCCGCCTAAAAAGTCGCCTAAGTGGGACAGGCCCATTAAAACACTATCAATAGCAATTGTTGTTGAAATACACTCAATGTGCTGAATAATGTTAGAAGCATGGAAACGCTGCCATGTGGGAGGAAGGTCTAGGATATGTTGTAGCCTGCCCCAAGTAAGAGTCTGGAGTCTGGTTAGAGGCCAGCCATTTTAAGCTTGCAGGGCGGAAAAGTCAAATCATATGAAGGGTTCCTTCGCAATATTGTATATCTTTATTGTTATTTTCCTGAGTACTCACATACCCAGAGGAAACAAAAAAACGTTACTCAAACCAGTGTCCATTCAGTGTGCAGTAAAAAATAAATAGAAATAAAAATACATATATCATGAACAAGTTTAACACTACTCTCAACTAATCATCAACAGGCGTTCTGATCAGCAGCGGCACGACAGTGGCTCTGTCCAGGTTGGTGGTTGGTGTGCGATACTTTGGCAGGGGGCAAAGTCCGTTTAACAGTCTTATAGCCTGCGGGAAGAAGCTGAGGAGCATCCTGCTGGTTTAGGCACTTGACCTGTTGAAGGTTTCTTCCTTTCTGGTTGTGATGAAATTAAATGTATGTAAGAAGATTAATTAGCAGCCAGCATGGAGATAGTGAACACATTTTAATTATGATGGGGTTTTTTCTGGAATGCTGCCGGATTTTCATCCTTCAAATGTTTCTAATCATCGAAGTTCACAGTTTCTAATGAAATAAGAGAAAGAATGCTGTGTCGATGGTTAGTTGGAGAATTTCAGAACTTTAATCAAGGTTTGTTTTATCTTTTATTAGCGCCTGGCCTCTAAAATGGCAAGAAAATTAAGGCAGGGAGTCACGTTCAGGAATAAACTATTAGAATGGGTTTACATTTATTATCAGATCAAATCGGGGCTGAATGGTGGATACAGTATGGTTTCCGTGACGATGGAGATGAGAAGGTTTATCTTCAACACCTGAGTAGCAACTCGCTAGAACAGATTTTCTGCCTCAGTTGCTCAATGGAGGAGAATGATAAATGACAGGAAATTAAATAAAAATAGTTTTGAGGGAGGTACATTTGTCAGCCTCAAAGAAAACGAGGGCAATATGAGATAATCAAAACTATTCAGCCTGTTTTTCATGAGTTCTAAAGAGCTCTCTGTATTTAAATAGGAGCGGACATGTAAAATGACATGAGGGTTTTCTAAGGTTCATATTGATTACGGAATGGAAAAGTTTACTGTGTGGAGTTTTGGTAACTTCAAGATGTTATTTCAAATAGTATTACATCAGGTTGATTAACATTGACAGCTCTTTGAGTAGTGAAAATCCTATTTGTAATTCTAGTACTAATTCAAATGTTTATTTTCACATATCATTGATTCACTAATTTTTGATTATTGATCCACCTTTCAATTTAAGACTCTGCAGGATTCCTCTTAACACCCGTGAAACAAAAAGCAATCTATTAACACAGAGCATGTAAAGTAGTATCTTAAATATTACACAAATTGGAAAATACTCCATAATTTCTATTTCAATCCAGTATCAACCACATTTACTACTTTCTGGTGTTGTTATGATGAAGAGAAACATATATAAATGATCCTCCAACTCAAATTACTTAACCACCATCAATTTATTCTGAATTGAAGTCAGTTTTATATTATGGACCCGTACCATTTGGAACGATGTTAAGACCACCCACCTACACTTCACTTGCTGTGTAATGACAGGCCAAGGAAGTTTCTGTCACATATATTTGTACTGGATAGAACTCCTGCTCTTAACCTGTGTGGTGATGCACTGCGACACTCAGTTCCTTTTTGGATGAAGTCATGCAGATGAAATTGTGACTGCTTTTCTGGTTTAATATGTATGATCCTATTGCTCTGTGCCCTGAGGATATGTTGAGGTTGGTCAGAACCACACAAGTGCTTTTTTTTGGTTGAAGATAGGAAGTTAGAATGTAATGGGTTCCAGATTTATCTTATATTGGAACAGTGTGTGGGGATGAAAAAAAAGTTGATCCAATTATGTAACATTTTGCTTTGTTTATGGATCAATATGCAGAGAGGCATGGAATTTTACAGCATAGAAATTGGTTATTTGGTCGATTCCAATCTTTTGTCCTTCTGCTATTTGCCCACATTAGAACTGTGTCTTTTTAAGCCTATTCACATGAATGACCAAATGGCTTTTAATCACAGTGGTTATATCTGATTCCACATATATCTGACTCCTCAGTAACATGTTCCAGATATTAGCCACTCTCTGCATTTGGAGTTTGCTTGTAGGCATCCATTAGCACTGAAGTTATCACCTCATCTGCACCTCTAACAATCCTTACCACTTGGTACATGTAGCTCTGCCATTCCAATATCTTAGAGGTGGCACAGTACTGGAAGGCTGGTACAATGCCTCAGTAAATATTGCTTAATGGTCAAAAATAGTTACCTGGCATCCAACTTTTGAAAGCTGGAGGGTGTCTGGAAGACAAAATTGGAAAGGAGTATGAGGATAAATACAGAGGAGTGAGATGTTTCTGATATATTGCATTTAAGAAAAGACTACGTTGAAATTGTTTGGTGAATTTTGTGGAATATTACAAAATACTATTGCTTGGAATGTCATTGAGAATGGTCCTAACGGCATCTATCTTGTCCGATTTATGCATTTTTATTTGTTCATTCATGGAAGATTGATGCCACGATTTATGTTCCATCTCTCATGGCTCCTGAATTGAGGGGGCGAGTTAAGATTCAACCACCTTGGTTTACCTGACATGACATTCCTTCTTCCTTCTGTGGCATATGATGATGATGATGCACTACTGAGCCTTGTAAGGTTCCAGTAACTTACAAGAACATGGTATTGTTTTATTGTTGTCACGTGTGCTGAGATACAGTGAAAAGGTTTGTTTTGCAAGCCATCCAGAAAAATCAGTGCAAAAGATAAAGGAAGCAATAGTGCAGAACAGGGCCGGCCTTAGAAGGAACGTGGCCCAATTGGGAACAATTTTCATAGAAATATAAATAAATAATTATAAATGAGTCACGTGTCGTGAGTAATATGACAGTCAGTCGGCTATAAAAAATCTTAAACCGCGCATGCGCAGTTTAAGATTCCCTCCCCGGCCAATCCTCTCCCCAGAGCCCCTGCCCGTCCCGCTGAGCCACCACAGACAGGGAGTTGAAGGTAGGCACAGGAGGGGTCCACCTTCAACTTCAGAGTCAAACAAAGAACACAGAGTGCTGGAGGAACTCAGCGGGCAAGGCAGCACCCGCGGAGGGAACATATCACTTATCAGGAGCCGCCACGGGCCAGGACTCTTCCCCCCCCCCCCCAACAGAAAGGAACCGCAGATGCAGCCATCACCGCAAAACGTCTAAGACGGATCTGCAGATGCTGGAAAATCGAAGGTAGATAAAAATGCATCTATGGAGTGAAGGAAATAGCCAACATTTCGGGCTGGGTCTGAAGAAGGGTTTCGACCCGAAACGTTGCCTATTTCCTTCGCTCCATAGAGGCTGCCTCACCCGCCGAGTTTCTCCAGCCTTTTTGTCTACCGCCAAATGTCAATGGTTCCGGGAATGCCGAGAGAGCTAGAGAGAGACAAGATGGGGAGCGGGGGGGGGGGGGGGGGGGGGGGGGAGAGAGAGCGAAAGACAGAGAGACACAACGTTGGTCGGTAGGTAAATTGAATGACTAACCTGCTGCACACCAAGAAGCTCACCAAGAAGAAGCCCTCAATCATGATGGTGAGCTTTAAGAAATTCTCAATGTGTCATCAATGCATCGATCTACATTCCTCAGTAAATGTAATTGTGTTTTGAACAAGTATTAATGACGCCGCGTGAATTGTATTCAAAGGAACGCAGCGTCATTAATACTTGTTCAAAACACAATTACATTTACTGAGGAATGTGGATCGATGCATTGATGACACATTGTAAAACTACTTGTTAACTACTGGCTGTTAACAAGTGCTACAGTAGTAGTTAACAAATCGTTTGTGTCTGATGGCCATGCAGCGGTTGTTATCCATGTTCGTTTTGTAAAAAATCCGTATGGCGATTGTTTTTTAAAAATCTTTATTTAACAAAGCGAATTTGTATTTCCGTACGAAATACGGAAAATTAACGCGGGGCCCTCCTTAGGCGCGGGGCCCGATTGGGAGCAATCAGTCCAATCAGCTTAAGGCCGGCCCTGGTGCAGAACATAGTCTTATAGTTGCAGAGAAAGTGCAGTTAAAAAAAATGCAGGATATGCAATGCAATAGATTTGGGAGATCAGGAATACATCCTAAGCATAAGAGTGGTTCATTTAGGAATTCTATAAAAGTGGGGAAGAAGCTGTCTTTGACTCTGGTTTTTCAACTTTTTATGTCTTCTGCCTGACGTGACATTCAAACCAGATAAAGATCACAGATTTTCTTCCTCAAAAGAGGTTAGTGAATTCAACATTTTTGTTTACATCAGTTCAGTGGTAACAGTTCCTGTTACTGAGATTAATTATGCTTTATTTAAATTCTGGATTAATTTAATTATTGAATTTAAATTTCCTACTTACTAATGTGGGATTTATATGTGAGTCCCTAGATCAATAGACCAGAACTTTGGCGGCTAGTTTAATAATTGAACCATTATTCCAATTTCCCACCTATTTCATGCTCCACTTTTTGTTTTAATTCCACAATATGCCTGTGGCATTGCGAGAATTTCTTTTATCAGCAATCACATTTTTCTTTCATAAATGCATCACTAGTTTTTATTTGTGATGTATTAGTGAGCTTTGTGTAGGCATCACCAGTCATCTCTTTTCCAGATGTCTAATTGCTTTAATCTGGGAGGAAACTGGAAAAACAAAAGCTGCAGGCTCTCAAGCACGCTTCAATCTTTGCAAAAAAATGGAATTAGATTAAAATTTAGCATTGAGCAATAATTAGCATTGTAAAGCTGTCTCTGGCCTGCAGAGGCAATCAAAGTGAAGGCTTGGACTCAACACTTAGTAGTTTCTTTCTTTTTTATGAGGGGCGGTCAGGCATTTTGTTTTATATATCAACGATTTGTCAATGAAAAATGACAGCTTGTAAACACTATGGGGATTACTTGAGCACAAGTAGTGAGTGCTGGTTAACTTCAATGGAAGTGAAAGCATGGAGATGCGTGCAACTGGCAGCCAGTGTTCCTGTGTGTGTGTGCCTAGCCACGGAGAGAAGAGGCAAACTTCTCTCCCCATGGCCCCTGTGAGGTGGCCTTTAATTTTTATTTGCCCCCAGGTCAAAGTCAAAAGTCAAAGTCAATTTTATTCGTCACATGCACCCGAAGGTACAGGGAAATGATGGTCCATGGTGGAATGATCACACAAGCTAAATGGAAAGCAGGACATTTCATTGCTTCATTAATGTGTGGTTTGTAGGTTTATACAATAATGTGGCTTAGATCAAACCTCAGGCTAGTGTTCAAGAGTGCATGAGTACAGCTTTCTATTCACAACTGATTGGGTAGCAAAGAGCCTGTCGGACTGATGTAGTGCAAACCTTGCACAATTTTACTCTGCTCCCACCTAAACTTCAGAAGTGCCACTCTTTTTGTATATTAGTCAATTGGCAGTAAAGTTCCAGTTTACAAGTTTAATTGAGACACAAGGAACCACAGATGCTGGAATCATCTGGAATCATGCAATATACACAGTACTGGAGGACCTCAACACGTCAGGCAGCATCTGTGGAGGGAATGACCAGGTGATGTTTTGGGTTTGGACCTTCCTTTAGTTTCTCGCTTTAAACTTAGTCACACAGTTCCTTCTCTGAGTATTATGATACCACCTTTAAAATGGGAGATTCTTCTTCAGATTGAAGAAAGGTCCTGACCTGAAATGTTGCCTATCCATTCCCTCCACAGATGCTGCCTCACCTGACCAAAAACATTTTGTGTTTTGCAAGGATATTCCAGGTGTCAGATAGGCTCTTTGAAGAACTTGAGTTCTTGAGAATCACTGTAAATAACTAGCAATCTACTTTTTACATTCATGAACCATATTTACAAAATTGAATCCTTATTTACTTCTTGATGGTGATGAGATAGAATATTGGTCTCCTTACCATCTCAATGTAGAAGCACTAACGTCCTTCCTTAAATAAGGCATTCAGTCCTATATATGATACTATCTCTGTCTTCTCACCTGAAGCATAACTTCAGGTATGTTTATATTCCCTTGCCTTAATCACTGTACGTTTGTATTCAGTTGCCTTAGCAGTGAATAATAATATTCTAGGAAGGAACTGCAGATGCTGGTTTAAACCGATGATAGACACAAAATGCTGGAGTAACTCAGCGGGACAGGCAGCATCTCTGGATAGAAGGAATGGGTGATGTTTCGGGTCGGGAACCTTCTTCAGATATGTTAGTTTTCCTAATTACTTACTGTGTCGGCTTACCATTTATTTTTTATGAATCTTGAACTAGGACACCTAGATCCACCTGGGATTAGGCAGAGGATTGTTTGGCACAGAAATAAGCCCTTTGTTCTTTTACATCCATAACATCAAATGCCATCTCTACAAATACCAACATTTGGTCTCCAGCCTTCTATGCCATTGTGATTCAAGTGCTCAGTGAGGTTGTTTTTAAATGGCACAAAAATACCTGTCTCCACCATTTTCTCAGGCATTGTGTCGCAAATTAAAGGATCATCCCTGATGTAATGTTGTGGAATCCCAGATATTCGTGTCTCCATCATTAGGCCTCAAGCAGGGCTCTCGCTTAACTTTTTTTCCCTGTTGCCAGCCGGGCAACCTTGGCAGCTTTTTAGGTTGCCAAATGACATTTTAGGTGGTCATTTAAGATGGCTTGCATGACGCGTGCTCGGACGAAGTGCGCAGTTACCAGTCGGAATTATGCATTCACATATTATTTCTGCTTCAAATAAAGTCACAAACTAACATATTCACCAATCAAGACATGATATATACCACAATGACATGCAGCAAAATTATAATACGGTATCTCAACTCTTTTTACACATTGCAATTAATGCAAGTTTTATTATTTCTTTCCACTTCCAAACAAAAATGTGGTTGGATTATTCAGCGTATGATCAACCTGTGTCAATAAATCCTGGACCTTGGTAACATATATGCTTAACCATGCACACTACAAGCATGTTTTCTGTGAAGGACCGAACATTATCATGACATGGCCATAGCATGGGTCATTATTGCTATTGGTACAGAAACACTCTCGCTTCCCACATAATTTATCCACAACAAAATATACAGGTTGCAAGGAATTTTCTAAAGGCATTTTATGGTAATAGCTGACAAAACTGACTATACCCATCTGACATTACACTAACTAAAAAGAGATGGCCAAAGGACATAAATGCAGCAAATGTTTGGTAATATATTTAAAGGTGTCAAAACGCCACATTACCAGACATTCAGATTAGATGTATGTGGCAATGAAGATATCCAGTTTGTAAGCACCATTTAAAAAAAAAATTGTTGATAAACGCTTTTTCCATCAGCCCCACTTCACAATTAACGTTAAAATTTCAACTTAATTGGCACAATTGGCGGGGCGGGGTGCGGGAGGAGGAGATGGAGCTGTCGCCGCCGCCGCTGCTGCCCGTCTTTAGCTCCGACCCTCCGTCACGCCACACTTAGCATCTTTCCTACAACCGTCGCCGACACAAAACGTCACGTTCCTTTTCTCCAGAGATGCTGCCGGACCCGCGGAGTTACTCCAGTTTTTGTGTGTCTATCTTCGGTATAAACCAAGTTGCCAAGCCGGGCAAAATGACTCGCCGTTTAGGTTGCCCGGCGGCAGTTTGAGTGGTCATTGGCACCCGGGCAACCGTGAATTTCGAGCCCTGCCTCAAGTGGAGTCCAATGAGGGATCATGGAGATAGATACAGCGATAACTGTCACCCAGCAATGCTCAGAATTCTGCATTTGAGCGCACAGGTTAGGGGCTCCAGGACCTGTAGAGATTTAAATAGCTGCAAGTCACTGCTTCTGATCAGCAAGATTCACCACAGGGTCTATTTAAAACTGAGTTTCTCACTTTAATGTTAGCAGCACCCAGCTTCTTCCACAGGTGTTATGATACCACATTCAAATGAGACGTTTTATGAGGTACATGGATAGGAAAGGTTTAGCAGGATGTAACCCACACATGGGAAAATGGGACCAGCTTAAATGGACATCTTGGTCACCATGGACTTGTGGACTGGTTTTAATTAGCTCTGATAATAAAATATATGTAAAACTGTTCAAATGGATGTGAATTGTTTCAAAAAGTTTAATTTTTATTCACTTGAAAGAATCTCAAATGCGTAGAAATGACATAAAAGCATTAAGGTAAATAACTAAACCACTCATGTTTATGTTTCTACATGGGGTTGGTGACTCGAATCCTATGGCAATCATAGTTTGCATTAAGGAGAGCAGTTGCAAAGTATCTAACACCATGGACAAATTACAATTTTTACTGAAGCCAATTAACCTACAAACCTGTTCGTCTTTGGAGTGTGGAAGGAAACCGGAGCACCTGAAGAAAACCCATGCAGGTCACAGGGAGAACGTACAAACTCTGTACAGGCAGCACCCGTGGACAGGATCGAACCTGGGTTAAGGTAGCAACTCTACCACTGCGCCACCGTGCCACCCTTTCTGAAGTCAACGACCAGCTCATTCATTTTGCAGACATTGAGGGAGATGCTGTCTTTTTACCAGCCTGCAAGGCTCTTGACCTTAAATCACCCTAAAGAGTTCAACATCATCATTTGGTTTTCCAGCCAAGTATCATTTTATATTAATTGTGCAACCTGACATCTTTTTTGTCTACTAAAAGGCACTGCTGTCAATGGTGATAAGAGTTATAGCTGAGATATCTTTGTCACTGCTTTTGCCCACCTGCTTTGTTATTTAACGCTCTGTTCTTATTTTCTCATGTAAGATCTGAGCATATCAGTGATCTTGTGATTGCAAACATTGTAAATGTTTGCAGTTACATCCACGTGGATAATAAACATGGACATCAAGTAGCTGAGGTACATTTTCCCTTGAAAAATATGGGAAATATTGGAGCTCCAGCTACATATTGAATGGCTGCATTTTGGTAACACATGAGAGTCATAGAGTGATACAGCATGGAAACAGGCCCTACGGCCCAACCTGCCCACACCAGCCAACATGTTCCCGCTACACTAGTCCCACCTGCCTGCGTTTGGTCCATATCCCTCCAAACCTTTCCCATTCATGTACCTGTCTAGGTTGGTAAGCTGTCTAAGAAATTGGTGAGTGACAACAGATTGAAAGTGACATTATGTGAGTAGTTAAGATGGAAGAGTACAAACATATTAAAGCTCCCCATCCCTGTACCAGTACCCAATTTGGATCGACCTAGAAGCCAGCTTTTCACCTTTCAGGGGAATTGATCCCGCCGACCCAAGTAATTATAGAGGTGGCCATTAATGTGTAGGTTACTATAAAAATAGTAAAATAGAAAAATGGAAATGATTAAAACAGCGTGGGTCGTGAAATTGTGCCATGAAAATTCTGCCAATTCTCTGCACGTTTCATGCATTCATTTTAAAGAAATATCCTGAAATGATCCTTTAATCTTTATTTTCTTCATAAATTAAGACATAACTACCAATATTAATAGAGGAACCAGGACATAGCCAGGAAAATAGCCAAGGAGTATTTATTGCGTGCGGTTCTGGTTGCCCCATTACAGGAGGGGTATGGAGGCTTTGGTAAGGGTGCAGAAGAGGTTTACTAGAATGATACGTGGAATACGGGGTATTAGCTATAAGGTGAGGTTGGACAGACTTGGATTGTTTTCTCTGGAAGGCCAGAGGTTGTTGGGAGAACTGTAAAATTATAAGAGGCATGAATAGGGTAGACTACTATGTACTAACGTCAAGAAAATGTAAAAATGTTGTTAATTCTAAAGTTAACTAATGACTTTGTTGGGACTGCTTTTGTGGGAAAGCATTTGAATATTTGGTTGCAACATGGAGGTACGCAGTTTCAGTTGATCTTCTAGATGGGTATCCGTCATTTGTGACCTTAAGGGCGTCTTGATTTGGGTTAGGTAGGAGAACGTAGATTTGCAACAATAAGTGGTTGAAAAGCAAGAAAGCATTTTTCGTGCATGTTGCCGAAGACGTGGGTATTCCATTGTATTTTTCCATATTTCAATCGGATCTTTCTTAGCGTCAAATAAGGACTTTAAAATGTCCTCTTCTGAGAGCTCAATCAATTCCATCTGTAGTTCTTTAGGAGCCTTGGAGACATCAACTAGGTGAGGTTGAAATACTAATTTGAATGCTAAAAAATGCTAATTTCGTTGAATCTTCTTTTACTCTTTGGTATTTTAAATACGTTCATTTTAAGATTAAAATACAAATAATAAAAGACGAACAAAAACATGTTAATAAAAATAAAAGGATTTGTTCTACAAAATTTAGATTCATTCAAAAAGCCGCACTTAATGGCCCAGAAGGCCGCAGGTTCCCCATCCCTGGGGTAGACAGTCTGAATCTATTTCCCAGGATGGAAACAAATAAATACCAGAGGGCATAGCTATAAGATGAGAGGGGGGAAGTTTAATGAAGATGTGTAGTGCAAGTTTTTTCCACAGAGGATGGTGAATACCTGGAACGTGCTGCCGGGGGTGGTGGTTCAGACAGATACGACAGTGGGAATGAAGAGACTTTGAGATAGGCATATGGGAATGCAGGGAATGGAAGGATATGGGTTATGTGTAGGTGGATGAAAGTTGGATCTGGCTTCCTGTTCAGCACAGACATTATGGGCCGAAGGGCCTGTTCTTGTGCTGTACTGTTCTAACTTCTATGTTGTTCTAAACTGCTGTTGTTTGTGGAGAATTGCCAAAGAATCCCTTCTGTCTTTTCTCTTTCCCTTTACTCTCATGGGCTCTTCCTATCCCCTTGCATTTCTTCTACATACAGAGTTGTACAGCATGGAAACAAGCCCTTCAGCCCAACTTGCCCATATTGATCAATGTGCCCCATCGACACTAGTCCCACCTACTCACCTTTGGCCCATATCTCAATGCCAAAGGTGGGCATTGGGATGCCAAACCTGTCCATTAACCTGCCCAAATGTCTTTTAAGCTTTTGTAACAACCTCCTCTGGCAGCTCGTTCCTTATACCCACCATCCTCTGTGTGGAAAATGTTGCCTCTCATGTTCCTATTAAATCTTTCCCCTCTCACGTAAACCTCCGTTCTCCGGTTCTTGATTCTGCGAGTACTGAACATAAGATCAACAGATGTCTGGGATGAGTAATGTAATGTGTCCTTGCAAGAATTATGTGGATAATAACTTTTCCACTGGATAGTCCTCCTTGCTGGTCACAATGGTCTATGGTCCTCAGCATCTTCATAAATTCATGTGATAGAAGTAGAATTAGGACATTCGGCCCATCTAGTCTATGCCATTCAATCATGGCTGCTCTATCTCTCCCTCCTAGCCCCATTCTCCTGCCTTCTCCCCATAACCCTTGGCACCCGTAATAATCTTGTCTGAAATATTTCTTCAGCACAGCAGCCTCCTCATCTTTCAGATGGTTTGTGTGGGAGTTCATATTGCAGGACGTAAATAAGGTGTGGTGAGGATGGTCTCTCTGCCATTAATCCCCTCAGCTCAGCAGCTGGTCATCTTGTACGTCTGTTCTAATGTGAACTGTTGCTCTGGACAATATCATCAGTTGACTTTTGCATTAACATTGAATGTTTTATGCCAAGCAATTTGAAGTGTTTGAATTTTTTAAGTGAGAATTGACTAGTCGGAATTGGAAACTTCTGTTGTTAAGTCTTTGCATGCAAAGATCTGCTTTAATGTGGCGTTGAAATTACTTTAATTACGCACCATTAACTGGTGCTGTGTTTGCAGGGTAAGGAGAAAAATGCTTTGGTGATATGTTTTTTTCTAGTGGTTTGATTTTCTCTTCCAGATCAGCAGTGTGGGGAACTATACATGCTTTGCTCTGAGAAAAATGATCCTATATTTCCTGACTTGCCTCCCCTTCAGTGAGCAAGGTTTGGTAATAGCTCCATGTTTCTTTGTGAATTGAAGTGAACCCTGAAGTAATGTTGTACAGAAAAGCGTAACAGTGGGACTTGTGATTAACTTTGCTTATTGAATCATCATGGCATTCAAAGTTGAGCACATCTGAAAGCCATTTCTGCAGCCAGCACGCTATCTAGTGGAGACGTTAGTCTGTGGTCAGCAGCTCACATTGACCTTTCTGTTAGGCTTCACTGCCTGTGCTCTTTAATGCTGATCCAAGACAGGATCTGATGTGGGCCAGTGCTGAACACTCATTTTTGTGGTGCTAATTTTGTCGATGCCCACTGTACCAAAGATTGGAGACTACATGCTCAAGCGTGCAATTTTCCACATGGAAAGTTCACAATCTTACTGGCAGGCAGAAAAATAGGGGCCAGGTGCTTTACCATGGGGAACCAAAGGAATCGGATCATGGCTCATTCCTGCAGCTGTTTTCTTTAACAGTGTAGGTCTTTCATCTGCAAATGGAGGCTCATACATCACACATGATCTGCTTATTTTCCCCATGACTAAATGTAAACAGTTTACCTGTCCGAGGCATGTTGCTTTCAAAGCAATTTGTCCTGAATTTAACTTCTGTTAACATCTCAGATGAGATTTGGCATTGGCCGTTCCCTGTGTAGAAACATTGTTTTTAATTCCAAGGCACAGCAAGTACTAATGGGACTAATCAATGGGTTGTCTGTTGTATAATGTTGGCAGGAACCCATATAAAATTATGGCAAAAAGTGGTGAGAAATATTTTCTATGGATAAAAGGTGATGTATTTATGCATTGTGGTAATATATGCATTCCTAACTCCACATTTGAAATTGGTTCTATTGTCTTAATACATTGCACATTTAGCACATACAGTAGGGGGTGCCTATCTAGTCCATTCTGAGTGTATATGAGGTACCTTAACCTGTTCGCAAGTGAACTGCTGATAAGTTACATATGCATCTGGAATAGATACAAATGCTCAAAATGAACTGGAATTAATATCTTCACATTGTTGGTCGTTAGTCGCTGTCTTTCTTTGCTTCTTTCAATGGCCAACTTTGTTCTCCTCCCTTGTCTTTTCCTATCACGACATTCAACCTAATTAGGACGGATCATGCTGGCTTTCCGCAGACCACAAACATTTTAAACCAAGATATTTTTATTCCCTCATGAATAATCCCTGTGCATGCAGCATTTACTGAGCATTTGATATTTTTATTTCGCAGGGAAAATAACCCACAAACAAATGCAATGGAATGTGGACCAATATAAATGTGGAGAGAGAAGCCTACTCTGGTGTTGCAGATTTTAGTTGATATGAAACTCTAACAGTGCAAGTAGGGATGATGCATCTATCATCAAATAAGCTATTTCAAAGTTACGTCTTTGAAAATATGCCGAATTGCACTCACGCAGTTAGTTTCATCTTTTGTGATCATACATTTTAGTGTTGATTATTGTAGCTAATGAGGTCCTCAAAGGTGGTCCTACAGCCTGTTAATTTTGAGCATTGGAGAGGAAGGGAAACAATCTGGAGGGCAATCAATCAATATTCACAATCTTGGCTCTTTTTTTAAAGGGCTACCTGTTATAATGAAACATTACTGATGAGCTCTCTTACAAGGTTCAATACATAGATTTATTGTTGACCATTGAAACAACAAGGTTTTTTGCATTACTTTTAATACTGACTCCCTTGATATGTAAGAGCAAAGAATGCAGGACATTTCTCACAATGGAAGTGCAAGATCTGCAATGACTATCTGGGTTCCCAAACTCCAACAGATCCCAGCGTCAGCCCGATGGTGAACTCAGCTATTAGTCCCACCCATGCCAAGGTGCAATGCACAATGGCTAACTTCTGTGGGGTTCTGAATAGTACTGCTGTAAAGTGCCCTTTTTTAGTTTTCTATTTTTAGAGATATAGCACGGAATCAGGGCCTTGGGCCCACCATGTCCGCATCGACCAGCGATCCCCGCACATGAACACTTTACACATATACAAAGCCAATTAACCTACAAACCTGTACGCCTTTTGAGTGTGGGAGGAAACTGAAGATCTCGGAGAAAATCCACTCAGCCACGGGGTGAACGTACAAACTCCGTACAGACAGCACCCGTAGTCAGGGTTGAACTCAGGTCTCCGGTGCTGCAAGCACTGTAAGGCAGCAACTCTACCGCTGCGCCACCCTGACACCCAAACAGTACTAGTGTAAAGTGTCCTTTTAGGCAGTGGAGAATTTTGATGCTGATTTGTTTTAGTTATATCAAAATGCATTAAACTTCAGTAAACCAAACTATTTTTTGTCTCTTTCAGTCTAACTACAACATTTTCCATTCATGTTGATTCATTTAAAACCAGTACAGGCATTTGCCTCCAGTCAGATATCATAGTTGATAATTCGGCCTGGGACCAATAACTGGGCAAATGTGTGGGAAGGAACTCCATGTGGAAGAAGGGTATCGAACCAAAACGTCACCCATTCCAGTCTGTCCCGCTGCGTTATTCCAGCATTTTATGTCCATCTAAGAATTAAAGAAACAGCAGATGCTGGTTTAAACTGAAGATATACACAATAAGCTGGAGTAACTCAGCGGGTCAGGCAGCATCTCTGGCAGGGCCGGTGCTAGGAATTGCGGGGCCCAATTAGAAAACTGATGGCGGGGCCCCTACTCTAGAAAAGTAAAATTTTATGTATGTTTATATTTCGTGTAGTTTCGGGAATTTTAAGGCAAGTTGGTTGGTGATTGGATGCACCCCCCTTAGAGACAGCGTTTGATTGGCCGCCAAATAAATTTGTCAAATCTGTAACAAAAATCGCTGGTCGGTGCGAACTCAGTGGACTATCTGGTTGTATCTCCAAACTAATCTGGTTGTATCTCCAAACTAATCTGGTTGTATCAACCAGACTATCTGGTGGTATCTCCAAACTAAACAGTATAACATGCAGGTACATTCATTTAAAATTAAATTCAGTGATTATTTCACATGATTTCTCACTGTGTAAAGCTCAATATCTGACCAATTTCTGTTTAACACGTTTGGTCTGCCGTGAGCATTTTTCGTTGCATCTCGTTGCATCTCCCCTTTTCCTAATCGGCCACAATTCAGATAATAGTCTACTTTCCTGTTTTTGCCACCAAAGTGGATAACCTCACATTTATCCACTTTATACTGCATCTCCCATGCATTTGCCCACTCACCCAGCCTATCCAAGTCACCTTGCAGCCTCCTAGTTTAGAGGGGTTTAAACGGTTTAGAGATGTTTAGAGGGCTTCAGATGGGTTCAGGTGTGTTTACAATTGTTTAGAGGGGAATAGAGGGAAATAGGGGGGCTAGAGGGGGTTTAGAGGTGTTCAGAGGGTCCCAGAGGGGTTTAGAGACGTTATAAGCCCCCCGTGAGAAATTGTAATTCTCTGAAATTGAAGATAGACATAAAGCTGGAGTAACTCCGCAGGACAGGCAGCACAGCGACTCTGGAGAGAAGACCCTTCTTCAGACCGAACTGAACTCGCGTCGATGACAGTACTTGTGATTGTCTGAAGAAGGGTCTCGACCAGAAACACAACCCTCTCCCCAGAGCCGCTGCCCGTCCCGCTGAGCCACCTTCAATTTCAGAGCCAAACAAAAAACACAGAGTGCTGGAGGAACTCAGCGGGCCAGGCGGCTGCCTCACCCGCAGGGTTTCTCCAGCATTTTTGTCTACTGCAAAACGTCAATGATTCCGGGAATGCTGAGGGGACAGGGTGATAGAGAGGGAGTGGGAGAGCTAGAGAGAGACAATATGGGGAGCGGGAGAGAGAGCGCGAGAGAAAGAGGGAGGGAGGGAGGGAGTGAGCAAAAGACAGAGAGACACAACCAAAGATCCGCTATAAGATCTTTGGACACAACGTGGGTCGGCAGGTGAATGACTAACCTGCACACCAGGAAGAAGCCCCTTCTCGCGGTCCGGGGTCCTCACTCATGATGGTGAGTTAAATGAAATTCTCAACGTGTCATCGATCTACATTCCTCAGTAAATGTAATTGTGTTTTAAACAAGTATTAATGACGCCGCGTGAATTTTATTCAAAGGAACACGGCGTCATTAATACTTGTTCAAAACACTATAACATTTACTGAGGAATGCGGATAGATGCAGATTCATGACCTTGCATAACAAGGTGTTAAGTACTTACCGTTAAGAAGTGCTAACAGCACTAGTTAACAAATCGTTTGTGTATGATGACCGTGTAGCGGTTGTTATACATGTTCGTTTAAAAAAATCCGGATGGCGAATTTAAAAAAAATCTTTATTTAACAAAGAGAATTCGTATTTCCGTACGAAATACTGAACATTAGTGCGGGGCCCCGCTTAGGCGCGGGGCCCAATTGGGAGCAATCGGTCAAATCGGCTTAACGCCGGCCCTGATCTCTGGACAAAAGGAATAGGTGACGTTCGGGTCGAGACCTAAAGAAGGGTCTCTACTCGGCCGAGACGTCACCTATTCCTTTTCTCAAGAGATGCTGTCTGACCCGCTGAGTTACTCCAGCCTTTTGTGTCTAACTGGGCAAAAGTGTTCAGCCAATGCCAATGGTATAGCTTTCCATCAAGCTTATAGTGTAGTAGCTTCAGGACAATTAGTCTTTAATTGGTGTAAGTCCCCAAGGTAAAGCCTTTCTTTAGATATTTAATTATTTTCCTGTCACTTTCATTGTTTCCAACCATCCATTTATTCATTGATAAATGAAAATTGAAATTAGTTGACAAATTACTTAATGGAGATACCATTATCTGGTTAACACCTTGTAAAAACTCATGACCAATAAGCAATAAATACTGGTACTCCTGAAGTCTTGCTTAAGTAGCCTGGTATTTAACTCAATTCATTTGTTTTTTTCAAGGCTAGAAAACATCTTCTGTCTTTGAAAAAAGCTACCCCTGTTTTCTTGTTTCATTTCCCAGCTATGCAAACACTGCAGGAACTTCAGTGGGAAAGAGTTCACCCACAGACTCCAGCTGTTTACTAAACCTAAGAGGAATAATGATATGTGTATACGGTTGAGTTTTGCTGTGATCAGTTAGTAACAGTAATCTTAAAGGCCTGTTATTTTTACTGAGGGCAGAAAAAAACACTTGAAACAGCATGTTGTACAACCTGACTCACACCTGTTAACAAGATCCCCGCATTTTTCTTTATTTTATTTGTTTTAGAGATACAGAGCGTAAACAGGCCCTTCAGCCCACCGAGTCCACGCCGACCAGCAATCCCCGCACACTAACACTTTCCTGTACATGCTAGGGACAATTTACAGTTTTACCAAGCTAATTAACCTACAAAATCTGTACGTCTTTGGAATGTGGAAGTAAACCGTAGCACCCGGTGAAAACCCACGCAGGTCACGGGGAGAATATACAAACTCCATACAGGCAGCACCTGTAGTCGGGATCAAACCCGGGTCTATGGCGCTGTAAGGCAGCAACTCTACCGCTGCACCACCCTGCCACCCATTTGTCAAAGTACAACTGAGGGGAGATGCCACATTTTCCCTTCAAACTCAAATGCAAATATCCAACTCAGCTTGTCCCAATAGTGCTAATCATCAATAGGCTTCAGGATTTGGTGTAATGTGAACTCTGCTGAAATTAGAATTCATCACAGGGTGTAGCAAGTCCAGCATGCAAATTAGCAGCCCAGATCATCGTGCAAACTGACCTCCCTTCCAGGCACGGAAATCGCTATCAAAACATGGGGGGGGGGGGGGAAGACACAATTTCTTAGCGGCCGCGCGCACGCATGCGCGCACACACATGCACGTGAGGCTTCGGCCATGGGTCCTGTGGACAGTAACATCGGGAGCTGACCTGGTTGGTGACCGACTCCAAACTCCAGCAACAGCAGCTTCGTCCGGCCCAAATCGTGGGGCTTCAATCGGCCCGTTCGCAGGGCCTTTTCATAGGCCGGCAGGGGCTTCAACATCGGGAGTCTCGATCGCCTTGATGCAGCAGTTTGATTTTAAGCCGCGCCGGGCGCTCAAAGGCCCCGCGAATGGGCCGATTCAGCCCTTAGAAAGCGGCTGATAAAGTCCGGATTACAAAACATGGGGGGGGGGGGGGTTGTCCCCTACCTCTCAAAGCATGGAGGAGACGGGGCCCCCCTGTCCCCCCCAGGATTTCCGCCCATGCTCCCTTCTATACTTCACGCTGCCTCGGCAAGGCCAGCAGCGTGATCAAGGATGAGTCTCGCCCTGGCCACACACCCTTCTCCCTTCTCCTCCCCTCTCCCATCAGGCAAGAGGTACAGAAAGGTGAAAACACCAGTTTCAAGGACAGTTTCTTCCCCACTGTTATTAGGCAACTGAACCAACCTATCCCCAACCAGAGAGCAGTCCTGAGCTACCACCTACCTCTCTGTAGCCCCTCAGACTATCATTAATCGGACTTTACTGGACTTTATCTTGCACTAAACGTTATTCCTTCTCTCCTGTATCTGTAGACTGTGGATGGCGATTGTAATCATGTATAGTCTTTCCGCTAACTGGATAGCATGCATCAAAAAGCTTTTAATTATACGTCGGTACATGTGACAATAAACTAAACCCCCAAATGGCCTAGTTCATGTTTGAAAGAATTAGAAAGATTGTGGGCAGAATATAAAGAGTAGGACACTAACTTCCATGGATGGCAAGAACACTAAGAATGTGTATAGCAGCAAATTGGTGAAGGAGTGAAAGTTCACTTTCTTAGCATGTAATGGATATTCTGGAAAGTGTAGAGTGTTCCAGCCTTCACGTGAACTGCAATGTAGAGATTAAATGCAGCAAAGAGGGGAGGGTTTGTGTCAGGGGTCCGTGGAGTCTAAGTTTGAAACAATGGTATTGTCAGTGACTAAGTTGTAAATAGTACGATTGGCAGAGTCTCAATATGAAACTATAGTGTGGAGAATGTGTTTGGTCGGTCATTGGGATTGAAGCAGATAGTGGTCAAATAACTGCTGTAAAGGAGAAAGGAAATGTAATCATTTACGAAACAAAAAACATAATTGCCAAAGGAGAATGGAGTGATTAGAACAAATGAGAACTCTTTTCCGTAAAATAAATCAGCGGTTCAACCAAAATTTAATAGAATTAATTGATATTTAACCTAGGACAAAAAGGACAAAGGACATTTATTGTCACGTACACCAATTGGTGTAGTGAAATTTGAGTTGACATTTGCAGCACACCAATAAAAATAAAACACAGCATTAAAGAATTTAACAATTAAACATAAAACACATCCCCCCACAATGGTTCCCACTGTGGCGGAAGTCAACAAAGTCCAGTGCTCTTCCTCTTGTTCACCCATGGTCGGGCCTATTGAGACCTCCGCAATCGCCGCGACAGCGGCCCGATGTTACAGGTCCTCTCGCCGGATGATGGAGCTCCGGCGTCGGGAGAACACTCTCAGCGACTTAGAGTGTCTGGAACGGCCGCTTCCTCCCCGGAGACCGCGGCTCTCGAAGTCCACAGGCCGCGCTGGTCAGAGCTCCAACAGTGGCGATCTCAGTGAAAGATCCCATGCTCCACGGTGTTTAAACCCAGCGGCGCCCACAGCTGGACGCTCCGCGAACCACAGCTCCGCGATGTAGGAGTCGGCGGTCTCAGCACTCAGGAGCTTACCACACGGTGACCCGGGTAAGGCATCGCTCGCTCCGCGATGGTGCTTCAGCGCTGTGCCGCCACCAAAGCTGAGGTTCTGGCAGGTCCTGGCAGGAAACGCCGCTCCAGTCCCGTTGGTAGGCCGCGAGGAAGAAGCGAAGATGCGGCTCGGAGGAAAGCCGAATCTCCGACCAGGTAGAGACTGAGAAATACAGTTTCCCCCCACCCCAATCCCTCACATAAAAAGACTAGACCTCCAAAACAAAAACTTTTAACACACTAAAAATTTAAAAAAGGGTGAAAGGACAAGCAGCTGCAGGCAGGGCAGCCATACTCGACGGCACACTCCAACTCGCTGATGGACTAAATTGGGGGAAAAATGAGTGTGGGGGGGATAGTTGTTGGATTCAACAGACAGATATATATTAGTTATTAAATAAAGTTTGCATGACTTTTGTGGTACCAGCAATGAGGTCTGTAGAACAATGATGTACTGTGAAAATCGTGCAGGGGAAAGAATGACAGTGAAGGTTCCTACCACTCTACTAGGATTAAAGGGTGCCTTAGAGGGTTGTGTTAATGCATGATCCATGTGTGTAAAAAAAATAAGAGAATAAATTATAACGACTCTTCTTGCATTCCAGACCATCACATCAGGGATCATGATTTATAGATGTTTTGTAGAAAAATGTAAAACTAACAGGGCAAAATATTGGATTATAATTATTCCAAGATAGGCTGGAACAATGACAATTCCTACCTCGCTGGCGAAGTGGAGTTTATGTATTAGAATGTATTCACAACTGTTTAGTCAATCCATGTGTTTCTAGTCTGACTCAGAAAGATTGACTGGGTGATTGATTGCAAAGAAGTCAACAATTATTTGTTCTGTTTTTGCAAAACGGTTGGTTTCAGTACGGTTCAATGTTATAGAAACTTTTACTATGGTATAAACCGCTTATTCATGCTATTTCCTTGATCATGCATCTGTTCAGTGTGGATGGCATGAATGTAATCATGTATTGTCTTTCGCTGACTGGTCAACAGGCAACAAAAGATTTTCACTGTACCTCGGTACACGTGACCATAAATTAAACTAAACTAAACTATTTAGTGTGAAAATGCAATGTTCAGGCAGATAAAATGAGATCTGGCTCTAATTTAATTGGGCCATAACTTTGGAAAACAGGCTCCTAATCAAAATCAAGCTGAAAGCACAAAGTGCTGGAGAATCTCGTGGGTCAGGCAGCAGGAATGGATAATGAAGATTGGGACTTTTCTTCAGACTGATTGAAGTGTGGGTTGGGGGGGGGGAGAATGCTGGCATGGGATAGGTAGATACTTTTGAGAGGGATTTGATTTGCGCAATGGTGGCGCAATGGCATGGCAGTGGAGTTGCAGGAGAGTTATTTACTGTATAGTGACAGAAATCCAGGTTTGATCCTGACTACGTGCTGTCTGTAAGGATTTGTACGTTCTCCCTGTGACCAAGTGGGTTTTGACAGATGGTCCCGTTTCCTCCCACATTCCAAAACGTGCGGGTTTACAGGTTAATTGGCTTCTGTAAATTGTCCCTAGTGTGTAGGATAGAATTAGTGTATTGGTGATCACCGGTTGATGCAGGCTCAATGGGCCGAAGGGCCTCTTTCCACGCATTATCTCTAAACTAAACGAAATGGCTAGAGAAAGTGACATAAATTAGACAAAAGGATGTAAGATAAGGAGAGGTGGATCTCCTGACGTAGGTGCTGTCATAGGTTGTTGCCAGGTGAAGTAGGTTGTCACCAGTGCTGACTTCGGTGAATTCCATTGCCGACTACCTATGTCAACCTACGTCAACCTACGTCAACCGGCGACTGAATTATCTTCAGTTGTCGTCAGTTGTCACCCACCATGTCGTAGCTTGTCGCGGGTGAACGGAGGTTGACTTCTGTTGTCGTAGGTTGTCGCCTGTGGTGGTCATATATGTGGTCGTAGGTGGATGCCCTAATGGGTCGCCGGTTGTCGGTAGCTTGTCGTAGATTGTTGTAGCTTGTCGCAGACGTTGTCGTGAACATTGTCGTAGGGGGGTCCAGTCGCTGTTTTTTTGGCGACCTGCTACGACTATGACAGTTGCCGGCAATCGGCTAAAAAATCACCTAAGTTGGACAGGCCCTTAAGGACAGAAAGGTCAGTATTGGGGGAAGCAGTTAAAATGGCCAGCATTCAGGAGATCCAGCAGGTCTTGGTGGACAGGGTGCATGTGTTCGGCGAAATGGTTGTGTAATCAAAATACAGTGTTCACACAATCCATTGTAACAGTGTAGGAAAGAACTGCAGATGCTGGTTTAAATCGAAGGTTGACACAAAATGCTGGAGTAACTCAGCGAGACAGGCAGCATTCCTGTCTGTCCCGCTGAGTTACTCCAACATTTTATGTCTACCTTTTGTAAATGTGCCCAGGGATTAGAGTTGGAAACTGCTTTAGTGGATAATTAATTAATAACTAGACCTCATTTAAATGCCACCATGTTAAAGTGAATCAACCGTTAATCAGCTGCAACTACCATAACTTTCAGGTAAATGGCAGAGAGCAAATTGCTTGCGACCTTACAAGGAAATCTATTGACTTGAAATGAGGATCAACTGGGCTTATATTCACTGGAATTTAGATGGATGAGAGAATATCTCATAGAAACATTAAATTATTAAGGGATTAGGCAGACGTGATGCAGGAAAAATGTTCCCGATGTTGGGGGAGTTCAGAACCAGGGGTCACAGTTTAAGAATAACGGGTAGGCCATTTAGGACTGAGATGAGGAAAAACTTTTTCACCCAGAGAGTTGTGAATCTGTGGAATTCTCTGCCACAGAAGGCAGTGGAGGCCAATTTACTGGATGTATTTGAGATAGCTGGATATAGCACTTCGGGCTAACGGAATCAATGGATACGAGGAGAAAGCAAGAACGGGGTACTGATTCTGGATGATCAGCCATGATCATATTGAATCGTGGTGCTGGCTCGAAGGGCCGAATGGTCTACTCCTGCACCTATTTTTTGTATGTCTAAGAGGATACCTTTGACCTTCCCACCAGGTGCTGACATGTTTCAGCCTGGTATGTCATCTCTGGTGACTTCCCCAGTCAGACCCAGGGTAAAATGCTATCACTCTTTCTTTGCTCACTGAATCTTGCAGGCATCAGAAAAGTTTCTAGATTTGATGAAGTCAAAAAACTAGGATAGACACAAAATGCTGGAGTAACTCAGCGGGACAGGCAGCATCTCTGGAGAGAAGGAATAGGTGATATTTCGGGTCGAGAACCTGTTTGTTTTGGATTGGTTAGTGTCCGGAACCTGCCCAGGTGCTATTGTTAAAGCCACCCTCTCTTGCTCTGAGTCTTAGCAACAGATATTTTTGTGCTCTTCAACTTATTTCCATTCTACCAATTTTCCGAAGGGATAAGGAATAGGTGATGTTTCGGGTCAAGACCCTTCTTCAGACTGAAATCTAAACGAAACGGCGAAACGTCACCCATTCCTTCCCTCCAGAGATGATGCCTAATCCGCATTTTGTGTCTATCTTTGGTGTAAACCAGCATCTGCAATTCCTTACTTCTAACCTTTCATCTTTCCAGTTGGACCTTTTTTGACATCTCCTGGTTGGAAATGACCAATTGTGAAAATCTACTCGTAGAGACAAAAACCCTGGTGACATCTTTACTCCTTTGTTTTTTCTTATTGCTCCTGAGTCAACAATTGGGCGGACAGCACATCAATCCTTTTGACATCTCTCGCTAGATAAGTGGCCGTAGATCTTGTGGTTGCTTTCAACTTTAGAGTTTGAACAGATCTTTCTTAAGTGTTGTTGGGGCTTTGGTGTCTGATGACCTACAATGGGCTGTAACATGGCCTTTAACCTTCCAGGATCATATACCACCATTCACGCACCAATGTCTTTGTTGACTTTGTCTTGGTACTGACACTGCAGTGTGAGCCATCTTTGGCAGTGAGATTGAAGTGCGAATTCCTACCAATGTGCAAATTGCCTTTCTGGCAGGTTCAAGAAGGAGAGCTGCTGAACTGAAGTACAAGAGCGGCTCCTTGCTAATATTTGTGATGTTTTTGCTGTGGATTTCTGTTATTCTATAAATGTTTAGCACCGAGAGGCCAATAACCTGTGTGAAATATAAAGTTGGAACCTTTATTCAAAAAGTAGTTAATATTCTACTCTTCAAACAGAGGAGTTAATTGTATTAACATTTTATTGTAAGAATATCAATTAAAGGCACAGTGGCGCAGCGGTAGAGTTGCTGCCTTACAGTGCCAGACACCCGGGTTTGATCCTGACTACAGGTGCTGCTTGTATGCAGTTCGTACGTTCTCCCTGTGTCCGCGTGGGTTTTCTCCGGGTGCTCCGGTTTCCTCCCACGTTCCAAAGACTTACAGGTTTGTCGGTTAATTGTCTTCGGTAAGAATTGTAAATTGTCCCTAGTGTGTGCTAGTGAACGGGGGTCGCTGGTCGACATGAACCTGGTGGGTCGAAGGGCCTGTTTCCATGTTGTATCTTTCAACTAAACTAGAGTAAACTATATATTTGTATATAAGCTATATATTCATTTGAATATTGGTATGTAATCTATTTATTATAAAAATACTAATTAGCAGCAGCACCAGGATGTGGTTTCCAATGATTTACGTTCTTGCTAGTTTGATAGTGCTGGCTATTCCAAATAGATTCTCAACCATGTTATTCTGTTGGATTCATCATTCTAAGTTAAAAAAAAATAGTATCCATTGCAATGAAAATTTTTTGTGGCAAAACACCAAAGATGTCAAAGAAATGAGTTATGAGAGTCACATAAACTCCTATTTCATGTCATGGTTAAACAACAATCATCAGTCAATGCTGGTAGCTAATTGGAGGAGCTAATTAGGTAATCTGATCGCCCAGCTCAAGCTTCATAGAACTGGTCTTTGTTAATCACATTAAAGAATAATTGGGTCCAGAAAGGGTCATGTATTGATATTTCAAAAGCCAAAATCAAGAACAGGCCATTTGTTCAGACACTGTCTAAATCTGTACTCATGTGACCAAATTGTGAAGCTGCTGCTCCCTCTCCCTCTCCCTTTCTCCCTTTCTCCCTTTCTCTCTTTCTCTTTCTCTTTCTCTTTCTCTTTCTCTTTCTCTCTCTCTTTCTCTTTCTCTTTCTCTTTCTCTTTCTCTTTCTCTCTCTCTTTCTCTTTCTCTTTCTCTCTCTCTTTCTCTTTCTCTCTCTCTCTCTCTCTTTCTCTTTTTCTCTTTTTTCAAATTCAGTAAATTTTTGGGTGCCAGAAATGCTCTTTGCAGTCTGCAGACTAACTGATGCCATTGCATCCCTGTAGCCAATCCTAATATTGTTTGACCCAGCCCCTACTAAATCAGTGTCTCTTCTAGTTCCAGCATTGCCACCAATACTGTTACTTGTGGTAGGTTGAGGACATTGTATCCAGGAGCATTCATTGGAGAGTAGTTGATTGGTGTAAAGCAGTATTGGTTCAAGCCGTCTGACACTTACTGTGTTGATTTTTGTCATGGGTAACCCAAAGACTGGTGAAAATGAATGTATTTTTAATACTAAGCAAGTGAAAGAATGAAATAAAATGTAGGAGCAGTCCCCTTAAGAGTGTGTCATGTCAAGGCAGTAAACTGGTTTCAATTCAAAGATAGACACAAAGTGCTGGAGTAACTCAGCGGGTCAGGCAGCATTTCTGGTGAAAAAGGATTGGTGACGTTTTAAGTCGGGACCCTTCTTCAAACCTGTCTACAGACCTGTCCGAATAAGGTGTCCTGACCCGAAACATCACCCATCCTTTGTCTCCAGAGATGCTTCCAGATCCGCTGAGTGACTCCAGCACTTTGTGTCTCTCTTTGGCATAAACCAGCATCTGCAGTTCTTTGTTACTACATCTAGGTTGAAATTCAAGTTTAAAACATTACCATTAATGAATAGTCTGTGAATTATGACAGGAGTGTAGAATTGGTTTCAATTTCTTATCAATTTTAATTAATTCTTTGATGAATCATTTGTTTTTAAAATTACAGCTTAGTTATTTTAATATGGCAATATATTGGTTCCATAGCCTGTGCTGAAGGCCTTTGGTAACAGTGATGGTGTCTTGTGAGTGACTTGCTTCCATCTCTGGTTGTGCGGGTTCTCGAGTGATGAGTGAGGCCTATGAAGATATTTGCAGACTTTGCCATGGATGGGGCTGGAGGGGTCTATTGGGAGGAGTTGATGAAGTACTGTGAGGCACTGCATCCCCCCCCTACAGTTTAAACAGGGTTTCTGTGAGATTAGACTCAAGGTTATCAGTCACATTGATAGCCCCCTCTTCAATTTTAATGGCCATGGGTCCTGGAAGTGCAGGACTTCAATGGATATTTTTTTAGGTAGAGATGGATAGATTCTTGATTAGTACAGGTGTCAAGGGTTATGGGGAGAAGGCAGAAGAATGGGGTTAGTAGGGAGAGATAGATCAGCATGATTGAATGGCGGAGTATACTTGGGCCGAATGGCCTAATTCTACTCTTATTACTTGTGACCTTATGACTCCGTGGCAGCGTTTCATTATTTCAACAGAATGTTTTGAGCATATCCTGAATCTTTCCCAATTTATGTCTGGTATTGTCCTTGGTGACAGAGCTTGGAATGCAGCGTTTGTTTTGCACATTTGCCTAAATGTTAAGTCCTGCTTGAGCAAAACACTAGGTGTTGGGAACAACTCAGCGGGCCAGGGGGCATCAATGGAACTAGTGGAGCGAGGACATTTTGTGTCGGGATCTTCAGAATGATTAGAATACAATAAAATACCCTGGTAAAATGAGGTGGGGGTGGACAAAGCCTGACAAGCAGGTGAGGGGGATTTGATTGGTTGATGGGTGGACAAAGTGACAAAGGTTTGAGGTGAAAAGGAGCCAAAAGAAGAGGAGTAAAATGTGAAGCTACAGGGAGGGAGATAGACAATAGGTGCAGGAGTAGGCCATTCGGCCCTTCGAGCCAGCACCGCCGATCAATGTGATCATGGCTGATCATCCCCAATCAGTACCCCGCTCCTGCCTTCTCCCCATATCCCCTGACTCATTATATTTAAGAGCCCTATCTCGCTCTCTCTTAAAAGTATCCAGAGAACCTGCCTCCAGAGACCTCTCTGGCAGAGAATTGTACAGACTCACAACTCTCTGTGAGAAAAAGTGTTTTCTCATCTCTGTTCTAAATGGCTTACCCCTTATTCTTAAGGTGGATAGGTGGATGGGGAGGGGATAAAAGGGAAAATAAAGTCTTGATGAAGGGTGATTAGTGTACAAAGGTGGGGAAAGGAGCAGGGAGACTGGGGTGGGATAGTGGGAGAAATAAGTGTGAAACCGGAGTAGAGCTTGGGGAAATGTTACTTAAAACTGGAGATTTCAATGTTCATATTGTTGAGGTGTAATCTACCCGAGCGGATTAACACTCGTTCAGTCAACATTTGCCAACATTTGGACAGGTTTCGAGGGATATGGGCCAAACGCAGGGTGGTGGGACTAGTGTAGATGGGGCATGTTGGTCGGTGTGGGCAAGTTTGGCTGAAAGGCCTGTTTTCACACTTTGCCTCTAACCAGATGAAGATCAAACGTTTCGATGGTTTCAAAGGTCTTTTATTGTCACGTGTACCAATTAAGGTACAGTGATATTCGAATTACCGTACAGCCATACTAAAACAAGATAGAAGGCAGTATCAAAAATGACCAGTTCTTCAAATGAGAATTCAATGAAGTAGACAGGCTGTTTGGTGCTTATTCCCAGCGTTAATTGGGTGGGACTAAGAACACTTGCATTCTAATCTCTTAAGTAAAGTTTTAAAATATTTTGATAGGGCATGATTTAGAGATTTTTTTGTAATTTTATGATTTTAAACTAAGGGAATTGAATTTGAATTTCCTGCCTGAAAATGTCAAGTGGAGATGCTCCTTGTCAATGTCCAGTCCCACATCACATTTATAGTGAAAGAGCTTGTTAAATCCACTAATTTTCAACAAGCGCAACTTGCTGCTGTAAATTATTCATAAAAACATAGAAACATAGAAAATAGGTGCAGGAGGAGGCCATTCGGATCAGCCATTCATTGCGATCATGGCTGATTGTCCCCTATCAACAACCCGTGCCTGCCTTCTCCCCATGTCCCTTGACTCCACTAGCCCCTAGAGCTCTATCTACTCTCTCTTAAATCCATCCAGTGACTTGGCCTCCACTGCCCTCTGTGGCAGGGAATTCCATAAATTCACAACTCTCTGGGTGAAAAAGTTTTTTCTCACCTCAGTCTTAAATGACCTCCCCTTTATTCTAAGACTGTGGCCCCTGGTTCTGGACTCACCCAACATTGGGAACATTTTTCCTGCATCTAGCTTGTCCAGTCCTTTTATAATTATAGGTACACAAAATTGCTGGGGAAACTCAGCGGGTGCAGCAGCATCTATGGAGCGAAGGAAATAGGCGACGTTTCGGGCCGAAACCCTTTTATAATTATATATGTTTCTATAAGTTCCCCCCTCTTCCTTCTAAACTCCAGTGAATACAAGCCTAATCTTTTCAATCTTTCCTCATATGACAGTCCCGCCATCCTAGGGATCAGCTTATTTGTTTGCGATAGTCAGCTGAAGTTTAGGTGCGGGCCTCGATTGCTTGTGACAGACGGACGCATGCATTGATCAAACTGGCTGACCAATCTGATAATCAAGAATATTGCCGTTTCAAATAATTCCTGTCTCCTGTGTGTTTCACTGCTGACTTGCTCATTGCCTGTATACATCATGCTGTACGTGCCAAAGTTGGGTCAATGCTGTTGATTTCCTTAATACTTTCTCAACAAATAAACTCTTTGAGTGTATAGTAGTATTATAATGAATTTCTCTGGTATCCTGGGCCCTCAACTAGTGAGATGAAAATGAGGTTGAACCCCACTGTGTAATAAAAATTAACTGCAGATGCTGGTTTACACCAAAGATAGACACAAAATGCTGGAGTAACTAAAAAGACCTAGCTGAGGCCTCGAGTACGCGGAGACCACCCTCGAGCATGAAGGAGAATTACGAAGACCTCCTACGACCTTGTGTCGACCATGCTGTGAGTACGAGTCAAGGGCAAACTCGCCAGAACTCGCGGATTAGGTCGCCCAAGTGGGACAGGCCCTTTACAGCGTCAGACGGAGGTTCGATCCTGACTGAGGGTGCTGTCTGTCTGGAGTATTCTCCCGATAAGTGCGTGGGTTTTCTCCCACACTCCAAAGATGTACAAGTTTGTAGGTTAATTGCCTTTGGGAAAATTGTAAATTGTGTAAATCATGTTAGTGTGTGGGGTGATCGCTGCTCGGTGCGGACGCGGTGGGCAGCAGGGCCTGTTTCCGCACCATTACTCTGAAGTCTAAAGTCCCGTGATGTCACCTAATCCCTCTCACCTGACGCCCTCCTCTCACCTGACAACCTCCTCTCACCTGACCCCTCCTCTCACCTGCCCCCCCTCCCTCATCTGACCCCCCCTCCCTCCTGTGTGGTGGCAGGCGTATGCAGAGTAGCTGGAAGGTCTTCTACTTATCGAGTCCACGTACAAGATTAAAGTTCACTTCTCGGCATCTGCACAATGGTGTCTGTCTTGTGCTTCTTGTGCGTGGTGGTGGAAAGATTGGTGGAAACAGGGCCGCGACGTGAACGCCCTTTCCTTGACCCCAGCTGGATGGATGGTGAACTGCTATCCTGCTGTGGTCAATCACAGTCCAGTATAAGTTGCACCCGCGCGGCTGTGATACCCCAAAGCTGCAAAGTGTGGTCATCCATTGGCATCTCAAGGTTGAATAGGGAACATCAAAATAAACTCAAAACTTGCATCTTATTTTTCAAGCCAACTCTCAGTGCAGCCTGTATGAAGGGACCTTCGATAGTTATTTGAGAACATTGCTTCAAAGCTGCAGAATTTAACTGATTTTATTTTAGCTGTTCAGCCTGGGTCCATTGCTACTACACTTCTGCTTTGATTGTTCTGGTGACCATCAGGAAACCCTTATACCCAAAGGCCTCTTTTAGTTTAGAGGTACAGCATGGAAGCAGGCCCACCAAGCCCGCACCAACCAGCAGAACCCGCACATTAACACTATGCTACATACATTAGGGAAAATTTACAAAAGCCAATTAAGCTTCAAACTTGTATGTCTTTGGAGTGAGGGAGGAAACTGGAGCACCCGGAGGTGCTCCCACACAGGTCACGGAGAGAATGTACAAACTCCGTACAGACAACAGACGTAGTCGGGAATGAACCCGGGCCTAGGACACTGTCAAGCAGCAACTCTATTGCAGCTCCACTATGCCGCCCTCTTGCCAATGCTCTTGCTAAACGATGACCGTGCTGAAACTGCCAAGTGCCTTTCTCTCGGGTTATTTCTTTGACTTTTGGGTTAACGCTGAAGTCAGCAGGTTGGTATTGAGTTCTGAAACGTCATGGTATTTTAAAATATAACTTAACACCCTGCGAACTCTTAAACCCTTCAGTCACAGGAATTAAAACCTTCCCACCCACAATGAACAAAATTACAACAAAGATTCTTTTAACAGCGCAATGCAGCATTAACAATAGGTCAAACTCCACATGGCCCGCTTCTCCGATAGGAGATAAATGTTGGTGGCATCTGACCTCTAATCACACATGGTTCAGGAAACTTTCATACAACGAAGCAGCAGGGCAAATTTCTGTACCTTTAGAAAACTGTTTGATGTGTGCTTTGGGAATTTGGATGAAAATTTGCAAAATAGCATGGTCCTGACCTTAACTACCCCGGAGGTCTCTGGATCAACTCATTCGCTCTCTGCATGTTGAAGCATTGTTGCAGTTAATATCAGCTGCCTTTTAGACTTGATCACGAGAGGAGATGGCAAGCGCTTTCTACTCTTGACACCAGCCTGATTACAATGGGGCGTCTCACAAAAATAAGGAGTAATAAAAATTATGCAATTAAAGTAAATGAAGAAAAAATAAACAAAATAAGTTAATTTACAATTCAAAATAATCATCACAGGAAAGTTATCAGAAATTTATCACTTACCTTGTTGTCCACCCAATGAATTTAATTGGGAAGTTTTATTAGCTTTCATTTGCTTTCTGAGTGAACTGTCTTGTCTAATCAATGTAACTGCAGTCCTAGAGTTAGTACCAATTGTACAATGTTTGCCCAGTGTGGCTAGCTAGTTGTGAGTGAAAGATACAGCATGGAAACAGACAGGTCTTATGGCTCACCAAGTCTATGCTGATCATCGATCACCTGTTCACACTAGTTCCATGTTATCCCTCTTATCGCATCCACTCTCTACCCGATTTACAGTAACCAAGTCACCTACAAATCCGTGCGTATTTGGGATGTGGGAGGAGACTGGAGCAAGCAGAGAAAATCAAACATGGTCACATTGAGAATGTGCAAATTCCATACAGACAATACCCAAAGTCAGGTTCAAACTTAGGTCTCCAGTGCCATGAGGAAGTAACTATCAGTTGTACATATTCTGTCACATATTCTGTTGTGCTGCTGCAAGTAAGAATGTCATTATTCTATCTGGGACACATGATAATAACACACTCTTGACTCTCTCTCTTTCCACTGGTATTTTTACATTACTTGTCTACATGTGGCTCACCTCCTGTTCTTGTATGCCTTTCACTGTGCCTCTGCCACCGTGCATTGGTTGAGTAGATGATGATGAAAGAGATTTGTTCCCATTGATTACACTTCCAAACAGTTCACAGGCATTTAAGTGAATCTAGACAACCTTTGGCACCGGGACATGTGCAATTAATTGGCAATGGGGAGATTATCAATTCAGTTTTTCTGCCTCAAAATTCAAGTAGGCTCACGCAACTGATGTTGAGTGTATTTGGAGATGAAATTGGAATGGAGAGTGAGGGATGACTTTCCGATTAGCTTGCAGGGGATTTAGGAATATGACATGAATTGCCACTATCTATTCAGGGTAATCTACTTGATGTTGGTGCATCCTACTGGACTCCAATAAACTAACTTACAACAAAGCAAACCCCAGTATATTGTGAAGCATGCCTTTGTATGAGTGTCCCAAGCAACTATGGATGAAGATTATGCAAAATGTATGTCTGACTATCACTGTGTAATCTTGCCGAACAGACATAAGACTACAAGGAAAACTCTAGAATTTGTTAGGTTGTAGGAGCAGAATTAGGCCACTCGGCCCATCAAGTCTACTCTGCCATTCATTCATGGCTGATCTATCTTTCCCTCTCAACTCCATTCTCCTGCCTTCTCCCCATAACCTCTGACATCCATATTAATCAATAATCTACCAATCACTGCCTTCAAAATATTACTTGACTCGGCCTCCACAATCTTCTGTGGCAATGAATTGCACAAGTTCAGCACCCTCTGACTAATGGGCCTGTCCCAATGACGCGACTTTTTCGGCGACTGCCAGCACCCGTCATAGATCGTTGCAGTTCGCTGAAAATGTTCAACATGTTGAAAATCCAGCGGCTACCAGAACATGGTAGGATTCTTGGGGTGACAACTCACGACCATACAGGCTTCACCCCATGAGATGTCGCCAGGGTGTCGCCTGTATGGTCGTGAGTCTTCTCAGTCGCCCAAAGAGTCGTAGCGTCTTTCTGGTCGTCGCTGGATTTTCAACATTGTTGAAAAGTCGCGTAAGTGGGACAGGCTCATAATGAAACTCCTCCCCATCTCCATTCTAAAGATACGTCCTTTAATAGTTGAGGCCATGGCCTCTGTTCCTTGACTCTCCCACTAGTAGAAAAAGCCTCTCCACACTCAGTCTATCCAGGCCTTTCACTATTTGGTAAGTTTCGATGAGGCCCCTCCCAGCGAATACCGGCCCAGTGGCGTCAAACATTCTTCATATGTGAACTAAATCATTCCTGGGATCATTCTCGTAAACCTCCTCTGGACCCTTTCCAACACCAGCACATCCTTCCTCAGATATGGGGCCCAAAAGTGCTCACAATCCATATGTTAAGTCCACAGCCTCTTTAAGAGCAGTTTCTCACGGGGACTGTATCATGCAACGTGAGTGATCATTGCCATTCCCTGTAGGATTTGCAGACCATGGTTTCTGGAGATCGTTCCCACTCAGGTCCTCTCGATGGGGAATCTATGAGCAGGTCAAGCTACAGCAAGTTGCTCAATCAATGAGTGAACAATTTAATTTAGACAAACAGCATCTAACTCAGCAAAACATCAAGCAGGAAGCAGGAATTAGAACTGGTAAATTGAAAACTGATGTTCAGAAAGTGAAATCATAGAAGACAAATGGCTTTAAAAACGAGGATTTAGAAAGAGAGACTTTTTAATTACTTGTAGATCTCCAACAGAAATTAAATTCAACAGGAATAAAACTTCATTGTTATAATATTAATTTTTCAGCCAGTAAGTTTTCAGTCACTTTGTGTACTTAGCTTGTCACCAAGTGAAGAATTCACTTAAGGTACACAAAAATGCTGGAGAAACTCAGCGGGTGCAGCAGCATCTATGGAGCGAAGGAAATAGGCAACGTTTCGGCCTGAAACGTTGCCTATTTCCTTCGCTCCATAGATGCTGCTGCCCCCGCTGAGTTTCTCCAGCATTTTTGTGTACCTTCGATTTTCCAGCATCTGCAGTTCCTTCTTAAACAAGAATTCACTTAAACCTGAATATAAAAGTGCAACTTTTTCTAGTATATATATGAGATCTACAAGAATTTGACTCTTACACTAGTTTAATTGACAGAATTACCTGTATAATAGTCACAGCAGGGTACTTCAAACAGCGTCTTCAAGATTTCTATGTAGTCTGATTTATTACACATGACAGTAAATGCTATTAGTTTCTTTGCCTTAGATTCTACACTGGGAATAACAATTTCTTGCTCCGAAAGTCTTTGTTGAATTTAGGTTTACAAATGCAAGAAGTCATTTTCTGTCGTCCAAACTTAACTGTGACTGTACAATGAGCAGACAAATCTTGTGGCTATGCAGTGGAAAATTAAGGACAAGTTAACATAGTGATTTTGTCACTATTGGGTTATGAACAGTTTATAACCAGAAGATTGGATTCTGTAAAAGTGCAATGATCGGCATTTACTAAAGTACATCAATCTCCTTGAGGAAGGTGGTTCTGTGGAATGTTTTGAGGCTCTATTAGGTTTCAAGGTTTCAAGGTCAGTTTATTGTCACATGTACCAATTAAGATACAGTGAAATTCGAATTACCATACAATTTTAATCTACAAATTAGAGGGAGAAGGGAAAATCGGAAGTGTCAGTATTACAGTTAAGCAAAGCGGACTATGGAGCCATGAGGGAGCAGCTGGCCAAAGTTGACTGGAAAGAGACCCTAGCAGGGATGACAGTGGAAATTGTTGTTCCACAGTATTTCTGGGAATAATACAGATGGCGCAGGATCAGTTCATTTCAAAGAGGAAGAAAGATTCCAAGGGGAGTAAGGGGCGACCGTGGCTGACAAGGGAAGTCAAGGACAGTATAAAATAAAAAAGAAGTATAACATAGCAAAGATGAGCAGGAAGCTAGAGGATTGGGAAACTTTTAAAGAGCAACAGAAGATAACTAAAAAGGCAATACGGGGAGAAAAGATGAGGTATGAAGGTAAGCTGGCCAAGAACATAAAAGAGGATAGTAAAAGCTTCTTTAGGTATGTGAAGAGGAAAAAAATAGTTAAGACAAATAATGTGGGCCCCTTGAATACAGAAACAGGTGCATTTATTATGGGGAACAATGAAATGGCAGACGAGTTGAACAGGTACTGTGGATCTCTCTTCACTAAGGAAGACACAAACAATCACCCAGATGCACTAGTGGCCAGAGGACCTAGGGTGATGGAGGAACTGAAGGAAATTCACATTAGGCAGGAAATGGTGTTGGGTAAACGGATTGGACTGAAGGCTGATAAATCCCCAGGGCCTGACGGTCTGCATCCGAGGGTACTTAAGGAAGTGGCTCCAGAAATCATGAACGCATTGATGATCATTTTCCAATGTTCTATAAATTCAGAATCAGTTCCTGTGGATTGGAGGGTAGTCAATCTTATCCCACTTTTTAAGAAAAGAGGGAGTGGGAGAACAGGGAATTATAGACCAGTTAGCCTGACATCGGTGGTGGGGAAGTTGCGGGAGTCAATTATAAAAGGTGAAATAGCGGCACGTTTGGATAGCAGTAACAGGATCGGTCCAAGTCAGCATGGATTTACGAAGGGGAAATCATGCTTGACTAATCTTCTGGAATTTTTTGAGTATGTAACTAGGAAAATTGACAAGGGAGAGCCAGTGGATGTAGTGTACCTGGACTTTCAGTAAGTCTTTGATAAGGTCCCACATAGGAGATTAGTGGGCAAAATTAAAGCACATGGTATTGGGGGTAGGGTACTGACATGGATAGAAAATTGGTTGGCAGACGGGAAACAAAAAGTAGGGATTAACAAGTCCCTTTCAGAATGGCAGGCAGTGACTAGTGCGGTACCGCAAGGCTCGGTGCTGGGACAACAGCTATTTACAATATAAATGATTTAGATAAAGGGATTAAAAATAACATCAACAAATTTGCAGATGACACAAAGCTGGGTGGCAGTGTGAACTGTGAGGAGGATGCTATGAGAATGCAGGGTGACTTGGACAGGCTGGGTGAGTGGGCAGATGCATGGCAGATGCAGTTTAATGTGAATAAATGTGGGATTATTCACTTTGATGGCAAAAACAGAAAGGCAGATTATTATCCGAATTGTGTCAAGTTAGGAAAAACAGGAAGTACAACGAGATCTGGGTGTCCTTGTTCATCAGCCACTGAAAGTAAGCATGTTGGTACAGCAGATAGTGAAGAAAGTGAATGGCATGTTGGCCTTCATAAAAAGAGGAGTTGAGTATTGGAGCAAAGAGGTCCTTCTGCAGTTGTACAGAGCCCTAGTGAGATCACACCTGGAGTATTGTGTGCAGTTTTGGTCTCCAAATTTGAGGAAGGACATTCTTGCTACAGAGGGAATGCAGCGTAGGTTCACGAGGTTAATTCCCGGGATAGCCGTACAGTCATATGTTGATAGAATGAAGCGGCTGGGCTTGTATACTTTAGAATTTAGAAGGATGAGAGGGATCTTATTGAAACATATAAGATTATTAAGGGATTGAGCACGATAGAGGCAGGAAACATGTTCCCGATGTTGGGGGAGTCCAGAACCAGAGGTCACAGTTTAAGAATAAGGGGCAGGCCATTTAGAATGGATATGAGGAAAAACATTTTCACCCAGAGACTTGTGAATCTGTGGAATTTTCTGCCTCAGATGGCAGTGGAGGCCAATTCTCTGGATGTTTTCAAGAGAGAGTTAGATACAGCTCTTAAAGATAGCGGAGTTAAGGGATATGGAAAGAAGGCAGGAATGGGGTACTGGTTGTGGATGATCAGCCATGATCCCATTGAATGGCGATGCTGGCTCAAAGGGTCGAATGGCCTACTCCTGCACCTATTGTCTATTGTCCATTGTCATACAGCCATACTAAAAATAATTCTAAGGATAATTTATCATGGTTAACTGGTAATATTTTCAGAGATCAAGGGGTCCAGTTAACTGCTGAGATTCTTTTGAGCATATTATTAAGAAATAGCGCAAGGGGGAAAGATTTGATAGGAATCTGAGGGATAACTTTTTTACACAAAGGGTGGTGGGTGTATGGAACGAGCTGCCGGAGGAGATGGTTGAGGCAGGTATTGTTATAACGTTTAAGAAACGTTTAGACAGGTACATGGATAGGATAGGTTTAGAGGATAGGAGCCAGACACAGGCAGGTGGGACTAGTGTAGATAGGACATATTGGTCACTGTGGGCAAGTTGGGCCGTTGGGCCTGTTTCCATGCTGTACGACTCCGTGACTATCCCATTTTATTTTGTATGATGAAGGTAAAATTCTCAAAGCATCGAGGACTGCAGAAGAATATTGTAACCTCTATGAAGGAATACTTTGTTTTCACACTTTAACTATTGCAGAAAAATGAATTGAAGGCAGTCCATACCAATATAAAGCATCATACATTTTAATTATTCAATGTTATTAAGTTAAAGAAACCTCTAGGGTAATACAATCTGAGTCATGTATACTTTGACACCATGATAGATGCCTCCTGGTATTCCATAACGATCTGTGACATATAATGTAATTGAAGAAATTAATGCTTCACGTTCTACCTATACAAACATTAGTCATACTGAACAATGGGGGTGTTATTCCATGTAAAATGTCACTGGGCTTATGATTTACGGTGAACAAATATAAGGTATGACCCCCCTCACCCCACCCCTTTATCTCCCCCTTCTGGTTATTTGTGAATTGTGTTCTGTGCCTCTATTTATGGTCCCATGAAGTAGTTGTTATTTGCAGAGGTTATAAGCTGCTGCAATACCAGTTTCATTCCTCAGCAATTGATATGTGAGGCACACTAGTTGCATGAAGGTGCTTAGCCAGTACTGAGGGTGGGACTGGGTCAGAAGCACTGGGTTCAACTGGAAGATTTTGTGGCACAAGGGTGACAGAACTAGAGAGGCACTCTTGACCTTGGCATCATTCTAGCACAGCCCCTGGAGTTGGGTAGTGTTCAGACGTGGGGTCCCAGTGTCTGGTAATGTCTAGACAAGAGGTCTGGATTCAAGTAGTGTTCAGGCGAGGGGTCCCAGTGTTTGGTAATGTCTAGACAAGGAGTCTGGAGTTCAGATGGGAGGGGGTCCCGCATCTGCCAATGTTCAGATGGGGAGAGGTCACAGGTTTTGCATTTTATCACAACTGTGAGGACAAATCCTGACAATGAGGCAATGGGCCAGGGTGAAAGTGAGCAAGTGTGGATTGATGGAAGTTGGCGAAGTGGTCTTTGGCGTAGCTCTGGATTTGTGTGTTCCTAAATCTGACATGCTGCGGTTTCAGATTTCAGCATATCTCTGAAAGTTGAATGTGATCTTGGTGGATAGTTCTCGATGCGCCTCCCCTCTGCACCAGACAACTGTGCTTGCTCACTATTTTGTGCTTGCTTACTATTAGTAAAACATCGTCAAGAATAATCAGACGTTTCCTGTTTATAGTAACTCAAATTGTGATAACTCTGATATTTTCTGTCTGTTTCAATGTCTGCCTTGTTTTTTGAGTAAAACTGTTTCAGATTCATCAGCTTGCAGTTATTTACCATCTTTATCTTACAAAAAATGTCCAATAAACCTCCATTGCTCTGCTGTCAGGCACATTCTGGCATTGAGCCACTTATAACTATAAGCTAGCATTCACCTCTACAGCATTGCGAACTTAAGAGTTTATCTCTGGAACCTGTGCGTTACAATGCTGAGAACTATCTCCTTTACATCGGCAAGATGAGGGGACCGTTTTTCTGAACACTTGCACTTGTCCTCCAAAACCTGTGGCATCTCCCAGTTGCTAAGTTTTGGGGGAGTCCTGAACCAGGGGTCACAGTTTAAGAATAAGGCGTAATCCATTTTGAACGGAGACGGGGACACACTTTTTCTCACAGAGAGTGGTGAGCCTGTGGAATTCTCTGCCCCAGAGGGCGGTGGAGGCCTGTTCTCTGGATACTTTCAAGAGAGAGCTGGATTGGGCTCTTAAACATAGCGGAGTCAGGGGATATGGGGAGAAGGCAGGAATGGGGTACTGATTGGGGATGATCAGCCATGATCACATTGAATGGCGGTGCTGGCTCGAAGGGCCGAATGGCCTATTCCTGCACCTATTGTCTATTGTCTAATAATTTTAAATGGTGTTGCTGATACTGCCTCCACTGCCTCATCTGGCAGCTCATTCCATTCACCAACTGCACTTTGTGTGAACAATTTACTCCTGCAATCTCCTTTAAGCCTCCTCTTACCTTAAACCTGTGCTCTCTAGTTTTCAACACCCCTGCACTGGGAAGCAGACATTGGCTCCCCACCCTGTCTCTGCCTCTCTTAATTTCATACACCTTGTTTCTCTGTCAGATGCCTGTTAACATCACGATGTTTCATACAGCTGCCACTATTTTTGTATGCTGCAGGGGCTCTGACCTTAACTCTCCACTTAGCTGAACTCTATGTCAGCTCCAACTACATCTGGAAGCTAATTCAGTGAAGCATCTCAAACTGTGTGAGACAAGGATAATTGATGAGATTGACACCAATGATTGTCCAACAGGGAATGGCATCAAATTAGCCAGAGGCTTCAGTCCTCAGTGTGGATGAGGGAGATGGGATGGTCAAACTCCAATCAATGCTTTGACCATCTTCTGTGGAAAGTTATCCATATAGTTCCCTGTTAGTGAACATTACATTAAGCAAATTTATATTCATCCAAGTATTTATTTACCCCTGAATGTGTTCTCTAATGGGTTACACACATGCAGTTTGCAACATTTTATACTGGACAGCTTCAAAATTGTGATGAATCACTCTTTAAACATAATGCCAACTTGTCTAACATTTGATGAAAACAGTTAAGACTTTTTTGTTTTCTGAAGTTAGTTATCTTTGTGAATCCACAAGTACAGAGATATAAAAGTGTTTGATTCTTCTCATATTCTCTCTAATTTGTTCGGATTGTGAGTCATCGCTTTGCTTTTTGTGGTGATGACAGCAATTTGTCGGCATCTGTATTTTCATGTCCCTTGTAACCTGCAGACATGCACAAGCACACACGCCTGCTCTCTCTCCATCCCTGCCCCATCCTAGTTCTCCCACTGTCCTCCTGATTAAGTATTACTGATTATATGCCTCCGGGGACGAATAACGTTCTATTGTATCGTATCATGTCACCTTCCCCTCAGCTAACAAGGGACTGTTCGACATTTCCTTATCAGCATCTCCTTTGTCTTTTTCACACCTTACCCTTCTATTTCTCTAGACTCCCTCTCCCCTGACTCAGTCTGAAGAAGGGTCTCGACCCGAAACGTCACCCATTCCTTCTCTCTAGAAATGCTGCCTGTCCCGCTGAGTTACTCCAGCATTTTGTGTCTTTCTTTGGTGAATATCAGCATCTGCAGTTCCTTCCTATACACTGCCTTCTGTCCCACTTGCTCCCAACTGGTTATCAAAAATGGCACGTGACCTTGTCTTGTGGGTGGTGACCCATGTGATCAGGACAAGTAACTCTGCATTCAAGCTGAAGAACCCAGGAAGAGAAAATGGGCAAAAGCCAAATGACTTTAATGGAAATCTCAAATGCAGTCATAGAGTTATATACCACGTACAGTAAGTAGGACCTTCGGCCCAACTCGCCCATGCCAGTGTAAGCCGACCTGAATGAGTCCCATTTACCTCCATTTTGCCTAAATTTATCTATATAATACCACTAGACTCTCCATCCCCTGACTCTCAGTCTGAAGAAAGGTCTCAACCCTAAATCTCACCCATTCTTTTTCTCCAGAGATGCTGCCTGTCCCGCTGCGTTACTCCAGCATTTTGTGTGTATCTTCGGAGGAAACCAGCAACTGCAGTTCCTTCCTGTACATTCTGCCCATATCCCTCTCAAAGCTTTCCCATTTAATACCTTTCCAATTGTCTTTTAAATGTGGTAATATACCTGCCAGAGGTGGTGGTGGTGGAGGCAGTATCAGCAACAACATTTAAGAGGCATGTGCACAGCTACTTGAATGAGGGAAAGCACAGAGGAAAATGGAATTAATGCAAGTAAATGGAATTGGTACCTTGTACTGTACCTGCCACTTCCTGGTAGCATATTCCATGCACCCATTACTCTCTGAGAAAAACTGTCCCTCAGATCCCCTTTAAACATGTCCCCTCTCACCTTAAACCTATGCCCTCTACTGTTAGACTCCCCTACCCTGGGATAAAGGGTCTCTTCACCTTATCTCTGGCCCTCGTGATTTTTCCCCTTCAACCTCCTTCACACCAAGGAATACCGCAACCATATACCAGAATGGTGCCCTGCACAATAGTGAAAGTGAACTGCAGATGCTGCTTCATACCAAAAATAGACACAAAACACAGGTGCAACTCAGCGGGTCAGGCAGCATCTCTGGCCCCTTCTTCATAGGTGACATTTTGAGTCAGGACCCTTCTTCAATATTCTTAAATTCTTTAAATTAAAAACGTAAAATAAAATTATTCTATGCAGAAATATGTTCCTTGCAGAAAAAATGTTCCCGATGTTGGGGTAGTCCAGAACCAGGGGTCACAGTTTAAGAATAAGGGGTAGGCCATTTAGGACTGAGATGAGGAAAAATGTTTTCACCCAGAGAGTTGTGAATCTGTGGAATTCTCTGCCACAGAAAGCAGTGGAGGCCAATTCACTGGATGTTTTCAAGGGAGAGTTTTGGGCCTGTACCACTTGGCGATTTTTTAGGCAACTGCCGGCAACTGTCACAGTCGTAGCAGGTCGCTGAAAAACCGGCGACAACCTACGTCATCCTGGCGACAACCTACGACAGCACCTACGTCAGGAGAAGTCAAGCTACGCTCATTGCCATCAAATCCACTGTCGCCAAAAAATTTCAACATGTTGAAAATTTAGCGGCGACCAGAAAGACACTATGACTTTTTGCGCGACTTAGGAGACTACTCCCAGCGACCACCGCCTGAAAAATCACCTAAGTGGGACAGGCCCATTAGATATAGCTCTTAGGGATAACAGAATCAAGGAATGTAGGGAGAAAGCAGGAACGGGGTACTGATTTTGGATGAGTTCTACCTGTCTTTCTGTGCAACTGATTTCCCCCAATGAGTGGGGGACAAGTCAAGTCAAGTTTTATTCGTCACTTGCACATAAAGTGCAAGTGAAATGAATTTGCCAGCAGCAGTAGAATAAGAAAAGAACACACAATACACAATAAAAATTTAACATAAACATCCACCACAGCATTCATCACTGTGGTGGAAGGCACAAAATTTGGCCAGTCCTCCTCCATTTTCCTCCGTGGTCAGGACCTCAACCCTCCACAGTCGCCGCTGCGGGTGTCCAGATGATCAGACAAGGTAAAGTCCAGGTAAGTCCTGAATCAGTGCCTCCCCACCGGAGACCGCGGCTTCAAGTTGGTGTAGGCCGCAGGCCGGCAGTTGAAGATATAAAGTCCCCGCTGCGCCGCAGCAAGAAGCACTGCAGACTGTAGGGCCGGTAGTTGGAACTCCTCACCAGAGATCCCCGGCGAGGGATCCCGCTCCGGATGGTAAGTCCCTGCCGTGCCCATGGTAGAAGTAGGCCACGTGCCGGCGGTCGGAGCTCTTCTCCTCCCGGGTCCCCAACGAGGGATCCCAGGCTCCCGACGCCGCGCCAACTGGAGCTCCGTAGACCGCGGCTTCAGGCTACCGCTGGCCAGCGAACGGAGCGCTCCCCCCCGGCGATCCGCAGCGAGGGCTTGCCTGCTCCACGACAAAAGCGTCCTCGCTGCGCCCGCTGCTGAAGCCCCGGGCACGGCTGCACCGATCCTCGATGTTAAGCCAGGGGAGAGGCGACGTGGAAAAAGTTGCCTCTCTGTGGAGGAGGCAACCGAAACGCTTTCCCCCTTACCCCCCCCACACCACCCCCCACACAAGACACACAGAGAGACATTAAAAACACACATTAAGACACATTAAAAAAACAAAAAATAAAAAAAGTAGAAAAACTAACACACTGCTGGATATCTTGCCATTTTAATGAGTGCATTATTACTTTCCACTATTCATTTTGTTCGCGAGGATTTTGCTCAGATTTTTGAGTTTCTTTTTCATGGGCATCTGGTTTGACTTCAGGCCTTTTCTCATTGTTCTTAATTTGATTTTAACTTTGCTTCCCTGTTCTTTTGTTAGTTGGCAATGACTTCAGGGGAGTTAGGAATGTAATTCCCCTCGAAGGGTATCTGCCTGCTACCTGGTGCATTGTGAGTTAATTGAGTGGGGAGCTTGGGTAGAGTTGCAGCATCCTCTTGAGAGACCTCGTGCCAAATCCTGCCCTTCCATTGCTTCAGGCACTTGTTGAATACTGTATGTCCAATGAAAAGTGTAGAAACACACTGTTGATAGTAATGAAAATGTTGTTGTGTCTGTCGGCATGTTGGAATCAGACCTGAAGGTATGTGCATTAGAGTCTAAGATGTCTATAGCCTTCCACAGGATGTCTAGAGGCATCAGGTACATTGGTCACAAAACCTACCAAAAGCAACAAGATGAATGTGTGTTTGCACCAGACCTGAATGGTTTATGTGAAAATGGTATGTTAATATAGTTTTCATTTGAAGTCATTTTGAAGGAAAAATTGGGGATACTATAACTTTGACAATATCTATGTCACTGGAATATTTAAAAGGACACAAAATGCTGAAATAACTTAACAAGTATGGTGGTGCAGCGGTAGACCTGTAGCCTTACAGTGCCAGAGAACAGGGTTCGATCCTAGCTACGGGTGCTGTCTGTATGGAGTTTGTATGTTCTCCCCATGACCGCATGGGTTTTCTCTGGGTTCTCGGTTTCTTCCCACATTCCAAAGACACACAGGTTTGTAGGTTAATTGGCCTCAGTAAAAAATGTAAATTGTCCCTGGTGTGTAGGATAGTGTTAGTGTACGGGGTGATCACTGGTCAGCGCGGACTCGGTGAGTCGAAGGGCTCTGTATCTCTAAACTAAAGTAAACCAAACTAAAAGGTCAGACAGCATCTCTGGAGATCATGGGTAGGTCACGATTCGGGTTGAGACCTTTCAGAGTCTGAAGAAAGGTCTCAAACTAAATCATCACCTATCCATGTTCTCCAGGGGCGCTGCCTGACCTGCTGAGTTACTCCAGCACTTTGAGTCTATTTTTGAACCCCACTATCACAGGTGGTAAATTTAGTTTCAATTAAATAGTCCTGGATTTGCCAGGTAAAGTTCACTGCAGAACCACTGCTTGTAATAAAAACACATCTGGTACATGCCTGACCCACTGGGAAGTGAATCTGCTATCACTGCCTGGTTCTGGCCATGGCAGACACACTGAAATGTGCCTCAAAGACTGTGTCTGAAAGGGAGATAGGATGGCACTGAGAATACATCCATTAACTCCAGAGGCAATGTCATTGCCCCTGTCAATGTCAATGTAATCAAAAATATGTCATTGCGGACGCTTGTCCAATAATGAGTTGATAATCATGTTTGGCTCACCACACGAAGAAGAGAAAAATATTCGAGAAACATATTCTATGTTTAATTTAGCTTAGAGATTCGGCGCGGAAACAGGCCCTTCGGCCCACCAAATCCGCACCAACCAGCGATCTCCATAAACCAATGCTTTCCTACGGACACTAGGGACAATTTTACATAATACCAAGCCAAACAACCTATAAACCTGTACGTCTTTGGAGTGTGGGAGGAAACCGAAGATCTTGGAGAAAACCCAGGCAGGTTATGTAGACTAGAGGAAGAGTTTATAGAATGTATTAGAGACGGGTTCCTAGAACAGTATGTCACAGAACCGACAAGGGGGGAGGCAATCTTGGATCTGGTCCTGTGTAATGAAGCAGGATTGATTAAAAATGTCATAGTTAGGGACTCGTTGGGAACAAGTGACCACAATATGGTCGAATTCCATATTCAAATAGAAGGGGAGCAGGTTGAAACTCAGGCTAGGGTGCTTAGTCTAAATAAGGGGGATTATGAAGGTATGAGGACTGAGCTGATCAAAGTTGACTGGGATAGCAGACTCAAGAATAAGACGGTACATGAGCAGTGGTGTACGTTTAAGGATCTACTGTATAACCTTCAAGAAAAATTTATTCCTATGAAGAAAAAAAGGGGTAAGGGTAAGAACAGTCAGCCATGGCTCAGTAAAACTATAAAGGATAGTATTCGGCTGAAGGCAAGGGCATATAAGGTAGCCAGAGATAGTGGGAGGGTAGAGGATTGGGAAGCATTTAAAGGTCAGCAAAGAATAACTAAGAGATTAATTAAGACGGGGAAAATAGACTATGAAAGGAATTTAGCGAACAACATAAAAACTAATAGTAAGAGTTTTTATAGCTATATAAAAAGAAAAAGGGTGGCTAAGGTGAACGTTGGTCCATTGGAGGGTGAGACTGGAGAGTTGTTGGTGGGGAACATGGAAATGGCAAAGGCATTAAACGAGTATTTTGTATCAGTCTTCACCATAGAAGACACAAAAAATATTCCAACGCTGGATAAACAGGGGGCGGTAGGAATGGAGGAGCTAAATACTATTAAGATCACCAAGGAGGTGGTATTAGGGAAATTAATGAGACTGAAGGAGGATAAATCCCCTGGGCCTGATGGATTACATCCAAGGGTCTTGAGGGAGATAGCGGTGGGGATTGTGGATGCATTGGTGATAATTTTCCAAAACTCCCTGGAGGCAGGAACAGTCCCAGTGGATTGGAAAATGGCCAATGTAACACCTATATTTAAAAAAGGAAGTAGACAGAAGGCGGGTAACTATAGACCGGTTAGTCTAACATCGGTGGTGGGTAAAATGTTAGAGACAATTATTAAAGAAACAATAACGGGGCACTTGGATAAACATGACTTCATCGGACAGAACCAGCATGGTTTTGTGAAGGGGAAATCCTGTTTAACGAATCTGCTCGAATTCTTTGAGGAAGTAACAACCCGGGTGGATAAAGGGGAACCGGTGGATGTGGTATACTTGGACTTCCAAAAGGCTTTTGACAAGGTGCCACATAAGAGACTATTGCTAAAAATAAAAAATTATGGGATTGGTAGTAATATATTAGCATGGGTAGAGGATTGGCTGACAAATAGGAAGCAGAGAGTGGGGATAAATGGTTCATACTCGGGATGGCAACCGGTAACTAGCGGGGTTCCGCAAGGGTCGGTGCTGGGACCCCAGTTGTTCACAATTTATATAAATGATTTGGAGGAGGGAACCAAGTGTAATATATCAAAATTTGCGGACGATACAAAAATGGGAGGAAAAGTTGGGGATGAGGAGGATAGGAAGAGTCTGCAAATGGATATAGATAAGCTAGGTGAGTGGGCAACAACTTGGCAGATGAAATTTAATACTAATAAATGTGAAGTCATTCACTTTGGGAAAAAAAATGATAGGGCAAGTTATTTTCTAAATGAGGAGGAGCTGCGTTGTAATGCAACGCAAAGGGATCTAGGGGTATTAGTACATGAATCACTAAAGGTCAGTATGCAGGTGCAGCAAGCAATCAGGAAGGCCAATGGAGTTTTGGCCTTTATTGCTAGGGGGATTGAGTATAAAAACACGGAGGTCTTGCTGCAGCTGTACACAGTATTAGTGAGACCACATTTGGAATACTGTGTACAGTTCTGGGGTCCATACTTAAGGAAGGATGTACTAGCCCTGGAGGCAGTGCAGCGAAGGTTTACAAGATTAATTCCTGCAATGAGGGGATTGACATATGAGGAAAGGTTAAGTAAGCTGGAGCTCTACTCTTTGGAGTTTAGGAGAATGAGAGGCGATCTCATTGAAACATATAAGATCGTGAGGGGCCTTGATCGGGTGGATGCACCGAGGATGTTCCCAATGATCGGGGAAACTAGAACTAGGGGACATAGTTGCAGAATAAGGGGGGGCTCTTTTAAAACTGAGATGAGGAAGAACTTCTTCACCAAGAGGGTGGTTAATTTATGGAATTCACTGCCCCAGGGAGCAGTGGAAGCAGAAACGTTAAATATATTTAAGTCTAGAATAGATGTTTTTTTAGCTGCCGAGGGGATAAGGGGCTACGGGGAGAGGGCAGGGATATGGACCTAGGTATGGTTAGTATAGTGAGACCTGAGTGATCTCCTGGACAAGTGTCGATCGCCTGGATTGGGGTCGGAGAGGAATTTCCCGGATTTTTTTTCCCGAATTGGACCTGGGTTTTTATCCGTTTTTTTGCCTCCCCCAGGAGATCACGCGGTTCTTGGGGTGGAGAGGGGTGATAGCGGTATGAAGGGGAGGGTAGTGTCTTGTGTTCTGTGTCTTGTGTCTACTGTTTGTGGGTAAGTGTGTCTGTTTAGTGTTCAGCCATGAGCGAATGGCGGTGCGGGCTCGACGGACCTGGTGGTCTACTCTCGCACCTACTTTCTATGTTTCTATGTTTCTATGTTATGGGGAGAACGTACAAATTCCGTACGGACAGCACCCATAGTCAGGATCGAACCCGTGTTTCTGGCGCTGTAAGGAAGCAACTCAACCTTTGCGCCACCTTTATTTAATGTAAGAAGAAGGAATATAACTGACTGTATTTTAAGTCTGGGTTGTGCAAAGTAATGTCCTGAACACTCCTATGGAAAGTTAGTGCAACGGGGTTTGGAGTAAGGGGAAGAAATTAACTTTATGTGGAAAACGCATATTTTATTTCCAGATTCAGTATGGAATAAGAGGATTTAGTAACTGCTGCTCTTCAAGGCTTCTGATCACAGAAGTTAGACTGGACAGGCTGGTGTGTTGAGAACAATTTGAAGGAGGTTTTGTAAAACTTGCAAATAGTCACTGGTGAAATCCTTTAAATCAATTGTAAACTGTGTTTTTTTTTTGCAGTGTCCAGATATTTTGTTCGAGTGTAGTGGCACACTTTGGATTGCTGACCATCCAGCTGTTAAAAATGAGAATTGAAGTAAAGTGTGCAATATAGTCCAAACCTCAGAATTACATCATTAATGCAAACTGAGCAAGTTGCAGCACAGTCATAAACCACTTGATGGATAAATATCTAGTCACATCTGTATGCAATTCCAGATGTTTCCGTGCTAATGCTGGAATGTGTCTCCAGGTTGGAAAGGAGGATAATAGAAACAAAAAGTTCCAGTAAATGATTTTGGTCACAATATGCTGGGTAAATATTTCTTATCTCTCTCAGACACAATAGTGGGATATTGTGATGTGTAGTAGTGGGGAGAGTTCGCAGAATAGTGCACTGCACTGACTATATGTTGTCCTCTACTCACTCTGGATATGGACATAAACTGCAAACCATCAGTCGAATGATAAATGAATAGCAAGTTTAGTTTTTTACTTTAGTTAGTTTAGAGTGCAGAAACAGGCCCTTCGGCCCACCAAGTCTGCACCGAACAGCAATCCTTGCACACACTAGGGACATTTACATTTATACCAAGCCAATTAACTTACAAACCTGTACATCTTTAGAGTGTGGGAGGAAACTGAAGGTCTCGGAGAAAACCCACGCAGGATCGAACCTAGGTCTCTGGCGCTGTAGGCAGCAACTCTACCGCTGTGCCACCCTGCGCCCGTAAGGGGGAATACGCTGCTTCAGATACGTTCAAAGTGCAATGGAGGCCGTATCTACTCAAGGAACATTCCTGTCCACTGTTGTAAAACTGAGGCAGAAATAAAATGTGGAGGGAAAGTCAATTTTTACCATGTCTTCAGGGAAGGGCACAGTGGTAGAGTTACAGCACCAGAGAACGGGTTCGATCCTGACTAGGGGTTCTGTCTGCACAGACTTTGTACGTTCTCCCAGTGACCGTGTGGGGTTTTCACCAGGTGCTCCAGTTTCCTCCCACACTCCAAAGACGTATAAGTTTACAGGTTAATTGGCTTCGGTTAAAAAAAAGATTGTCAATTGTCCCTAGTGTTTAGGATAGTGCTGGTGTATGGGATCGTTGGTCGGCACGGACTTGGTGGGCCGAAGGGCCTGTTTTGGCATTGTATCTCTAAACTGAATTAAAAAATAACATGTATCTACAGCTGTTTAAAGTTGCTGCCTTCAATCAACATTTTCGTAATGTGTGACTTCTTTTTGTTGACTTTCTGGTTTCTGTTCTTTGACTCTAACAGGGAAAGGATTGTCTCCCTTTGAGATAAATCAGGTGACTCACTGCCTGCCTTGACATGCATATTCCTGCTGTTGAACTAATTCCCCAATGGATGAGGATTATTCATCATGCTCCATAAAGGCAGAAATGAAGTGGCTGTGTGAAAACAGATTAGGCAAACATGTTGTTCAAGTAGTTATTTAAGTTACCACGTGACGTGTTGGAGGACTTCTGTTTCATTTATCAATCATATTAAAGCCTTAGAGAGAGAATGTGCTAAAACTAGGTTGAAAGAGTTCAACTTTCGGAGGCTGCCTGGGTTCATTCATCTCAGAGAAAGCAGTAAAGGCGTAATTTAATAAAGGTGTTCAAAATCACCAAACGTGGGTTCGACCTAACTGGATAGACTTGGCAATCATTTGTATTTATGGAACAATTTCAGTGCAGCAAAATGTCTCTCGGCGTGCTCAATGTTCCAGTGGAATGGAACAAAACCTGAGACAGACACTTAGACATAACGTGCTTTGTGCCTTAAAGGGGGATAGAGGGGTGGAATGATTCAAATGGTCATGCAAAGAACTTCAGTGCTCTGGACTTGGCATCTGAAGACATGGCCATCAATTGTGGAACCGAATAAAGTCAGGGATGATTTGGAGCCCAGAATAGGAGTGAGATATGAGGACGTGTGAGTCTTTGAGGCTTTTCTTAAATGGGAGTCAGTGTTGGTTAGCAACTCCATGGGGTAATGGTGAAATTGATTAGGTGCCCGCTAGGCCAGAGCCAGTAGAAAAATAGGTGACCTTGTTTAAATAAAATAAACCAAATAATGGTACTTCGGAATAGTCTAATCTGCAAGTAATTGAGTCACGTGTAGGAAAGAACTGCAGATGCTGGTTTAAACTGAAGATAGACACAAAATATTGGAGTAACACAGCGGGACAGACAGTATCTCTGGAGAACAGGAATAGGTGATGTCCAAAACAGCACCTATTACTTTTCTCCAGAGATACTGTCTGACCCGCTAAGTTACTCCAGCTTTTTGTGTCTATCTTCAGTACTTGAGGCACAGTGGTATCAGTTACGCATGAGTTGAGATAGGGTGGAGTTGGGCAATATTATAATGTGGGGAGTGACATTGACTCCATTGTTGTACTGCAAAGATGGACTGGATGGGTCACTTGGCTTCTTTCTGTGCTGTTACCAATTCTACGATTCTCCAATTTTGACAGCAATAACAATTTACAGGTAAATATTGCAATGCAATCTACAGAAGGTTCAGCAACATGAATTTGACATCAGGCCATAAAAGGTGATGTAGATGGCGAGCTAGGTTTTAACATTCAATTTGTGATTTTAAGCTTTGATTATGTGAGTGCTTGCACTTGATAAAAACTAGAATTAGAGATATACTTCGATTCAATTGTATTGTCTCTGCTTGCAATCATTGTGATTTCAACGCAAACTTGTGGTTACCTGCTAAAAAGCAGATTAACAGTTTTTGTGTTGAACTTCTTTTTGAATCTATGTTGTATTTTTATTAGTGTGCTGCAAGGACATCAGAATTTCCCCTGAATAAGGGGATTAATAAAGTTTAATAAATAAATAAATAAAAATAAAAATATTCCTCTCCTTTACACTGAATCGTCATCTGAAATTTGAGTAACATTTATTCATGTTGGATTAATTGTCCTTGCCATGGTTGAGGCAGTCTGATTATTATGTGCCACTTTCAAAACTGATGGTTAAAAAATTATTTCAAGGAAAAGAAAGTTGAAGTTGTAGCTCTCCTGTGTCTTTTGGTCTCTCCTGAAGGAATTTCCCTCTCTAGAGGGAAATTTTTCTCTGAGTCCTTGGCATTTAACCAGGAACTTCACTTAACCATATGTCAAGCTTAAGATAAAATCCCATAGACAGTCCCATTGATAGTCCATTGTTCATTATACCACCAAGTACAGAAAGTGCACACTCCTCCATGGATGTCAATGTTTGACAGAGTGAGTAAAAAGATCAATGCTTTCAGTGAGCAGCAGTCGCCCAGTTCCCATGGAACTTTTGCATACTTGGCACACGGGATCAGGGGGAAAACAAGCGTACAGCAGTGTGAAAGATTGAGTAAAAGAAAGGAGCTAACACCTCAAGCTTTAGAATGAGATCAACTCAGACATTTTCTGCAGCTATTTTTGTTGCAATATATGACTTGCCTTAATCTTTATTCAAAGAGGGGAAGGAATAATAGGAGAAAATAAATGAAGGCCAAGTGCAAACAATATTGAATCAAATTTAAATGAATATTGATTAATTCATATTTTATTTGTTCAAGAGTATAAGTGGCATTGGTCTTGTGATTTACAAAATAGCTGGCTTGATAGCTTGGGATGAAAATTGTGTGTGGAGATTGATTGGTTTTAAGATACAGCATGGAAACAGGCCCTTCAGCTCACATATTGCAGCAAAAATCGATAACCCGTTCACACGAGTTCCATGTTTTCCCACTTTCACATCCATTACCTGCACACTAGGGGCAGTTGACAAATGCCAATTAACCTACAAACCCGCACGTCTTTGGGATATGGGAGGAAACCGGAGCGCCCGGAGGAAATCCACATGGTCACAGGGAGAACATGCAAACTCCACACAAGCAGTGCCCTAGGTCAGGATCAAACCTGGTAGGTCTCTACCAGCTGTGCCACAGTGCCGCCCCTTTCTTTTTTAAAAATATTTTATTTTATTAGAAGTAAGTACAGTCATATGGCACCAAAGTGCCTAATATATATTTTCATAATACATTTTATGTACAGCTTCTTTTTTTTGTTATAATAAAGAAAGATGAGAATAAGAAAAATAAATTAGATAGTAATGGATAGAAAGACGCGAGATATATAGTGTGTGAAGAAAAATAAAAAAGACGAATGAGTAAATAAAGTTGAGGAAAAGAAAATAGAAAAAAGAGAATAAGACAAAGAAAAAAAAAAAAGTAAGGAGATCATTGTTTATAATCTTGACCATCCCTCGTCCAGTCCTGAAACAGTTAGCTTTTACAATTGTGTTGCACCATATGATTCCAAAAAGACGACAAATGGAGACCAACTCATTATGAATTGGTCTGATTTATCCATTAGGAGGAATCGCATTTCCTCAAGATGTGCGGTGTCCAACACGCTTGCAATCCACATTTTAAGCAATGGTATTGATGTATTTTTCCAAAATTTAAGTATTAATTTTTTTGCTATTATTAAACCATAATTAAAAAATAAATTTTGAGATGTGTTCAATTTATTCCCATGTTCCATTACTCCAAATATAATCATTTCAGTATTAGGTTCCATTCTTATCTTGAATAATTTTGTAAATATTTCAAAGATATCACTCCAAAATCTATAAAGTTTTATGCAGGAAACAAAGGAGTGTGTTATAGTTGCGTTTTGGGATAAACATTTATCACAAATGGGGGATATATTTGGATAAAATTTGTTCAATCTTGTTTTTGAATAATATAATCTGTGTAAAATTTTTAATTGAATTAGATTATGTCTTACATTAATCGAACATTTGTGAATATATATCAAGTACTTTTCCCATGTAACCTTCGTAATTTTTATCATTAGTTCCCTCTACCTCTGTCGATGGTAGGTCTATATTTAAAATACTATTATATAAATATGATATTAATTTTTGTGAGTCAGCTTTAATATTCATTGCTTCTTCCAATAATTCAGGAGTTATTTTTTGATATCCTTGTATATATTTTTTCATGAAATCGCAAATCTGAAGATATTTAAAATATTGGTTGTTTTTCAATTTAAATTTTAATTGTAATTGTTGGAATGATAGTAGGTTTCCCATTTCGTACATATACCCGATCCTTCTAATTCTGAGACTTTCCCATTGGTTATATGTTTTATCAATAAGAGATGGTTTAAATAAAGGGTTATTCGCTATTGGCATTAACAATGATAAATTTCTTAATTTTAAAGATAATTTTATTTATTTCCAAATTCTTATTGTACCATATATAATTGGGTTCTTCTTATATATTGTGTTATTCAGTTTTTTCGGGGAGAAGAGGGTCGTTCCTATATTACAAGGACGACAATCCTCTTTCTCCATTTTTATCCATTCTGTCTGTTGGGTAGAACTATCCAGCCAGTAAATTATATTCTTAATATGCACTGCCCAGTAATAATACATAAAATTCGGGAGTGAAAGTCCCCCGACCTCTTTTGGTTTACATAAGTGTTTTTTTTATGTGATCTATAGTCCCAAATAAAATTAGTAATATTAGTCTAATTTAAAAAAAAAGTATTTTGGTATATATACCGGTATAGACTGAAATAGGTATAGTAATTGTGGTAGGAAAATCATTTTTATTGCATTTATTCTACTTAATAATGATAAAGGGAGTACTTTCCAAAATTTAATCAGCGCATTAAGTTTATTTAATAAAGGTATAAAATTAGCTAATGCTTTATATTTTTAGTAATCTGAATACCCAAGTATTAAATTTTTCTGTTGCGATTTTAAAGGGGAACTTCAGTAAGTGTGTAGGTTCTTGAGGTTTTAATGTCATGATTTCACTTTTATTCCTGTTTATTCTATATCCCGAAAAGATCCGAATTCCTCTATAATTAATAAATTGGTATGCTCGTTTGTGACTTTGTAATATATAAAAGTATATCGTCTGCATATAATGAAATTTTATTCTTTGAGTCCCTAGTATTATAGCCCTGAATATTCGGATGAATTCTTATACTTTCAGCCAGAGGTTCTATCATAAGGGCAAATAGCAGGGGTGATAACGCACATCCCTGCCTATTACTCCTTGATAATTGAAATTTTTGAGATAACATGTTGTTAGTTAAAATTCTTGCCATCGGTTTATCATACAATAATTTTACCCATGTTATAAAATACTCTCCCATATTAAATTTTTACAGTACTTTATATAAGTATTGCCACTCTACCTGATCAAATGCTTTCTCTGCGTCCAAAGAAATAATTGATATATCTTCTTCCTCTACTTTATGTGAGTACATTATATTAAACAGGCGTCTCAAATGATTAAATTAGTATCTTTTGGGTATAAACCCCGTTTGATCAGGGATTAGCAATTTACTAATATATTTGCTTAATCTTCTTGCTAAAGTCTTTGCTAAGATTTTCTGGTCTGTATTTAAAAGTGATATAGCTCTGTATGAGCTAAATAGGAATAAGCGTAATAGTTGATTCTGCTAGTGTTTCAGGTAGTTTGATTTCTTTAAAAGCATGGGAGTATAAATTAAATAAATAAGGGGTCGTTATCTCATGGATTTTTTTTATAAAATTCATTACTAAAACCATCTGGTCCCGGTGTCTTACCATTTTTCAAAGATTTTATTGTTTCACCTATTTCTTTGATTGTAATTTGAGCTCCAAGTTCCTCTTGTTCCAAAAGGTCCAGTTTTGGAAGATTACAGTTATCTAAAAACAAATTAATTTTACTATCTTCTATTTTAGTTTTAGATGTGTATAAATTTTGGTAAAATTGAGCAAATCTATTATTAATATCTTTAGGTAGTATTAGTAATTTCTCTGATTTAATTTTAGTTATAGTATTTTCTTTTTCTTGTTTTTTCAATTGGCGAGCTAAAAGCTTATGTGGTTTGTCACCAAACTCAAAATGTTCTTGTTATTTTTTAGTGGATATGAAATTAATGCCATATACAATCAATCCAACATACCACATTAGTAGTATCTCAGATCACTCTCCGTTGACATTTTCAGTAAAATTTGAGGGTAAAAAATCTTTTTGGAGGTTTAATACACATATTTTAAATGACTTACAAGGCTATCAATATTTAAAACAAAGAATGAAACTTTTTTTTGATACAAATGATACACCAGGTACCTCACCTTCTTTATTATGGGAAACTTTTAAGGCATTTATTAGAGGAATTATAATTTCATATCAAATTTTTCAAAATAAAAAGAATAAGACAGAACAATTGTTGTTAGAACAAGAAATCAGACAGTTAGAGTTAGATAATGCTAAAGATTCCACGACAGATAAACACAATAAGATAATATTACTGAAATTTAAACGTGATCGAATTTTATCGGCAAGAGTAATAAGATTATTCCAAATTACAAAACAGTGCCGCCCCTTTCTGAAGGTTGGAAGGCTATACATCAGTTTGCTGTCCATGAGTTTTGGTTGATGTAAAAATATTGAGCATGCTCTGATTTTTGCTCAGACTCTCTTTGCCATGAATTGCAACAATTACGGAAAAATAACATTCTGGATAATCTTGACTTTGTTTGGAAGTGGAAATGGGATGATCATATCAGCTGCCCAGTGTGTTTCACCCTGATCTTCAGTTCCATGCACATCATTGCAAATAAGCAAGGGAGAGATGTGAAGTAGGTGGCTGAATCAATATTACTCATCTAACACTATCATGTGAAGAACACAATATCTTCTTTGTCCCTGTCTTACTGAGGTAGAAGGAGCACAACACAAGATCAAGTCGAGTCAAGTCAAGTTTATTCGTCACATACACATACGAGATGTGCAGTGAAATGAAAAGTGGCAATGCTCGCGGACTTTGTGCAAAAAACAAACAAACAAACAACCAAACAAACTACAAACAGAATGGAACAGAATCACATATTCTTTTACATATTAAATATTGTGGGCGGAAGGAAAAAGGGAAAAAAAACAGCAATTAAAATTTTTTTTTAAATGATGTTGATGAGCTCAACATCATTCTTTAGCTTCATTTACTTTATCCTTTAGCAAAAAATGTTACAATCTAGGCTAGTGAAGGGAAGTGGCTTTTACAGAAAGACTTGACATGGAAAGAGTAACTCATCAGTCTTCATTTTGAAACCAATATTAGCCTTCATAAAATATCATCAGATTCATATTGCACATTGCTGATGCACTCTTGACAGTTAGAGTTCCTTAGTAAAGAACCTTATTATTTGAACCAAAAAATATTTTGACTGAGATACAAGGAACTGCAGATGCTGGAATCTTGAGCAAAACACAAAGTGGTGGAGGAACCAGCTGAGCTATTCAAGACTTTTTATAAATAATGTGGATGTTATGGTATTTTTATGCAGCCTGAGAATGGGGTTTTAGCTCTGATCTCTTTGATCAGAATGAATATCTTTTTTTGAACAGCAATAAAACACACATATGTCAATGGTTCTAATATGGCTTTATTTGCTTAAAATTATTTCAAATTATTCTGCATTGCAATGTTGATCAAACATTGGGTGGCCAAACCATGTCCTGCTGTCAAGTGCTTTGATTTTCATTTTGCATTGTGCCCAATGACTCTCCTTTATTGCCCGTCCTGTGTCCTTCTCTATTCTACCTTGGGTTCGGAACTAAAGCCCCATTCGCAGGCTGCTTGTTAAAATGCCAAGTAGGTGATTATTGTGGCTTGAATAAAAAGTAAATGGAGAGGAAGTGCTGTCTGGAATTCCCTCTATTGTCACTTTATAATCACAGTTGCATAGTCAAACTCTCATCAAGTTAACTAACGTTTCTTAGCATTGAGCGATGACCTCTTTCTATTTCTGTTACGGCTTTCCTGATGAATGGAATGAAGGTGGATGGAATCACTGGCTTGGTGGGGATGGGTGAGAGAGGTGGGCTATTTTGCGATTGCCTAATGTAAAGTGGCCTACCTTTTCTCTGGACTTTCCACTATCCCATTTGATTGAATGCGTACTCTTCAACATAAAGGATTGTAACAAGTATAGATGGCTCAAAATGCAGGAGGTAAAAAAAAGCTGCAGATTTTATGAAATGTTTTCTAAACCTCCAGTAATAAAAGTTGGATTTAACTTGGTGTATTTTGTTTTGTTTTTGGTTGCTGTTCACAGTTGGAAGTAAATGGTTTAAACTGGGCTATTGTCATGCAATTACTCACCCATCACTCAGTCAATTGATGACACTGATGCTGTCACAATTCCTGATAGTGCTTTCTGTTACACTTTTGACAAGTGTGCTTTTTCTCAATTGTCATTGAAAACAGTTTTATATAGCACTCAATGAAAATGTCAGCTCTGTGCAGACGTTTATTATTTAATCATTTGCAATTTTCAGTAAGGAAGTAGTTCTTTCCCTTAGAATTTGAAGGTGACGCGCAATTCCTTTTTAGCCAATTTCTAACAGTTAACTTTAGCCAATTTCTAACTATATCAATTTCCCCCGAGATTGTTATAAAGGACATTGTGCAAAGAGGAAGGGTAGGTTTATGGTTTGGTTGCATCCATCCTTGAGGAAGTTGGGTTACTAACTCTGTAGTAAAGGTACATGGGCTACTTGCCTACACTCTACTGATGGAAATTATATGTTGAACAGGGGCAAATAAATGATTGGATAGACCACAAAATGCTGGAGTAACGCAGCAGGGCAGGCAGGATCTCTGGATAGATGGAACAGGTGACTTTTCGGGTCGAGACCCTTCTTCAGATGCTGGTTTACACCGAAGATAGGCATGTCATCCATTCCTTCTCTCCAGAGATACTGCCTGTATCGCTGAGTTGCACCAGCATTTCGTGAATATCTTCGGTTTAAAAGCAGCATCAGCAGTTCCTTCCTGTACATTATCCCGCTTGGAGTGCATACTGTCGTTGTGTCCTTGGGCAAGACACTTCACCCACCTTTGCCTGTGTGTGAATGTGTGTGAGTGTGTGTGATTGATAGGTGGTGGTCGGAGGGGCCGTAGGCGCAGATTGGCAGCCACGCTTCCATCAGTCTGCCCCAGGGCAGCTGTGGCTACAGAAGTAGCTTACCACCACTGAGTGTGACTGAGGAGTGAATGAATAATGCGGTGTAAAGCGCCTTGAGTATTAGAAAGGCGCTATATAAATCCCATCCATTATTATTATTATTATTAATGATTGGTGGACATAACATTGCATTATTGTCAAGCCTTCTAAATTAATATCTACAGATTAGTAAATGCCAGTTGAGTAGATAATGTTATCAGGCGAGGCAAACAGGTCACAAAAGGCGGACAGTTTCCAAGGTGGACTCGACAAGAGTTTTGAGAACAAGAGTAAGGATTTGATAGTGGGCCAGGTGGCGGGTGGTGTGGTAGTATGCGATTCAGAACTTGATAAGAATGAGTATATCAAAAATTTGTAAACACTGGAGCTATGGACAAGTCATAAACAAATTGTGAATCTTATGGATTCTATGTAGGGTATTTTTGTACCTGCAGATAGACAAAGGTTTTGAGAAGGGAATTGTTAATGTTAGCGATGTTTCGGATGAACTTTCTTCAACCCAGATTAGCACTATTCGGCTGAATTTGTGGTCTGTGAACTGTGACATAGAGGTTGTGGTGACATCCCATGTTATTTCAACTCACGTGCCCCATGTGAAATTAGTGGGTTGGTTTGTGTGAGATCAAGTTTCCATTCATAAAAAGCAGACAAATGTATGTTGCAGCTGACTTTTCCATTCAATGTAAACAAAATGTATCTGGGGATTGATCAAATCAGACCACCCTACTTTAAAGGCCTGCCCCACTTACGCGACTTTTTCGGCGACTGCCGGCACACGTCATAGGCCGTTACAGGTCACCAGAAATTTTCAACATGTTGAAAATCCAGCGGCGACCAGAACAAGGTACGACTCTTTGGGCGAATACTCATAGAAACATAGAAAATAGGTGCAGGAGTAGGCCATTCGGCCCTTCGAGCCTGCACCGCCATTCAATATGATCATGGCTGACCATACAGGCTTCACCCAGTGACATATCGCCAGGGTGTCGCCTATATGGTCGTGAGTAGTCTCCTAGTCACCCAAAGAGTCGTAGCGTCTTTCTGGTCGCCGCTGAATTTTCAACATGTTGAAAATTTTCGGCGATCTATGATGGGTGCCGGCAGTCGCCGAAAAAGTCGCGAAAAATTCATTTAAATGTTATTTTTTCCTTATTTTGTTTTGTTTTCCCAATATTCTCTTTGTTTTCTTTTCATCTCACAATGCTCTCTGTTAGGTTGTCATTTCTTTGTTGGATAATATTTGTTAATAAAGATTGTTATTTATTAATATTTATTAATAAATATTATGAGCATTTTGCTTTAAGGGTAACATTAGAAATATGTTCAGACCATTGGAATAAAAACACAGAATTGTTTGGGGAAATGGACATCGTATTATCTTACTTTATGGACATGAATTACGGACATTCAAATTCTCTGGTGAACATTCTAGGAAGTGGTTTGGGGAGGATCTGTTGCAAATACATTGGTTACATTCTTTTGTGAAATGCACCATAAATTAACAATGCAGGACAATATATGGAAGATTGGTTTTGATTTTTTTCAAGTTGTAATCCTCCAGTTATAAGTTCTTCAAAAAGGCGGTTAATTATTTCATTTAATCTGGTCTTGCAATTTTGATGAACATGCAGTTAACCTGGTGTGTAGTATTTGTAGGTCTACCCAAGAGAGTTGTGGGATCCAAGGTCTGGACTTGGTTTGTGAATGTAATCTTTTCTGTTTATAACATCTCTGTAATCTGGATTTTAATTGCTTTGTGCTGGGCATGAATTGTGTGAGAAACAGCAATGAGTAGGAAAGAAAACTTTATAGAAGTACCACCAAATGTAGCAGTTAAGATTAATTAAAGTCCCTCTTTCCATTATCCTTTTAATACTATCTACCAATTCTCTGCATCCTAACTATGCTGCTGTAAATATGTACAGTTATGTGTTTCTTCCATGACTCGCTTCAATGCTTCGGGGTGTAAATGTACCAGTTGTGAGTTTTTATATTAAGGGGTTTAGCCCTGCAAGAAATGCAGTCCCACGACAATTTGTTGACCTCAGCTGAGTTGCCTGATTTCGAACTGGGAGATGGGGATGGGGGGGGGGGGTTATAGTAAAGGAATGGCTCAATTGATGTTTATGTCTGCAAGAGAAGAAGATATATTGACCGCTGACATTCTAAACTTGGGCACGGGTAGACTGGATGAGAGAGTTCAGAAGCCATGTCTCCACAGAATGCTTCCTTTCCTGACGTGCTCATCTCTCATGGCAACTTGTGCGCTTAATAATGAAATGGAGCCCAAGTGACTTTACCCCACAATGAGTATCAGCAACTACATAAATCTTCAGGCTCCGGAAATCAAGCTTGGGTGAGGCCAATCATTTACAAACGGGCGACCCACACTTGGTTTCCTGGGCTTTGAGTAATTGGCATCGAATGATGGATTATTGTGGATTGCAGCTGGGAAGGAGGATGAAGGAATTACCAGAATGTATTTTTGTAAGTGATTCCACTCGACGCGATAGGTAATATAAAATACTAAACAGACCTGATAACTTTTTAAGCAGATTCTTCAGAGTGAGCTAATGTTTTATAGGAAGGAGACTGGTGATAGCTGGTTAATTTCCCTACTTTGAGCTAAAGCTGGGGTATCATTGCCTTTGGATCGTGAACTGCTTACTGCTATTGTATTTCCAGATCCAAAGAAGGTTATTTTTCCAACTCTCTATCCCTTAACAATGAAGGATTAGCTCATTGAACAGTAGAGTCTTTGTGACATTTTAGCTGAGGATTTCCTGATCCCTAGGCACCAAAGCTGGTTTTCAGATGGAAGTGAAATAGATATTGAGCAGTGCCATCTGTCTGTCTGTTTTCTTTACATGTCCATCACATTCTGGATATCACAGCTAATTACATACTCAAAACAATCTCCGAGAGAAATGATTCTGGGTTATTTTGGCCTGAAACCACAAATCTTCTAGTAGCTACAATTGCCATCTGTTTGACTATCAATTAAAGAACGCAATTTGGTTTAGGTTTTTATCATTATTTTTCCACAAGGAAATTGAATAATAATTTAATTGTTAAGGATTGGTTTAACTAAAAGTGAAGAATCTTACAAGTTTCCAATTTGAGCAAGTTAAAAATGCCAAATTTAAACCTGAAATAAAAATCATTGAGGAATAAACGGGATGAGCTTCATCTGTGGTTGAATGCTTCTGAATTTTGGATGTGAAAAAGCTAATCTCTTGAGAGGTGCCAAACCATCATCTTCAGAAAATAAACACTGTTAAAGTAGAGTGATAATCTAGATGCTTGTATCAGTTCCCATCAGGGATAACCTGCTCCCAAGTTTCTGATGCTATTCCTGAGGCAGCCACACAGAGCAGCAAATCAGTGAATGATGCATCTGTCTGGTTTGACCCATTGTGCAGGAAGGAACAGCAGATTCTGGTTTATACTGAAGATAGACACAAAATGCTGCAGTAACTCAGCAGCTCAAGCAGCATCTCTGGAGATGCTTTTTAGACCTGTTGGATAAATGCAGCCAGGTCATTTCCCTGCATGGATTTTGGAATAGTGAGCATTTTACCTCCATTCTACAGTTTGCTTCTGTCGGTGATCAATGAGCTGTCAGGCCAATCTTGCACTGGGATATTTTATGAAGACCTGCTATTTACGATGATTATCTCTTTCATATTAAAATTTCTCTACATGTTGAAGTCGTGTTGACCTGAAAACATGTGCTGGCTCATAAATCCCCAACAAGGAAGTCTGGTTAATGTCCTGTGGGCTTCACTTCTTATTTTCCCATTCTCAGTGGGACACATTTGAACCATTGCCAATGAAACCTGCTGACTGGCAAAAGCTTGATTCAATTATTAAACAGTTTCATGTTCGGGGAAGTAAAAAGCTTAGAGTCCCAATTTCTTCCAAATGGATATGCATATTTTGCCAACTTTATCAAGATAGAAAACAAAACTTTTCTCACCAATGCATTAGATTATCTTTCATTCTTCTTTTTGATAAATCCTTTCACCTTGATAAGCTGAATTGAGCGAATGGGACTTCCAGGATGCAGTACAGCACAAAGATCTCTCTGCTATAAGATCTTTGGTACAGTATGCCACAGGAGATCCTTCTTCCCTGTAACTATCAAACTGTACAACTCCTCCCCCTTCCTAATGTGGGGTAGACCTCCTTGGCTAGTTCTTTAGCTTTTATGGACAAACAGGCAAAGTACACGTACTTCCATTGAGTTTGTCTTAAGGATAAATTCTTGATGAAGCTTGTTAACTTTCTACAGTTTTTGAGAGTATAATTCTAAACCAAACCACCACTTATTCCTACTAGATCACCAGATTGGCCTCTGTGAGATATGAAAAGTTGGTTTAATCCACCTGAAAACCCTGTTTTATTCAGAAAGAAGGAATTGTATTTATGCACTGCCTTTTGGAAACTGGGGGCCAATCAAGCCACTTAACAGCAAATGACACATCTTTTGTTGAAGTGTAGTCATTGTTGTAATATAGGAAATGTGTCAGCCAACTTTACATAAAGATTCAAACCAGTGTTCAGGAGACACTGATAGAAAGGTGATGTCGTTTGGTACAAATTATAATTGTTAGGTCGACTAAGCTCAAAAGTGGTAGATTTTTGTTCAACAAATTAATGACATGGCGTATTGGGCACATATCCTTGTATTCCTCTTGTCAACAATTACACGTCTAAAAGCCTCTTAAACATTTTAATAGTATCTGCCTCCACCACTCCTCTGGCAGCTCATTCAAAATATTCGCTACCCTCCACGTGAGAAACTTACCTCTCAGATCTTCTTTAAATTTCTCCCCTGTCACCATAAACCTGTGCCCTAAAGTTTATAGATTCTCCTGGACTGGGAAACAGACTTTGCCCCTCATAGCTTTGTAAGCCTATATATGGTAACCTCTCAGCCTCCTATGTTCCATTGAGAGAGGAGAGTGGGCCTATCCATTCTTCTTATAACTACAGTCCTCTATTCAGAGCGACATGCTGGTGAATCTGTGTAGGAAGGAACAGCAAAAGCTGTTTGAAACCGAAGATAGAATCAAAAAGCCGGAGTAACTCAGCGGGTCAGACAGAAAAGGATCAGGTGACGTTTTGAGTCGAGACCCATCTTCAGCGAATCTCTTCAGCGGTCTCTGTATTGCAACTACATTATTCCTATAGTGCGATAACCAGAATAATGCGTAATACTCTTAAGTGCAGTCTGACCAATGTTTTATACAACTCTTATACTCATTGCCTCAGAGGATGAGGGTGACGATATCGAATGCCTTTTTCATTACCTTATCTAGCTGTGTTATCTTTTCCAGGGAGCTGCACTCATGGTCTGAATGTAAATCAGCGCTCTTAAGATTCCTGCATTTTACTCTATATATCCAAATGGAATCTGACCTCCTGAAGTGCATTTTGAACATAAAGTGCACAAGCTTCAACCAGTTTCCTTGAGGCATTTATGAGTGATAGACACTAAGTTAGATATCCTTGGTTTTTGATATGTCCACAACACATAAGATGCGACTGTTTATTTGCACAATCAAGTAACTTGGAGATTGTATGCAGAATGGGTTCCTCCCAATCTCTCCCCTCCTGTGATGACCCATGTCATAAATTGTCTTCTGGTCTCTGCTGCTGAGGTGAGCATTTGCAGAAGACATTACTGAGATGATGAGGGCCACAGATCTGAAGTTGCTGCCTCAGGCTTGGCACAGGTTTTCCGATTAGGAGAGCTCTTTTTCCCCCCACTGGTACTAATCTCCAGCTCTGCTTCAGGGATGCAGAGAGCTTTGGCAATTCAAAACGGAATAGTTGCAGACCTTTGTGTCTTTTTATTAAAAAAAGATAATTAATTAAAATTTAACCCTATACCCCCCGGAAGGAAAATAAAGAAAAAAGACAGGCACGGCAGAATTACCATAACAGAATAAACTGTTTTAAATAACACTATTACTTCAGATGGAATTAATATTTGGTTTGATTGTTCCATTCTCAGTATTCAGGGTCTCTTCAATTTTTCATCGTAGGGTTTGAGTGCGTCATGGATCATGATGATAATGTTATAATTTAAAGATTGATGTTTGCAAACTGCTGGGGAATTTTGATCTTTCCACTACTTTTGTAATGGTGATTTTTGGAATTAAAACTCCTTGTTAAGGGAAAGAAAAGGTAAATTCTTGACTATTTTCCATGCAATCCCAAACTGCTGCTTAAAATGGCACCCGGGGGATAATCTCTCTCCTTGTTATGCATAACAAAATTATAACTCAGTTTTATTGGTTGTACCTTTTTATTTTATTGCTTGGCACTTTACCATTCTCAGACGGTAAGTTTCAGCATGTCTCCCAACTGATTGTTTCTTTTAATAATAATAATGGATGGGATTTATATAGCGCCTTTCTAATACTCAAGGCACTTTACATCGCATTATTCATTCACTCCTCAGTCACACTCGGTGGTGGTAAGCTACTTCTGTAGCCACAGCTGCCCTAGGGCAGACTGACGGAAGCGTGGCTGCCATTCTGCGCCTACGGCCCCTCCGACCGCCACCAATCACTCACACACATTCACACACATTCACACACAGGCAAAGGTGGGTGAAGTGTTTTGCCCAAGGACACAACGACAGTATGCATTCCAAGCGGGATTGTTTCTTCCAACACACATGTGCACACACACATAGATGTCTACCGTGATTCACAAATCAGTGTGATTTGTCCAACTCTGTACTTTGTATGCTCAGAAAAAAGACAAAACATGCTGGAGTAATCTGGATTGACTCTAATTACAGCTAAAACTTGCCTCTTGGAGTTTCGGACATTTTTATTTGGTGGTCAATTATGAGAAATCCAGTTAGTCGCATAGCTCAAGAAACCAGGGTTCAGTTATAACCAGCGTGGGGGTTGTATGTTCCCCATGACTGCGCGGGTTTCCCGTCTGGTGCTTTGCTTTTGCTCCTACGTTCCAAAGACGTGATGCTCAGCAGGTTAATTGGTTACTGTAAATAGTCCATGGTGTAGGAGGTGAGCAGGAGAATCAGAACATTTCTGGCACATGAGAAAGTGGGGGGATGTGATGATAGTGTTACTATTTGGGGCTACCAGAGAAGGAACTAATTTGGCTCATCCAGTCTAAATCATGCGAAAATATGAGAAATATGTAGAACAATGGGATTGTCTGAAAGAAATACAGTACTTTTGCTTTGGGTGACATCTGTATAAAATTGTGAGAATTTAAGAAGCTTGGTTAATGCGATTATTCGAAAGGTTTTAATTAACAGCACAACCATGTACTAAAGAATATTTTTCTAACCAAAAACCATGCCTAACTATCCCAAACATTCACAGACTGAAAATTCGATTAACAAAAGAGGCTTTATATTGTAGACATTAATTGCTTCATAGATTTAAACCAGGATTAGTTCTTGATTATATCTGGACATGAAAGTTTAGCAGCTGCTTGTTCCATTAGTCTGTTCAAAACACAACAAATGTCACTCGAATATTCCTGCATCAGTTTAGGACCTTTATTACCCTTTTTCCATTGTATTTTTTATGATTTCAGTCCATGAATGTGTGAAACAGAAGCTGGGAAAGGGAATACAGTGTTGCGATGGAAAAGTCCATGAGCTTGTTTCTACATAAGCCAGATCAAGAATAATCAGAATGTAGGCAGAAGATGCAAGACAATAGACAATAGGTGCAGGAGCAGGCCATTCGGCCCTTCAAGCCAGCACCGCCATTCACTGTGATCATGGCTGATCATCCACAATTAAGCAAAGGTGACACAGAGAGTAATTGATTTGAGTTAAATTGCAAACTTGTTTGAAAACCCAGTGCGCGCGCGCGCGTGTATGTGTGTGTGTGCGCGTGCGTGTGCGTGTGCGTGTGTGTGTGTGTGTGTGTGTGTGTGTTATTCCTTGCGATGGAATAACCTAAAGTGTGTCTAAAGATATTTCTAAATGTATTAAAGACTCGGTAAATCAATTTCAGAGTCTTACATTTCACAGTTGCATTTGATGCAAAGCAGTCAAGAGTGTTTAATTGTCATACACGGTATGAAAGGAGTCCCGCCAGGCCACGGCCATATCCCAATGGCAGGTATGGCTATCCATCACGGAACCCGCCCTGAGATGGAAGCCTGGCGAGCTGCGGCTGTATTCTACCGATAGGCCTGCCTCACACGGAGAGGAAAGCCACAGAGGGGAGGATGGACAAAGAGCCCAGTAAGAAGAACTGAGAGGGGGGGGGGGGTTCTTACCTTCCGCACCCTCATGGCCAGCTGCAGGAGGCACCACCTGGGGAACAGGGGCTGAAGAAGGACGTGCAAGGAGAGGGACGGCAGGCCGCAGGGTGACCGGAGTGGAGGCGACGACTGCAGCCATCCACAGCTGGGACTGTAAAATGGCGCCTCTTGCATATAAACCCAGTGGGCTGTTTTGTAAATTCTGTGCTAACCAGGGCATTGTGCTTCTCTATCGTGAAAAACCAGCTGAGCTGAAAACAAAACAAAACGTACCTTGGTACACAGGATAATAAAGAAACCATTGGCACCTGAACAATGAAATTCTTACTTGCTGGAGCTACAGAGGCACAATGACGCAACAAGACAACTAATAATTATGCAATGTCTTTCTGTTAAGTTTATGATCTCATGAACACACGGTTGGTGTAGAAGCTGCAGGTGTGTTCCTTGTATTTATCAGTGAAACTGAACCTGCAGTGATACCTTGCATTGAGAACACCAGTAAACTCACTGATTTGGGAGGTCGTTCAACAAATCATACAATCGCAGAAGCACATCTGGAAAAAAGGCTTTGGCCTGATGGTGCATGTCCGCTGCTGATTCCATTCTGTCATCGTGTTTTTCTACTGTTTCTGCATACTCTCTCCTGTTCCAAATGCTCATGTACTTTGTGTGAATTGTTTAACCATTGTATTATGTATTGTACGGACATCAAATCCAAAAACTATAGATACCAGATTAACTGAACTCAAACCGTAAATGCTCAGACATTATCTGTGGAGAGTGAAATGGGATAATTTTTCAGGCCAATGACTTTCATGAGAGATGCTGATCCCTCTTTATTCCACTGGTGTTATGGTGCTTAATATTCCTATTAAATGACCAAAGAAAATACTTTTACACTGTTTGCTCCCTCAGACCCATTCATAAATTTGGACACAGTCAGAGTATGGAATCTTTCTCGATCCATGCATCCTTGATAATCTGTACGTGGTAAATCTACCTTAAATATTTTCACAATGGAACCATCCTTGGATACCTCATCAATGACGTTTTAATATTAATAGTGACATTGTTTGCTGGTGACCAGTTCTATGTACAACTCCTGTCAAAATAAAACCTGCAGGGCTGGAATTTGGAATAGATTATTCACCAAAATCTTTGCTTCTTCCTGACCTTTGAGCCTCTGCACATACAATGGTACTTTCATCATCATCGGCGGTATCAAAACGAGTATGACTGTCCTCCATAGGGTCGTCTACTTGTGGGTCGGCAGATGTCTGTAGAGGCCGATCCATGATCCACACACCTTGGTGCAACGTGGGCAAACCCCGCCCATACTTTATTGTCACATATAATGACGTACAGTGAAATTCATTTTTGTATATGGTTCACAACAAATGTTATTATACATAAGCACATCGTAGATACATTCTGATGTATTAAAATAGTACACTGAGATAGTATACAAAGGTCACCAGATTTGCCACCATTTTCGAGATACAGTCGTTGTAAGTGCAGTTTCTTACCTGGCCACAAAGGCCCGTTGTCCTGAAGGGTGTGCAGGGTTGGCCTGGCCAAGCACAGCCGTTGGCGTCCTCCACTGCTGCTCCAACATTCCATGCTGCTACATGTCGCGTCCTATCCACGTGCTAGGTCTCTTGGAGTGGTGCCTGATCCAGCCGAACCCCAGGCTGCTGCAGGGCCTACAACGGCCCACTCCAACCATCGAGCACTGCACAGCCTCCTACAGCTGGTCTGCTAACCGGCACTCTATACCGACTACGACTTCCTCCTCTCCAAGCCTCGGGGTGAGCGGTGGCCGGGCTCCGTGGCGTCCCTCTCCGGTTCTACAGAGGGAGAGCGAGGCTTGATGTCGGGGAATGGCTGTGGGTCACAGATCCTTCTGTCGTACGGTTCGATGGGATCTTCTGCCCTGTGGATCGCCGGGATCCTTCACGTCATTTTATTGAATGCTCACCTCAAGAGCTTCATTTTTTGTTTTGTTTGGAGATACAGTGCAGAAACAGGCCCTTCGGCCCACGACTCCACACTGACCTGCGATCCCCGCCAATTAACACTAACCAACACACATTAGGAACAATTTACATTTATACCAAGCCAAATAACCTACTAACCTATACGTCCTTAGAGTGTGGGAGGAATCCGAAGATCTTTGAGAAAACCCACGCGGTCACAGGGAAAATGCACAAACTCCGTACAGACAAGCACCCACAGCCAGGATCGAACCTGGGTCTCTGGCGCTGTAAGGCAGCAACTCTAACACTGTGCCACCATGCCACCATGCCGCCTTCCACTTCTGCGTGTCATGTCTCCATCCCAACAGATATTAATTTCATACTGCAGCCACTACAATCACATCAGAGGCTCCATCATTTTCTTTCGGAGAGTTCTTCAATCTATCTTACATCAAGTGGTTTGGCATCTCATGAAAAACAAGCGTCAATCCACAATATACATTTTATCAGGCATTGGTAGAGATTTGGGATCATTTTATTCTCAGTGAGAACAAAATATTTTTTGGAAATACTAATGTGAATCGAAGCCATGTTCCTCTTTAACTATTTTATGCTACAAGATACAAGATACAAGATAGATTTATTCATCACATGTGCCAGATGGCACAGTGAAATGAAATTCCCATACAGCCATACAATAAAAATAAGGGACACAACACACTATAGGGTTTGACATAAAACATCCCCACACAGCAGAATCAAAGTTTCCCACTGTGTGGGAAGGCACCAAAGTCAGTCTCTTCCTCCACTGTTCCCCGTGGTCAGGGCCTCCCCGTGCCCTCCGCAGTTGCCGCTACGGGCTCTGCAGCATAATGAGTGCTTTTGTGAAGTGCAAATCACTGATAATTGAGCACTGACAATACACATAGGTCACATGTGCACCATCTGCATTGTTCAGTCAGGCACGTGCTCTCAAAGTGTTGCCAAATTGAATTTCATTCCTCTTAATGGAAATAATAGAAGAGTATTTTTGTTTTTTATGTTTGAGATTTGGGTCAAGCTCTACGGTTGAATTTGGAATCATGGAATATGTTTGAGTGGAAGAGAGCTGCCGATTCTGCCAGATGGTTCTGGCATCTTGATTATTTGAACCCTTATTGTGGATCAAGTCTTCAATCCTGATCCATTATATTATTATTAAGTTGATTACTATCACAAACCTGAGTCATGGGCACAAATACATAATTGAGTACCTGAAGGCTGCCCGTTCTGGAAATTGCATGTGATTTGCCCTTCAGCCCACAGATTCCATGGCGGCACCTGATTAACTTTAACAACTCCCTTTGGGTTTGGAGCCCAGTATGCAGGCCAGCAACATAGGAATGGAAGTTGGTGGATGGAATGAAGCATTTGTGGGCCTGCAGGTCAGCCATAGCTATCTGTGTGACAACTCGTGGGGTATGCAAAAGGATTGAAGTAGAGGTCATCGGAATTAATCCCATACTCGGCATTGGCCTCATCCCATTCTATCTGATTCGCCTCACTCTGACTCTATCTTTCTGTTCTTTCTGCCTTCATGTGTGCTTCGTGCATCCCTTAAATGGATCAATGTCATCTTCTTCACAAGCTAGTGAGTTCCGCATGAAGCCCACAACCCCACATGATCAGGGTTACACAGGATATATGATGCAGAAACAGGCCTTTCTACCAAACGTTCCATGCCAGCGTTTGCCGCTTCCCATCTCTCCCCACCCTTTTCCCTGGTATGATTGTCCAGTTCTCACTTAAATTCCTCTTTACTCTAGGTGTGGTAGGAATAAGGCTTGATGTGTAAAAAGGAACTGAAGATGCTGGTATATACCAGAAAGACACACAATGCTGGAGTAACTCAAGGGGTCACTGAAGAAAAAGGATGGGTGATGTTTCGGGTCGGGACCCTTCTTCTGATGTTTGGCATAACCCCTATTTTTTCAATGTTATGTTGTTAAATATTGTTTTCCTATTTGCCCCAAAGCTTAATTTCCAAACCGCTCATTACTAAGTTTGTATGTTTGCTTACACTTCTTCAAAAGAACTGCCTGCCTTCACCCGTCCCTTATCTTCATTTACATTGCGAACGCTTTTTGGATTTAAACGCTGCACATGCATATGGTAGGTGTTGCATCGGGAGCGAAAGTGTGGATAGTATGGAAACATTTCAGCAATCGAATAGTTATTTGTGTGAGTGGTAGTCGTAGGATATCCTGGCGAGTTTTTGAGATTGAGCAGAACCGCTGGCTTTAAAAGTGGAAGATCCGAGCCAGTGGCTTAGCACCTCTTGCCATTGAGAGTGATTCAATAAAATCCTGTAGCGTTTGATGGCAGTTCTGATTTAATGGCTGAAAGGGAATAGGAAAAATTTATTATTAACTGAAAAGTCGTAAAACCAAGTTAATGGATGTTGGAAACTTGCTTTTGTTCTATTTTTTGACTGCATATTTCACTATCAATTATCAGATTCATTCATAAATTTTCCCCCTCCCCAACTGCTTCTGCAATGTTTTGGCCAATGTAGAGATAGTGATTCTAACCTTTGCATTACAGCAGTAAAAGTGTCCTTCCTTTATCGTTAATATTGGGCAATGTTAAAACATTCCTGCGGAGCTGAAGAGGTCGGGTGATCATTGTGTTTTATTCCTTTACCAGTCACATTTCTGGAGCCAGAAGATTGTAGGTTTGAGTTCCAATCCAGAGGGTGAAGTTAAAAAAATATATAACTGAGCCTTCAGTACTGAGAGCATACAGCCCTATCACAGGAGTCACCTTTTGGATGAGTCCACACCTTGCATTCGACAGCCTTTCCAAGAGGGCTTAAAGGTATCAGTTCAGTAAGAACAGGGAGATGTCCCCAGTGTTTCTGTGCAATATTACTCCTCAACCACAACACTGAAGCAGCTGGTTATTACATTATGTCTCTCTGCTGAAGCTTGCTTGGACAAAGTTGTGCTGCTGCATATTATACATTACAACTATGATTGCACTTATTCTACGAAGGATTTAAAATAATTTTACGAGGATATCTCAACGTTTTTTGAGTGTCCTCAGGCTGTGACAGCTGCTGCTATGTTAATGCAAATGTTCCTGTGCAGTAGCCCGTTTGGTTGAGAAGTCAACACCCCTCCCTATACCTGAAGGTAGAAATCACTGGTGTTTGCATCATCTAGGATTGAGAAAGTGGTCAACCAGTACTAAGTTCAGACCGATCACTGGTCTCAGCTGAGCATGCAGTCCCTGACAATCTGCGCAATCTCTTGGAATCTTGTGGTGGAGATATATAAGCTATTATTTTCCTGACAGATAGAGACATTTTGAACAACTTTTAGAATATCATGTACTACGGAAGCTTCAACGATTAAGGTTCAGTGTTGACATCTGTTGCTGTCTGTGTGGAGTTTGCACGTTCTCCCTGTGACTGTGCAGGCTTCCTCCAGGTGCTCCTGTTTGCTCCCCCATTCCAAAGGCGTGCAGGCTGGAGAGTTAATGGGCCACTGTAAATTGCTCCGATTCTGGGGCAAGTAGTCAGGAATGTTGGGAGAAGAATGGAATTAGTATAAAAGGTGCTTAATTACCAGCCTGGTCTTGATAGACTGACGGAATTGTTTCCATGCAGTATGAATGTATTCATTCTTTTGGCAAGTTTAGGATTTTAAGCCAGTTTAATTATGAAAGTCCTTTTTAGTCAAAACTCTGGCTGACCTCTGACTTCTGCTTTGCAGTGTACAGAAATGTGAGCATGTGCGCATTTGCATGTACAAATGTGTGTGCGTGGAATATCTCCTGTGTGGGAAATTGTTAACTCGTATCATTAACCAGAAATGGTTTTATTTTGGAGGCATATTTTGTTGTGGAGAAGTTGTTTGCTCCTGTTTGCCATCTGTAAACCTCAGCAAACCAACCACAAATTAAGTGGCACTGATCTAACTTTGAAATTTGTAGCAAATTTGCTATTTAACATTTTTATATTTCAAATTAATTTATAAGATTGCAGCTGAAAGCATTGAGAAATGTGACCTCAGCATTCTGATATTGGCTTGTGCCCATAATGTTTGGTTTTCTTAATACGTTTTTGAGTCTTAAGCAAATGACTCATTTTTATTTGAGCTTGTGATGAAGAAGTAAGTTTGCCTTTATTCAGGATAATTGCAAAGATCACAGAGAGAGATGAGATGAAAGGGTCATCTATCAACACTCTGCGGCATGTCTGTCTTACTGAACATGGAAAGGATTTGTGCTTTCAACAATTCCTTTCATGTTTTCATTTTGTGAATTGTTGTTTTGATTAAGGTGAAGCATGTCAGGATGACAGAACATCTTTTCATTATTTCTTGTAACCTGAATTATGATCAGGAAGTTTCAAGTCTTACATTTGCAAACAATGATTGTAAGGCAGTCAGGATCATCAGGATCAGAGATCCACACCACCCTGGCCACACACTCATTTCACTCTTGCCATCGCAAAGAAGGTACAGGAGCCTGAAAACTGTAACGTCCAGGTTCAGGAGCAGCTTTTTCCCAACAACCATCAGGTTATTAAACACTACAACCTCCAAATAAGCTCTGAACTATATAGACTATTACTGTTATTAATGCACTATTATTGTTTGTTTGTTTTTATGTGTGCTGTGTGTGCGTACATATGAATGAATGAATGAATGAATGAATGAATGAATGAATGAATGAATGGATACGTTTATTGGCCAAGTATTCACATACAAGGAATTTGCCGGTGCTCCGCACGCAAGTGACAACATGACATACAGTTTAAGAAGGAACTGCAGATGCTGGAAAATCGAAGGTAGACAAAATGCTGGAGAAACTCAGCGGGTGTTCCCAGCTTCCATAGATGCTGCCTCACCCTCTGACTTTCTCCAGCATTTCTGTCTGCCACATGACATACAGTGACAGTTAGGAATGACACATAAAACATTAAACATTAATAATAAAACATTATCAATTAACCATGTGAATGAAATAAAATACCAGAGCAAAAGGAGGCTACAGATGTTTGGTTATTGAGTAGAGCTACTACTCGTGGAAAAAAAGCTGTTTTTATGTCTGGCTGTGACAGCTTTCACAGTCCGGAATCGCCTTCCAGAGGGAAGTGATTCAAAGAGTTTGTGGCCAGGGTGAGAGGGGTCAGAGATGATCTTACCCACTCGCTTCCTGGCCCTTGCAGTGTACAGTTTGTCAGTGGAGGGAAGGTCGCAGCCAATAACCTTCTCAGCTGATCGGACGATTCGCTGCAGCCTCCGGATGTCGTACTTGGTGGCTGAGCCAAACCAGACCATGATGGAGAAGGTGAGAACAGACTCTACGATGGCCGTGTAGAATTGGACCATCATTGCCTGTGGCAGATTGTGCTTCCTCAGCTTCCGCAAGAAGTACATCCTCTGTTGTGCCTTTTTGACTGTAGAGTCGATGGTAGCCCCCCATTTAAGGTCCTTGGAGATGATGGTTCCGAGGAACTTAAAAGGAACCACAGATGTGACTGTGGTATTGTCGATGGTGAGTGGGATAAGGGGAGGGGGAGCTCTCCTAAAGTCTACAATCAATTCCACTGTCTTAAGAGCATTGAGCTCCAGGTTGTTGCAATGGCTCCAGGCCGCCAGCTGTGACACTTCCTGTCTGTAGGCAGATTCCTCTCCATCCTGGATCAGTCCAATCAGGGTTGTGTCGTCCGCAAATTTGAGAAGCTTGACAGAGGTGTCTGTGGAGGTACAGTCGTTGGTGTAGAGAGAGTAGAGGAGAGGGGGAGAGTAAGCAGCCTTGCGGTGCTCCTATGCTGAGGGTCTGCGGGTCTGAGGTGTGCTTTCCCAGCCTCACATGCTGCTTATATTGGGGTATGTATGTGGGTATGTGTGTATATGTACACACACTGAACTTTTTGTTGTTGTTTATTATTTTGTTTGTGGTATACTATCTTTACATATTTTGTTGTGCTGCTGCAAGTAAGAATTTCGTTGTTCTATCTGGGACATATGACAATAAAACACTCTTGACTCTCTTGACTCTCAAGTGAGGTTGAGACACCGCTCCTGATATAGTAGGTATGTTGCAAAGCCTACCTGAAGCGTCGTTGAATATCTGCCGCTGAGGTTGTGCGCGATTTTGGCGCCGTTTAGAGGGGGCGGGTTTAAAACGCGATTTTCTCTAGGCTGTTCAAATCGAAGATGTTCAGCCTAGTTAATTATTAACGAAAAATCGCTGAAAGACCCCGTCGCAAAAGCTATTATTAGTTTTAAAGGCCTCGTAAAATAGTTATAGTAGTTTAAAAATCAATCTCTAAACCCGCGACCACCCGCACCCGCAGGGGCTCATAAAGCAAATATCTGAAGGTAGGCTGTATATTTTTACATTAAAAAGGGCTTCTAAAGATCCCTTTATACAAAGTTTAATATTGCGAGTAGCTCAATTTGGCCCCATTATATCCCGCAGTATTTTTCTGGGCATTTGGGGCACAAATCTACCGCAATGTGAACGTTCTAAACCAGCGCGTTCCACAGGGACCCACTGGAAAGCTGATTTAAAATGGACTTTAATTTACAGCAATTGAACACTAAATTCCTTCCATTTGGTCTATAAATTAATGTAAATGAGATTTAAAAATCATGTTTTATTGTGAATTATTTGTGAATATTATTTGGACATTTAGGCTATTTAAAAATGTTAATCATTTATTAAGAAATGGATAGATGTTTAGATCTAGTAATTGAAGTCTGAAATTAGCTACAATTAGGTAACTAACTAATTATATGCTTTAATTTCAGGTCATCCAAGTAAGATTATTTTATATTTGTTTCAGAATGCTTCAATCTATGATAACTGAAAATTTCATTCAGTTCTCTTAATTTTTAAGAAAGTTATGGGCTTTTGACTGTTCACGATCACAGCTTTTTTGTTATGTCCATAGAAAATCAATAGGGAACAAGATGCTCATTTCCCAGTATGAAAATGGCCATAACGTTTTTAATACTGGAGATATGAAAGTGAATTAGGTGTCAAATTAAACTTATTTTTATGCTTTATCTGATGGGATAAATTGCAGACTTGATTTTTAAAATCTCAAAATTTTGTAACATTGCTAGATATAGCGCCATGAGAGTTTGAAAATTGAATAAGGGAAGTGACATGGAACAATCAAGTCCAGAGGTAACAAAGGATTGATTAGGGTTTCAGCAGCATTAAAAAAAAAAAATTGCTGATTATTTTTTCAAGATCTGGACATCATTGGAAATGACCAGCAGGATCAGACCCACATCACCCTGCCCACACACTCATTTCACATCCTTAATTCCCTCTGAATACAGAAGGTTGTTCGGCCATTTTGGAGGACATTTAAAGTGACCTCATAGGGTGTGTCTGATATCACAAATAGGCTAGAATGAGTGAGGGTGGGCAGATTTCATGCTGCAGTAGATTTGCAAAACAAATTATCGATTAATATAATAATGTTATAGTTTTGTGGTCATTATTACATATTACTTTTTAGTTTTAGTTTAAAGATACAGCAAGGAGGCAGGTCCTTCGGCCTACCAATTCCATGTTGACCATCGATACTCTCCTTGCATATTATCCCACTTTCTCATCCACTCCCTACATATTAGGGGCAATTTACAGAGGCCAATTAACCTACAAACACACACGTCTTTGGGATGTGGGAGGAAACTGGAGAACTTGGAGGAAACGTGTGGAGAACGTGCAAACTCCACACAGACAGCATTGGAGGTGATGAGGACTGAACCCTGGGTCACTGGCACTGTGAGGTAGTAGTTCTAATTGCGCCAGTGTGTTAACTGAATTTATAGCTGTCATTGTGGGATTTGAACTGAATGTGGTTTGTTAGTTCAGATCTGTGGATTACTTGTCCAGTAATATTCACTACTACATGAGACAGGAGATGAGTTGGTTAGAGCTGCAGGGAGTGGAAAATAGATGGTCATGCAGATGGCCTGGAGATGTGGTTCAAAACCTATTCTGATCAAATGTAACCTTCATTCAGTTCAGTTTAGATTACTATCATGCAAGCTCTATCCATGAAAATTCATCAATTGTGAGTTGATATCATTCAATAAACTTGCAATGAGTATTTCACAACAATTAAACCTTTAGTGGGGGTGTCATTGTGCCAAAGTTCTGAGCACGGTGGCTCTGGTTTTGTAGCATTTAACACATGGTCAGAACAAAACAGGCCCAGAGCGGAGTCAAAATGGCTTCAAGCTTTTTGATGAAAGGTCCAGGATCTGAAATGTTAACTGTGTTTCTCTTTCCACAGATGCTCGGCTGAGTGATTTGCAGCATTTTCTGCTTTTATTTTGGTTTTCCTGCATTTACAGTTGCTTTTTTATGCCCTCAAAATTATATATTGTATTGATAAACTTGATGAAATTTAAATTCACGATAAGAATTTATACATGTTTTTGAGTTCACAGCCTTATAACGAAATGGTTGAAAAGTTACTGCGGTTGGGTGGAATTGAGGTTATAATCAGAGTGTGAGTGACTTGCTGCCTCTCTTAATGGTATGTTCATACGTAGCCACTCTATGCCATCGCTCAAACAGATTGCAGAATTTCTGTCAGACTATTTCAATTGGAGATATAAGGAATTACAGATGCCGGTTTATAAAAAAAGACACAAAGTGCTGGAGTAACTCAGTGGGTGAGGCAGCATCACTGGAAGACATGGATGTTTCAGGTCGGGACCCTTCTTCAGAACGACTGTAGCAGGGGGGAGAAAGTTGGACAGGAGTTAGGGGTGGGACAAAGCTAGGGTGGGATAAAGCGATAGATGGATACGTGAGGAGGGTTTTGTTTGGCAGATGGATGGACAAACGGCTGAGAAAGAAAGAGGACAAAAGGCCATAAGGTAAGGAAGGACAAGGCACAGTAGAGGGGGGGACCTCATTGAAACTTACAGAATAATGAAAGGCAATGATAGAGTGGATGTGGAGAGGATGTTTCCACTGGTGGGAGAGTCTGGGACCAGAGGTCATGGCCTCAGAATTAAAAAGTGCTCTTGTAGAAAGGAGGTGAGGAGGAACATCTTTAGTCAGAGGGTAGTTAATCTGTGGAACTCATTGTCACCGAGGGCCAAGTCAGTGGATATTTTTAAGGCAGAGATAGACAAATTCTCTATTGGAGATTGGAATGGGTGTCAAGGGTTATGGGGAGAAGGCAGGAAAATGTGAGTAGGTGGCAGAGATCACCCGTGATTGAATGATGGAGTAGACTTGATGGGCTGAATGGCCTAAATCTACTCCTATAAACTTGTGAATTTGGGAAAACATGAAGCAAGAGGAAGGGATATAGGCTTTGAAGTATGTGATTTCTCTCCACCACAGGACACAATCTACACACAGCGCTGTCAAAAAAGAGCAGGGAGAATCATTAGAGACACACTACATCCAGCTCACTCCCTGCTCAAACACAAAAACTGCACATACAACCTCAGGCACAGACGAGCGGACAGTATCGCCACAAATAGAACACGCTTTTTTAAGAGCTTCTTCCCTGCAACAGTGAGACTCTTGGCCAAAACACAACAAAATGAACTGATGTCCTGATATAGTGTTTGTGCAAGCTACAATGCTCTATGTGTCTTCTGTGTGTCTTTTTAAATTTTTAAAAATTTTTTAATTTTTAATTTTAATTTTTAACGTAACTTGACTCTCTGAATAGCTGCACAAGAGTTCCTATGTGTGTAAGCACAAATGGCAAATAAAGTTTTTGACCTTTGACCTTTGACCTTTGACCTTATTTGATACTTGCTATATGATCTCATGGTTGGAGCTCATAAAACTGTGGCAGAGTGGCACAGTAGCACAGCTGGTAGAACTGCTGCCTCAAAGCACCAGAGGTCCAGGTTCGATCCTGACTTGGGTGCCATCCGTGTGGAGTTTGCACTTTTTCCCTGTGACCACGTGGGTTTTCTCTTACATCCCAAAAAGTTGCGGATTTGTAGGTTTATTGCGTCAATGTGTTGGGAGTGGATGAGAAAGTGGGATAACAAAGAACTAATGTGAGATGGTCGGCGTGGACTCGATGGGCCGAAGCATTACACTAAACTTAAACAGGGGCAATGTTTCTCCACCAATGACTTGGAGATCAGTGATAGAAGTGGGTAACATGAGAGTGAATGCGAGCTCTCACTGCAGCTATTCCTTTGTTATGAGGCATCACCTGAGTAAGGAACTGAAATTTACTTCATCGTTGCAGCTTGACTTTCTCCATCAATGTCTGCTGGCTTCCCTGATGACCCGATAGTAACTGTGTAAGTGCCACCTGAGCAGAACTGCTGCTTCTTAAGTTCATAAGTGATAGGAGCAGAATTAGGCCATTTGGCCCATCAAGTCTACTCCACCATTCACTCATGGCCGATCTATCTCTCCCTCTCAACCCCATTCTCCTGCCTTCTCCCCATAACCCCTGACACCCGAATAATTAAGAATCTATCTATATCCTTAAAACTATAAAACTCTGTTCTTGTATGTGGATGTGTTTGTGTGCTTGTGTGTGTGCGTGTGCGTGTGCGTGTGCGCGTGTGTGTGTGTGCGTGTGTGTGTGTGTGTGGTGCGTGTGTGTGTGGTGCGTGTGTGTGCGTGTGTCTATTTATTTGTTTGTGTGTTGTCACATCTTCTCGAAAAAACAACGCGCTAACGGTAAAATGTTCACATATTCCGATAGAGATTTATGCCATGAAGTCACAAATCGCTTTATCTGAAAAGTTCAAGCATTATTTCTCGAGTTATTAATCAAAATGTTCAAGAATCTGAAATAACTTTGAAAATAAAACCGTGCGGCTTTGGCTGATGATGTCACAATGGTTCTGCGTGCTGCACCTGCGCTGCGAGTGACATAAGCTGCAGCTTTGTCCAATTCACCTCTACCCCATTGCAGGCATTAGACTTTGTCTATGGAACTCTGTGTTACAATGCTGAGAATTCAATGCTCTGTATCTTCCCCCTTGCTCTATCTTTTGCACTTGAGTTTGACTTGATTGCATTTATGAATGGTATATCATTGAATCTAATCTGTTTGAATAGCATGCAAAACAACACTTTTCACTGTACCTTGGAACACGTGACAATAATAAGCATAAATCTAATTTATTGCTTGTGAGATTATGCACAATTTTTTCCACCTTTTAACTTAAACTATGCCTGGGGCTGGAACACATCAGAATACCAGACTTCCTCTGACTTGTTTAATTGACTCCACCAATTTAAAGAGCAGACACACTTAGCAAAGGCTAGGTTTATTCTGTCCAATTCACTCTGGATTTTTGGAACTGGCACCGAGAGGTGAGGTTCTTTCCATCATCTTGGGCAGTACTTGTACTGTGGGTCTGTCTGTGGATGAAAGATTTACTGCATTGCTTCTCCCAGTCCGCACAATCCACACCAAGTAGTCTGTGCCGGATTCCAATTCTACTCACCACATAAAAGTACAAGGACCTTCTATGTAAAGCAGAGCTTTGCAGCCGACACTTCATTATCACAGTTGTGAACATTGGTGTACATTTTCCATCTGTCCAGTGCCTAGACATTGTAAATATCACAGTTCTTTAAGCATTTTGAAATAGACCTATTATTAGAAATATAAAATAGTTTTCCAAATCAATTCTTAGGTGGATTGCAGCATTCTTTATATAGACTACGGCTCACTGTATAATATTAGTGTTTCAAATGTGGAAAAGCAGTTGTGTGTTTTATAGAGGTCCTGGGAATTATAAACCCTTTATCTAAGACAGTGGTTCTCAACCTTTTTTCAGTGATGTAGCCCCTGTGAAATATTTTTTCAGCCAAGTACCCCCTAACCAGCGCAAAAAATATATTTTAAAATCTCACGTACCCCCTGGAGTGCCTTCACGTACCCCCAGGGGTACGTGTACCCCCATTTGAGAACCACTGGTCTAAGAAATGTTAAGAAGTGCAGTGAATATAAAGACAGATTGAAGGCCGAGCTGGTTATTTTTTATGCTGTAACCTACTTTGACAATTTCTCTAAGTAATTTGTAAGACCATCAGGCAAAAGAGTTTACTCAAGCCAACACTATATAGTTTTAGACACAATGCTGGAGTAACTCAGCGGGAACGGCAGCATTGCTGGATAGAAGAAGTGTGACATTTTGTGGTGAGACCCTTCTTTAGACTGAGTTGCCTAAACCTGTCATAGGCACAAAATGCTGGAGTAACTCAGTCTGAAACGTCACCCATTCCTTCTATCCAGAGATGCTGCCTGTCCCGCTAAGTTACTCCAGCATTTAGTGCCTATCTTCGGCTTAAACCAACATCTGCTGTTCCTTCCTACACTATATTGTTTTATTATGGCTCAGTGCCATTTCTTGCTGAACTGACATATTTCTCCACTGACTGCCCTTGCAAATTGCCAGAGGTTGGCATTAACACAACCTAAGCATTTAGAGGATGAACTAAATTATTTATTTACCTATTGAATAGGATGACGCTATAAAGCATTTTATTAGGACGACCCAAAATAAATCTTGCCTTTAAGGTTAGAGAAACAGGCCCTTCAGTCCAACAAGTCTGTGCTGACCAGTGATCCCCATGCACTAGCACTATCCTACACACGAGGGACAATTTACAATTTTACTGGAGCCAACTAACCTAAAAACCTGTACGTCTTTGGAGTGTTGGGGGAAACCAAATCTACCCAGGTCACACGCAGGTCACAGGAAGAACTACAAACTCCCTACATACAAGCAGACTTAGTCATGATCGAACCCGGGTCTCTGGCTCTGTAAGGCAGCAACTGTGCCACTGTGCCGCCCCTGTGAAGAAAAGAACTGCAGATCTCTGGAGAAAAAGTATCTTTTTCTCTGTCTCCTTTTTCTCAAGAGATGCTGCGTGATCCGAAGGGTTCATCCAGCACTTTGTATCTGTCTCAAAAATAAATCTTCTTCCTGTCCCAAGAACAATTTATCTCCTTCCAATTCAAAGAGCTATTTAATTTTCAGTTTTAAGTGCACTCTTTGTTAAAGCTGTTCTTTCACCAGCAGCCCTCAGCAGGAAGGTTTTGTTTCCCGCGTTCCTCAGTCAGCCTGGTCACAACATTAAATTGATCGCACCCCCACGTTCTCTCCAGCCAGAAGCTAGGATTAAAAAAATGCTTTTAGAATTGTGAGAACTTTCATTTTTACAATTAACTAGACTAAGTGGGATCCGTTGGGGTGTATGGTGGTGGGTGGGAGGTGTTTGTGAGGGGGGGAAGGAGAGATGTGGGGGGGGTGAGGGGGAGGGGGTATGTGTGGGTGGTGAGTGGGGGGGGGGGGAGGATGTGGGAGGGGATGGTTTGGGGGGGTGGTGGTCTGGGCGGGGTTTGTGGAGGGGTGTGTGTGTGGGTGGGGGTATGTGTGGGCAGGGGGGTTGTGGGGGAGAGAGGGGTTGGGCGGGGGGAGGGAGGTTGTGGGAGGGAGGGGGATTGTGGGGGGGGGGGGGGAGAGGGGGTTGTGGGGGAGAGGGAGGTTGTTGGGGAGAGTGTTGGGTGGGGGGTTGTGAGGGAGAGGGGTGAGTGGGCGGGTGGTTGTGAGGGGGAAGGGGTGTAGGCAGGGGGTGTGGCATTGTGGGGGGCTGTTTGGGGGGGGCGTTGTGGGGGTGTGTGGGCGATAGGTATTGTGGGGGGGGGGTTGTGTGGGGGGGGGTTGTGGAGGGGGAGGGGGTTTGGGGGGAGGGGGGTATGCGTGGGCAGGGGGTGTTAGGGGGTGGGGGCAAGGGGGAGGGTACACGGGTGGAGAGAGCTCGGAGAAAAGTCGGGGAAGAACCATGGGGGAGAGTGCGGTATCACGGGGGAGGGGGCAGGAGCCAACGATGGGGACCAGAGGGTAAGGGGTTGGCAGTGCGATGAGAACTCACAGCGGGCGCTGGTCGCTGGTCGCTTCGCTGGTCGTTCTCCTCTGCCGGGATCAGAGTCTCCGCTTTCCATTTGGCGACATCAGCGCCATCTCCGACTACACGCCGGGCTGGGCCGGGTTGGGTCGGGTTAGGCCGGGTTGGGTCGGGCTGGGCCGGGTTGGGTCGGGCTGGGCAGGGCTGGGCCGGGCTGGGTCGGGCTGGGTCGGGCCGTTTCCGGTCCCTCCCTCTGAAAATTGTGTCCGGTTGGAGACCTCTGCCGGCCATCCAGAGCCTCCCGCAGCTGCAGTAAAGACTCAATGGCGCAGGAAGGGGCGGACCGTCCCGAGGAGTGACAGTAGAAGGGACCAATCCGCGCGGCGCTGAACGGCAATAGAGGCAATCGATCTGCGCACGCGCGGTTTTTAAGGTTTTTAAACCTCGATAATGCCTACCAGCTTTTTCCGATCGGAACAAAACTTGGTGCAATCGCAGTACAGGAGAATGGTGAGTAAGCTGGTGAAAACTCGTAGCGATATCGTGTATCGTTTTTGTGCAAATAGAAGGACCGCCAAATTGGAAGATAACAAGATCAGAGTTTTAGTTATGTATAGATAGATAGATAGATAGATAGATAGATAGATAGATAGATAGATAGATAGATAGATAGATAGATAGATAGATAGATAGATAGATAGATAGATAGATAGATGATAGGTTGTTCATTGGATGTGGAATGACAAAATGCTTTCTGATGATTTTGGAAATAGTTGTTGAGAAACCATCATTAAAACAAATCTACATAATTCCAAAAGCAAAATACAACAGAGTTGGAAAAGTTGTGTTTCGTTACGTTCAAAGTTGCACTTGTGTTACACCAATCCCTGCAGTATAGTATGTATTGTAATGATTGTATCATATAGTCTGGACTAGTATCTTGTGGTATTGTGGCAATGTCCTTGTTTTGCTCAGAGGGTTCTGTGAGTGCATTATTTTGGAATCCAAATTCTCTGGGCCATGAGCAACTCCCCTTCAGTTAAGTATTTGAGTTTTAAAAAAAATGACTGTTCAACAAATACATGTGGAATGTTAGTCTAAAGCAGGAGCAAATGAATCATGCAGCCCCCATTCATTCCGTCCTCTCAGTGTAAAGACTGTGGATTGCAGCCATCGTGAATGAACAGGCTGAACGTTTCTTCCTCTGTTGAAGGTTGACCGAAGCTGCCGGAGTTCTCTATTATAGGAGAATGGGACAGCGAGCTGGGCAGGTTACAGCATGGAGAGTGATGTGTAATGTGGCTTATACAGCATTGCTTAATTTGTCAGGAGGGGCCGAACAAAACAGGCCATGTTCCACCGTTACTGTGGGATGTTTGAATATTAGAGAATTTTGTATTAGAGATTGAGATCCTATTTGGTTTTAGTTGTTTTTTTGGCACTTCATTGAGGCTTGCTTGTGTAGACACTAATCTTCAATTTCATATTCCCAATGTTACCCCAAACGTTCAATTCAGTTTAAGGGCCTGTCCCACTTTCACGACCTATTTCACGCCCTTTTTTACTCATGGACATTTTTCATCAGGCTAGAAAAACGCCCCGACCTACTTAATGCCATGAGTACCTACGACTAGCATCACGGCCTGCTACGACCTACCTACAACCTCATACGACCTCCTATGACTATTTTGAACTTTATCTACTCTTATCACCTATTTCAAAGCATCACGATAAACCTTCCTGTTGCTCTGAATATAAACCATTGCATTTTAATGTTGCTGTATTAGTTATACTGCTTAATTTATTTGACTATACACCCTTTTTAGAGCAAAAAATATTTCCGATGGTGTTCAAACTAGATTTCACTTTCACACCAATTTGCCTCCTCCTCTGATGCATAAAGAATAATTGCCCTCTGAGCAAAACAAGGACATTGCCACAATACCACAAGATACTAGTCCAGACTATATGATACAATCATTACAAAAAATACGCTCTTGGATACAAATTCATTTCCTGAATCCTAACCTATCTCATGACACATTGAACAGTACAGTAACAGGTCCTTCGGCCCACAATGTCCTTGCCAAACATGATGCTAAGTTAAACCTCCAACTGATATGGAGTTGAGAATATTTGCATCAGCACAGGGCAGCAGTGTGGTGCAGTGGTATAGTTTCGGGACGACAGATGGCACAATGGGCTAAGTGTTCGGCTGGCAACCGGAAGGTAGCCGGTTCGAATCCCGCTTGGAGTGCATACTGTCATTGTGTCCTTGGGCAAGACACTTCACCCACCTTTGCCTGTGTGTGAATGTGTGTGAATGTGTGTGAGTGATTGGTGGTGGTCGGAGGGGCCGTGGGCGCAGATTGGCAGCCACGCTTCCGTCAGTCTGCCCCAGGGCAGCTGTGGCTACAGAAGTAGCTTACCACCACCGAGTGTGACTGAGGAGTGAATGAATAATGCGATGTAAAGCGCCTTGAGTATTAGAAAGGCGCTATATAAATCCCATCCATTATTATTTTTTTTTTTTTTTTTTAATATTTTATTTTATTAGAAGTAAGTACAGTCATATGGCACCAAAGTGCCTAATATATATTTTCATAATACATTTTATGTACAACTTCTTTTTTTTTTTTTTGTTACACTGAAAAAAAGATTAGAATAAGAAAAAGAAGTTAGATAGTAAAGGATAGAAAGATGTGAAATATATAGTGTGTGAAAAAAGAAAACGAGTAAATGAAGAAAGTTGAGAGAGAGAATAGAGAGAAGAAAAGAAAAAAAGAGGAGATCATTATTTATAGTCTTGACCAACCCTCGTCCAGTCCTGAAACAGTTATTTTTTACAATTGTGTTGCACCATATGATTCCAAAAAAACGACGAATGGAGACCAACTCGTTATGAATTGGTCTGATTTATCCATTAGGAGGAATCGCATTTCCTCAAGATGAGCAGTGTCCAACATACTTGCAATCCACATTTTAAGCGTTGGTATTGATGTACCCTTCCAAAATTTAAGAATTAATTTTTTTGCTATTATTAAACCATAGTTAAGGAATAGATTTTGAGATGTGTTCAATTTATTCCCATCTTCCATTACGCCAAATATAATCATTTCAGTATTAGGTTCCATTCTTGTCTTGAATAATTTTGTAAATATTTCAAAAATATCATTCCAAAATCTATAAAGTTTTATGCAGGAGACTAAGGAGTGTGTTATAGTTGCCTTTTGGGCTAGACATTTATCACAAGTGGCGGATATATTTGGATAAAATTTGTTCAATCTTGTTTTTGAGTAATATAATCTATGTACAATTTTAAATTGAATTAAATTATGTCTTACATTAATTGAACATTTGTGAATATATATCAGGTATTTTTCCCATTTAACCTTCGTAATTTTTATCATTAGTTCCCGTTCCCACTCTTCTCTAAGTACCTCTGTCGATGGTAGGTCTATATTTAGAATACTATTATATAAATATGATATTAATTTTTGTGAGTCAGCTTCAATATTCATTGCCTCTTCCAATAAGTCAGGAGTTACTTTTTGATATCCTTGTATATATTTTTTCACAAAATCGCAAATCTGAAGATATTTAAAATATTGGTTGTTTTTCAATTTAAATTTTAATTGTAATTGTTGGAATGATAGTAAGTTTCCCATTTCATACATATCCCCGATCCTTCTAATTCCGAGACTTTCCCATTGGTTATATGTCTTATCAATAAGAGATGGTTTAAATAAAGGGTTATTCGCTATTGGCATTAACAGTGATAGATTTCTTAATTTTAAAGATAATTTTATTTGTTTCCAAATTCTTATTGTACCATATATAATTGGGTTCTTCTTATATATTGTGTTATTCAGTTTTTTTGGGGAGAAGAGGATCGTTCCTATATTACTAGGATGGCAATCCTCCTTCTCCATTTTTATCCATTCTGTCTGTTGGGTAGAACTATCCAACCAATAAATCATATTCTTAATATGCACTGCCCAGTAATAATACATAAAATTCGGAAGTGAAAGTCCCCCGACCTCTTTTGGTTTACATAAGTGTTTTTTTGTGATTCTATGTGATCTATAGTCCCAAATATAATTAGTAATATTAGAGTCTAATTTAAAAAAAAGTATTTTGGTATATATACCGGTATAGATTGAAATAGGTATAGTAATTGTGGTAGGAAGATCATTTTTATTGCATTTATTCTACCTAATAATGATAAGGGAAGTGTTTTCCAAAATTTAATCAACGTATTAAGTTTATTTAATAAAGGCATGAAATTAGCATTGAATAATGCTTTATATTTTCTAGTAATCTGAATACCCAAATATTTAAATTTTTCTGTTGCGATTTTAAAGGGGAACTTCAGTAAGTGTGTAGGTTCTTGAGGTTTTAATGTCATGATTTCACTTTTATTCCAGTTTATTCTATATCCAGAAAAAGACCCAAATTCCTCTATTAAGTTTAATAAATTTGGTATGCTCGTTTGTGACTTTGTAATATATAAAAGTATATCGTCTGCATATAATGAGATTTTATTCTTTGAGTCTCTGGTATTATAGCCCTGAATATTCGGATGAATTCTTATACTTTCAGCCAGGGGTTCTATCATAAGGGCAAATAGCAGGGGTGATAGTGCACATCCCTGCCTATTACCCCTTGATAGTTGAAATTTTTGAGATAACATGTTATTAGTTAAAATTCTTGCCATCGGTTTATCATATAATAATTTTACCCATCTTATAAAATTTTCTCCCATATTAAATTTTTGTAGTACTTTATATAAGTATTGCCACTCTACCTGATCAAATGCTTTCTCTGCATCCAAAGAAATAATTGATATATCTTCTTCCTCTACTTTATGCGAGTACATTATATTAAACAGACGTCTCAGATTATTAAATGAGTATCTTTTAGGTATAAACCCCGTTTGATCAGGGTTTATCAATTTACTAATATATTTGCTTAATCTTCTTGATAAAATCTTTGCTAAAATTTTCTGATCTGTATTTAAAAGTGATATAGCTCTGTACGAGCCCGGATCTTCTAAATCTTTATCTTTTTTTGGAATAAGTGTAATAGTTGATTCTGTTAGTGTTTCAGGTAGTTTGTTTTCTTTAAAAGCATGGGAGTATAAATTAAATAAATAAGGGGTTGTTATCTCCTGAAATTTTTTATAAAATTCATTATTAAAACCATCTGGTCCCGGTGTCTTACCATTTTTCAGCGATTTTATTGTTTCACCTATTTCTTTGATTGTAATTTGAGCTCCTAATTCCTCTTGTTCCAAAAGGTCCAGTATTGGAAGATTACAATTATCTAGAAATTTTTTTATTTTACTATCTTCTCTTTTAATTTTAGATGTATATAAGTTTTGATAAAATTGGGCAAATCTATTATTAATATCTTTAGGTAGTATTAGTAATTCACCTTTCTCTGATTTAATTTTGGTTATAGTATTTTCCTTTTCTTGTTTTTTCAATTGGCGAGCTAAAAGCTTATGTGGTTTGTCACCAAACTCAAAATGTTCCTGTTTTGTCATTTGGAATAGTCTTATTACCCTTGCCGATAAAATTCGATTAAGTTTAAATTTCAGTAATATTATCTTATTGTGTTTATCTGTCGTGGAATCTTTGGCATTATCCATCTCTAACTGCCTGATTTCTTGTTCTAACAACAATTGTTCTGTCTTATTCTTTTTATTTTGAAAACTTTGATATGAAATTATAATTCCTCTCATAAATGCCTTAAAAGTTTCCCATAATAAAGAAGGCAAAGTACCTGGTATATCATTTGTATCGAAAAAAAGTTCCATTTGTTGTTTTAAATATTGATAGCCTTGCACGTCATTTAAAATATGTGTATTAAACCTCCAAAAAATTTTTTGCCCGGCATTCCCTCAAATTTTACTGAAAATGTCAACGGGGAGTGATCTGAGATACTACTAATGTGGTATGTTGGGTTGTTTGTATATGGCATTAATTTCATATCCACTAAAAAATAATCAATTCTTGAATAAGTTTTATGCACCGAAGAGTAAAACGAGTATGCCCTTCCAACTGGATTAGCAGATCTCCATACATCTATTATATTCGTATTTTTTATATATGTATTTAGAAGTTCGCTAGTTTTAGATTTTAAATTACTCTTCTTTTGTTTTGCTGATTTATCTAGATATGAATCTAAAACACAGTTAAAGTCCCCCCCTATTATCACATTTTGGTAATTAAACTCTGATATTATGTCAATAATTTTATCAAAAAAGTGGGGGTTATCAAAATTCGGAGCATAAATATTTATCAAAGTTAGTGGGGTTGCATAAATTTCACCCGAAACTATAATATATCTTCCCTCTTTATCTGATATGGTATTCTTTAATTTAAAAGGAATACCTTTCCTAATAAGAATAGCTGTACCCCTAGATTTAGAAGTAAATGAGGAGTAGTATGTTTGGCCTATCCAATTCGCCTTTAATCTTATTTGTGTTTGTTGTTTCATGTGTGTCTCCTGCAAAAACATTATGTCGCTTTTCAACGATTTTAGTTGGGCAAAAATTTTACCCCTCTTAATTGGTTCGTTGGCACCCCGTATATTCCAACTACAAAATGTAATTCCTCCATTCTTTATTTGTCTATCGTCTTGCATTGTAAATCAGGGTAATATTCCTGAATCATATGGTGCAAACAAATACCTCAGAATTTTAGGACTTGGGTGGTCATCCCGGTTTATTAGATTTATATTGCATCTCCTTCTTGTAAAGTGCCTTAGAAAAAGAAAAAAAGAATGTGATACACAATTACTTTCAAAAAAATTAAACAGATAAAAATCTTGCTTGTGCTTTAAAAAAAAGGTGCTATTAAGGTATCTAAGGGAAGATACCTTAAGGACGAATAGCCATCAACGATGGCAAAAAATGTATAGACCTCCGTGATGTTGTTATACATTGAGCTCCTCCCCCTTGGCGAATCCTCATAAAAAGTTACATATCGTTTCATATTGTGTTTTTTCTTATATGAGTTTATCAAATCAGTGCTAGTGACAGCCGAGAGAAAAAAGAGACATAAGGAATAAAAAAACAAAACAAATATAGAACAAACATATACACGATTATATAAGTATATATGTCCCTCTAATTTATCCAATCTTAATCTAATCTAAACTTTCCCATATATATCCACCCTGTATTCTTACATAATATCCCATTCTATAACTACCATACATCATACAAGCTGGTACCAAAGGGTTAACTACCGTACAAGCAGGTGCCAAGGGGTTAAACTTTGAGCTTTGCATCCAAGGTTGAATATAACCAAGCTCTCTGAATAACACATTCCAACGAGATAAGCTTTATAATTGTCTGGGTAGCTCGGCCATTTTAATCAGTTCAAAACTTTGTAAAAAGTTCAAATTTCTTCATTGTCGGCAGCTTGACCCGATGTTTTCTTAACGATATCCTCTGCATACTTTAAAGCTTTTCCGGGAGCTGCAAATGAGCGTTCAACGCCGTTATAAGTTATCTTCATTTTTCCGGGAAAGAAAATTCCATATCTTACTCCCGGGACTTCCCTCAAAGTGTGTCTTGCCGGTGTAAACAATCTCATTTTCTGGACTACCTCAGGAGAGTAATCGCGAAATATTCGCACATTATCCCCACGGTATGTCAACTTCTTCCGATGAGTGATCTTTTTCAATATAAATTCCACTGAAGAGATGTCACGGAATTTCACAATTATCTGTCTTGAATCATTTGTTCCTCTTCCAGCTCGTTTAGCGACGTCTGTTCTTGGTTCTTCCGACAATTCCAAGACATCTTTGAGTAAGTCAGTAACGAAAGTACATGTTTGAGATTCATGTCCCTCTCGTCCTTCCTTTACTCCGAGAATCCTCAGGTTATATCTCCGAGTTCCTGATTCCAGGTCCAGACATTTATCAGTCATTCTTCCAAGTTTTTCCTCTTCAGTTTTCTGTGATTGTTTCAAATTCTTTATTTCCGAGACAATCTCTTTTATCTCATTCTCCATCTCTTCCATTATCTCATCCAGCTTTCCGATATCATCACTTACACCTTTAAATTTCTTGTTGTAATCATTTTCAATTCTGACACACTCTGATTTTAATCTCTTATCAAATTCCTTATACTGCTTTTTGAGTTCTTTTAACTCACTGCAAGTATTATCAATTTTTTGAGAAATACTCTCCATGTTAGTTTCCATACTCTGTTTGTTACTCTCCATGTGAGACTCCATACTTTGCATCTTCTCCAGTGTCATGTTAATTGTAGCAGTCATATCTAAAAGCATTTGCTTCACCTCTTTCTCCTTCTTGTCTCCTTTTGTTGCCATTTCAAGCAGAGACCCTTGGCTGTAAGAATCTTCTTCTTCTGTCGTTTGCAGAGTATCCAAAACTTCCTCGAGCTGAAGGCTGATAGTATTTTTCTCTGGCGCCCTTGAACGATTATCTCTGCTCATTTAAACTCATTTAAACACCCGATTTCACCATTAATCTCCCCGATTTTCACGTCACCTTCTGATGATAACACCCTTACACAACACCAGGCGACTTCGGTGAGTTTTTCCATCCATTATTATTATTATTATAGTTGCTGCCTTACAGTCCCAGAGTCCCAGGTTCAATCCTGACCATGGGTGCTGTCTGTATGGAGTTTGCACGTTCTCCCTGTGGGTGTTTTCTGAGCGCTCCGCTTTCCTACCTTACTCCCAAGACATACAGGTTTGTAAACTAATTGGCTTACGTAAAATTGTAAATTGTCTCTAGTGTGCAGGATAATGCTAGTTCATGGGGTGATGACAGGTTGTTGTGGATTTGTTGCACCGAAGGGCTTGTTTCCGCGCTGTATCTCTAACGTAAAAGTAATGCAATTGATTTGATTTGGAGTGAGCGTTCCTGTGATTTTTAACATGCCCATTTTCCATTTGGAATAATTAGTTCCTGATTAGAAGAAAACCTTTTTTTAAGATCGATGAAAAAAATACCAATAGAATTAGATCTGCAATTACTTTGGCAGTTAGCCCAAGCCAGCATTAAAATCCATGACCATCCTAGACTGCTTTACTAAAGACCAGTTTGGTTATCTTGTGTAACATCTGACCAGTTGCAATCTTCGGGGTAAATTACAGTGTGATAAAATGGTCACCTCTACAGATGCAGTGTGACCTGCTGAGTTACTCCAACATTTTGTGTTTTGATAATACAAGATCTTTCAAACATTACAAATGATGAGTCAATGGAGTGTCATTAGTGTATGTACAATTCTCAGTTTAAAGGAAATTAAGCCCAAAAATATTGATCTTAAAGAGAAAAAAAAGGTCTGAATGGAGTAAAGGTCTGAATGCCAGTATGAATGTGAAAGGATCATGAACAGCTATTTTACAAACTTTAATCCACAATGAAGCAAAATATGGAATAGAGGCAAGTAAATGGAATTGAAATGTAGGTCAGGCAAAGATCAAATAGAATGACAGAACAGCTGTATTTCTCTGTGAATAGGGATCCTCTCCTGATATTTCCATATTCACAATTTGTCTTCCAAGTGAATATGTTACTGGAGAGAATAGACTGAATTTCAGAGCATGGTTGAATGGACAAGGCTAATTCCTGCAGTATTACTCTGTAACTGCAAAAGTAAAAATTAATGCAAACACTGTTTTAATACAACCCCGGAGAGTATATGAGAGAACAGGACATTACCCCAGGTCTCATGAGAAGTATAGCAAGGGATGAACAAAGTACACCATCTGTGCAACGTTTCCGATGGGCACTAGAGCTCATTGCTGTGCACGACACAATCGGATAATCCCGCTGCTGTGTGAGAACCTTGTGGTTTGGCCCCTCAGTCACAGCTGGCTGAGGGATGAATGAAATTGTGTGGAGCATACTGAATGAAGCCATTTATGTGACAACTACTCAGGGAGGATGCAACACTTACTCTTGAAATGTTGAAAATCCGTTTGCCGACAGGATCTAAAGCAACCTGTCCCATTCACACCACAGGTCAATAGACTCATTTGTTTAAAGTGCATCACAAATAACATGGATAAAATGTCTATAATCATTCTTTTGTTTTTTAAATCACTTTTCGGAGTCAACTTTTAGTCTGGTCCTCTTCATTTCTTTTTACGGTCGCCTATTGACATCCAAAACACTCCTGAGAATGCAAATACAAATGTCCCTGATTCCTGGATGATCCTTACAGCTGTCATTCCGATTCCCCTCTGAACATGGATTCCTCACAGAAGCTTCCTGCAGTCTCCTGGCAAGCGTGTGATAGACCAGATGTAGACTCCATAACTTCATTAATTTAACAGGGAAGAAACGGCTGTGAGGGAAATGTAATTTCTTGTAATTTATGCTTCTAATTAATTGAATTCAGTCCAAATAAATACATCTATCTATATATATTACTAAAACTCTCATCTTGTTTGTGATTATTATTATTGCTCTATATTTGTTTATTTATTGAGTATGTGTGAATGTGTATATATACACACTGAACTTTTTTTCTCTCCCATTGTGTACTATGTTTACATGTTCTGTTGTGCTGCAGCAAGTAAGAATTTCATTGTCCTATCTAGGACATATGACAATAAAACACTCTTGACTCTTGATTCTGTGTGAGTGTCTGCGTGCCGATGTGATCCCGGACCTATGCCAAAACGGTACACGATAGCACTTCAATTTTTGGACCACCTTACTCACAATTGGCCTGTGGTGTGTTTTTGTTAAATCAAGTTTTATTCAGATTGATGTTATATTTTTCGTTATTCACATTTTCAACTTTACAAATTTAACTTTTCACTTAACTCTTCAGTGTAAAAAATCCAATTCCAATCGCTGCCCCTGTCCATTACAATGTTGCAAATTCCAGGACACTGAGTCCTCTCATTTGAAACATTGTAACAGCAGGTGCAGGGCAAGGGAATTGGATTTTGTTTTTAACTTTAAAAAGAAGGAGGGTGAAGAGGAGAGGAGTTGGGGGCTATGAGTGAGTGGTGGAATACTGCGTTGGGGGAATGGGTTGCATTGGGGGAACGGTTGAATGGTGGAATATAGCGTTGGGGAATGGGTTGCATTGAGTGACCAGGCCTCCCGTGGGGGTTATGGGTGAGTGGTGGAATGTTGCGTTGGGGGAACGGGTTGCATTGGGGAAACGGGTGAGTGTGGAATATTGCGTTGGGGAGCTGATTGAGTTGGGGACCAGGCCTCCCATGGGGGCTATGGGTGAGTGGTGGAATAATGCGTTGGGGGAACGGGTTGCGTTGGGGGACCAGGCCTCCTGTGTGACAGAGACCCAACGGGGCCCACTTGGTCTAGTTTAAATTAAAATACACTAATCATGTTTTCTAATGTAAGTGTTTTAATTACTTTTAATCTTAAAACTTTTAGCTGTAAATAGTGTGTGTACCTTTTTACTTTCGAATGTCAGAGACATTCATCGACTTTAAAAGTCCTTTGAGCATTTCAAGTGTTTTCACAGAGAGTGACTTGAAATGTTGTCCATTTCTCTTTCCGCAGAAGCTGCTTGACCTACATAGAAACATAGAAACATAGAAAATAGGTGCAGGAGTAGGCCATTCGGCACTTCGAGCCTGCACCGCCATTCTATATGATCATGGCTGATCATCCAACTCAGTATCCCATCCCTGCCTTCTCTCCATACCCCCTGATTCCTTTAGCCACAAGGGCCACATCTAACTCCCTCTTAAATATAGCCAATGAACTGACCTCAACTACCTTCTGTGGCAGAGAATTCCACAGATTCACCACTCTCTGTGTAAAAAATGATTTTCTCTACTCGGGGTTTCCATTATGTGCAGCTTTTAAAAAATATATTTGTTCCTGATTGCATGAAAGGCAATTTGTTAGAGGCTTTTCCTCAGAAGCTGAAGTACTTAGTGGAAATTAAAAAAAAAATATATATATATATATAAATGATTTGGATGAAGGAACTGAATATATGGTTACTAAATTTGCTGAAGATGATATCAACTTGGTGAGGCCTTCGGAAGATATCATACAGATATAGGGATAGGTGAAGTGGATGGGCAAAGATTAGACAAATATTAGGTAAAGTGGTAAAATGTGAAATTGCCCATTATGGCAGGAAACATTAAAAAAATGTCTCAATAAAGGGAGAGCTTGCAGCGCTCTCAGGCAGAAAGATCTGAGCATACTAAAAAATGATATGCGAGTGGTTTGTAGAGAAACAATTATAAAAGCTAACAATGTTATTGCTTATTGGAAGTAAGTATGAGATTCAGATTCACATTTATTGTCACATGCACCAATTAAGGTACAGTGATATTTGAGTGACCATACAGCCATACAATTAAAAGAACACGCCACACTTATAAAGAACAATAAAACTTAACATAAACATCCACCATTCACTGTGATGGAAGGCAATACATTTCAGTCAGTCTCCCTCCTTTTGTTCACCCGTGTTTGGGGCCTTGACCCTCCGTAGTCGCCGCTACGGACGACCCGATGTGCAGGCCCTCTCGTCGGGATGATCGAAGCTCCGATGTCGGGATGGATGGAACATGCTCCGTGGCTTGGAGTGCCCGAATCAGCCACTTTCTTACCGGAGACCGCGGCTTCTCGATGTTATAGGCTGCAGGCAGGCCAGTGGTTGGAGATCTTCTCCGGCGATCCCCTTATTAGTCTCCTTATTTGATGAGGAATGTAAATGCATGAGAAGCAGTTGTGAGAACATTTACTAGAAGATTACAGTCTGGAACGAGTAGGTTGTCTTATGAAGCAACTGCTGGAGCTTAGAAAGAGAGGGAGGTCTTGATGATACCTATGAGAATCTGGGGGTTTTGACAGGAGAGTTATGTGGAGAATATTTCTTGTGGGAGAATCTAGGGATCACTATTTTAAAATAGGTGATCTCTCATTTAAGTGATGCGATGATTTTGTTTCTCTCTCTGGGGATGGTGAATCTTTGGAACTTCTTCAGAGTGGTAGCAGCAAACATAAATAGATTCTTAGAGTCATATCATCATACAGTACCTTTTACAAGCCCTTTGGCTCAACTTATCTATGTCGACCAGGTTTTATAGCTGAGTTACTCCCATTTGCCTGTATTTGGCGCATATCACTTTAAACTTCCTTATCCATGTACCTGTCCAAGTATCTTCTAAACTCCACCATTGTACTTGCTTTCACACTTTTGTCTGGCAGTTCATTCCATATAATGCCCCACCCTCTGTGTGTCTTTTAAATCTTCCCCCCTCTCATCTTAAACTTAGACCTTTAGTTTTGGATTTATCTACCCTGGGAAACAGACTGTAACTATTCACCTTATCTATGCCTCTCCTAAGTTTGTGTTACCTCTATCAGATCACTCCACAGCCATCTTTACTTTAAGGAAAATAGTCCCAGCCAATCTAACCTGATTTTCGAAATCAAGTCCTCGAATCCTTGTAATATTCTGATGAATCTGTTCTGCACCCTTTCCAGCAGAACTACATGCAACACTCCATATGTGGTCCCACCAATGTCTTGTACAGCTGTAGCATTACATCCCAACTCCTGTACTCAATACTCATGCAGCAAAGTACGCCTAATGCCGCCTTCACTACCCTGTCTACCTGTGTCACCGCTTTCATGGAACTATGCATCCGTGTACTAGGTCTGTCATCTCGACAACAGTCCCCTTTAATTTGCAAGTCCTCCCCTGGTTTTACTTTCCAAAATGCACCACATCACAGTTGCCAGAGTTAAATTCTACCTGCTATTCCTCGGCCTACTTCCCTAATTGATCCATATCCTTTTGTAAACTTAATAGGCCTCCTCATTGCCCACTATACCATCAATTTAAGTGTCATCTGGAAATGTATTAATGACAATGTTGTCTAAATTGTCAATATAGGTGACAACTAAAAGTGGATCCAGCACAGGTTCCTGTGGCACAGGCCCGAGTTGTAGCATATAGTATTGCTATTACACTCTCACAGTGGCGAGATGTGGAACAGGGAGCAGAAATCTAAATGGTTCCCAGGCGAGAGGGAATGAAATGGATGGAAAGACCTCTCTGCTCTCAATAATGATAGTCTGTCATCTAACTAATGGACACTGAGATGGAGTGGTTGCCAAAGGGCTAAGATTGGACAAACCATTTTCACATGTTGGCAAGAAAGTAGTATAACAATCTTATAGGATGATTTTGAAAATGGACTGGGTAGCCCATCTGGCTAAGGGAATATTTTGCTTGGGCAGTTTACAGCCCAGCGGTATGACTATTGATTTCTCTCACGTCAGGTAGCCCCGGCATTCTCTCTTTCTCTATCCCTCCCCCACCCAAGTCGCACTAGCTTCTCATTTTCACCCTACAAACAGTTAACAATGGCCGGTTTCCTTTATCATTGTTACCTTTTTGCATATCTTTTATTCATTGTTCTTTATCTCTCCACATCATCGTCTGTATCCCTTGTTTCCCTTATCCCTAACCAGTCTGAAGAATGGTCTTGACCCGAAACGTCACCCATTCCTTCTCTCCAGAGATGCTGCCTGTCCCGCTGATTTACTCCAGCTTTTTGTGTCTATCTTTGGCCAAGGGAACTCATGATTTTCAGAAGGGGCTGTCTTAGACCAGCTGCAAGGCTACAACTGTGTCAAGAAAATACTGCACTGATTCCCTTTTTCAGGCCCATGCAATAGTTGCATTGGACTATTGTTGGTATCATAGAACATTGATTCACAGCAGATTCTGACCAGAGGTTGGTGGATCTTTCATTCATCAATCAACTCAGTGTCATGGGGTCATAAACATGGAAACATTGCATCAGCCCAACATGACCATGCCCACCAGGTGTTATTGCTGAGCTGGTCATATTTGCCTGCATTCGATTCATACCCCTCTAAACTTTTCTTATTCATGTACCTGTCCAAATGCCTTTTAAACATCGCCATTGTATCCAAATTCATGGCTTCCCCTGGCAGCTTATTCCAATATGCACCATTATCTGCATGAAGAAATTGCTCCTCAGGCCTCTTTTGAATCTTTTCCCTCTCACCTTAAACCTATGCCCTCTGGTTTTAGACTCCTCCAACCTGAGAAAAACACATCTATGGTCATCGTGATTTTGTATACTGTAGCGGCGCCTACTGGCGCACGCAGGTTTCGAACCCGGCATTCGGAAGCCGCGGTCACGTGACTCGGGAGGGGCTGCTTGTTTTCGCGCGGTTTTGCTTTCGTGCGGTTAGTTCAGCGCTGACCACCAACGTGGCCAGACGTGTCTAGAGAACCTGTGTACTGAAAACCAAACTTTTGAATAAAGAACCGTTTGAAACTTCAGTTGTCGTTCTTGAGACCACCAAAATACCTCTGGTCGCTCCTCAGCCTCCTATGTTCTAGACTCTAGACCTTTGTTAGGTTCCTAAACATGGGCTCAACAAATTGATATGTTATTTATGACCCCTTCATGACCCCCGGAAAAACCCCAAACAACCCCCATGGGGATCACAACCCCTAGGTTAAGAATCGCTATTCTAGATGTAAATTAGTCCCAGCCTCTCATTATAACTCAGGTTCTAGAGTCCTGGTAATATCCTGCAGACAGTTTTCTGAACCCTTACCAACTTAACAACATCCTCCCTGGAGCAGGGCGACCAGATCTAGGTGACACAGTGGAGCAGAGGTAGAGTTGCCACCTTACAGTGTCAAAGACCCAGCTTTGATCCTGTCCATGGGTGCTGTCCGTACAGAGTTTGAACATTTTCCCTTTGAGCGCATGCATTTTCCCTGGGTGCTCCGGTTTCCTCCCACACTCCAAAGGCGTACAGGTTTGTAGGTTAATTGGCTTCTGTAAATTGTAACTTGTCCCTAATATGTAGGAGAGTGCTAGTGTACGGGGTGATCTATGGTTGTGCGCACCTGCCAGGCCGAAGGACCTGTTTCCGTGTTGTATCTCTAAAGTCTAAAGTAAACTGTACATGGTATTCTAAATGTAGCCTTACCAATGTCATATACAGCTGTAGCATGATGTTGCAACCCCTGTTCTCAATACCCTGACTGATGCAGATGAGCATGCCACACGCTCACCTCACCACCCTGTCTATCTGTGTCACTGTATGTAGGGAACTACCTGTACATCATGTTCTCTCATTACGCTAAAATGGGAAAGGGATGGGAAAACTGATGGAAACTGAACGGTTCTATTTTCTTGGTCCACCCCAAAGTACTGCTTCTACATTAGACTCACCTCTCATAATGATCTCTGATCATTATTCTGATTGCAGTTCAGGACTACATTGTTTGAACACAATTAAACAAGGAAGGCGATATTTCCTGTGCATTTGTTCAATTACCTGTGGCAATTAATTAATACATCATGTTACCAGAGTTAAACACTAACTAATGGGCCTGTCCCTTTAAGGCGATTGCAGGAGACTATGCAGTCACTACATGGTCGCCACATGTTCGCGGATGGTTGCCGGGGAGTCGCCTTCATGGCCGTGAGGAGTTCCCGCATTCTGGGAACTAGTCGTGGCTTCATTCTGGTCGTCGCGAATTTTACAACATGTTGAAAGATTTGCGGCAACTAGTGTTAAGCCTCCATGGAGAGCAGTGAGATTTCTCGTGCCGTAGGTGGGTTGCCAGGAGGTCGAAGGTTCTCGTAGGTTCTTGTAGGTTGTAGCCGGTGCTGACCGGTGAATTTCATTGGCTCATTGGGGAAAAAAATGTAAGCAGTAGTCTTCAGAACCATGGATAACCGACCGGTAATGTTAAATGTCCGCCGAGCTTCACAGCCGTGTATCTCTGGCTTCTTAAAAGTTGGCTCCACTCCTTCTCCCTCCTTCTCCCCCCTCTCCCCCCCCCCTCCCCCTCACCCCCTCTTTTAAAGGACTTACTATAGACTGTGCTTTAGCCGTCTTAATTACAGCGCCAACCTTCCTGTTCATCGCGGTGTGTGTCTGTATCACCTTGGCTTTGCACCGTGTGAATTTCAGACAGGGCTCCCTCTGCTTGTCCTGTCCACCACCTTTGCGATGTGTTTGCCCGTGCGTGTGTGTGTTCCACTCTGATAGCCGCCGTTGCCATTTTCTCAGTCGACTGCTGGCAACTTGACAGTCGCCGGCAGACGCCTGAAAAATCACCTAAGTGGGACAGGCCCATAATAAAAATTCCAAGAAAATGTGCAATGTATGCTATCAAGTGTAATGGGCACTGATTATTCCATCAGAAAGACCATACTCCTGGATGCTCCAGTTTGGACAAGACGTAATAATATTATGATTAAGCCTTTGTAGAAATTGATGAAGATGTCAGATGTGCATCAATGTATTAAAACTATAATTAGTTTTGATTAACACCATAATCTGAACTTCTTGTTGCTATGCATTATATTTGTTGTATCTATTCAGTTGCAGATTGTAACTGACTGAGGTCCGATCAGAACGCACGATATTCCTTGCGTTATGAATCAAACAGATAGTTATTTAGTTAGTTGGGGCAAAATCAAATAAATTGAACAATGAAGAACTGGAAATGCAATTTGACGCCAGCAAGGCTTTGCCTGCCTAGTTCAATTAAACTGGCACTTAAGATAAAGCTACCGAATAGCAAACTAATTACTATCCATAATATGCTTTCACGATCGAGACCCTATTCACCAGGTCGATTGGCAGCACTCAGTGTTCTTGGTTCAAACTCCAGCCCTTAATATTATTAAGTGGAAGACTGGAAAGGCTAATTTCCTTTTTATTCAGTTGCCTTTGCTAATTTTAGCCTCTCAGGAGACACTTGGCAAGTGTATTGAACGCATGTGGAACAAGAACATGGAAAAAGTTACTGTTGCGGTTGAGTAACTTGGCTCGGAAACGTTATAATCATTAAGTCATGTCGCCTGTAGGAAGCAAATGGAGATCTTTAAACTTCCATATAGTGCATCAGGAAACTCACAACTATTTTTGTGAAAGCCCAAAGAAGTGTTGATGTGGAGGTAGCATTTCATTTAATATTTCTGAAATCCTTGGAGATTCAAAACCATGATTCCATTTTTAATTTCAGTAAAATGCCCAGACTGACACCTACTGTGCAGCATTACTCGTTCCCATTTTCCACATGACCAATTCCAACGGCTTCCCTTGAGTGCAGTAGTTAATTTAGGGAGGAATAATGCATAATGTTCTGCACACGCTGGGATCAAGTTGGAGGCTGTCTGACCTCAGTTCATGCAAGAACATTACAGCTGGTGATGTGAGGAGAATTGCATCCCACTATCTTGGGATGAATAGAGAGCTGGATGGAAAAGCTCTGATAAATCCAATAGCAACCAGAATGTATAACCTGAAAGAAAAATCCAAGTTGTGCTGCTATCAGGTTAGGTGATGCAACCACGTTATGGTTCCCCCCCTTGCTGAGCTACATCGGCCTAAATATGATTAACAGAGGTCAGCTGTGTCCTTGCTTGAACCTCACAGGCTAGCTTGCTCTCTCTCCCAATCTGCTTTGTGGTACCATCCCTGTGTATGAGGTGTTAGGACATTGTCTTGCCAGGTGGACGTAGATGGACGTAGATATGATAGTGGTGTTTCGGATACTTTTAGGTTGGCACATGGATATGCAGGGAATGGAGGGATATGGTTACATGCAGTAAAATGAGATCAGTTTAACCTGCCATTATGTTTGGCATCGACTTGGTGAGTGGTGTCTGGTTCATGAAACCATATTATGGATAGACTCATAGAGTCTGACAGCGTGGAAACAGGCTCTTTGGCCCAACTTGCCCACACCAACCAAAACTAGTCCCACCTGCCTGAATTTGGCCCATATCCCTTAAACCTGTCCTATCCATGTACCTATCCAATTGTTACTTAAACATTGCAATAGTCCCTGCCTCAACTAGTAATCAGTGTGTTATTCAGTAGTTTCATCTTAAGTGAAAGTATAATGGAACTGAGCAGGCAAAGTCATGCTGACATCAAATTGCATTTCCAGCACTTCACTATTCTGTCTATTTTATTTTGTCCCCAACATGTCCTCAGATGTTGGAATGAACCAAATTACTCTATTGGCCTAAGGACTTGATCTTCTGCTGTACATTTCTGTGTTCTATGTTCTACTCTTCAGCTGAGTGATTTATCACGAGGTGCCCAGGAGCAGGGCCGGTTTTAAGCCGATTTGACCGATTGCCCCCAATTGGGCCCCGCGCCTAATGGGGGCCCCGCACTAATGTTCCGTATTTCGTACGGAAATACGAATTCTCTTTGTTAAATAAAGATTATATTTTTTAATTCGCCATGCGGATTTTTTTTTTAAACGACCATGTATAACAACCGCTGCACGGCCATCAGACACAAACGATTTGTTAACTAGTACTGTTAGCACTTCTTAACATGAAGTTGTTAACAAGTTGTTATATCAATCTGCATCCATCCACATTCCTCAGTAAATGTTATTGTGTTTTGAATGAGTATTAATGACGCCGTGTTCCTTTGTATAAAATTCACGCGGCGTCATAAATACTTGTTTAAAACACAATTACATTTACTGAGGAATGTAGATCGATGACACATTGAGAATTTCTTTAAACTCACCATCATGAGTGAGGGTCCCGGACCGCGAGAAGGGGCTTCTTCCTGGTGGGCAGGTTAGTCATTCACCTACCGACCCACGTTGTGTCTCTCTGTGCTTTGCTCTCTCTCTCCCTCCTTCTCTCTCTCCCGCTCACCATCTCGTCTCTCTCTAGCTCTCCCACTCCCTCTCTATCACCCTGTCTCCTCAGCATTCCCGGAATCATTGACGTTTAGCGCTAGACAAAAATGCTGGAGAAACCCAGCGGGTGAGGCAGCCGCCTTGACCACTGAGTTCCTCCAGCACTCTGTGTTTTTTGTTTGGCTCTGAAGTTGAAGGTGGCTCAGCGGGACGGGCATGGGCTCTGGGGAGAGGGTTGCGTTTCTGGTCGAGACCCGTCTTCAGACAATCACAAGTACTCTCACCGACGAGAGTTCAATTCAGTCTGAAGAAGGGTCTTCTCTCCAGAGTCGCTGCGCTGCCTGTCCTGCTGAGTTACTCCAGCTTTATGTCTATCTTCAATTTCAGAGAAATACAAGTTCTCACGGGGGGCTTATAACGTCTCTAAACCCCTCTGGGACCCTCTGAACACCTCTAAACCCCGTCTATCCCCCCCCCCCCCTATTTCCCTCTACAACACTTCTGAACACTTCTAAACCTATCTGAAGCCCTCTAAACATCTCTAACCCGTTTAAACCCCTCTAAACTAGGAGGCTACAAGGTGACTTGTATAGGCTGGGTGAGTGGGCAAATGCATGGCAGATGCAGTATAATGTGGATAAATGTGAGGTTACCCACTTTGGTGGCAAAAACAGGAAAGTAGACTTTTATCTGAATGGTGGCCGATTAGGCAAAGGGGAGATGCAACGAGACCTGGGTGTCATGGTACACCAGTCATTGAAAGTAGGCATGCAGGTGCAGCAGGCAGTGAAGAAAGCGAATGGTATGTTAGCATTCATACCAAAATGATTTGAGTATAGGAGCAGGGAGGTTCTACTGCAGTTGTACAGGGTCTTGGTGAGACCACACCAGGAGTATTGCGTACAGTTTTGGTCTCCTAATCTGAGGAAAGACATTCTTGCCATAGAGGGAGTACAGAGAAGGTTCACCAGACTGATTCCTGGGATGTCAGGACTTTCATATGAAGAAAGACTGGATAGACTCGGCTTGCACTCGCTAAAATTTAGAAGATTGAGGGGGGATCTTATAGAAACGTACAAAATTCTTAAGTAGTTGGACAGGCTAGATGCAGGAAGATTGTTCCCGATGTTGGGGAAGTCCAGAACAAGGGGTCACAGTTTAAGGATAAAGGGGAAATCTTTTAGGACTGAGATGAGAAAAACATTTTTTACACAGAGAGTGGTGAATCTCTGGAATTCTCTGGCACAGAATGTAGTTGAGGCCAGTTCGTTGGCTATATTTAAGAGGGAGTTAGATGTGGCCCTTGTGGCTAAAGGAATCAGGGGGTACGGAGAGAAGGCAGGTACAGGATACTGAGTTGGATGATCAGCCATGATCATATTGAATGGCTGTGCAGGCTCGAAGGGCCAAATGGTCTACTCCCGCACCTATTGTCTATGGTTCTATGACTGCGTCCAACTGCTGTCTGGTTCGTTGATCGGTTTGCTAGATGTGAACTATTTTGGGAGAGAAAAATGCTCACGGCAGACCAAACGTGTTAAACAGAAATTGGTCAGATATTGAGCTTTACACAGTGAGAAATCATGTGAAATAATCACTGAATTTTAAATGAATGTACCTGCATGTTATACTGTTTAGTTTGGAGATACAACCAGATAGTCTGGTTGATACAACCAGATTAGTTTGGAGATACAACCAGATAGTCTGGTTGATACAACCAGTTTAGTTTGGAGATACAACCAGATAGTCTGGTTGATACAACCAGATTAGTTTGGAGATACAACCAGATCCACTGAGTTCGCACCGACCCGCGATTTTTGTTACAGATTTGACAATATTGTTTGGCGGCCAATCAATCGTTGTCTCTAAGGGGGTTGCATCCAATCACCAACCAGCTTGCTTTAAAATTCCCGTCCAATCACAAATAGATCTCCTCCCGTCCAATCAGCCGCTGTCTCCAAGGGCATTGTGTCCAATCACATAATGCAGTTTAATGGTAATTAGCTGCTACAGTAAAGGTTGGAAGCAGCGGAGCTACTGACAGTCAAACGGGAGGGAGCGGGAGAGATTCACACAGTGTAGAATCCATCACACCCTAGTGTACAATTTCATAATATATACTAAATAACAGGGCTGACACACCTTGGCTGGGAATCTGGGGTTCACCAAAATTGTTCCCAATTGGGCCCCGCACATCCTAAGGCCGGCCCTGAGAGTAGGGGCCCCGCCATCAGTTTTCTAATTGGGCCCCGCAATTCCTAGCACCGGCCCTGCCCAGGAGTGCCCAGCTCACTCAAAGCTCTGATTGTAACAGACAATTTCTGTACTTAAAATAGACAAAGCAGTTGATTGTCACCATGTAAGTGAGATCGCTGTGAATGCTAAACCTCTCGGATGGAATCAATGGGAAGCACGTGCAATCAATTTTGGACCTATAAAAGGTTCCAACCTCTTGATTTAGGAATTACTAGGAAAAGCATAGTCAGGCAATGGGTGGTATGCAGAGGAAAATTGACCTACCATTTACATTTTCCATGACATCCAAATATTTTCCTCAGCTAATGAATGTTGAACTGGTTGCTATTATAATGTAAGAATCACAACAGCCAATTTGCACATAGCAAACTGCAGCAACATGATAAGCACCAAATTATGCAAGAGGAACTTAGTAGGTCCTGGTGCATCTATGGAGACAGAGAAATGGTTGGCGTTTCAGGTCGAGAGTCTGCATCAGATATGCAGGGACCTGATGCAGGGTCTCGATCACAAACGTAGAGCATCTCTTTGCCTCTGCCGATGCCATGTAACCCCACTTAGGTTGTTTTTAGCACTTTGGTTAACTTCTCGTGTGAAAGGCAGCATTTCAACTCTACCACACTCCCTCAGGACAATATTGTAGACCGACTAGACGTCTGTGCTTAATTACTGGTGCAAGACTTGAATTGCTTTATTTGTGGGTGAGAATTCTACCAGCTGAGCCTCAATCATTTAGAAGGACTCTGTGCGTAGTTTGTCTGTCCCAGTGGAGACCTTGGGGCAGCCGTGTCACTTCTTCTTCTTCTTCTTCTTCTTCTTTCGTGTGGCGTGCACAGCCTAAAGTTGTTGGACAACTTGTTCTATTTGATCTTCCGTTTGTGCACGTCGAGTTGATTGCATTATTCGAAACAGGGTGGACCACGTGAAGGTTGCAATCTTCCACCCCGCCGTGTCACTGAAGATGGCAATTTTCATTGAGAATAAAGTTTTAATCTGAGAGATAAATTAATCTCATTCCTGCACTCTTATCACCAATGATTATATAACTACCACCACAGATGTACTGCAGCTCAAAATGTATCTCCCCACATCATTTCCTGGGCTGCTTACTGAGGTCCATAATCCATAAAGTTTCTCGTGAAAACTTTGGTTTAGTGTATTTCTGTAATTAATTAGCTGTCTTTTTTTAAGATAGTAAATTTTGGATATGGGGGATTAATTTAGTGATTGTGGATCTGATTCAGTGATCCTCTCTAAAAGGACGAGGAAAGGGTTATGTTCAGGAATTGTCCTTGGGATAAAACAGGGTGACGCTTCTTAGTGTAACTTAGATAATTGAGGATATTTTCAGCAGGATAAAGCACCCAAACTCTTTGTTGATTAAACACATAGTTGGTTCTTCATGTCAACACATGTTAGCTTCTGCTGTTTACTAGTTACTTCCTGTTGCTTGGCTCAGTTGACAATACTTGCTCTGAGTGGGAAGAGCCGTTCAGTCTTGTATTCTCTGTCCACAGTTAATGGTTGGATTACAGAGCTTTGTTAGTAGGTTTGTCAATGGTACATCTGTATTCTTGGAGAGGAAATATGTAAGTCATTAAAGCTAAAGATTATCTATTCCTGTTGGCAAGCATTTTTGCATAACAACGTTGATTTACTATCCTCTGGATTTTGAATATGTATACAGAATTTTGCAAGAAATTGGAATGCTTTCTAGTGAAGCTAACGATAGATTTCAATGTTCTGGTTTTGCTGTGCTCTGCAAATAGTTGAGGGTCTACGTCTTCTTGTCTAATGCACACAGTGTGATTATTGTTCTGAGCCTTGATCTGTGGGTTGGCAGATAATAAAATGAACTAGATGGTACCAATCACAAGCTTGGTTAGATGTCATTGTAACGGGAAACAGATTGTTTTACTGGGATAACCTCATTTTAAGAGAACATCAAAGTGCATAAAATGGAACAAATCTTAAGGAAGGCACTTTTAATTTCTTCAATATCTCGAGTCTATTTATTTTGGGGTCCATGGATCCTGGACCTGATAATATCCTGATTATTCAGATGAACTTTCACACCCAAGAAGTTTCCCGAAATTTACCATATTACTTCCAACACCTATCCCTGCACCCGCGCCTGCCAACACTCCATCACATCACATTTACTGTAACTGGATTAGTTTAATTTGTAGTTTCAATTAAGTATTGTATACCTATAGGTAATGGCAGCTTTTGGCAAAAGGCATCTTACTTTTACCATTTTGGGCACTGAGTGTTAAAACTATGACGTACTAAATCGCTACCAGCTCCAGTAAGATGCACTTAAGATCTGGTGGCTGGCTTTTCTTTGTTTCTTGCTCATACAAAGATACAAGTCTCCTGTATTAGCGGGAACCTTCCAATTTTATGCAGCATCCATCTGGGGTTTATTGCTAACTTTCATATTAGGATTATATTTTTGTAGCAGGTTGACTTTTCTATGTAGCTAATTAGGGCTGGGACGCTGCCTTACAGCACCAGAGACCCGGGTTCGATCCTGACTATGGGGGATGCTTGGCTGTACGGAGTTTGTATGTTCTCCTCATGACCTGCGTAGATTTTCTCTGGGAAGCTCCGGTTTCCTCCCACACTCCAAAGACGTACAGGTTTGTAGACTATGCGGCTTGGTATAAATGTAAATTGTCCCTAGTGTGTGTAGGATAGGGCTAGAATACTGGGATCGCTGGTCGGCACAGGCTTGGTGGGCCGAAGGTCCTGTTACCGTGCTATATCTCTAAATTAAACTGTTTATTGGGTCAGGATATGCTTTGTAACAGTTCAACAATGCCCAGGCTAAAACATATGATCTGCAGAAGAATTTAAAGACTCAACTTGATAGTTGATAGTCCCAGGAGACCCAGGTTGCGGAAACTAATTGTCACTGTAAATATGAAAGCTTAGTATTAATCTGTATTTGTTCATCAGCGTGCCTCTCTATCCACAACAATGATATTTTACTTGCTTTGTCGAAATGCCTATTTGTGGAAATCAGTAACTTAAAGATTTCTGAATTTAAAAGACATTTTTCCACACACAGGTAACTGAAACGTTGTTTAATCGAGATTTATTTCTAATCAGTGTAACATTTTTCTCCCTTTCTTACCACTGCCAGATGTGAACGAATGTGCCAAGGATAATGGAGGTTGTCAGGACCAGTGCTGTAACACCATTGGCAGTTATTACTGCAAATGTCCAACGGGACAGAAACTTGCAGCAAATGGGAAATATTGTGAAGGTGAGTAGGTTCAATAATATTACTTTTAACACCTTTTTGTGAGTGAGGCAGAAAGAGGCCTTTCAGTCCATCGAGTCTGTGCCAGCATTCTCAGAACATTGCTATTGGTTTCAATCCCAGCTTACTTCCCTGTGACCTATTTTTTGCTCACACACGCATCAATTCCCCGTGATGCTCCTTCCACCTACTTACAACAGGGACTATCCACAGCAGACAGTTAACCTACCAGCATATCTTGGAATGTGGGAGGAGGCCAGAGCCCCAGGGACAAATCAACGCCTTCACGAAGAATCTATGTGGACAGCACCTCAGGTCAGGTGCACACCTGGGCAGCTGGAATTATGTTGCAGCAGGAATATTTGTGTGACCCTGTGTGGAACTAACACACACACAGCAGCCTAACATTTTCTGCAGAAACATTCTGCCAAGCGGCAGCTGCCGTGTTTTACAGTGCGGATATTTACCGTCGCTTTAGACTGGGAGGTGACTGAGTCAATTGCTGGTTGCTAACCTTCCGACAGCCATTCACTGACCAAGGCTGTTCCCTGGAACTGAACCCTTGTCCCGTGCTGGGAGCTGGCATTCCCTGTCCTTGTGGAAGGAGAGAGCTGTGTAGGAAGGAACTGCACATGCAGATCAAGTTCAAGTGTTCAAGTGAGTTTATTGTCATGTGTCCCTGTATAGGACAATTACATTCTTGCTTTGCTTCAGCACACAGAACATAGTAGGCATTTACTACAAAACGATCAATGTGTCCATATACCATAATATAAATATATACACACATGAATAAATAAACTGATAAAGTGCAAATAACAGATAATGGGTTATTAATAATCAGAGTCAGGTTTAATAGCCTGATGGCTTTGGGGAAGTAGCTATTCCTGAACCTGGTTGTTGCAGTCTTCAGGCTCCTGTACCTTCTACCTGAAGGTAGCAGAGAGATGCGTGTGTGGCCAGGATGGTGTGGGTCTTTGATGATACTGCCAGCCTTTTTGAGGCAGCGACTGAGATAAATCCCCTCGATGGAAGGAAGGTCAGAGCCGATGATGGACTGGGCAGTGTTTACTACTTTTTGTAGTCTTTTCCTCTCCAGGGCGTTCAAGTTGCCGAACCAAGCCAAGATATGAAATATCTGCAGATGCAAATGTTACTGCTTCGCTTTATGCGACATAGTGTGTTTTGTAGGAATGCAACTCTCTTATACAGCTGATACAGTCGCTTATACTGTCATCAGTCATTTGCAAATATTTCATTCTGTAATCCCTCTCCATACTTGATAGTTTAATTTTTGATACAATTTGTTTTTTATATAAGTGATGAGGATTTTACAGATCTTAATGCAATTCAATAATTTAGGCTCTCCCTTACTGACTCCGCCACTCAGAACCCCGATCACTTTTTGCCAATGGCATATTGCCGTTTTCCCGAACATTTAATTGGATATCCAGCCTCAAAAAATGTGGCATTGAAGGCTTGCAAAACTAGTCTGAAAATGCAAGCTTGTTGGAAACAAGCTAGATCCTTTGGGAAGATGTTGTTGAGTGTTGCTGTTAGGGCAGAACCGGAATACTCAAAGACTGGTTAACAGTTTATTTCATTCAGTAAAAATGTTTGAGCCAAAAAGATAAAACTAATGCTCCGTATGTGCTCACAGGATCAGTGATCATCAGATATTGAGTATCAGATATCAGCTACTTGAGAGATGGCGACATGCTTGTATTGAAACGTACGGAGTCTTCAGTAAATACTAGAAAGTCAATCTCTTCCTAAAATAAAAATTAAAACTAAATATTTCTGCTACAAAGCATTCTGCTGTGACATTGCTTCAATTTTTCTCTCTCCATTAGTTGACCCTGATCTGCTATTTGCAGACATCACACGTCTTTGTCACCCTGCAGTGATCTCTATTGACAACTGATCGCCATGGTAACCGTAGCCCCACCCTAGGGATGCAGGCTTAATGCAGGAAAGTGGGATTAGGCGGCCGAGATAGAGTGAACATGGAGAGGATGTTTCCAGTAGTGCTAGAATTTAGGATCAGAGGGCCCAGCCTCAGACTAAAAGAACGTTCCTTTAGAATGGAGATGAGGAGGGATTTATTTAGCCAGGGTGTGGTGAGCCTGTGGAATTCATTGCCACAAACAGCAGTGGAGGACAAGTCACTGGGTATTTTTAAAGTGGAAATTGATAGATGCTTGATTAGTAATGGTGTCAAAGGTTATAGGGTGAAGGCAGAAGAATGGGCTTGAGGAAGGAAAAATACATCAGCCATGATCAAATGGCAGAGAAGACTCAATGGGCCGAATGGCCTAATTCTGTTCTTATATCTTATGAGTGTGGATGGGCATTATGGTCAAGATGGATGAGGTGAACTGAAAGGGCCATTTATGTGATGTACCATTTTATGATCCTACAAAATGTAATGATTTGTCTTATCTTTTTTTATTCAAATGTCTTCTCTGGTATGTGCCATCAGCACAACTTGTCATCTGGTTTTGCATGTTATAAATAATGAAGAGAAATTAATTGGCATTGCTCTATATAAATGCAACTGATGGGCAAGGGCTGTGTGAGTCATTGCATTGAATGAATTTTCTATCTCTATGCAATGGATAAATATAAATGGAAGCATATAGTAAAATATTAAAATTAAAGCTCCCTCCATCCCTTTCCCATCCCAGTTCTCCGACCAGTCTGATTGTCCCCTTGATTACATTCTATCTGTGTATGCTTCATTGTCACTTTCCCCCAGCTAGCAATGATATATTCTACATTTTCATTTAGCTTTGTCCCCTTTGATGTCTCGTATTCACACCTTACCCTTCCTTATCTCTGTGTCTCCTTCTCCCCTGACTCTCAGTCTGAAAAGGGTCTTGACCCGAAACGTCACCCATTCCTTGTATCCAGAGATGCTGCCTGTCCAGCTGAGTTACTACAGCATTTTGTGTCTATCTTCGGTGTAAACCTACATCTGCAGTTCCTTCCTACACAAAATATATTTCGTTTATTTGTGTACATTTTGTACATAGGTTCTGTGAAAATAAGTTAATTTATTTTCTCACCTTTTTGGGTAGTAATTTGTGAATTCTGTAATTTGCATTACCTGAAAGACAATAACTTGTGGGGGGTGGAAGGGGGTGGACGAGGGGGGGGGGGGGTGGGGGATGAGGGCACGCGAATGGGTCTTTTTTGGGACGTATTTCAATCCTCCAAAGAGGATTGTGCAGGAGGAGGTTAAAATGTGCCAGAGAAATTCATCAATTTGCTAACTGCATCAATCTGACTAGACAGTGTTTCAATTGACTGATGACTTACAGCATTAAGAGTTCTCCCTCTGTACCGCACTAAAGTGCCGCTTAGTTTACAAGGTGTCATCTTAGCTGTAGTTATTGGTTTACAGGGAAAACATGGGCTTGATACAATCCTCAGGGACTTTTCGATTTTTAATTAATCGCTTATAACAGGACGAAAATCTGCAATGTAACTGTATTCTGTCTGACTACTTGGTTTAGCTATTTATTTATTTGTTTGTTCATGGGATGTGGTCTAGTCAGCATGTATTGTCCATGTGTACATAACCCTGAGCAGCTCTCTTTGGTTCCCCCACTGCACTATTTCCTGGTGAAGAGGGCAAAAGGAAATGAGTTCTAATCCAGACACAGCAGCAGTTGTGTTTCCACATACCGACTAAACAAGGATAGGAGAATGAATGATAATCTCCAGTACTGCTCTGTTTTCAAACAATTCTAGCACCTTTTTACAGTCTGAAGAAGGTTCTTGACCCGAAACGTCACCCATTCCTTCTCTCCCGAGATGCTGCCTGTTACTCCAGCATTTTGTGCCTATTTTCAGTGCAAACCTGCATTCCTTCCTACACATTCTCCCACCTTAGGAGCTGGTAGCATAGGAGGTGCCCGGGCAGTTCACAATACATCTGTAAAACCCACAAAGTATTGGAGTAACTCAGCGGGTCAGGCAACATCTCTGGAGAACATGGATAGTTGATGTTTTGGGTCAGGATCCTTCTTCAGACTCGCTTACAATACACCTAATTGCCTACATCCATTTCATCTTCATGCTGCAAATCCAAGAGTTGTACAGAAGCAGTGAGTTGACTTTAGGAATACACTGTCCTCAGTGCTCTGAGAGACTAAGTAAGTCATGGTCACCATCCTGGGAAAGATGGTGTTAAGTTAGAAAGGCTGCAGAGAAGATTTATATGGATGTTGCCAAGACTCGAGGGGTTGAGCCATAGGGAGAGGTTGAGCAGGCTAGGAGTTTATTCATTGGAGCGCAAGAGGATAGGGGTGATTTTATGGAGGTATACAAAATTCCGAGAGGAATAGATCGAGTAAATGCACAGTGTTTTTCCCAGGGTAGGAGAATTGAGAACAATAGGTTTAAGATGAGGGGGGAAAGATTTAATGGGAACCTGAGGGGTAATGTTTTTTTACACAAAGGGTGGTGGCTATATTCATCCGGAGGAGGCGCTGTCCTGAACGGCTGCCTGTCCTGCAGCTGTCCGTTTTTTCCCCTTCTTTTTTATTATTTTTAGTTCGTTAAATGTACAGTCAGGGGGTCTAAATCTTTTATGTGTGGGGGCTGGTGGGGGGGGGGGAAGGGGGAAACTGCTTTTCTAAGTCCCTACCTGGTCGGAGGGGTTGCCTTCCTCCGAGCAGCGACTTCGACCTGTCCTTGCGGCCTACCAGCGGGTCCTGGAGCGACGTTTCCCTGAGGGGACCTGGCCAGAACGTCGGCGTTGGCGGCGGCGGCGGCGCAGAACATCGGCTTTGGCGGCAGTGCAGCGCTGGAGCGCTATTGCGGAGCGGGCGATGCCTTTCCTGGGTCGCCGCGCTGGGACTCCAGTATGCTTGGGACCGCCGAGGAAAACATCGTGGAGCCGCGGTTCTGCGGAGCGGCCAGCTGCGACGTTTGAACTTTTTTTGAACTTACATCTCGCCGAGATCACCAGTGTGCGGAGCTCCGTCTGGCGTGGTCTGTTGGCTTGGAAGCCGCAGGCTCCGGTGGGAAGGCGGCCGTTCCTGGCACCCCAAGCCGCTGGGGGTTCTCCCGACGCCGGAGTACCATCACTCGGCGAGAACATCGGGCGCCGTGGCGGCGACTGTGGAGGCCTCAATAGGCCCGACTATGGGTGGACAAGAGGATGGGGACTGGATTTTGTGCCTTCCCCCACAGTGGGAATCACTGTGGGGGGATGTTTTGGTGTTGAATTTCTTTATGAATACTGTGTTGTATTTTTATTAGTGTGCTGCATGGACATCAGAATTTCCCCTGAATAAGGGGATTAATAAAGTATTTATCTATCTATCTATCTATCTATCTATCTATCTATATGGAATGAGGTGCCGGAAAAGGTAGTTGAGGCAAGTACTATTGATTGATTGATAATTGATTGATATAATTTAATTGCCACACAACCAAGGTCGGTGGTATTTGGGTTGCCAGCAGCGGTACAATAATAAAGAACACAACCACAATTAAAATTTTACACAAACATCCACCACAGCTTTCATCACTGTGGTGGAAGGCACAGAGCTTGGCCAGTCCTCCTCCATTTCCCCCCGTGGTCGGGACCTCCACCCTCCACAGCCGTTGCTGCGGGCGTCCAGATGGTAAGGGACAAAGTCAAGGTGAGTCCAGGATCGGCTCTTCCCAACCAGAGACCGCGGCTTCAGGCTGGTGTAGGCCGCAGGCCGGCGTTCGAAGTTTTAAAGTACCTGCCGTGCCGCAGCCGGAAGCACCGCAGTCTGCAGGGCCGGCGGTCGAAGCTCTCCTCCAGGGGAGATGATAAGTCCATACCACGCCCGCGGTAGAAGATGGCCGCGGGCCGGCGGTGGAAGCTTCTTCTTCCCCCCGAGTCCCCAACGTGAGATCCCGGGCTGTAGACGCCGCACCAGCTGGAGTTCTGCAGACCGCGGCTTCAGGCTGCCGGCTGCCGCGGGCCAGCGTAACGGAGCGCTCCCCTCCAGCGAGGTCTCACCCGCTCCGCGCCGAGAGTCCACGCTGTGCCCGCCGCTGAAGCTCCGGGCGCGTCTCCGGGAAAGTCCGCGCCGATCCTAGCAATTAGGCCACGGGGGAGGCGACCTGAAAAAGTCGCCTCTCCATGGAAGAGGCGGCCGAAACGGTTTCCCCCTTACCCCCCCACACCACCCCCCACACATAACACACAAAGAAACATTAAAAACACACTTTTAAACATACTAAAAAAATAAAAAAAGTTGAAAAAGACGGACACGCTGCCGACAGGCTGCTGCCAGTGCAGCGCCCCCTATCATAACATTTAAGAGACAATTGGACAGGTATGTGGATAGGACAGGATTGGAGAGTTGTGGGCCAAGCGCAGGCAGGTGGGACGAGTGTAGATGGGGCATGTTGGTTGGTTGGTGTGGGAACGTTGGACTGAAGGGCATTTTTCCATGCTGTATGACTCTTTGACTCATGTTTCAGATCATAGTCTGATTGCTGCCAAAATATAGACAATCTAAACTGGCCTTCCCTGTATTGGACAATGTCCTTATTTATGCATTAGTAAATACCCAAAGGTGAATTGGTATTTCCAGTGGAGGGTGGCTCAGTGTGACAAGAGGATTCTAGTTTCACTAGTCCATACAGACAGTGGAAAATCACAGTGCACAGAAACTTGCAAAAGCGAGGATACAACACAAAGCAAATTAGCAACGGGTGTTGTGTTGGAAAAGCAATGGCAGATGGAGTGGAGGGGGGGGGGGGGGGAGGGGGCTCTTCACCAAATTCTCTATCTCTCGAGTGGGTCATTGTATTAGTGTTACTAAGTAGGGAAGATGCCAAATATTTACCTGGTCTGGTTTCATAAAGATAGTTTCCCTTTACTTTCAGTTTGTGTAAGCCGAGAAGAGCACTCATTTGGGCTTTTCCTTTGGCGCTTGTGTCAGTTTACTCCCAATCTATATAGAGACTGGAGTTCACAGCTTGTGTGGATTTACTGCTTGTGGCTCCCTGCCATTTCCTTCAGGACTTTTTCCTCTCGTGTTTGTCTCTGATCCTGACTGCATCAAGTTGCTTTATTTGTCCCTGATATGAATTTGCCATTTATCCAGTTGGATGATTCACAAAGTAAAAGTGCGTGCCCACATGATATGTCAGTTACACCAGCAGCATCTAATATAATGCAGAAGGTCTCGATCTGAAACGTCACCCATTCCTTCACTCCAGAGATGCTGCTTGTCCCACTGAGTTACTCCAGCATTTTGTGTCGAGCATCTAATATAAGATTTGCTCTCTCTGTTTTGGAGCAAACCAGCTGGAAGAGCCTTTGCTCTTCTGGGGCTTTTAACTGAGTTGCTGAAGTACTTTATAACCATGAATCTCATGGCATCTCTGACATACGTATCTGACATTCTGATTTATACAGGGGAGCTGCGTGGACCAGACGTGTATTCTGTACAGTGAATGAGAGAGGCGCACATTGAATCTTACAACCTCTAATAGGGATTAACAGGCCTGATGTACGGAGGATGTTTCTTCTGGCAGAAGAGGCTAAATCTAAGGGTCAGCGTTAAAGACCGCTGGTCTAGACTGGGAGTCAGGGTCATAGACCATTTAGACAGAGATGAGGAAAGATTTCTCACCCAGAGAACATTGAATACTGAAAAGTGCAGCATGGGAACTGGCCCTTTGGCCCACAAATGTCTGTGTCGAGTATGATGGACATGTAACTAATCTCATCTGCCGCACATGATCTATAGTCTTCCATCTTTCCGGAGGGTGGTGAATCTTTGGAATTCTCTTCCTGCGGAGGGTTTTAGAACCTATTATCCAAATCATAAGGTCATGTCAATCACAAGGTTAGGCCATTCGGCCCATCAAGTCTACTCTGCCATTCAATCATGGCTGATCTATCTCTTCCTCCTAACCCCATTCTCTTGCCTTCTCCCCGTAACCCTTGACACCCTTGCAATTAGGGATGGATGATGGGCTTAATCCAGGAACTGAGAGAATTGGGGTATTGTTATGGTGCAGGAACACGGCACTGAGACGGATGATGAATCATGCTTTTAATGATGATAAGTTTCCCCCCCACATCCTCATTGATGATTTTACATTTCATTGGCAGTGTGGGGAGGATGCTTCAAATTTGCTATCTAATACTTTGAAATTAAGAGGATTTGTATGTTTTGCTAAGCGCAACTTGAAACTGTGCATCATTTTAAGTTGTGTATGCATTACGACAGCTTCAGATAGTAGAGACAGGTGCTGAATTATTCCAAGGTCTGTGGCTAGCTACAGTACAATACCAACAACAACAGCTTGGAAATTGTAGATCACCTGCTTTTTAGATGTACTTGCTCTAGTGTCTCACAAGTAATTGAGAAATTGGTGAAAAATCTGCAAGAGCACTGTCCTTGGCAGCTGGGATGTGGCAGCAGAGGAGACTGCTCCGGAGAAGAGATTAGACAATAGAGAGAGTGGTGGACAGGTCACTTTCACTGTGTCTGGGAACACCGGGGTGTGGCACGGTGGTGCAGCGGTAGAACTGCTGCCTTACAGCACCAGAGACCTGGGTTTGATCCTAACTACGGGTGCTGCCTGTACGGAGTTTGTACAGTACGTTCTCCCCGTGACCTGCTTTGGTTTTCTCCGAGATCTTCGGTTTCCTCCCACACTCCAAAGACGTATGGATTTGTAGGTTAATTGGCTTGATATGAATGTAAAATTGTCCCTAGTGTGTGTAGGATATTATTAGCGTGCGGGGATCGCTGGTCGACGTGGACTCGGTGGGCTGAAGGGCCAGTTTCCACGCTGTATCTCTAAAGTAAACTAAACTAAACTAATCTTGATTGGTTCTCTGTGTAGGCGATTGCAGATGCCGGCTTACACCGAAGACAGACACAAAATACTGGAGTAACTCAACTCGACAAAGGAATAGGTGATGTTTCGGGTCGAGACCCTTCATCAGATGTTACCTATTACTTTCCTCTAGAGATGCTGCCTGACCCGCTGAGTTACTCCAGCATTTTGTGTCTATTTTTGATTTGTTCTCTCTTTGACTGGGTGACTCATTTGAGCAGGGAGCAATGTATTACTTTCTTAAAGCACCACAAAAGTTATTTAGTGTATAGTTTATTTATTCAGTATGCTACTTTCCCATCGAAAGATCATGGAACAACATTATGTCTGTGTCTGCGTTTGTTTTCTTGTGCTTTGCAGATGTTGATGAATGTTCTATGGTTAATGGAGGATGCCAACAACGTTGTATCAACACCAAAGGATCCTTTTACTGTGAATGCGAGCCTGGCTATAAGATCCACGCGGACGGTCGCACGTGTATCAGTGAGTATGACTGGCAAAGCCAGCCCGGACTTGTTGTCACTCCCTTTTCATGTTTAGGAACCAGATGGGCGGTCCACCATCTATTTGCTCCAAATTACTTCAACAGAGATAGACACAAAATGCTGGAGTAACTCAGTGGGTCAAGCAGCATCTCTGGAGAAAATTCATAGGTGAATGTTTCAGGTCAGAACCCTTCTTCAGATTGAAAGATAGAGGTCGTGGGGGGGGGGGGGACTAGAGGTGAGAAAAGATAAGAGAAGGCCAGAACAAAGTAGGGCTGGCAACAGATGATCTGAGGAAGAGTAAAGTCCATAATGGCCCACTGTTGGCTAGGGAAGATGTGTTAACAAGAGGGATGAATGAAGTAAAGTTGCCGTCCTTTGAAGATCTGGGTGAGCGAGACCCAGAGCTGTGGGAGGGTCAGAGCGAGGGATTGTTGGTACCGATTCATGGTGGCCAGTGTGGAACGCAGGGCACGGAAGGAGAACAGTTGTGAGAAGCAGTGGATTGACTGCCGGTACCTGTAATCCAGGTTGGGACCGAACTGGGAGGCCCAAGAATTGGGAGGTCCATGGAAGCTCCAAGGCACAAGATGAAGGCACAGGCAATCACCGAGGAAACACACGTACCTGTTAAAACATGATCATAGAGCCGGAGAGCAGTCGGAGTCACAGAGGGGGAGCAGTGAGAGAGGGTGTTGCAGACCTCATGTCAGAGAGAAGAGGAGAACCTCTTCAAAGTAGGCTTCAACAGAGGTTCACCGGGAGCTGGTGTGTGATGTTGGGAGAGGAGAGGAGTGGAAATAGGGTAGAAATAGAGAAATGTTATTCTTTTTGGAAGAAAATAAAGAAACCAGGGTGGTGTTAGATTATACAGTCATCGGTGCATTTTGAGAGGAATCCCTTTGATGAAGATTGTAGCCAGGATGGCTTAAAGATTTATTTGTGATTAAACTAATTTATAGGAAAGGAGCATGAAAGGGGAATGAAAGGAACAAGGCTGGTGGTGATTCTTCATTGCATGCCACCATGAATGCCTCACAGTCATCTTTGGACACAATATTTTCTAATTACATATTGCTAATAGGAAGATGTTTTATAACCTTTTGCTGTTAGCTATCAAATCGGACATAAGCAAAATATGAGGAGAGAAGCCTAGAAATGCAATTTCACCTATTTTAGTGCATAAAGTAGTTGTTAATGTCAATGGATATTTTTAAGGCAGAGATAGATAGATATTTAATTTGTACAGGAGTCAGAGGTTGTGGGGAGAAGGCAGGAGAATGGGGTTAGGATGGAGAGATAGATCAGCCAAGATTGAATGGTGGAGTAGAGTTGATGGGCCAAATGGCCTAATTCTATTCCTGTCACTTATGACCTTATAAATTCTAGCCCATCGAAAAAAAATCAGGAAACTATGTGGGTGCTTCTCTTACAACTGCCGCATCACATTCATCATCTCAGTTAAATTGTTCTCTGCATTCCAGACACAGAAGTGGAAGGGAAGGGGAGACAAAGGAAGGAAGAGGTGGAGTGGGGAAAATGTGGGGGAAAAGAGAGGAAATGATGCTAGACCCAAACTGGAGGAACTCAGCGGGTCAGGCAGCATCTCTGGAGAAAAGGAATAGGTGACGTTTCAGGTCGAGACCCTTCTTCAGACTGAGAGTTAGGGGAGAGGGAAACTTAGGTATGAAATGGTACAGAGCAAATCTGAGCCAGCACAGATGGCCATGGAACCCACAATGGTCCATTGTTGGCTGTGGAAGAAGTGATAACGAAGGGCTATGAACATTTAAACTAGCAGGATGACTAGGGTGGGGGAGGGATGGAGAAAGAGGGAACGCATGGGTTAATTGAAGTTAGACAAATCAATATTCATACTGCTGTGTTGTAAGCTGCCCAAGTGAAATATGATGTGCTGTTCCTCCAATTTGCGTGTGGCCTCACTCTTAACAGTGGGGGAGGCTCAGGACACAAAGGTCAGTATAGGAATGGGAAGGTAAGTTAAAATGTTAGTTAACTGGGAGATTGCTCTGGTCAGCTATGATGCTCAGGTCTCCACTGAGACCTCCCACATGTTATGGAGCAGAGTCATGGTGCACTATGCAGCGTGGCCCTCAGCTACTGCTGGGAATAGGATTATCAGGAACCACAGGCCACAGCTTCTTGTGGTGCCGAGCACAATGCAGGAACACTGTCATCTTAGTGGGGAAAAGATCACTGAAAGTAAACATGCAGGTACAGTGAAGAAAGCTCATGGAATGTTGGCCTTCAAGTCAAGTTAAGTCAAGAGAGTTTATAGTCTTGTGTCCCAGATAGGACAATTAAATGTTTGCTTGCTGCAGCACAACAGAATATTGTAACAGAATATTCATAACGAGAGGATATGAGTATAGGAGTAAAGAGGTCCTTCTGCAGTTGTACAGGGCCCTGGTGAAACCACATGTGGAGTATTGTGTGCAGTTTTGGTCTCCTAATTTGAGGAAATACAGTGTAGAGTAGGTTCACGAGGTTAGTCCCCGGGATGGCGGGACTGTCATATGAAGAAAGATTGGAAAGAGTGGGCTTGTATTCACTGGAATTGAGAAGGATGAGAGGGACTCTTATAGAAACATATACAATTATAAAAGGACTGGACAAGCTAGATGCAGGAAAAATGTTCCCAGTGATGGGGGAGTTCAGAAACAGGGGCCTCAGTCTAAGAATAAAGGGAAGGCCATTTAAAAGTAGATGAGAAAAAACTTTTTCACCCAGAGTTGTGAATTTGTGGAATTATCTGCCACAGAAGGCAGTGGAGGCCAATTCACTGGATGAATTTAAAAGAGAGTTAGATAGAGCTCTAGGGGCTAGCAGAATCAAGGGATATGGAGAGAAGGCAGGCACGGGTTATGGATTGTGGATGATCAACCATGATCACAATAAATGGCGGTGCAGGCTCAAAGGGCCAAATGGTCTCCTCCTGCACCTATTTTTTATGTTTCTAAGTTTCTAACAAATAATAATGAAGGTGCTGGTATGATCAGTGCTCTTTTCATGCTGTCTTACTTGGGACCCGATAATTCACCTAAGGGAAGCAGGATTTGCCCGCTGTTTTACTGTGGGTGAAAATTGATCATCGCTATTTGAACTGATATATGTGAGAATGGAGGGAATGAGGAGGCATGGGTTGCTGACATAAACGTGTGCACTGGCGATGAAGAGCACTTGCGCACAGGTAATTGCATTTGGTAGCACTGGTCCAATTTTCGAACAGCCAAGACTTCCACCCGAAACGGAACAGGCATATACTTAGAGTAATATCTGTACAAATATGTCCAATTTCTAAGCTACTGTTCCTTCCAACTTTCAAACTTTGCGAAAGATTTCTCAATTCAACTCCACTAATTTCTACTGACATTTCATCAGCTACCGTGAACCAGAGGAGTGGGCTATCGTTGTGGAATACAATTACATTTCTCCAAGGAATGACATTTGGTAATCCCTCCTCAGTCCTGTGGGTTCTTTCTTATCAGCAGTTTGGCCATGGTGCTGCTACATTGTGCCGGCTGGTGTGGACAATAATATATTAAAGTCTCTGTACATCTTATTAATGCAGCATCTCCCTAAGCCTTGAAGATGGCAAATCCAATCACCAAGGTGGCCGTGTGAACATTTTAACTTGTGTCCATCATATTCCTGCCTGTGCTCACTTTTCAGTTGTTTCTCTTTATGGGCCACAGCAAATCCCCTCTAAAACCCCAAATCCTGTACACAACTCTGATTGGGAGCAGTGGAGACTGAAGACAAAAGTCTGAGGTTTTCCAGTTGTTGCATGCGGAGTAAAACCCCTTTCATATTCCTGGGAGACCACTGAGAAACCTGAGCTATATTGTTTGCCCCGGAGAAATCCAATCGCCACTGCGTTACTGAGTTGAACAATCCACACAGAGCCCATTGCAGGACACGAGGTTAGTCCTCTAAGCTTCAAGGCAAAAGCCATAACTGAGCAATCCCAGATTGGTTCCTTGTGCTTCACAGACCCTTTGTGCTTTTTCTTTTTGCCGATTCCCCTAATGCTTTGATCCCTGTCATAGATGTTGATGGATGGGTGTTAATTTGACTGGCATGTGCAAAACACAGTGTTGTTGTCCCATTCTCCCACGCGGGAGGCTGTGCATGGCATTTTTATTTTGTTGGATAAAGATACCAAGCCTTTCCTTTGAAGGAATCAGAAGGAGGGATGAATAGGGAGCCTTACCTCAGGCGGAGGGGTGGGGAGGGGGTGGGGGGATTCCTGGATTTTCCACCTCATTAAACAAGCAGCACTTTGAAGCGAAAAGGTCAGACTTATTAAAGGCAAGGCCGACATTAAAGTTAAACTGTTGTTATTTGATGCTGTTTCTGCTTAATTGCACCTTAGCGTGACCACTTTGAGTGGATATTCAAGTCTTCAGGAAGATGACTAACTTTCAGATAAACCTAGAGATTAAGAGGTCCTGTGATTAGTGGGATCGCTGCTGTTTGTAATGAAATGGGCACATTAAGTCCACAATTACAGTCACTCTGTCTCCACTGACCATCTGAGGGGTGCTGTTTATAGAGGTACTTTGGCCTCTTTAAATCTTGTTTTTGTTTGGATATACAGCGTGAAAACAGGCCACCAAGTCCGCGCTGACCGGCAATCACCCGCACACTAGTGCTATCCCACATGCTAACGACAGTTTACAGAAGCCAATTAACCTACAAACCTGCACGCTTTTGGAGTGTGGGAGGAAACCGAATGCACGCGGGGAGAACGTACAAACTCCGTACAGACTACACCTGCAGTCAGGATCGAACCAGGGTCTCTGATACTGTAAGGCAGCAACTCTACCGTTGTGCCACTGCTGACCCCTCACGATGCAAGCAGTTATCTTGCATCTCAATCTCATCAAATCCCTTGTTTTTATAATTGGTGCTCAGAGCTCACTTTGTGCTTTTGTTTTGAGATTGGAATCAGGAGAACTGATTTTCCTAGCCCTTGCATCCTTATCAGCCCCTATGGGGGTGGGGGAGATGGCCTATATTACGATACTGAGCGGAGTTGAGTCCACAGTTGTCACAGCCATCTCAAAGGTAGTCACAAAATGCTGTAGTAACTCAGTGGGTTACGCAGCATCAGTTCATTAGTGATAGGAGCAGAATTACGCCATTCAGCCCATCTAGTTTACTCCACCATTCAATCATACGGGCGCCGTCTGTGCAGAGTTTGTATGTTCTCCCAGTGACTGTGTGGGTTTTCTCCGGGTGCTCCGGTTTCCTCCCACATTTAAAAGATGTGCAGATTTGTAGGTTAATTGGCTTCTGTAAAATGTCCTTAGTGTGTAGGATAGAACTAATGCAGGGGTGATTGATGGTCAGTGCGGCTGAAGGGCCTGTTTCCACGCTGTATGTCTAAACTAAAACTGAATGAAAACTCTATTTTTCCTATCTATCTATCTATCTTAACCCCATTCTCCTGCCTTCTCGCCATAACCCCTGACACCCGTAATAAGAATCTATCTATCTCTGCATTAAAAATATCCGTTGACATGGCCTCCACAACCTTCTGTTGCAATGAATTCCACAGATTCACCACCCTCTGACTAAAGAAATTCTTCCTCATCTCCTTCCTAAGGGAACGTCCTTTAATTGTGAGGCTATGACCTCTGGTCCAAGACTCACCCACTAGTGGAAACATCCTCTCCATTATCTCTGGAGAAAAAGGATAGGTGGTGTTTCGGACCCAAAACATCACCCATCTTTTTTCTTCAGGGATGCTGCCTGACCCGGTGAGTTTCTCCAGCACTTTATGTCTATCTTTGGTATAACCCAGCATCTGCAGTTCTTTGTTTCTACTTTCTGATCTTCTCGTCTCGTTCCCCTGTGGGTTTGTAGGCTGCATGCTTTGAGAGGCCAGCACAGTTGCTCTTTGTTCCTTTTGCAGAGCCTCCTTGCCTGCCCGTGGGTCAGGGTGGATGAAGCAGTAAAATGCCCATGGGCTCTTCTGGCTGCAACCTTTGGAAAGAAGCTAGCGGGGCCCAGCGAATGAATGTTGTCAGATGTACAGCAGCCACTGAATCTCCTCTTTCCACATCAATGAGTGGGTCTGTGACTGGTGAACGCCAGGGCAATTTTAAATGACTCCGACAATGTTGTACAGACTTGGCTATGTCATTGTAGGCAGAGGAAAGTTTATTTATTTTGTGTGATTCCCTGAGGAGATTCTAATTGCTATTCTCCATTTTGAAACCCACTAGCTATCAACTCGTGTTCCATGAACAATGGCGGTTGTGAACATGAGTGTGTGCAGATCAGCGAGAACCACTACCAGTGCAAATGTCGTTGGAACTATCAGCTGACAGGGGACGGGAAACACTGTGAACGTAAGCACCGAGGTTGACCATTTTAAGCATGAGGGCTGCAGTGGGTTAAAGGTCGTATTTCTGTTAGGGATGGGGCCATGCACATGGTGCTGGTGTCACCTTGTTCTCAACCTTTTGTAAATGTCAATGCAGTACTTGTTCCAGATCTCTGGACAAGGCAAGAGGTTTGAAGGCAGCATTAGCAATAATAGTCACAAGTCCTGTATGACCCTTACATTTAATAGACAGGGGCTCTCCCGGAGAGCTGAAGAAGCTCAGCCTGCATATTAATGACCCTGCCCCTGGTCCCTTCACTGATGGCTGAGACGGTTGCTAATGATGTGTCTGGAGTTCCTCGTCCGAGAAGAAGCAACACCAATCCTGAGCTGTTTCAGGAAGTATACCTTGAATAAAAATATAACCAACTTTTCTCCCCCTATAAGAAAACACCTCATTATTATGTTGCAGAAGGAGGTCATCCGCCCTTCAAGTCCACACTAACTCCCAAGAGAGCAATCCTATTCCATTCTTTATATTTCCCTGCATTCCTGCAACTTATTCTCCCTCATACCCATCAACTCTATTTTGATTCCTCCTGCTACTTGTCTATACAAAGTGGTAATTTATAGGGAACAATTGGTCTTCCAACATGTTTTGGGATATGGGAGGAAACTGAAGAGAACCCGCATAGTCGAAAGGAGAATACGGAAGCTAGACAAAGCATTCAGAGTCAGGACTGAACCTGCAACCTTGGAACTGTGACGTGAACAGGGCTAACTGGATTGCAGCATGCACGCAAAATACAGTGCAGTATTTCATTAAGTTTGCATCAACTCCACCTGTTGTGATTCTGACCCCCCTGGGGTTTTGTTTGTGAAGAGATGGTAAAACTCGCTAAAGTTGTGATTTGTATCTGTAAAACGAAATCCCACCTCACTGGAGGGCTCCAGTTAAAGTTGAAAGCTGCTTCCTAACCTGTTCCCATTTTCCTCACCTTAAACAATACAATACAATACAATACAATTTATTTGTTGTCATTTGAACCTCATTGAGGTTCAAACGAAATTTGGTTTCTGCAGTCATACACACAAGAAAAAGAACCAAGACACAACACAATTTACACAAACATCCATCACAGTGAATCTCCTCCTCATTGTGATGGAAGGCAAAGTCTTATCTCTCCCCTGCACTCCTCATTCTCCTCCCGATGTCAGAGTCAAAGCCTCCGGCGGGCGATGGTAAGTAAGTCCCCCGGCCATTAACGCCGCGCCGGGTGATGCAAGGCTGCGCTCCGGGTCTTGGTGTTGGAGCCCCCGGCGGGCGCTAACAAGTCCCGCGGCCATTTAAAGCCACGCCGGGCGATGATGTAAGTCCCCGCTTCAGGTAATTTTCAACTCCGCAACTCGGGCGGGAGAAATCGCCATTGCGGATGCCCCGAAAAGCGGTCTCCCAGCAGGGACCCGCAGGCTCCCGGTGTCACCGTCCACCAGACCTGCGGTTGGAGCCTCCGAATCTCCGGGGTCGGGTCGCAGCAGCGCGCCACCACAGCTCCTCCCGCTCCGAACTCGGCCAGCTCCGCGATGGTGGGTAAGTCCGCAGGCTCCGCGACTGGCGCCCCAGGTCGTTCCTGCTGGAGGCCGCTCCACGGTGCTAGGCCCCAACGACAACGGAGACCCGACAGGGAAAAGGTCGGGTTCTCCTTGCAGGGGAAAGATTTTAAAAGTTTCCCCCGCCCCCCACACACATACCCAGTTAAAAAAAAGCACTTTAAACTACATTCAAACATTCAAACGCGACAAAAAAAAAAAAAAAACGACAGACGGACTGCAGAGGCCACTGCGACGTGAGTCGCGTCACCCACCCATCGCAATATTCAGCAAGCAGGTTGGCTGAATGGTGTAAGATATGGAGACTACGCAAACCTTTCACTTAACAATGTGATAACCCAGCACTAAGCCAATAGGTTCTGCCAACAGATAAATATTTCCATGTATTTGTAAAAGAAAAGATCTAGTTTACTCACACACATCAAGGAATCCTGCCCCCTTTACATCCCTCAAACCTGGTTTGACTCACATTTAACCTACCACCATGCTTCATGACTGACAATAGCTCAAGAGATGGCTTGGAATCTGACTACAATGGCCTGAAACCTCCAGGAATATCTATAGTTATAACTATAACTATGGGGTAACTATGCAAAAACATGGAGCTGTAACTTACTATCAGCTCACTCCCCCACATTCTTCCCCAAGTCCATAACCATCTTAACTATGGTATAGATTTTCTTTCCTTTGTTAGTACTGGATTAAGTTCTGCCAATTTCCTGCGTTTTAGCATTGTGGAAGCATGAGCACCAAGAGGAGGAACATTGGTAGAGAAGACCCACTCGCATGTCCTGAGTGTAAACACCAGTGTTGGCTAAATGTTAACTAAATACCAATATCACATACATAAAATATATAACTGGATGGTCATCTATGTAATGTGATAGGGCGAGATATTCATTTGCCATGTAAGTACAAAGGATAAAAACTGTTCCTCTTTCGATATAACCTACATACCAGCAATCTGTACCCAAACTGAAATAGGCAAAGTCAAGTGTATCACGAAACAGCAACACTATGATGCCAACTTATTCTGCATTGTGCAGGCATAATGTCTGCAGTCCGTCTGCGTTTTTATTATTTTTATGTCTATGTTTCTATGTAGTTTTTGTTATTTTTTGTTGGGGTATGTGTGTGGGGGGGTGGGGGTGGTGTGGGGGGGAGGGGGTAACTTTTAAATCTCTCCCTGCACGGGAGACCCGACCTTTTCTTTGTCGGGTCTCCATTGTCGTTGGGGCTGCAACGAGGAGCGGCCTCCAACAGGAAGACCGGGGGCTGTGGTGCCGACTACTCACCTCACCGTCGCGGAGCTGGCCGAGTCCAGAGCGGGTGGAACTGTGGTGGACGCTGCTGCGGCCCGACCCCCGGAGATTCGGTGGCTGCAACTGCGGGTTTGGCGGGCGGCACCGGGAGCCCGCGGGTCCCTGGAGGGAGACCGCTTTTCCGGGCTCCCGCAACGGCGACTTCTCCCGCCCGAGTTGCGGGGTTGAAGAGCTCCTGGAGCGGGGCCTTACAGCACCGCCCCGCGCGGCTTGGAATGGCTGCGGGACACTGCGAGCGCACGCCGGGGGCTCTAACACCAAGACCCGGTGTGCGACCTTGCATCACCCGGCATGGCTTTAATGGCCACGGGACAATTCGCCATCGCCCGCCGGGGGCTTTGACTTTGACTCTGACATCGGGGGGGGGGGGGGGGGAGTGCAGTGGAGAGAAAAGTTTTTTTGGCCTTCCATCACAGCAATGTGATGGATGTTTATGTAAATTATGTTGTGTCTTGGGTCTATTTGTTTGTAATGTATGGCTGCAGAAACGGCATTTCGTTTGGACCTCAAGGGGTCCAAATGACAATAAATTGAATTGTATTGTATTGTATTGTATTGTATTGCATGGTCCTTTCTATGCACGGATTTCCTGAATGTTGAGAGAAACTTCCAGTGTACTTACTAAGATGGTTACAGTGTTTTCTTTTTCGACCGTCACTAGTGAAAGACCCATGTCAGGAGAGAAATGGTGGCTGTGGCCACATATGTCGCAACGATGCTGGAATGGCGCAGTGTGAATGCAATCCTGGATATCGGCTATCGGTGAATGGGAAGAGCTGCGATGGTATGGAAATGGTGAAGACTATGGGCCTGTCCCACTTACGCGACTTTTTCGGCGACTGCCGGTATCCGTCATAGGTCGTTACAGGTCGCTGATAATTTTCAACATGTTGAAAATCCAGGGGCGACCAGAACAAGGTATGACTCTTTGGGCGACTATTCACGACCGTACAGGCTTCACCCCGCGACATGTCGCCAGGGTGTCGCCTGTATGGTCGTGAGTTGTCTCCTCAGTCACCCAAAGAGTCGTAGCGTCTTTCTGGTCGCCGCTGGATTTTCAACATGTTGAACATTTCCGCCGACCTGCAATGACCTATGACGGGTGCTGTCAGTCGTCGAAAAAGTCGCGTAAGTGGGACAGGCCCATAACAAAATAACATAATAGCGGATGATTCAAACAATAGCCTTCCATTGGTGTTTGGGTTCAGATGGTTTAGTTTAGTTTAGTTTAGAGATACAGTGTGGAAACAGGCCCTTTGGCTCACTGAGTCCATTCCGACCTGCGATCCCCGTACACTAGCACTATCTTACACACTGGGGAAAATTTACAATTTTACCCAAAGCCAAATTAACCTACAAACTTGTATCTCCCCAACAGGCAATTAAACCCTGGTCTCTCTCGTGATAGGGCAGGTAACTAATGAGTATTTGATAGTAGACTGCATAGTGGATTTGTGTTCATAAGTTCTAGGAGTAGAATTAGGCCATTCGGCCCAAGAAGTCCACACTGCCATTCAATTTACCTTTCCCTCTTAACCCCATTCGCCTGCCTTGTCCAAACAACCCCTCATGTGGTAACAATAATAGTAATAGAACTCTTCATTATGTTTTGATCCTCTGCATTTATTTACTCCCAACTTAGCAGAACTGGGCAACCTATACTGGGTAGCCTAACTATGGCTGCATTGTGTCTATTGGTGTTAACAGGATTTATTACACGATTGTCCTACCTCTAACATTAATTTCATAGAAACTCTCCAGTTTAATTGAAGTCGATGGATGTGAAGAGTCATTTCTTTTAATAAATTTTCGAAGTGTTAAGTCTTAGAAAGTTCCGAAAGCCTCTGAGCGATGCATACATTTCAAAATTGGATTGGGCTCAGCATTCCTTTAAATCCAATATTACAGCAGCTATTGTTAGCCATTGCTGTAACAGGGATATGGCTGAAGTTCTTACACTCATCAGACAAAGATAGAAGTTAACCTCTCATTGACAGCATTTGTCTCTTGGTAAATTGCGTGGATTGAGTTGTGTTCCAGTGAACCATGATGATCATCGATGGAAAATACCTCAGTCGAGCGCTTAAGTTGATTTATGCCGCAAAGATCTAATGTCCCCTTTGATCCCCATGGGTGTACTCTAGCAAGGGCTCAAGTTATATCCTGTTCCACATCACTTGATCGTTAATTCTTCCTTTCCTGGAAATAAGTCCATATCAGATTTCATTTGTTTTTTGTACCTTTCAACTTTACCTCACTTGGCATCTCCTCTCTGATCGACAATGCGTGGAAGGCAATGCATACAAAACTTTGCTAAACAATTTTAAAATTGAAAATCAGCATTTGGGATGGAAGTAATAGGATATCGAATGACGTAAAGGGCTGCTTACGGCTTCTGATTATCTTCTCCCTGTGCCTGGTATTGAAGGGCTCTGTCTGTGGTTCTGAGTGATGAGTGCTTCAATGTTTTCTCTATTAATCACTGACCTTTCCTTTGCAGACATTAATGAGTGCACCACTGGTATTGCAATGTGTGCTCATCAGTGCATCAATATCCTGGGATCATTTAGCTGTATCTGTAAGCCTGGATTTGAACTGGGTGCCGATGGGAAACAGTGTTACCGTAAGTACTGCTTTCAAGCTGGGCTGGGGTAAACCACGTGCGGTTGTTGGATAAGTGCCGACGCCCTGCGACAATTGATGCCTTTAATGCCTTTCATCCTGAAAATTATTAAAAAATCAGTTATGTGGTCCAGGATATTCATAAGAAAGATTAGAAGGAACTTGCATTGACATTGCACATGATAATATATTTCGGTCAAGTAAGTACCTATACAATACTTTGCCTGTGGAATCATTGGCACTTACCAAAGTCCCGCAAATTGTAATAATCATCTCTGAATGCTCCTGAATGCCCAGTTTTGTCATGTTGGTTGAGGGATGAATATTGGACAGTGCATCAGAAGGGCTCACCTCAGTTTGTCATTGAAATAGTGACAAATATTTTATTCCCATCTGACATGCGTGTCCTCAGATTAGCCTTTCACTGCATGGATTATACCTTTGATGGTGCTGGGCTCTAGCAGTATCACCCTTTCCCACCATTGACTCCGTCGACTCTTCATGCTCTTCGGAAAAGCACGCAACATAACCAAAGACATGTCCCACCCTAGTCCTTAATTCCTTCTTCTTGCTCCTGTCCAGTGGAAATTATAAAAGCTTGAAACTGCGCACCAGTTTTGGAACAGTTTTTTCCCTTCCACTTTTAGGATTCTGAACGATCCTTCCATAAGCCTGGGTACTGTTCATCTTCACCCCATTGCAGACATTGGACTTTGTCTAAGGAACCGATGCGCTATAATGTGCTACAGTGCTGAGAACCATACTCTTTGTTCTATCGATTGTTCTTGAGTTTGAACTGATGGTATATCTGGTCTAAAGATAGACACAAAATGCTGGAGTAACTCAGCGAGACAGGCAGCATCTCTGGAGAGAAGGAATGGGTGACATTTCGGGTTGAGCGCATCGGTTCCTTAGACAAAGTCCAATGTCTGCAATGGGATGAAGATGAACAGTACCCAGGCTTATGGAAGGATCGTTCAGAATCCTAAAGTGGAAGGGAAAAAACTGTTCCAAAACTAGTGCACTTTCGAGTTCATTTTAAAATTCTTTTATTTGTTTTCAAATCGTTGAATGGGCTCGCCCCGCCTTACCTCTCTGAGCTGCTCCACCTATATGCTCCTGCCCGGTGCCTCAGGTCAGCTGATCAGCTGCTCCTTGAGGTACCAAGGTCTAAGCGGAAGCTCAGAGGGGATAGAGCCTTTTCTGTTGCTGCTCCGGCACTTTGGAACACCTTGCCGTTACACATCAGACAGGGCCCCTCACTGTCCATCTTCAAATCCTCCCTAAAAACTCATTTTTATTCTCTGGATTTCGACACTGGCTGAGACATTGCTCCTGTTCTTAGTGCTTTTAATGTCTTTTAATTTTTACTGTTTTTTAGTCCTTCGTTTTATGGTTTTTAATGGTTTGTAATAACTTTTTGTCCATGAGTTCTCATGTACAGCACTTTGTGGCAACTGCGGTTGTTTAAAGTGCTTTATAAATAAAGTTATTATTATTATTATTATTGAGACACTTCTAGATATCTGGTCTGTTTGGATAGCATGCAAAACAAAGCCAAGTGACAATAATGAACCTAAGCTGAGCCCTGCTACCTCAGTGTCATTTTCCTTCACTATCCCAAAGTGCTTTAATTGCCTTAATGTCCAGGAAATTATCAGTCATTCTTTGAATAAAGTCATCGACTGTGCCACCACAGCCTCCAGCATTGAAAGGTCCAAATATTCGCCACACCTTGAGTGAAAATGTTCTCATCTCATTTGTAAGCAACCTCCTCTTTATTCTGAGACTGTGACTCCTGTTTCTGCACTCTAATGCAGAGGAAGCATCCTCTCCCATTCAGTCTGTGTGTAGGCTTGCAAGAACTGTGAACTACAGTTTCCATGAGCAGATATCACTTCCATCCTGCGGCAGCTGATACTGCAAAATTCCATGGGAAAGCTTTTGCGTCATTATGTTGCTTTTATTTAACTCTGAGAGAAATTCACACCTATTAAATTTCCGCATAGACAGCTGACAATCTGTGGGAATCCATTGTTGATGACGTGGAACACAGTTGGGTTCTTGCGGATCCCAATATAAAACAGTGAACGAAATGTCCTCTGTGAATGCCACATACTTGGGTGCTTTTCTTGTGGCCTTTCCAGTGTATAAAACCTGACGCTAGGTGTTGGTTGGGAATCAACGCAAGGCACCCAATTGTGTTGCCATTCCGTAATTAAGTCGTGACTGTATCTGGTGGCGTTTTTTACATAACTTGGATCATTTTGGGGAAAATCCAGGCTATTTGCTTGGTGAGGTGTATCTCAGCTCTCTAGATAAATGAATTAACTGCCTCATAAATCTCAGGTCCTAAATGTTTTTGGGGAGTGGCATTTATCATTGTCCCATGGACCGAAATACAATAAAAAGCTTTTGTTTACGTGCTATCAATTTAAATCAGATAAAACTATGGATGAGAACCATCAAGCCAGTGGCCTCCCCCATGCTGGGTCCGACTTTGTTCTCTCTGCATTCCCCTCCACCCAGCTCTGTGCCCCTCTTCGTTCTCGGTGTCCCCCCCCCCCCCCCCCCATGCTGGGTTCCTCATTGTTCTCAGCGCTTCCCCACCCTGGGTTCCTCATTGTTCTCTCTGCATTACCCCCACACCGGGTTCCCCTTTGTCCTCTCGGCACCAACACCCCCCTCCCCACCACCCAACTCTGGGTTCCTCTTTGTTCTCTCGGCGGTGTGTCCTTGACCGACCTCCGGCACCCACCGCTGGCCCATCCGATCTCCGGCCCATCCTTGACCACTGCCAGGCCCTCTCTTGCCGCGCTTTGCCGGGAGCTTCCCAATGCATAGTTGTGGTGCTCGCCGGCAGCTCCCTAGCTTTCAGCATTTTAGTTTTACAATATCAGAGAAAAAGTCCAACGTCCACAATGAGGTAGGTTGGAAGATTGAGACTACTTCCAACCATTAGCTTATAGGAGAACTATTCAAAAGTCTTATAACAGAGAGGAAGAAGCTGTTCCCGACTACTGGAACACAATTTCAAGCTTTTGGATCTTCTGCCTGACGGGAGCATAGAGACTAGGGAATGACCCGGGTTAAAAAGGTCCTTGATTATGTTGGCTGCTTTCCCCAGCCAGCGTGAAGTGTTCTGGGGACTCCCAGATCACAGAGTTGCCCACCCCTGAATTTGGATCCAGATGTTGTTGGCCTTGGCGTATGTATTCCTTGCAAGTGAAATTAGAAACTTCTGCAGTGCTCGTGTGATAATGTGTCCCCTGGTAGTTCTGCAGGATGTTAGTGCAATCTTTATGTGTTTTGAGATCCATGATTTTGAATGTTGACGTGTGGAGAACTGGTCTACTATGCACTAATGTCTTTCCACCAACAGGTATTGAAATGGAGATTGTGAACAGCTGTGAGAGGAACAATGGTGGTTGCTCTCACCATTGTGAACACAAAACCGCTGGGCCTTCTTGCTTTTGTAATCAAGGATACATCCTGGACTCTGATGGACACACATGTCTTGGTACAGCCATATTCATTACTTTCCATTAAACCCATATGAATTTTGCTTTTATAAATACATTTTCACAATTGAAACTTAACTGGAGAGCAGCAATCTGTACATTGTGATGTTAACACTGAATCAGGGACACATGACAATGAAAACATAACACGATATTGAATCTGAGCCTTAATCTGCTTTTGTATCAGATACATAAGGACGACCATTACATTGCAGAAGGATATTTGATCTTATCAGGCTGTGTATTGAGTTTTATCTTCAATTTTGATTGTGAAGTTTGAGGAAGAAAGCCAAGGTTTGGGAATTGAAAGGGACGGTGTGATGTTTTGTCATTAAACTTGAGTCCTCAGTTGTTCAATGGATATCATTCTACCTACTATCCTACAAAAATAATACACTTTCATTAAGGTTGAAGGAACGACCAAGGGTCATAGAGGGAAAAAAAATCAAATTTATTAAGGATGCAAATCTTTAGGTAATTGCCTGCATCTTTATTAATGCTGATTTAAATAAAAATTGTCCCTATGCACCTCGGTCGTGCCTTTGAACTTAATGAAATAGTGGTTTTTGTTAATGGAGGGTAATGGCTCTCTCTATCCTTACACTTTTGAGTTTTGTTGTAATCTGATAATCTTCATGTTAGCAGAGTCATAGAGGTTGACTACATGGAAACAGGCCCTTTGGCCCAACTCATCCATGCCGAGCAAGTTGTCTATTTGGCATTTGGCCCATATCCTCTTAACCTTCACGAGACATTAACCTATCCAAATGTCTTTTAAACATTGTAATTGTACCCACTGCTTCCCCTGACAGTCTATTCCACCTGCCCACCTTCCTCTGTGTGCGAAAGTAACTTCTCAATTTTCCTTTCTTTAAATCTTTCCCCTCTCGCCCATGCCCTCTAGTTTTAGACTCTCCTACCCTGGGAAACAGACTCATGATCATTTATACCTCTTTAAGGTCATCTTCTACGCTCCATGGGAAAACGGTCCCAGCTTATCCACCTCTCCTGTAACTCCAGGCCTCCTGCCACAGTAACGTCCTTACTAAACTTTCTGTAGCTTTTCTAGCTAAATGTCATCCTTGCAACAGCTGGGTGACCAGAAATGCACACAGTACTACACGAGTTTGGCCTCACCAACATTACGTACAGTTGTAACATGACATTCCAACTCCTCTACTCGATGTCCTGACCATTGAAGGCAAGCATTGCAAATGTCTTCTTCACTACTCTGTCTACCTGTGTCTTAACTTGCATGGAACTATTTAGCGTAAATCAAAATCAAATGTTGCTGTTTGATTTTTGATAACTGATTCACTGTCTCCTGTAGAAACAAGGAACAGTAGATCCAGGTTTACAATAGAAGACACCGAGTGCTGGAGTAGCTCAGTGGATCAGACAGCATCTTCAGAGAACAAGGAGAGGTGATGTTTGGGGTCCATGAGATTTCCTGAGATGCTGCCTGACCTGCTGAGTCTTCTGTGTCTCCACTGTTTACCAGTGCTCTATGCTAGACTGAGTTCAAGTGGTGATAAAGTTGACTGAATCTGATTTTCCTGTTCATCACAGATTCCAATGAGTGTGAGACCAACACTGCTTGCTGCGTGCAAGATTGCAGTAACAATCCTGGAGGCTACGAGTGCAGCTGCCATGTAGGGTACCGGCTGAACATGGATGGATGCAGCTGTGATGGTATAGTGAGAGTGCGAGGCAAATTCTAGGTCGCTTTCCTCTGCAGCTAACTCCTGCACAGCTTTGATTTGCATTTTTCGGAGCACCACTACAGATATTTCAGAACACCCTGTCTGCTTCTTTGATCTTCCAGGGCGAGAGTTTTGCATTATGCAAGGACTTGCACCATAGATCCAAACCTCTGATCTAGCCATAGACACAAAAAGCTGGTGTAACTCAGTGGATCAGGCAGCATATCTGGAGAATAGGACATTTCGGGTCGAGACCCTTCTTCACCGAAACGTCACCCATTCCTTTTTCTCCAGAGGTGTTGCCTGGCCCACTGAGTTACTCCAGCTTTTTGTGTCTTCCTACACATTCTGACCTATGCACCATGATATATGTGTTGGAAGGAACTGCAGATGCTGGTTAACAAAAAGATGCCAAAAGTTAGAAATGAAAAGGTTTAAAGAGGATAGAAGGCCATTTAGTGAGTCCAACAGTAGGGGGACTGGTGGAGATGGGACAAGGGGTCATCACTGGGTGGTGAGGACTCTTTCCCATCGAAAAAAAACACAGAGGCGGAGGCGACCGAAGAAAAGCACTATGTCGTTTTGTGAGTCTAAAGAAAGGTCTCGACCCAAAACGTCACCTATTCCTTTTCTCCAGAGATGCTGCCTGGCCCGCTGAGTTACTCCAGTTTTTTGTATCTATCATCATGATCGATGTTGGCTTCAGAGACATCGGACAGATAGCGCTGGCACCAACACAGGCTATGAGGTCACTGGGGCACTTAAACAAGGCAGTGCATTTTTCACTGAGTAAAACTCTCCAGCTGATTATTTGTGTGGATGTTTCCAGCCTTGTAAAAAGCTACTGCCCTACCTATCGACTTTTGCAGTGCTTAAGGGAGTATGCTGAAATAATGCAGTGTGTGCAAATGCACTGTTCTTCCCCGGGTCAATTCCAGACTGGATTTATGTGGTAATGGAACTGGAAATAAATCTGCCCAATATAAAATTACAGAAACCGGGGGAATGCCTCAATGGCCTCCCGGGATACCTTGCACTGCTTGATATCTGCCACCTTCTGTTTATCCATTTGGTGGTCATTTACTGCGCATATCCTGTGAAGTAATGCATTCAGTATGTGGGGCTGGAAATCTAGATAGACGATTCCCTGTGCACACTTCCAGCACTATTAAGAATTTGACTAATTCATAACATGTTGCTCACAACATGTCAGTGTACTCAAAGTGGTAATATTTGTTTTGCATTCGTCAAATCTTTCATTCTATCTCCACTAAATCTGAACAGATGTGGGTTAACTCTTCCGGGCGGGGGAGGGGGGGGGGGTATAAAATGATGAGAGCGGAAGATACTCTGGTTTTGGCTTGCTGCTTTGGTAGTTACAACATCGACAGTTAAAAACACAGAAGGTTCAGAGCAGTTGCTACCAGGTCATAAAGTCATAGTCATAGAGTCTTATAGCGTGGAAGCAGGCCCTTCGGCCCAAGTTGCCCACACCGGCCAACATGTCCCATCTATACTAATCCCACCTGCCTGCGTTTGGCCCATATCCCTCTATATAGTCCTATCCATGTACGTGTCTTAATATATCTGAAACGTTGCGATAGTGCCTGCCTCAACTACCTCCTCCGGCAGCTCGTTCCTTACACGCGCCGTTCTTTGCGCGAAAAACTCCTTTCAGTCTTAGGCAAACATTTGATCAAAAGCACCCTGTCCCCAGTTTAGCAACATCAATGTACTCTACGGTTGAAAAACAAATTGTTGAGAAAAATATACACAAAGGAAACATCAAAATAATCTGCCTCAGTGTGGTGGAGAATGATTGGAGAAGCAATTATAAATGAAATAAAGCAAATATGTTTTGTGACAATTGGATCGCTGTGCTTTCAGAATGGGAAACATCTTGTTCGATGGAGAGTTGACTAGATTTGAATAACAAAATTGTTATTTTTGGATGGTTTCTGCAATTATCTTGATGCTCCTTGGAGTTTTGTATAAGAAAATATTCCCTCAGGGCATTCAGTGGATGGGAGAGAGTCCAGGATAGGGTAGATTACAAATGGCTAACCGAAGGAGCAGTGAAATGGAGATACAAGGAACTGCAGATGTTGGAATCTTGAGCAAACTACAAAGTGCTGGAGTAACTCAGCAGGTCAGGCGACATCTGTGGAGGAACTGGACACATGACGTTTCGGGTAGGAACCCTTCTTCAGACTGATAGTAGTGAGGGGGGGGGGGAGAAAGCTGGAAAAGAGAGTTGAAGATGGGCCAAAGCCTGGTGAATTATAGGTGGATACGGTGAGCTGGAATAACTGAACCGATCAGGCAGCTTCTCTGGAGGGAGAAAAAGGATGATGTGACGTTTCGGGATGGGACCTTTCTTCAGGCTTGAATGTCACCCATCCTTTTTTCTCCAGAAATACAGCCTGACCAGCTGAGTTACTCCATGGAGAGAGGGGGTAGGAGAGGTATTACTTAAAATTGTAGAATTCAGTTTTCATATTGTTGGTTATAAGATATCCAAGCTGAATATGAGGTGCTTTCCCCCCATTCCGTGTGTTGGAGGAGGCCAAGGACAGAAAGGCCAGTATGGGAATGATCAGAGGTTCACATACATATCTTCAAAGCTCATCAACTACATTTGATGTATCCAATGTGGCTTCCTTTACATCAGCGCGACCAAGCGTCGACCAGTTGGCTGTTTCATCGAACACTTGAACTCTGTCCACCAAGGCCTGCCGCATCTCCCAGTTGCTCACTATTTTAACTCCCCTTCCATAACAATCATGTTTCAGTTTTATCCTTTTTCTCCTCCCCCCGGTCCTCTTGCACCCACCTCACTCTCTCCTGCTTTACATTTCACTCCTCCTCTCCTCTTCTTATCTGATATCCTTTTGAATCCTTTTCATCTCGAGCCTTTGTCACTTATTCCACCCATCTGCTTGTCAACCCCCCTCACCTGTGGCCACTATCCAGACTTTGTCCTGCCCCATCTCTCCTTTCCAGCTTTCTCCCTGTTACTCCAATCAGTCTGAAAAACGATCCCGACCAAAAGCAAACCCTGTCAATTCCCTCCCCAGATGCCGCCTGACCAACTGAGTTCCTCTTGGACTTTGTGTTCTGCTACAGTCCGTATGTTGTAATAATGTGGAAAATAAAGTTCTGAGAAAGGGTTGTAGACCTATAGCATTTAATCGCTCTCTTTCCACAGTTGCTGCATTTTCCCAGTGTTTTCTGTTTTTGTTTTTGTTTTAGATTCCCAGAACCTACAATTTTTTTAAACTTTTATTTCATGTGGAAGATTAATTCATGGATAAGATACTTGAGCAATACATTGAAGAAACAAACAAGGAAAAGGTTATTTTGGGTCTCATTTTACACAATGAGAGAGAGTTAAATGATGATCTTGTTGCCAAAGAGTTTTTCAAGAAGAATAACTTGAGTCTGATGGAGAAAGTGATGTAGATAAATGTAAAAGTTGGGTATGTAATCTAAACAAAGGAAACTTGTGAAAACTAGAGGAAAGGTGACTGTGAATGATTGGGAAAATGCATTGAGATTCATAGCAGTGGACAGGCGATGCTCAGTGTTTAAAGACAGAATGCATAAGTTACAACAACAAAAAAAACCCTTTGAGACACAAAACCCATCAGGAAAAGTAATTCATTCATGGTTGACAAAATAAATTAATGAAAGCGTTAAATCAAAAGAAGAAGGTTCATAACCTTGTCAGGAATAGCCTGAGGATAAAGGGTATTGTAGAACTCAGTTGAGGAGATCCAGGGAATCGATGAAGAAATGAAAGAGAGAATATCAGAACTGACTGGCAGTAAAAGTGAAAACAGAGTGCAAGAACATTTATAGGAATACAAAAATGAAAAGGAAACTAACAAGGTAGATGTGGACTCCTTACACTCAGACAGAAGCATTTATAACTAGGAATGAAGAATTGGCAGAAGGAATCAATTTGTTTGTGTATGTCAACATGGAAGAACTCACATGGAGAAAATCGAGAGTCCAGGGTCCAGCAAGGATGAGTAAGTGAAAAAAGTGAAGTATTATTGAAAAAAATAGAACTAGAAAGGTTGATGAACTTGAAAGCAGATAACTCCCAAGGACTGAATGAAATATATACCAGAGTTTTGAAAGAAGTAGCACTAGAATTATTAGATGTCTTGGTTATCATCTTTCAATTACCCATAGGTTCTACTATTATTCCTGTGGATTGAAAATGGCAAATGCAATGTCACTATTTAAGATAAAGAAGATAATTACTGACCTGTCAGCCTAACATCAATTGTAGGGAAAACAATCTACACCAAGGATTCAGATATAGAACACCTTTAACGAATAATAGGATTGAGCAGAATTGTCATGGATTTATGAAAGGAAAGCATGTTCGACAAACCCGCTAGAGTTCTTTGAGGATATGACTTGCAGAATAGATCTGATGGAACCAATGGATGTGGTGGATTTGAAGTTTCACAAGATGTTCGATGAGGTTTTGAACAGAAAATTAGAAAACAAAGTTGGAGCACGTTGAATTGGGGGTGATATACTGACGTGGGTTCAGAATTGATAATCAAACAGAAAGCAAAGGGAGGGGGAATAAACAAATCTTTCTCAATTAGCGGGCTGTGAATAATTCGGTACCTCAAGGATTGTTGCTTTGCTCTCAGCTTTTCACAATCTATATCGATGACTTGGCAGAGAAAATTAAGTGTAATTTTTATAGGCTTGATGGCAATATTAAACTGATTGGGAATTTGAAGAGAGAGGAGGATGTAAAGAGGTTTCAAGGGATAAATGGACAAGCTGAGAGAGCGGGGGAGCACATGTGGACACCTTTAGCACACAAAACATTCAAGAAGGGGATTTGCTAAATACAGAGAGATTGGTTAGTGCAGCTGTTCAAGGGAGTCTAGATAACCTTTCACGCAGGTAGCTTAAGTTCAGCATGAAAGTACAGCAAGTGATTAAAGCGGCAAATGGTATGTTAACCTTTTGTAAGATGATTTGATTAGGAATGTTACAACATTTTGAGATTTAAAAAATCAAGCCTGTAATTTATCGCATCAGATAAAGCATAAAAGGAACTTTAATTTGATACCTAATTCACTTTCATATCTTCAGTATTAAAAAAAGTTATGGTCATTTTCATACTTGGAAATTAGCATCTTGTTCCCTATTGCTTTTATCATTAACAACACAAAAGCTGTGATCGAGGACAGTCAATTGACATAAAAGCCCATAACTTTCTTAAAAAATAAGTGAACTGAATGAAAATTTCAGTTATTATAGATTGAAGCATTCTGAAACAAATGATACATCTTACTTGGATGACTTGAAATTAAAGCATATAATTAGTTAGTTACCTAATTGTAGATAATTACAAAATTGACCGTTGTGACGGAAATAATAATAAACACCCAGACTGCCTTGAAAATTCAAAAATGTGATATTCTCAAGGTCAGAACTTTAATATTATTGTAACGTTAAAACAAATAGTAAATACCCAACAAAAAAATATTATTCATCAGTGTCATCAAATTCATTAAATTCATCTAAATTCAATTACTGGATCTAAACATCTATCCCATTCTTAAAAGGGTAAAAAAAATGTTTTAAATAGCCAAATTTTTAAAATAGACAATAACACAAAATATAGATGAGTTAGATGTTCTTATGACATGATTGTGCAGAAAAAATAATGAATTTGGTTATCTTGAGAGTGGATTGTGATAGATCGGAATGTGGCCGCTGCCATGATAAGCCCCGTGATAACGGCAGGCAAGACACGGCCGGTATCGGGGCCTAAATAACATATTTTGTATCATCAGATTAAAATGAGACCACACCAAAAAGCAAGGTAAGATGTTAAATAAACGATATAACTTTTGTTTTGTCCTGATGTGGAAGTCCTTGATGTTGATTTTGATCCGTGATGTTGAAGGCGTTAGAAGTCACGTTTAACTTCAATCCAGCGATGCAATCGTCCAGAATTAAAAAAAAAAACGGGAACGGAAGCGCAGGATGAATTTTCTTTATCATCTTATAAGTCCGAGCAAATACCTCTCCGACAACCAATACAAACCTGAATTTTAATCCCGCCCCCCCCCCCCCCCCAGCCTCCGGAATCGCACACACAGGCAGTGGCAGATCTGTAGCGCTGCTGATGGTAGGTTTTGTAACAACGCTAATTTGAATACAAGAGTTAGGAAGTTTTATCATGATTGGTGAGGTTGCACCTGGAATATTGTGTACAGTTTTAATAGCCTTATCCTAAAAACAGATGTACTTACCATAGATGTGTAGTGAAGGGGAAGGGCTGTGGAAGGTCATTTGTGTTCATTCAGAACAGTGATCAATAGATTTCTGGACATTTGGGAAGTCAAGGGATAGCAGGATAGTGTAAGAATGAACTGCAGATGCTGGTTTAAACCAAAGATAGACACGAAAAGCTGGAGTAACTCAGCGGGTCAGACAGCATCTCTGGAGAAAAGGAATGGGTGATGTTTCAGGTCGAGACCCTTCTTCAGACTTTGTGTCTATCTTTGGAAGGATTATGCTGGAAAATGGCAATGAGGTAAACATTCAGCCATGATCTGAATTAATGGCAGAGAAGACTTGAGGATCTAATGGCCTACGCCCATCCTGATTTCTTATGTTCTTGTTCTACCTGACCTTTCCCCATAGACTATGCCTCTGATCGCAGGAATCAATTGCTATCTCACTCTAAGCTAAACTAAACAAAATGCTTTTCACTGTACCTCGGTACACATGACAATAAACTAATCTAAACTAAAAACTCTTGCTCACATCTATTTCTGTTCTGATTTCTGGTTACAGATGTCGATGAATGCTCTGCAGACAATGGCGGCTGTGAGCATCTATGTATAAACATCCTTGGATCCTTTCAGTGTGCGTGCCAGGAGCGATACAAGCTGGATACAGACAGGAAAAGCTGTACTTGTGAGTAAAGACAAGAAAAACATGCGTGGGTTACACTAAACATTAAACTGTGATTTCTGAGAATACATTGTTAGAAGTCTCTGACTGTGGAATTTACAAGTCCTTCAATGTGTATTTACTTTTAAACCACTAGCTTTTGGTATGTGTTGTTTGCAGTTTCTGTTGCAAGTTTAAACTATTCACATTAACATGACAAGGCATGGTCTGAAATGTTCTTTTGTGTGACCAGTATCAATGGAAACAAAATGTGATCTTGGGATAATTCAGACAGGATATTTTAAATAGCAATAAAAAATAACACCGTGCAGGCGACACTATGGCACGGCTGGAGGAGCTGCTGCCTCACAGTGCCAGAGACCGAGGTTCGATCCTGACCTCGGGTGCTGTTTGTGTGGAGTTTGCGCGTATTCTCAGTGACCATATGCGTTTATCCGGGTGCTTCAGTTTCCTCTCACTTTAAAAAGATGTGCAGGTTTGTAGGTTAATTGGCCTCTGTAAAGACAAAATTGCCCCTATTGTTTAGGGAGTGAATGGAAAAGTGCGATAGAACTAGTTGAATGGGTGATCAATGGTCATAAGGTCATAAGTAATAGGTGCAGAATTATGCCATTTGGCTATTTCTCTTTCCTAACCCCATTCTCCTGCCTTCTCCCCATAACCCCTGACACCTGTACGAATCAAGAATATATCTATCTTTGTTTTAAAAATATCCATTGACTTGGCCTCCACAGCCTTTTGTGGCAAAGAATTCCACAGATTCACCACCCTCTGATTAAAGACATTCCTTCTCATCTCCATTCTAAAGGAACGTCCTTTAATTCTGAGGCTATGACCTCTAGTCCTAGACTAGACTTGGTGGGTCGATTGGCCTGTTTCAATGCTGCATCTCTAAACTTATCTAACTTTTATGTTTGTTCTACTCAAGTTTATTCTCGTTCACTTGTGGGTCGTAGGTTTTACAGGTTGAGACCATTGTTTGACCACTCTTAATACTTTGAAAAAGGTGAAGGTGAGTCATCTGCTTGAACCTCTACAGCCCTCGTGGTGAAGGGCTGGGAGTTGTATTTAGATCCAGCAATGACACAGGAGTGGCAATGTATTACCAAGGCAAGCTGGTGTGCAGCTAGGAGGGGATCCTGGAGGCGGTGGTGTTCTTGTGAGGCTGATGTAATTTCCTTTCTTGGTGCATCTTGGTGCATCACCATCCAGATATTTGAATGGCGGAGTTTGCATAGATGACTGGATGTGTTACTGCGCTTGATGGCTGTGCCCCAGTCAATCTCATGGAGATTATTAGACTTTTCCTTCTTTACTTTGAAATTTTACATCATTGCACCAGTGTTAATCCATGCAACATCCAGTTATATCTAGTGTAGATCATTTTTGGATGTAATTTTGCTTATCACAAATTAGGTTTTTTTCATGAATAAAAAAGTAGATTAAACCAAACAAAGTAGTAACTGCAATATTGTAATACACTCCCTGTAATGTTTTTGGATTTTCTCCAACTTTTATCTGCAAAGACACTCACTGAATGAGTGCCTCAATAGTGAACCAATCCATTACTGTAGGTGTTGTTATGGCCATGCTGGCCACTCGTGTGGGTGTGGGTCCTTATGATTGAACTGATCAGTAGCCTCCTTCCAGAGCATCTTACCTGGACCTCTCCAGCAAGCTGTGAATTCACAGTGTGTAGGAATGAACTGCAGATGCTGGTTTACACTGAAGATGGACACAAAATGCTGTAGTAACTCAGCGGGACAGGCAGCATCTCTGGAGGAAAGGAATGGGTGACGTTTCAGGCCAAGACCCTTCTTCAGACTGTGGGTTTCCCTTTCTCCTGACTCAATCTGAAGAAGGGTCTCGACCTGAAACATTACCCATTTGTTCTCTCTGGTGAATTCAGTCTCGGATTTTCCAATACTGGAATCACTGGGATATGAAACATTCTGAAGTCATCTTCTGCTTCCTCTCTGGCTAGCACTGGTCTCTCCATGACCACTATGACACACCAACTCTGCTTCCTAGGTTAAAGAACACAGACTGCCACAGAAAGTTCACTTGCATGTGAGAATCTCCAGTCTGCAGTTGTAAATAAGTTGTACACCCTAACATACAGTATCTTGTGAGGACATGAATCTTCTTTAATTTGCTCATGATTTTTCAAGCCCAGAGAAGACTACTGTAGCCAGCTCCTGAAAAGCTCTTACTACAGTAAATGTAGGTCTTGTGGCCCCTGCAGAGAACAGGAACTCCTACCTAGCTCATACATCCTTAACGAGGACTTGCATGGTCCTTTCAATAATTGTGAGCGCTGTCTCACTGCCCTGCACTGAATTTCTGCACTGCATGCCCTGTGTATTCAACAGCAATGGTAGTGCAAATTGTTGCTGTGAGCATGTGCGTTTGTGTGCATTTGTGAGGGAGTTTTGCTATAAGCATCAGAACCCTTCGCTGAAGTCTGTGCAGCAAAAATGTCAGGAGCTGTGTTAAATTAAGTAAGGTCCAATTGTAAGTCAGGCTTACAAGCTGGAGTAACTCAGCGGGACAGGCAGCATCTCTGGAGTGAAAGGTGTCGACCCGACACGTCACCCATTCTTTCTATCCAGAGATGCTGCCTGTCCCGCTGAGTTACTCCAGCATTTTGTGTCTATCTTCACAATCGGGTATCACTCACAATAATACTTTATTAGCCAAGTATGTTTTGCAACATACGAGGAATTTAATTTGCCAAGCTAGTCATATAAATAAAAAGCAACGGAACACACAAAATACATTTTAACATAAACATCCACCACAGTGACTCCTCCTCCGCTTTGCTCACTGTGATAGGGGGGAAAAAAGTCCAAATCTCTCAGGTGTAAACCAGCACCTGCAGTTCCTTCCTACACAGGCCCTATTGTAGGGTTTGTTTCTGGATGTGAAACACCCTGGTGCTCTCTCGCACTGCATTGTGGCCAACTTTGCAAATTTTACACTGGGAACCCAAACCTGGCAAATGCAACAATCATTTGGAGCATGATTACAGGTGCAAGCTAATTTCTGGACAATTGGGTAAAGGCAGCACATTCCCTTCTCTGAAGATCAGTGAACCAACAGGTTTCTTTCAACAATTTGGTTGTTTCATAGATAGCCTTTTAAAGATTCCACGTTAATTCACTGATGGTGCGTGGTAATGTGGTGGTGATGTTACATAATTGGCAGCCAGAGCCCTTGGTCCTTTGATCCAGACTCTCCCAACAACAGTGAGGGAAGTTGTACACATCATTAAAGTCATCTGGAATTAGACGATGGTTGTCAATAATGGAGTCATGAAAATACCACAATGTCATATATACCCACCTGGTTCACAAATGTGTTTTAGGGAAATAAATTAGGTATTGTTGTTGGTATTGGTTTATTATTGTCATGTGTACTGAGATAGAGTGAAAACTTTTGTTTGTGTATATGTGACTCCAGAGTGGTTGACTCTTAATTGCCTCCTCAGTTCAAGGGCAATAAGGGATGGACAATAAATGCTGGCTTTGCCTGAGGCACACACATCTTGTGAATAAATCAGAACAAAATACCCAAATGCCATAGTGATATTTGAACTCATGTCTCTTGATTGTGACTCTCAACCTCCAGTGATCGAGGCCAGAAGTTTAATCACTTCCTGCGGATTTTTGTTTTGTTTTGTTTTAAGGATTTAATTTGAAGGAGAAGGAGACTGGTACTGGAGGGGAGAGATCCATTAATAACTTCAACCAGACAGATCTCCATGCCAAAGTGTTAACATGCACCATCCCATTCACCCGCCACAAGGCGTTCACTCACAAGCACCAGCTCCTGGATCAGTAACTCCTGCTGTTCAAAATTTTTAGTTGGGCGAGGTCACCCATTTCTTCTCTCCAGAGATGCTGCCTGTCCCGCTGAGCTACTCCAGCATTTCGTGTCTATCTTCGTTCAAAATTCTCATCTTGTTTTCATGAGTTTATCTCTGCCATCTTCTCCAATGCATTATTTGGTAATAAACATTCACAATTTAAAACTTTAAGATCATGGATAGGTATCTTTGGGTTGGGACTCTTCATCTGAAGAAGGGAATTTGACCTGAAAAGTCACCAATCCATGTTCTCCAGGGATGCCGCCTGGCCCACTGAGTTACTCCAGTATGTTTGTGTCTATTCTTTCGTAAACTAGCATGTGCAGTTCATTGTTTCTACACAATTTTAATTCTGATCTTGTTAGTTTTGCTATGTTTTCAGTGGCTGAAGAACTAATTGGATTTCCCTCTCTAAATCTCACTTCCCTTAAATCCTTTGCTCCTCTTTGAAATAAGCTCCTACAATCAGGCTTTTAGCCCTCATGTGGATCTCCACAGACAGCAGAGATGCAGCTGTTCAATGCCCTTCATATTTTGTAGCATCTCATTGATCCCACGTTATATAACTCAGATAACGTGGGATATAGGGCGGTCACGGTGGCGCAGCGGTATTGCTGCCTTACAGCGAATGCAGCACCAGAGACCGGGTTCGATCCCGACTATGGGCGCTGTCTGTACGGAGTTTGTACGTTCTCCCCGTAACTGCATGGGTTTTCTCCGAGATCATCGGTTTCCTCCCACACTCCAAAGACGTACAGGTTTGTAGGTTAATTGGCTTGGTAAATGTAAAAATTGTCCCTAGTGGGTGTAGGATAGTGTTAATGTGCGGGGATCGCTGGTCAGCATGTCCCCGTTGGGCTGAAGGGCATGTTTTTGCACTGTATCTCTAAATTAAATGGAAGGATTGTACAGCAGTGAACTATAAACCCAACCGTATGAATATAGAGTCAGGTCGGGGAAAGTTCCCCCCCCCTCGCCACGGGTACCATGTAATCCCGTGCTACCTGCTCCATGGTTGGATAGTCGGCGACTAAACCGTCTCCCCCACCTGGTTTGCCAGGTGAGGAGGGGGCTGGTGACCCCCAGCAGGACCAAAAACAAGACCTGTCAAAGTGCGGATGAGCTCCTAGCGAGCCAACGGCCATCCACACTTCAGTAGAAGTTGCGATCACTGTCGTACATGGCATTGTAAGGCACCGTGCCTGTTGATGTTTTCAACTATGATGATGATGATGTATGAATATCGATTTCTCTAACTTCAAGTAACTCTTACTTACCCTCTCTCTCCCACAATAGTTCTCTGACTAGTTTCACAGTCCTCCTGATTAATTTCACTGTTTGTATGGCTCGATGCCACCTTCCCCTCAGCCAACTATTCTACATTTCTTGAGCATCGTCTACTTAGATTGGTCGTTTTCACAGCTTATCCTTCCGTATCTCTAATTTCCCTCTCCCCTGACTCTCAGTGAAGAAGGGTCTCGACCCAAAATGTCACCCATCGATTCACTGCAGAGATGCTGCCAGTCCCGCTGAGTTACTCCAGCATTTTGAGTCCATCACCTGTGATAAATGAATGATAAGCTGTCGTGTCACTGGAACTTGCTTGAGGTGATTGGGAAATGGGTGCAATCGGATGTAATCAATGAGCAATTTTTCTTACTCTCCTTTCACTTGATGCAATACATTGATATCCGCAGCTCTCGATGATGATGATGAATTTGAAGGGGATTTGGATGGAGAGGAGGGTGACATAGAACTGGTCAGGTTCCGCAACATGCTGTTGAGGGTTCCTCCACAACTTCTGCACTACAAGCCCTCACTGACACCCTTGTATCAGGAGGATGTGAGGAGTGAACTCAGGCTTGTGCATAAAATCGGTATGTGTTGTTTATCAGTTTATTCAACTCTTTATGTGTGTTACCTAATGAAAACTTGAACCGTCACCTAATATCTCCCTCTCTGCCAGTGTTCTGTCTCTGTTTCTTTTTCTGTCACTTCCACTTTTTTTCACTCTCTTTCCCACGTATTCCCCCCCCCCCCCCCCCCCCCCCATCTCTACTCCCCCTTCATCCCCCCCCCCTCATGGTCCATTGAAGTGTCTTCATGAACTGTGGCACTAGCTGCTTAGTTTAACCGTCCCCTCTTTCACTCTTGGACAGATTATCGACATGCACCGATATTGACTGGAATTCACCTCTGGCCTTTTGTTCTCCCTTGGGCTTTCTCCCAGTCCCTTCTAAATGCTGTGTTTTTGTTTTTCCGGTAGTTTGCTTAGATAACACCTTTGGCCATGACTGTAGCCTCAGCTGTGCGGACTGTGGGAACGGAGGCCTCTGCAATGCAGAAGGAGACGGCTGCATCTGCCCTGCAGGATGGGCTGGTCTCATCTGCAATGAAAGTAAGTGATCTCTTCTCAAACGTTTACTTCTACTCCTGCCTTACTGCAGCCTGCAGAACAAATCACATCTCTTATCTGCGAATTCAAGAAACCAAATACTCTGTAACTTCCTGAAAGTGGCAGCAGATAGGCTAAGCAGTCAGATCCTTTTTACCCAGGGCATAGATTTAAACTGAGAGGGGCAAAGTTGAACCTGTTCAGTGCCACCCCTGAGTATACTCGGGTCATGGCCAATACTGTAAAAAAAGCTTGGCAGTGTACAGGAGATGTGTGGAGCAAGTTCTATTTACACAGATGGTGATGAATGCCTGAAATGCATTGCTGGCGGGGATGGTGGTTGAGGCAGATGCCACAGTGGTGTTTAAGAGACTTTTAGGTTGTCAAATGCATGTGGAAGAATATGGATTACGTGCAGGCAGGTAAGTGTTGGTCTTTGCATCTGGTTCGGCACAGACATTGTGGGCTGAAGGGCTTGTTATTTGTGCTGTACGGTTTTATGTCATGTTCGATTCCTCCTCTCTATCCTAGTTTGAAGTTGAATATGAGGAGTATAAAATGGATGTGTGTAAATGGCTGGTTGGTAGTTGGCATGGACATCGGGGACTGAAAGGCCTGTTTCTGTGCTGCACGACTCCATGAAATATTTCTAGTTTATGAATACACACTAAACTGAATTCCCTGTTAAACCAGCAGTAGTAATGATTAATTGATTTATATCACCCTATGCCACAAACTAGGCAGTGACTGACAAAAGCCAATGTTAAAATTAACCACATGTAAGTTTCTGAGCTGCTAAAAACTGCTAAAAGCTGTTTGACTTGTTCTAAAGACACAGAAACAAATACAGACCGTTCAGTCCCTCCCACCTGCTCAGCCTCACAATATCATTATGACTGACCATTTCACATATTAAATGTTGTGAGAATCCTCCTTCACTCAGTTTTACATTCAAGATTCCATCTCTGAGTGAAATGAAATGTTCCTCAGATTTCCCCCCTCTCTCTTTCTTATGCCCCAGCTGGACAAACAAACCTAGTGACAACCACCTCCCTGTTCCTGCCACCTCCCCCCCCCCCCCCCCGCCTCACCTGTAAACTAATCTACTCAACACAACAAATCATCCCCACCCATGAACCTATCCATGTTCTCCAGAGATGCTACCTGACTCATTGAGTTACTCCAGGGGGTGGAAGATTGCAACCTTCACGTGGTCCGCCCTGTTTCGACTAATGCAATCAACTCGACGTGCACAAACGGAAGATCAAATAGAACAAGTTGTCCTACAGCTTTAGGCTGTGCACGCCACACGAAAAAAGAAGAAGAAGAAGTAAAGTTACTCCAGCACTTCATGTCTTTTTTTCTTCCTCAGATCCTCCCAGACCTGAAAGGTCAACTCGCTATTTTCAAGATTTAGTTCTAAACTCCCCAGCCAAACACAGCAACCTTGCATCTACTCCATTAGGCCCTGTGGGTTTTAATATGATTCAATGGCATCCTGCATCATTGTGCACCAATCTTGCACCTCTCTGCTGTTTTGCACGTATTGCTTCCACCACACCTTACGCTGCCTCGGCAAGGCCACCAGCACAATCAAGGATGAGTCTCACCCCTCCCTCTTCTCTCCTCTTCCATCAGGCGAGAGGTACAAAAGTGTGAAATAGACACCTTCAGATTCAGGGACAGTTTCTTCCCAGCTGTCATCAGGCAACTGAACCATCCTATCACCAATTAAAGAACAGTTCTGACTTACCATCTACTGCAATGGAGACCCTTGGACAATCTTCATATTGTACTAAACATTATTCCCTTTATCCTGTATTTGTACACTGTGGGCAACTTGATTGTAATTGTGGAAAGTCTTTCCACTGACTGGATAATACATATCAAAAAAGCTTTTCACTCTACCTCAGTACACGTGACCTAATAAACAAAACTAGAAACTCTTATTTATCACTACTGTATGTATGTGGTTTACATTGCGAGCTCGTAAAAAAGAAATTTCATTGCACCTTAACCTAATCTGAATCTGACATTCTCATTCTTCTATAGAGCAGTTTGCTTTATCTTTTCTCCCAGAACAAACCCACCATATGTTACCTGTGTTACACTTTCTCTACCGAATGGTATGTCCTTCCTTCTGCAGAGAGATCGACTGGTACATAATATTCTAGGCGCAGTACATAGTAAGATTCAAACAAAAAATAGTTCAAAGCTCCTTAAAGGCATGATTTCTGTCTCCTCCTGTTTCATATCCAATTGAAAATTTGCAAATCTTTCTATCCCAAGTATGATTTGGTGCAGTTGCAACTAAAGGACTATTGAACTGCATAAATTGTTGTCAGCTATCCATTGACATAATTGAGTTAAACTACAAAAGCATCTAATAAATCAATCTGGCAAAAAAGCTCCCAACTACCTCCATCGTTTAAAGTTGTTCTGATTGACTGATTTGGGAAAACATCAGGGATATGTAATTGCCCCCCAGAGATTGAGGTAAATCACGGGCTAATGAATCTGCCTTGTGTTTTATGGTCACTTCAAATCTGTTAAACTTAATTGCCAATATGCAAATGCTGGCTCTAATTAGACATTTTGAAAATACCACATTTATAATCCAACGATAAATGACTTTAAAGACTAACACAATTCTTCGATGAGATATATTAATTAAATTTGATGGCTTAGCCTTGCTAAATGGTTTGACTTTATTGAGATTTATTCCTGTATGCTTGTGTTCTCCATGTAGAGCAAGTAGTAATCTCTTTCGGTGGGCGGCGCGACTTTCGTCAGCAGCGGCCTCTGCAGTCCGTCTGCGTTTTTATTATTTTATGTCTATGTTTTTATGTAGTTTTTGTTATTTTTTGTTGGAGTATGTGTGTGGGGGGGTGGGGGGGGGGTCGGTGAGAGGGGGTAACTTTTAAATCTCTCCCTGCACGGGAGACCCGACCTTTTCTTTGTCGGGTCCGTTGTCGTTGGGGCTGCAACGAGGAGCGGCCTCCAACAGGAAGACCGGGGGCTGTGGTGCCGACTACTCACCTCACCATCGCGGAACTGGCCGAGTCCAGAGTGGGTGGAGCTGTGGTGGACGCTGCTGCGGCCCGACCTCCGGAGATTCGGTGGCTGCAACCGCGGGTTTGGCGGACAGTGACACCGGGAGCCCGCGGGTGCCTGGAGGGAGACCGCTTTTCAGGGCTCCCGCAACGGCGACTTCTCCCGCCCGAGTTGCGGGGTTGAAGAGCTCCTCGAGCGGAGCTTTACAGCACCGCCCCGCGCGGCTTGGAATGGCCGCGGGACTGCGAGCGCCCGCCGGGGGCTCTAACACCAAGACCCGGTGCGCGACCTTGCATCACCCGGCGTGGCTTTAATGGCCGCGGGACAATCGCCATCGCCCGCCGGGGGCTTTGACTTTGACTCTGACATCGGGGGGGGGGGGGGGGGGGGGGGAGAGTGCACTGGAGAGATAAGTTTTTTTGGCCTTCCATCACAGCAATGTGATGGATGTTTATGTAAATTATGTTGTGTCTTGGGTCTATTTGTTTGTAATGTATGGCTGCAGAAACGACAATTCGTTTGGACCTCAAGGGGTCCAAATGACAATAAATTGAATTGTATTGTATTGTATTGTATTGTATTCAAATCTATGCTGTGGGATACACTTCATTATAAAATCCAAAATGTGCTTTCCAGGTTCATTTAGTTTAGTTTAGTTTAGAGTTTCAGCACGGAAACGGGCCCTTCGGCCCACTGAGTCCGCACCGACTTGCAATCCCCGCACACGAGCACTATCCTACAACACACAAGGGACAATTTACACATCACCAAACCAATTAACCTACAAACCTATACGTCTTTGAAGTGTGGGAGGAAACAAAGATCTCAGAGAAAACCCGTGCGGTCACGGGGAGAACGTAGATACTCCGTACAGACAGCACCCGTAGTCGGGGTCGAACCCGTGTCTCTGGTGCTGCAAGCGCTGTAAGGCAGCAATTCTACACCTGCGCCACCGTGGCAGCTGTTATTCTTTATTACCTGACAGGAGAAATGAGAAAAAGAATTGGCCAATTATTTGGAAGTAATTTCAACACATTTCCTCAGCAAACTGCATCCAGCGGTTAAGTGGGTTCGGAACGAGAGACAGCTGAAGTTTAAAGTATGAAGTATAAGCATACGTTTAAAATCGTCTATAAGAAAATTTAACCCCTTACCCATTTCCATTTCCAACACCCTATTTTTAATCTTAGTGTGCTCTTGCGTTAGCATATTAATGAGCCAGGACCCCCTGCTAGCGTTGTGCCATTCACACTCATTGGTGACAAATCCTGATCGGTACAAACTTATCTTTTGTAAATTAGTTGTTGCTAAATTGTTCGTAAATGCAACCCTAAATGATAGGATCCTGCTGGATGAACCAGAGTCAGACAACATATAATGGTAAGAAAGAACTGCAGATGCTGGTAAAATCGGAGGTAGACACAAAATACTGGAGTAACTCAGCGGGTGAGGCAGCATCTATGGAGAGAAGGAATGTGTGACGTTTCGGGTCGAGATCCTTCTTCAGACTGATGTCAGGGGAGGGGATGGGATAAAGATGGAATGTAGGCAGTGACAGTAAGACTGGTGGGAAAACGGGGAAGGGGAAGGAAAGAGAAAGCAGGGGCTATCTGAAGTTAGAGAAGTCAATGTTCGTACCGCTGGGGTGTAAACTACCCAAGTGAAATATGAGGTGTTGTTCCTATAATTTGCGATGGGCCTCACTCTGACAATGGAGGAGGCCCAGGACAGAAAAGTTAGATTGGGAATGGGAGGGGGAGTTGAAGTGCTGAGCCACCGGGAGATCAGGTAGGTTAATACAGACTGAGCGGAGGTATTCAGCGAAATGATCGCCGAGCCTGTGTTTGGTCTCGCCGATGTAGAGAAATTGACACCTGGAACAGCAGATACAGTAAATGAGGTTTGAGGAGGTGCAAGTGAACCTCTGCCTCACCCGGAAAGACTGTTTAGGTCCATCCGAGTCGAGGGGGGGGGGTAAAGGGATAGGTGTTGCATCTCCTGCGGTTGCAGGGGAAAGTACCTGGGGAAAGGGTGGTTTGGGTGGGAGTTACGGAGGGAACGGTCTCTGCGGAAAGCAAAAAGAGGTGGAGATGGGAAGATGTGGCCAGTAATGGGATTCCGTTGGATATTAATGGTGTTGGAGTAGAGGCTAAAACTTGCTCCATCCATGAAACTTCGACAACTGACTAAGTTTCACCCTCGGGCTTAACAAGCTGTCGTTCATCTTGATATTTCAAAACAATTGCAAATATACGAACAATTCTAACCAATTGAGGTCTGCTGGTCAGGAGGTCCAGAAACCCATTGCTGATGAAGGCCACCAGACCATGGTCGAGTAGACTAGAGATGAGCTTATTTGGGATCATGCTGCTGAAGGCAGAGCTGTCGTTAATGAATAACATTAATTAACAATAGCATGTATGTTGTTATTGTAAAGGTGATCCTGAGCTGAATCAGTGCACGGGAGATGGTGACCTCTGTGTACCTATTTATCCTGTGTGCAAATTGAAAGGGATCTAGATTTTGGTGCAGTGCTGTTCTGGACCTGCTATTCACCGCCTTGGCCCTGCCCTGGTTTAACTTTCCAAAATGCATCGCTTTTCTCTTGCATGAGTTTATTTCCATCTGCCATTCCATTGCCCAGTTTCTCAGTTGATTTGTCTACTGATTTAACCTTAGACAAACTTCTTCACCGTCCACTACACCACCCAATATTGGTGTTATCTGCAAACTTACTAATCATGCTCACTATGTTCTCATCCAAATTGTTAATCTATATACGACAAACAATAGGTGGCCCAGCACTGTTTCCTGCTTACACTAGTGGCCGTCAATCTGAAAATACCCCTCCACTACCACCCTATGCCTCCTTACACCAAAACAGTTTTGTATCCAATGGTTTGCTAACCTTGGATCCCAGATGATCTCAACGTTTGGATGTGTCTTCCATGTGGAGTCAAGTAAAAGCCCTTTTAAAGTCCATTTACACAATGTCTACATCAATTCTCTTGACACTTCTTCAAGTCACTCGAAGATAGACACAAAAAGCTGGAGTAACTCAGCGGGTCAGATAGCATCCCTGGAGAAAAGACATAGGTGACATTTTGGGTCGAGACCCTTCTTTAGATACTCGATGAATTCCTGGGTCACAATTTTCCCTGTGCATGCATATGACCAGATGAAGTGTGTTGTCATCCAATGCCACCATCTAAAAGTAATGAACGTTGAAGCTCAGGTGAACACGCCTTTTAATTTGCCTCAACAAAGTGCACGATCCCTTCTGAAAATCCTAACACTTGTCCAGTGGTTCCTCCTGCTCTATACCACTGATCACATCCTCAGAAATCTCCACTTAATTAATCAACCATAATTTCTCTTTCATAAATTCTTGCCGACTCTGCGCAATCCAATTGTTCTGTTCAAGATACTCACAAAATGCTGGAGTAACTCAGCGGGTCATGCAGCGTCTCTGGAGAAAAGGAATAGGTGACATTTCTGGTTGAGACACTTGTTCAGACTGGGTCTCATCCCAAAACGTCACCTATTCCTTCTCTCCAGAGATGCTGCCTGACCCGCTGAGTTACTCCGGCATTTTGTGTCTATCTTCGGTGTAAACCAGCATCTGTAATTCTTTCCTACACATTCTGTTCAAGGTGTTCCCTTTGTTTATCCTACACTAGTGATCCCTGCACTGGTGATCCCTGCACTAGTGATCTCTGCACTAGTGATCCCTACACTAGTGATCCCTGCACTAGTGATCCCTGCACTGGTGATCCCTGCACTAGTGATCCCTGCACTGGTGATCCCTGCACTGGTGATCCCTGCACTAGTGATCCCTGCACTAGTGATCCCTGCACTAGTGATCCTCGTTTTCCACCACTGATGATAAATTCACAGTTTGTTAATTCCTTATTTTTGTCCCCATTTTCATTCCTTAATAGTACAGTCCCATTTGCTACCTTCCAAATGGTTCTCGAATTTGTTGGAATTTGGACGATGATAACCACGCACCCATTAACACCACGGCAATCTCTTTCAATATTATAGAATGTGGAGTGTTTAATCTCACCAACTTCTCCTGCACTTTATTCTATCACTTCCTCATTCTTGCTTGACCCTTGGATTTCCTGGTATTTCTGGCATCGTTAGATGACTTCCACCGAGCCAGACATAAAGATGCTGTTTAATTTCCATTGTTGGAGATCCTGAAGTTGTGAACCTTATCTCAGAGGTTTAATTGCGACAGCACTTGATTTCACTTGGGCCGACAAATGATGAATGAAGCGTTTTGTGTGTGGAGTGTTTAAAAACAATTGATTCCAAGTCAGGGATCCAATCGTGCTTGAATATTTCCTCTTGCACTCCTCTGCAACAATGAGAATTAAACACGTGAAGCTATTATGTCTATTTAACACGATAAATCATTCAGTCTGTTTTATAGAATGCAAACTTAATGCTTTTAGTACTAGCAACAAACAAAATTGGTCTGATTTTTGACATTCATTCTAAGCCTGTGTTTCCAAAGATTGTAGGTCCATTAATTAGAGGAAGAATGATGTCAGTCTGTACAGTGAATGACGCTTCTTGTGTTGAAAGCTGACTTAGCACCATTAAACAAATCACGGACCTTACTTTATTTTGCCAAAGTTCTCAGCCAAGGCAAGAGCAAAACAATTGTCTTCCAAAACACGTGAATAATGGTTCTCTGTTGACTTTGCTGTTTTCTTGCAAATTCCAAACTGGATGCAGAAGTTACCATGGATCAGTCAGATCAGTTCCCATAACACTCACTCAGAGTGGTGCTGGGGAAGTTGCAGAAGCTTGGCAGAAACTTTAAACTAATTATTTAGTGATTCATTCTGATTCAGTAAACGCCAAGCTTTGTCCTGCCTTCACTACAATCAGTCTAAAGAAGAGACCCGATGAGAAACCTCACCCATCCATGTTCTCCAGAGATGCTGCCTGACCCGCTATGTTACTCCAGCACTTTGTGTCTTTTTTAATTGTAAACCAGCATCTGCAGTTCCAGTGAGGGGCACTGAGAACAATGGGGGGATGCGATTGGGGGGGGGGGGGAGGGTGTGGCGGTGGCGATAATGATGGGGACCCAACGGGGGGGGGGGGGGAGGGGGCGCCTGCTGTCATGTGCGGCGGCAGCTCTGGTTTGCTGCTGTGAGCAGAAGATAAAACTATTCGATTAACTTTTTATAACCTTGACGGAACCAGAAATGTGGTGACTCTCGTGTACTGCCCAGGTGAGGTCTGCTGTATCGCTTTAGCGGATTGTATACAAAATGAAGTATTTCACTGTACCTGGGTACATATGACAATACAGTATCAATGAATCATTGAAATGTGTAGGAAAGAACTGTAGACACAAAATGCTGGAGTAACTCAGCGGGACAGGCAGCATCTCTGGAAAGAAGGAATAGTCGAGACCCTTCTTCAGACCCGAAACGTCATCCATTCCTTCTCTCCAGAGATGCTGCCTGACCTACTGAGTTGCTGCAGCATTTTGTGTCTACCTTCGATTTAAACTAGCAGTTCTTTCCTACACATGGAACTGTAGATGCTGGTTTAAACGGCAGATAGACACAAAAACCGGAGTAACTCAGCAGGTCAGCATCTCTGAAGAAAAGGAATAGGTGACGTTTTGTGTGGAGACCCTTCTTCAGACTCAATTGAAATGTGATACTCTACTGCTCAAATCTGATGATTGTAGGATCGCAGAAATCAATTATGTGGTTGCTTTGCAGTCAGCAAATAGTGTACTGATATAGAAATGGGCATTATAAAATGGTAATTAATTTTGGGAATTATATCATGATGGAAAAACAAGGACTTAATCCCTCCTTTCTCTCCACCTGTTGAGATTACTTCGCATGAATCACTGACGTAAGCAAACTTTGTCTCAATGGCTGATGTTGTTTTGTTTTTTGGTCTATAGCCTGTCCCCAAGGCACCTTTGGGAAGGAGTGCAACGAAATCTGCAAGTGTCAGAATGGAGGATCGTGTGATGGAGTCACAGGGACATGCCGTTGCCCTCCTGGAATTGGTGGAGAATTTTGTGAAGATGGTTTGTATCTCTCTTGCTACGAGAAACCATTTATGTTGGCTTCCATAATTTGGTTCAATTGCAACGTAATGTATCTCACTTCTAGTGTGCCTCCTTTTGCCCATCTTTTTTATCTCTTTCCTTTTTTGTTTAGCCAGATCTCCAGGATTTGGTTTTCTTAATAGGCACATAAAGTATTCCCTGAATGCATTCCGCACAGGAAAATTGAATAGGAGCAAAGAAGCTTGCATGATTTGGCCTATGTTTGCAATCGTCCAGCCATCCTGTCTAATTAAGGTCAAAACGAAGAAAGCAAGCCTTAAGCAACATAGAAACATAGAAAATAGGTGCAGGAGGAGGCCATTCGGCCCTTCGAGCCAGCACCACCATTCATTGCAATCATGGCTGATCGTCCCCAATCAATAACCCTTTCCTGCCTTCTCCCCATATACCTAGATTCCACTAGCCCCTAGAGCTCTATCTAACTCTCTCTTAAATCCATCCAGTAATTTGGCCGCCACTGCCCTCTGGGTGAAAAGGTTTTTTTCTCGCCTCAGTCTTAAATGGCTTCCCCTTTATTCTAAGACTATGGCCCCTGGTTCTGGACTCGCCCAACATTGGGAACATTTTTCCTGCATCTAGCTTGTCCAGTCCTTTTATAATTTTATATGTTTCTATAAGATCCTCATCCTTCTAAACTCCAGTGAATACAAGCCTAGTCTTTTCAATCTTTCCTCATATGCCTCATTTCCTCATTTCCTCATTCAATCTTTCCTCATACACAGCTTAGTTCCTTCTCTTAGTTCAACCTGCTCCTAACACCATCCCAGATGGGTCTGCATTTCGTTTTACTCTGTCTGGAACAATTTTTCTGTGTGCAGTTGTTTTGCTCTATTTCTTTAGAGGAAATTATCACCAAAAAATCAGATGACTATTCATGTTGAGCATGGATACTGTTGGCTGAAGGACTGGTTCCTGTGCTGTGTTATGAATGTTCTATGCATTCAACTTATTCTGGCTTGAAACCAAAAAATGCAAAGCTTTCCCATCCAATATCTTATATCATTCCAACATGTTGTGGCCATGAATTTATTCTGCTTAGTGGTCTGCTAGTACTGCACACCTGAATTTCTGGGAATAAAATCTTTCATTAAAAAAAAAGGGACAAACCGCATGAATTGCAAGTCGATGCTTTTCCCTTCATGTATTGGATGTTCTCACACACATAGGGAGTCAGAGATGTGTAGTTTCAGCCAAACACAAGCAATTCTTCATTGGATGCCACATATAATTTTTAGGATGATGGACACAAAATGCTGGAGTAATTCAGCAGGTCAGGCAGCATCTCTGGAGAGAAGGAATGCATGACATTTCGGGTCAAGACCCTTATTCAGACTGGTTAGGGATATGGGAACCAAGAGATATGGACAATGACGTAGAGAGATAAGGAACAAGGAATGAAAGATATGCAAAAAAGTAACGACAATAAAGGAAATAGGCCATAGTTAGCTGTTTGTTGGGTGAAAACGAGAAGCTAGTGTGACTTGGGTGGGAGAGGGATGGAGACAGAGAGGGAATGCCAGGGCTTCCTGAAGTTAGAGAAATCAATATTCATACTACTGGGCTGTAAGCTGCCCAAATGAAGTATGAGATGCTGTTCCTCCAATTTGCATTTAACCTCACTATGACAATGGATTTTGACAGGTCAAATAAAGCCTACTTCATCATTAATTAAAGAGGACCTTCTCAGACCAGGAACTGGCTTTGTGTAGGCCCCACTTCAACTTTAATGTTTCTGTTCTTTCATCATCTTTGAATTTTCTCTCTTACCATGTTCAGAAGTCATCGGTTCTGATTGCTTAATCATCGCCTCAGGTTATGTAGTTACTCATCCTGACACTGTTTATCCCAGGAATAACCACAACTTAAAGAGTTATTGGTTTAGACATGGACACGGTATAGGTGTAGAGTCAAACAGCAGGGAAACAGGCACTTTCGCCCACATCGTCCATACTACCCAAGATGCCCCATCTAACGTCTATTTCCCCCCCTTTACCCCATATCCCTTTAAATCCTTACTATTTATGTACCTGTCCAAACATATGTTAAATGGTCTTACAGCACCTGCCTCAACTACCTCCCCAGGCAGCTTGTTCCATATACCCACCACCCTCTGTGTGGAAAAGTTGCACCTCAGGTTCCTGTTAAATCTTTCCCTTCTCAACTTAAGACTATGTCCTCTGGTTCTTGAGTCCTCTACTCTGGATATTCATTTAATTTATTCCCCGCATGATATTATACACCTCTATAAAAATCATCTCTTGACCTCTTGCTCACCAAGGAATAAAATCCTAGTCCTAGTCTGCCTAACCTTTCCCTATAGCTCAGGTCCTCGAGTCGTGGCATCAACCTCGTAAATCTTTTCTGCACTCATTCCAGCTTAATCACATCCTTCCTGTAGTAGGGCGAACAAAATGGAACACAATGCTCCAAATATGTCCTCACCAACATGATGATCTAGCATGGAGTACCAAATTCAATGTTGTAGCTTAAATTGGACAATCTTGTCCTTGGGTCTGAGTTACTGAGGGCATTGTCAGTGGAATGTGCGAGGAAAACTCCGTATGATTCTCTTTGTTCTTAGGTTGTCCAAAAGGATTCTATGGAAAAAGCTGCACCAGACGATGTAGTTGTGCTGGCAATGGCTACTGTCACCGTCTCTATGGGGCCTGTTTGTGTGACCCTGGTCTGTACGGTCGCTTCTGCCATTTGCGTACGTATATATTAATTTATATGTGGAATTCTCGGGGTTCATGAACGTCGGTTGCTTGGAATTAAACACAATTATTGGGAAGATAGACACAAAATGCTGGAGTAACTCAACGGGTCAGACAGCGTCTCTGGAGGGAAGGAATAGGTGACGTTTTAGGTTGAGACTCTTTGGAGTGAAGGGTCGGGGTCAATTATTTGGTTGGTTTTATTGTTGGCGAAGGATGTTCCGACAAGGAAATATCAGTAATGAGCACCCTTAGTTGAAGTGCAGCACAGCCACCCGTCGGCACCTGTCATAGGTTGTTGCAGGTCGGCAAAATGTTTTAACATGTTGAAAATCCAGTGGTGACCAGAACAAGGTATGACCCTTTGGGCGACTACTCACAACCATACAGGCTTCATCCCGCGACATGTCGCCAGGGTGACGCCTGTATGATCGTGAGTTGTCTCCTCAGTCGCCCAAAGCGTTGTAGCGTCTTTCTGGTCGCCGCTGGATTTTCTGCATGTTGAACATTTTCGGCGACCTGCAACAACCTATGACGGGTGCCGACAGTCACCGTAAAAGTCGCGTAAGTGGGACAGGCCCAAAAATGTCTCAAAGCTATTCAGAAGCAGTTCATAGGGCCTTGGACAATGCAAGCTATCAAAGGTCCATCAGCGTATAGTCCAGGGGAGGGGCCTCAGGTTCTGCTTTGAGGCCTACTCACGGCTCACAAATTGCTTAACTGCAAGTGGTTTCCATAGCAACCAGACCTCTGGCGCAATTGAACATGCAGGGCCTACAAACATAGGTACGGCTGTGAAGATTGCAATACAGAGAACCTGGATTCGCATGTGACGCTTGCTTGTTTCATTTCACTCCAACACTGCAGTGGTGGCCTCATGATATCATGAATAGACACAAAATGCTGGGGTAACTCAGCTGGACAGGCAGCATCTGTGGAGCGAAGGCATGGGTGATGATTTGGGTTGACACCCTTCTTCTGACTGAGATTAAGGGGAGAGGGAGACACAAAGATAAGGAAGCGTAAAGTGTGTGTGAAAACAAGATATCAAAAGAGATGATGTTTGAGGAAAATGTAGAATAGATCATTGTTAGCAAGGAGAAAGTGACAACAAAGCCAACAAATAAAATGTAATCAGGGACATCATATCTCCCTTTCCTTTTTGTCAGAAGATAATATAAGTGGTGGGCTGACAGGGCACCTCATGTGTTATCATTGCTTTTCCTTCAAGTTACTGACAGGTTCGGCAAGTAAAAGGCATCTCTGTTCTTCCTCAGCATGTCCCAAGTGGGCCTTTGGACCTGGCTGCTCCATAGAATGTCAGTGTGCACAGGAGCATGCTACTGGCTGTGACCCCCAAAATGGCACTTGTATTTGCAGACCAGGCTTCCATGGCCTTGGATGTGAAGAAGGTAGGTACGAGTGTGGCTTTCATCATCAAGAAAAAAAGTAATACTCTGGATTTATTTGCAGCAGAATTCTGCATTGAAGAGCTCTACCCTGTACATCACCCAGCAGAAAGAATGAAGTAGGTCACGTACAGTAAGCACCATACTGTATTCCATTTCATTGCTGTTGTAAATTGGCGCTTCCGCATTGCTCCCATACATCTCTTGCAATAATAACTGCATTGCACTGCCTTTAGAGTCATAAAGAGAGACAAGAATGGAAATATTCTCTTCGGCTCTCATAGAGTCATGAAGAGAGACAAGGATGGAACCTTTAGCCCACCAACTCTGCAATGTCCATAAACTACTCATTTTAAATTATTATACATTAATCCTATTTTTGTTCAATTCTCTCCACATTCTCTTTAACTTATCCCAGATTCTGCCACTCACCTACCACATTAGTAGGAGGTCATGTTACATATACAAGACATTGCTGCTTTAAAAGGGCATCTGCTTTAAAAGGGCATCAATTGTACCGGTGCCCAAGAAGAGTAAGGTGACATGCCTCAATGACTATCGACCAGTGGCACTAACGCCGGTGGTGATGAAGTGCTTTGAGAGATTGATCATGGAGCAAATCAACTCCTACATCGACAAAAACCTGGACCCACTGCAGTTCGCGTACCGCCACAACAGATCAACGGTGGATGCGATCTCGCTGGCCCTCCACTCCGCACTGAACCACTTGGACAACAAAAACTCATATGTCAGGCTGTTATTCATTGATTACAGCTCGGCATTTAACACAATCATCCCCTCCAAACTGGTTACCAAACTCGCAGAACTGGGTCTCTGCGCATCCCTCTGCAACTGGATCCTTGACTTCCTCGTCCACAGACCACAGTCTGTTCGTATTGGTGGAAATGTGTCAGCCTCAATAACAATCAGCACGGGAGCACCTCAAGGCTGCGTGCTCAGCCCCCTGCTGTACTCACTCTATACCCATGACTGCGTAGCGAACCACAGTGCGAACTCCATCATCAAGTTCGCTGACGACACCACTATTGTGGGGCGTATCACTGATGGGGATGAGTCAGAGTACAGAAGAGAGATCGAGCAACTGTCCATATGGTGCCAGCGCAATAACCTGGCCCTCAACACCAGCAAAACCAAGGAACTGATTGTGGACTTTGGAAGGAGTAGGAGGGGGACCCACAGCCCCATTTATATCAACGGGTCGATGGTTGAAAGGGTCAAGAGCTTCAAATTCCTGGGCGTGCACATCTCTGAAGATCTTTCCTGGTCCGAGAACACTAATGCAATCATCAAAAAAGCACATCAGCGCCTCTACTTCCTGAGAAGATTACGGAGAGTCGGATTGTCAAGGAAGACTCTCTGTGTGCACAGTCGAGAGCATGCTGACCGGTTGCATCGTGGCTTGGTTCGGCAACTTGAGCGCCCTGGAAAGGAAAAGACTACAAAAAGTAGTAAACACTGCCCAGTCCATCATCGGCACTGACCTTCCTTCCATCGAGGGGATTTATTGCAGTCGCTGCCTCAAAAAGGCTGGCAGTATCATCAAAGACCCACACCATCCTGGCCACACACTCATCTCCCTGCTACCTTCAGGTAGAAGGTACAGGAGCCTGAAGACTGCAACAACCAGGTTCAGGAATAGTTACTTCCCCTCAGCCATCAGGCTATTAAACCTGGCTCGGACAAAACTCTGACTATTACCAACCACTTTCTGTTATTTGCACTATCAGTTTATTTATTCATGTGTGTATATATTTATATCATGGTATATGGACACATTTATCTGTTTTGTAGTAAATGCCTACTATTTTCTGTGTGCTTAAGCAAAGCAAGAATTTCATTGTCCTATACAGGGACACATGACAATAAACTCACTTGAACTTGAACTTGAACTTGAACTTGGTGAGGCCACATTTGGAGTATTATGTTCAGTTTTGGTCACCCTATAATAGGAAGGATGTTGTTAAGCTGGCAAGGGTTTGGACAATATTTATGGGGAAGTTGCCAGGACTCGAGGGCCTGAGCTATAGGGCGAGGTGGAGCAGGCTAAGACTGTATTCCTTGGAGCATAGGAGGATGAGAGGTGATCTTATAGGGGTGTATAAGATCGTGAGACGAATGTATGACTGCAGAAACAACATTTCATTTGGACCTCAACGAGGTTCAAATGACAAATGACAAATGACAAATAAAATTGTATTGTTGTAATGTATTGTTTATGAGATGAATAGAAATGCACAGATTCATTTTTCTACGATTGGGGAATGGAGAACCAGAGGATACAGGTTTAAAGTGACGGGGAAAAGATTAAAAAGGAAATTGAGGGGCACTTTTTTCACACAAAGATTGACAGGTATATGATACGAGCTGCCAGAGAAGGTAGTTGAGGCAGATAATATCACACGATTTAAAAAACATTTGGACAGGTACGTGGATAGGATAGATTTAGAAGGATATAGGCCTAACACAGGCAGTTGGGACTAGTGTAGACAGGTCATGTTGGGTAAGATGGGCCGAGGGGCCTGTTTCCATGCTGGAGACTCTATGACTCTCGTGGTAATTTATGGTGACCAATGAACCTATCAACCCCTAGGTCTTCAGGATGTAGGAGGAAACAAGAGCACCCAGAGGAAGCACATGCTGTCACAGGGGGAATATGCAAATTGCATACAGTCAGTGCCAAGGTCTGGATTGCTCCTGGGTCCTTGGTGTTGTGAGGCCATGGGTCTGCTAACTGCACTATCGTACTGCCCTCTGCCCATTCTACACAGCTCCAATAGATCCAATAGGAACGATAACTGTATTGCGCAGCTATTCCCCATGGCATTATCTTCCTGTGGCTCTTGTCATTGATTCGATACTTCTCCCGGCAGAGATGCCACATTGCACCTTGTCTGGGCGTTGAGCTCTGCCCTGCACACCTTCAGGAATGAAGTAGGTCACGTAAACACCATTGCAGAGAGATGGGATGAGGCATGGAGGGAAGGGGCAGGAGACAATTGATAAAAACAATTGATATTTGTGTAGGGAATACTTACGTTTAGTAATTACTAGACCAAGTGCGGACCCATTGGGCCCGCTCCCCCAAAGCAATATTCCACCAAACTGCGCATGTGCGGCTGACGAACCCGCAGTGCCTGCTGAAATTAAGTTAAAATTAATAAAGTGAATAGAGGAGGCGCTTGTAAAGTAGAATGAAACTTACCCATGGAGCCGTTGTGGGGCCAGGCAAGTACACCCAAAAAAACCCCATTGCAATTCGAAAGTCAATTGCAAGATGGCGGCGGGCCAACTGCGCAGGGGGCGGACCCATTGGGATTCCATTGTGACGTTGTTGTGACGTCGATCGCGATTGATGGGCAGGGCAAGTGGGAAGCGGTTTTGTAAAGTTTAAAATGTGAATAACGTAAAATATACCATCAATCTGAACGAAACTTACCTAATGCACACCCGAGGACAATGGTGAGTAAGGTGGGCCAAAATTTGTAGCGCTATCATGTACCGTTTTGGCAGAGTTTCCAGAACTCACCCACACACAAACAAACAAACAAATCAACAAGGTGAGAGTTTCAGTAATATATAGATTACTGCAAGCAGACTGTTTCATTGTAGTTTAATTCGCTACAATTAGATGTTGCTCCAATTTTAAAACCGTCCACCAAAGTCATGCATAAACCGGTGTGAGTTCAGCGTGAGACAGGACAATAACACTGCGATTTATCGAGGTGTAACAGTACTCTAGAAATGGGAGAAGCACATTGTGGCTGCATCTCCGTAGATAGTCAGAGTAGCACGTGAACGAGGGAAACACTCAAATTATAACAAATAAAGAAATTCTATTCTACATATGATTCACGAATTGGAATAATTGTGTGGAATGAATATGAGAAAACATTTGTTTTAACATGCAATTATTTCTATTTTCAGATTGCAGGCCTGGTTTCTATGGTACTGGCTGTAAATTCCAATGTGACTGTGCAGCTGGCGTGCTATGTGACCAAGAGACGGGCGAGTGCAGATACCAATGCCCACCAGGGTTCCACGGAAAGGGGTGTCTTTTGAGTAGGTATTTGCGTCAAAGTGTTACGTTGAAGGAGAATGTTGAACATTTTGAAACTAAAGGTGGTATTGTTATTTGTCACCATGAACTTTCAAATACATTTTTGGTAATGTATCATGGAATAGAAAGTCATGAACTTAAATGGAATGTGGTTCTTGTAAATATTGGCTAAGGTTCTGGATGTAATGTATTGGCGAACAGTTGCTTTATAGATCACCAGGATGTACAAGGTCACTTTATGGTTCATAGAGACAAGGCATAGAAACAGGCTCTTCAGCCCCTGGAGTCCACACCAACCATCGTCCATCCGTTCATAATAGTTCTACATTATCCCACTTTCTCATCCACTCCCGATACACTAAGGGCAATTTACAGAGGCCAATTGAGCTACAAGACCGCACGTTTGGATGTGGGAGGAATCCGGAGCACCCGGAAGAAACCCACGCATCCCAGTGAGAACATGCAAACTCCACACAGACAACACCCGAGCTCAAGATCGAACTCGGGTCTCTGGCTTTGTTAAGCAGCAGCACTACCAGCTGCGCCACTATGCCACCCTATTACAAAGACGTACAATTTGGCAAGGCTTCTTAACTATCATGACAGGATGTTCAGCCCATTAGGTCATTACTGGATTCCAGTAGAGCCATTCCACTCAGCTGTCCACTCCCCTACACGCACACACACACAGGCATGCATGCGCACACACACACAAACACATACACAGACACACACACGCACATATGCATGCACACACGCAAACACACACACATACACGCACATACACATGCACAGACACATGCACGCGCACACACACACACGCATGTACACGCGCACACACACATGCATGCACACACACGCGCACACACACATGAATGCACACACACACACCCGCACACGCACGCATACACACACACATGCACACATACACAAGCACACACGCATACACGCGCATACACACGCAAAGACAGGCACATACACACGCACACACACATACACAGACACACACTCTCTGCCCTGCAACTCAGTCTCTCCCACACCCCCATAACGTCCATGGGCAGATAGATGGAAGGGAAGCAGCGCTGCCAGCAGGATGTAGATGCAGAGCAGGAGAGGAGTAAAATTATGCTTTGCTTTTAAACGTACAATTTCATGCTGCGTACAGCTCGGAAACGGCCCTTTGGTCCATCATATCCGTGCCACCCTTTTTGCCCATCTACATCAATCCCATTTTCCGGAGGTTGCAGGTGGTTGCCGGAGGTTGTAGGTAGTGGAAGCAGGACTGACAAAAACCCATGGGAACCTCTGGGAACCGCATGGAAACCTTGGGTGGGGCGCAAAGTCTCCAAAGGTTTCTGTTCAGGTTTCCTAAGTGGGACAAGGGCATTACAGCTTAATGCCATTGTGAGATTTTTCCTATTTTTCACGACCACATCTTTTTGTGCCTCACTGTGTCTTACCAGGAGTGGTTGGGATCATTTGTCATTTATTATTGCAACAGTCCATACACTCGTTAACTCTTCTTGCTGTTAACAGGTTGCGATTCTGGAAGATTTGGGATTAACTGCGGGCAGAGTTGTAACTGTGGAGGGGCCTCTTGCAACTCAAGAACTGGGCAGTGCATCTGCCCTGCTGGTAAAACGGGACCAAGGTGTGAAATAGGTAAGGCCCAGCTGACGATCACACATTGTGGCATAGATAGAAACATAGAATCATAGAAAATAGGTGCAGGAGTAGGCCATTTGGCCCTTTGAGCCTGCACCGCCATTCAATATGATCATGGTTGATCATCCAACTCAGTATCCTGTACCTGCCTTCTCTCCATACCCCCTGATCCCTTTAGCCAAAAGGGCCACATCTAACTCCCTCTTAAATATAGCCAATGAATTGGCCTCAACTACCTTCTGTGGCAGAGAATTCCACAGATTCACCACTCTCTGTGTGAAAAAAGTTTTTCTCATCTCGGTCCTAAAAGATTTCCCCCTTATCCTTAAACTGTGACCCCTTGTCCTGGAATTCGAGGTATCGCCAAGGGTATTGTGTGATGGTATTGAGAGGGTGGGTGAGAGGCTGGGAAGCAGGAGGGCAATGGTTGTAAGGAAGTTTTTGAAAGATGGTTAGATGGAGAATATCAGTGGGAAAAACTGGAAAAGAACTGCAGGTGCACGAAACAGAAAACATTCCTGTTTGTAATTCAGAGTGTCAGTGGGGATTAAGCGGATGATCATGGGAGATGGTTCCAATAGTGGTCCACATACTAACATTGCAATGTTTCTGTTCAACTCAGACATTGAGAATAATGAAGCAATAAACTCTGTCCACTGGTGACAAAATAGAGTAAATTGACCCGTTTTAAGAAGTTTTTAACAATGTCAAATAAGAAGGATTCATAATGTACATTTAAGGGATTAAACACTGAAACGCGGTGAATGGTTTAGGCAGGCAACTAGGGAAGCTGGAAAGGGACATGCAATCAAGTTTGGAAACGAGTAGTGTGAGAATAGCATGAAAAGACGCATAAACCTGTCGACACAAAATGCTGGGGTAACTAGCGGGTGAGGCAGCATCTATGGAGAGAAGGAATTGGCGACATTACGGGTCGAGACCCTTCTTCAGGCTGATGTCAGGGGAGGGGGGCAGGACAAACTAAGCTGACCTCGCGGTGGCCCAGCACTTCAAGCCCCCCTCTCATTGCCAATCTGACTTTCTGTCCTGGGCCTCCTCCATTGGCAGAGTGAGGCCCAGCGTAAATTGGAGGATCATATTTCCTCATATTTCGCTTGGGTAGTTTACACCCCAGCGGTATGAACATTGACCTCTAATTTCAGATAGCCCCTGCTTTCTCTCTCCTTCGCTTTCCCATTAATCCTACTGTCTCTGCTTACATTCTTTCTTTGTCCCGTCCCCTCCCCTGACATCAGTCTGAAGAAGGGTCTCGACCCGAAACGTCACCAATTCCTTCTCTCCATAGATGCTGCCTCACCCGCTGAGTTACTCAAGCATTTTGTGTCTACCTTTGATTTAACCAGCATCTGATGTTCTCTCTTAAACACAGACCTGTAGAATAGCAGTATTCAGTGAACACAATGTGTTTGGTGTGAATGTGGTTGAGAACAGAAAGAGCCTCTGACTGAAGTAAATTGTTACCTGGAATACTGAGGCAAGGAATTGGTGGCATTTACTGAGATGCAAAGCGGATAGGAAAGGATAGAGGGATATGGACCAAACACAGGCAAATGGGGCTAGCTTGTACAGACACCATTGTCGACATGGATGGGTTGAAGGTCCGGTTTTGTGGCTGTATATCTCTATGAATCTAAGCAATTGATACAAAATGACCTCTTGAACCGTGCTATGAAGATCAATGCAACTGAATTTTGGAAGCAGAAGTCCATGTAAAGTACTTATCGGTCAATGTAATGTAATGTATGTGCTCTTCGTGTGAATGACAAAGGACAAATTACCATATTGTGAACTAGTTGTTTAAGAAGGAACTGCAGATGCTGGAAAATCGAAGGTAGACAAAAATGCTGGAGAAACTCAGCGGGTGAAGCAGCATCTGTGGAGAAACTCAGCGGGTGAGGCAGCATCTGTGGAGCGAAGGAAATAGGCAAAGTTTTGGGTCGAGACCCTTCTTCAGAATTAGGATATTGTGAATTAGGAGAGCCAAGAGTTAGATGTTGAATGTAGGCAGGGCGTGGGTGGGTGGTGATGGGGATTATAATCAGGGAAGCATCTCTCTCAACTCTTGAGCCAATCAAACCTAATCCTGGAGAAATAGGAACTGCAGATGCAGGTTTACTATAAAATAAATAAAATGCCACAGTAACTCAGCGGGTCAGACAGAATATCTGGAGAACAGGAATAGGTGACGATTCGGGTCGGGACCCTTCGTCAGAATGAAGAAGGGTCCCAACCTGAAACATCACCTTCCATGTTCTGAGGTACGCTGACACTTTGTATCTAATTCTGGGGATGTTTCTGACTCTGATGATTTTATGCTCTGCCAACTGAGATGCAAGGTGGATAGGAAAGGATAAAGGGATATGGTCCAAGCGCACACATACACACAAGCACCAAGCCTATTTCAGAGCCTATTTGGAGGTATAGTGTTTAATAGCCAGATGGCTGTTGGGAAGAAGCTATTCCTGAACCCGGACATTACTGTTTTCAGGCTCCAAAATCTTCTTCCCAATGGAAGGAGTGAAATGAGTTTGTGGCCAGGGTGGTGTAGGTCTTTGTTCCTTCAATGGTGGGGAGGTCAGTACCGTGATGGACTGGATATACAAATTTGCATACATATCCACTTTCTCTCAGTGAACCCAAGGTTCAATTTTAAAAACAAATTTCCGATTGAAATAAAATATGAAAAAAACTAACATAGATACCTGTTATTCAGCCCCTCTAGTTTGTGCTTTCTTCCCCACACCCACAATTTTTCCTGCAAATTTGCAATGTTTTTCTTTTGATTTTGATGCAATTCAGTTCTGCAAACCGTAGAAGTGAATTGGGCAGTCACGGTGGGGCAGCGGTAGAGTTGCTGCCTTACAGCGAATGCAGCACCGGAGACCCGGGTTCAATCCCGACTACAGGTGCTCTCTGTACGGAGTTTGAACGTTCTCCCCCGTGACCTGCGTAGGTTTTCTCCGAGATCTTCGGTTTCCTCCCACATTCCAAAGACGTATAGGTTTGCAGGTTAATTGGCTTGGTAAATGTAAAAATTGTCCCTAGTGGGTGTAGGATTGTGTTAATGTCTGGTTGGTGCAGACCCGGCGGGCTGAAGGGCCTGTTTCCGTGCTGTATCTCTAAACTAAACTAAACTAAGTGAAGGTAGACAAAAATGCTGGAGAAACTCAGCGGGTGAAGCAGCATTTATGGAGCGAAGGAATAGGCGACGTTTCGGGTCGCGACCCTTCTTCAGACTGTTGGGGGGGGGGGTGGCAGGAAAAAGAAAGGAAGAGGCGGAGACAGTAGGCTGTGGGAGAGCTGGGAAGGGGAGGGGAAGGAGGGAGAAAGCAAGAACTACCTGAAATTGGAGAAGTCAATGTTCATACCGCTGGGGTGTAATAGATTATAGGAGCAGAATTGGAGGTTAATTGTAAACTAAGTGAAGTGTCCTTTATTCCCTGGGTGTGCCACTTTTTATTTCACATATTTATAATGTAAGAGATGTACAAATTGAACTTGGCTGCACTTCAGTTAAATTCTTACTGCAGCATCAATTTGCAATTCAGAAAGGCCAGGTGACAAGGAAAACAGTGGACCTTGTGCAAAGTATGTGCAAATAAAGCACAGCAAAGGGCTTATAGAAAGACCCATTTAAACCATGATTAACATTCCTCCTCTAAAACACACTTACAGCATTCCTCAACAACGCATGAACCCAGCACATCTGTACTGTACATACAAACAGGCCCTAACCATATCGCACATGTACCAAGCACAACTTTAGTTTAGTTTAGAGATACAGCATGGAAACAGGCCCTCTGTCCCACCGAGTCCGTGCCCACCAGCGATCCCCGCACACATATATTATCCTACACACACTAGGGACAATGTACATTTATACCAAGCCAATTTGCCTACAAATCTTTTGAGTGTGGGAGGAAACCGGAGCACCTGGAGAAAACCCACGCAGGTCATGGCGAGAATGTACAAACTCCACACGGAGAGCACCCATAGTCAGGATCGAACACGGGTCTCTGGCACTCTAAGGCAACAAATCTACTATTGCGTCTTCAATAGCTTGAAAGACGTGTCAGGGGTTATGCGGAGAAGGCAAGTGTATGGGGTTGAGAGAGAAAGGACAGATTGGCCACGATTGAATGGCGGAGAAGACTTATCAGGCAGAATAGCCTAATTCTGCTCCTATAATTTATGAACTTATGAAGTTAAGTATATTAAAAAAAAACAGTGTGTTTTCTCCAGATGCTCCGGCTTCCTCCCACACTGCAAAGATGTACAGGTTTGTAAGTTAATTAGCTTTGGTAAAATTGTAAAATGTCCCTAGTGTGTAGGATGGTGCTAGTGTACGGGGTGATCACTGGTCGGCATGGACCAAAGGCCTGTTTCTGCGCTGTATCTCAAAAAACCAAATCAATATTGCCCCTTAATCGACTTGCTTGTGGGGAGCCGTTCAAAATGCAGTGAAAACTCAATCACATTGCCATGGGGCTGGAGTTACCTACAGAACAAACTGGGCAAGGATGGCAGATTCCCTTTCCTGAAAGGCATGGTAGATTTTTCTCACCAACTCAATGGTTTCATCGTTATAGCTTTGAATTCACTGACTTTAAATATTCAGCTACTCTGATGGGATTTGACTCTTGTCTCTAAAAAACTAATTCAGGCCTTTGGATACTAACCCGGTAACAACCTATCGCTCCTGAATCCGCAAGCCTGGGATTGCCTGTGCAATGACATTGCAGATGCTGTGGTTAATTGTGGTTGCCATTGTGAGATATTGATATCTTTAATTTCTCGTGGCTGCACGGTGGCACAGTGGTAGAGTTGCTGCTTTACAGTGCCAAAGACCCGGGATCAATCCTGACTACGGGTGCTGTCGTACAGAGTTTGTACATTCTCCCCGTGACCTGTGTGGGTTTTTTCCGAGATCTTTCGTTTCCTCCCACACTTGTACGGGATCACTCGAACTCTGCGCAGCCCCCGCTTCCGGTTTGGCCGCGCTCGCCGCATGCAGTCGTGGCTTAATTGTCTTGGTGTATGTGTAAAATTGTCCCTAGTGTGTGTAGGATAGTGTTAATGTGCGGTGATCGCTGGTCGGTCTCAGTGGGTCAAAGGACCTGCTTCCATGCTGCATTTCTGAACTAAACATGTGGCCAGTTCCTACACTGGTTTCCCCCCCAAGTTGAAGAGTCAAGAGACAAGAGAGCCTAGAGTATTTTATTGTCATATGTCCCAGCGAGAACAATGAAATTCTAAAGGGCCTGTCCCACGAGCATGCGACTGCATGCGGCAAGCGCGACCAAACTGTAAGCGGGGGCAGCGCGGGGTCCGGCTCCACGAGGCCGTACGGCTCAAGCGACCACGTTAGGTCGCGCTTGCCGCATGCAGTCGCATGCTCGAGGGACAGGCCCTTTATTTGCTGCAGCACAACAGAATATGTAAACACTGTACACAATATAATAAATGAGAGAAAAAAAGTTAAGTGTGCGTGTGTATATATACACATACTCACAAATACAGAGATATATATATATATATATATATATATATATACGCATACACACAAAAAAACAACAATAATAGTGCAATAATAGTCTATGTAGTTCAGAGCATATTTGAGTATTTGGTAGCCCAAAGATCCAAATCTGAGGAAAGACATTCTTGCCATAGAGGGAGTGCAGAGAAGGTTCACCAGACTGATTCCTGGGATGTCAGGACTTTCATATGAAGAAAGACTGGATAGACTTGGCTTATACTCGCTAGAATTTAGGAGATTGAGAGGGGATCTTATAGAAACGTACAAAATTCTTATGGGGTTGGACAGGCTAGATGCAGGAAGATTGTTCCCGATGTTGGGGAAGTCCAGGACAAGGGGTCACAGCTTAAGGATAAGGGGGAAATCCTTTAGGACCGAGATGAGAAGAAACATTTTCACACAGAGAGTGGTGAATCTCTGGAACTCTCTGCCACAGAAGGTAGTTGAGGCCAGTTCATTGGCTATATTTAAGAGGGAGTTAGATGTGGCCCTTGTGGCTAAAGGGATCAGGGGGTATGGAGAGAAGGCAGGTACGGGATACTGAGTTGGATGATCAGCCATGATCATATTGAATGGCGGTGCAGGCTCGAAGGGCCGAATGGCCTACTCCTGCACCTATTTTCTATGTATCTATGTATCTATGTACCCTGGCGAGACCACCAGATAAAAGATAGACACAAAATGCTGGAAGAAAGGTCTCGAACCAAAACGTCGCTTACAGTATTCCTTTTCTCCAGAGATTCTGTCTGATCAGCTGAGTTACTCCAGCTTATTGTGTCTCGTTGATTTAAGCCAACATCTGCAGTTCCTTCCTACAGGTGACTGCCAGACACATCAGTTGCATGCTCCTATGTGATCACCTTGATAAGCGGGTATATAAAACGTGTGATTTCCCTTTTGATTGCTTCAGATTGCCCAGCCGGCCACTGGGGCATCAACTGCCAGTTCTCTTGTGAAGTCTGTGAAAATGGAGGTACTTGTAACAAGGAGTTGGGGACGTGTGACTGTCCTGCAGGATTCACTGGAGCATTGTGCCAGCTTGGTAGGTATCACTTCAAGCACTCCAAGACTTATCTCTCAGCAGGATTTGTTCAGCTGACGATAGACACAAAATGCTGGAGTAACTCAGCGGGACAGGCAGCATCTCTGGAGAGAAGGAATGGGTGATGTTTCGGGTCGAGACCCTTCTTCAGACTGAAGGAGGGTCTCGACCCTAAAAGTCACCCATTCTTTCTCTCCAGAGATGCTGCCTGTGCTGCTGAGTTACCTAAAGTAGATAAGTTAGCCTGACACTTCAGTAAAATATGTAGGGAATGCTGCACTTTCCCTCAGATAGAACCTTAACTGCTTACCGAGCAGGCATTAAATATTCCACGAAGAAAAATGGGGGATAATCCCAGTCCTGGGTAACCTTCAGTCTCTAACCTGCATTTCCCACTTTACAACATAGACTAGTTAGGTAGGTGTGTAGACAATATATTTTTGCCAGGCTAAAGTGCCAGAGACGGGTTCGATCCTAACTATGGGTGCTGTCTGTGCGGAGTTTGTACGTTCCCCCTGTGACTGCATAGGTATTCTCTGGGTGCTTCAGTTTCATCTCATATTCCAAAGTTATGCAGATCTGTAGGTTGCTTGGCATCTGTACATTTCTCTAGTGTGTACGATGCAAAACTGGGATAACATAGGACTAGTGTTTGGGTGACTGATGGTCGGTGTGGGCCGAAGGGCGTGTTTCTATGCTGTATCTCTAAACTAAACCAAACTAAGCCAACCTGCCACAGCGATTGAGCATTATTAGAACCTTGGAAATCAGCAGACAAGTGGGCTCAAATAATAAATATGTGAATGTGCCACAGCCTGCAGGTTTTCCAGAACTTTACACCCTTTCCTTATCTTGGTTTCCTCCCAGCTTGTTCTCCGGGTTACTATGGGCTGGCTTGTCAGCACCCCTGCCGCTGTGAAAATGGCGTCCTGTGTCACAGTATGACTGGAGACTGCATCTGTGGCCCTGGGTGGATGGGGCCTGACTGCAAAATAGGTAAGTGATACCATTGAAGAAAAGGCTTTGTCATCTCCACGCTCGATTAGAAAATGCAAAATGCGGAAGGAACTGCAGATGCTGGTTTACATCGAAATAGACTCAAAATGCTAGAGTAACTCAGCGGGACAGGCAACATCTTTGGAGAGTAGGAATGGTTAATGTTTTGGGTTGAGACCTTTCTTTGGTCTTCAGACTAAAGGCCAGTTGGAAGTTACAATTTTATAAATGTCATTATCGAGATGTCCTTATGGAAATTCCCCATTGGCAAGAGCGATACAATAGGACATGGAAACTATGTAGAGTCCTAGCGTCACACTGGCTCTTCGGCCCAACTTGCCCACACCGCCCAACATGCCCTAGGTACACTAGACCTACCTGCCTGTGTTTGTCCCATATCCCTCTAAACCTATTCTATCCATGTACCTGTCTAAATGTTTCTTAAACGTTGCGATAATACCTGCCTCAACTACCTTGGTCCTATGGGTGCAAGATGATTTAGAATATTTTTTTAAAAATCATCTCACTGTTGCAATGGAATAATCTCCCTCCTGCTTTCCTTCTTCACTTATTCCTTCTCTTTCACTTTTTCTTTATTGGTTTTTCACCCATGCTCACTAATCTATTCTTCACTTTTCACAACCTCTTTTTCTTCTCTCCTTTCTCACTTCTCTCTTTAAAAAAAAAAAAAATGGAAGTTGTACAGAGAATGTAATATGTTAACATCGTTGTTGTACCAATGCATTGGACTCACTTCTAATAAATAAAATATAAAAAAACTAAAAAAAAACTATCTTGGTCCATACGCCCACCATCCTTTGTGTAAAAAAAGTTACCCCTTAGGTTCCTATTAAATCTTTCCCCCCCTCACCTTAAATCTATGTCCTCTATAAATGGTTATGAAATATTTTGGGCTCCTCCACCTTGTTATATTTCCTGCCGTTGCATTTCATCTTTTGGAAGAATAAAACGATGCATGTAATTTATCATTAGATTTTATGAAGGTCCTTCAGATTTCTCCCATAGATGTGTCCTCTACAGGAAACAGGTTCATTATAGAAACTCATTAGATTTTTGATCTTGTCATATCCTATCCATGTACCTGTCTAAATGTTTCTTAAACATTGTGATAGTGCCTGCCTCAACTATCTAGTTCCATACATCCACCATCCTTTGTGTAAAAAAGTTTCCCCGCAGGTTCCTATTAAATCTTCCCCCCCCCCACCACCCTGAACCTATGTCCTCTATAAGTCATTGTGATGGCAGGGTGGAAAGGTGGCACATCGGTAGAGTTGCTGCCTCACAGCCCCAGAGACCTGGGTTCGATCCTGCCCACGGGTGCTGTCTGTACAGAGTTTGTAAGTTCTCCCCGTGACCTGCGAGGGTTTTCTCTGAGATCTCCTGTTTCCTCCCACACTCTAAAGATGTACAGGTTTGTAGGTCCATTGGTATAAAAAAAGTTAAATTGTCCCTAGTGCGTAGGGTAGTGTTAATGTGTGGGGGATCGCTGGTCGGTGCGGACTCGGTGGACCGAAGGGCTTGTTTCCACACTGTATCTTTAAACTCAACTAAACTTAAAAATTACAATTATCAGATCAGAATCCGATGAACGGTCTCGGGTCCGAAACGTTAATTCTACTGAGTGTTACCAGCATTGGCTGTTTTTACTTCTGACCGTCCTGTGCTGCTCTTAGGGAGTGCCACTGCACATTAACTCTTCCACATTTCCCATATCAGGACTGTCAGAGGTCACAACATCCACACAACTCTGTCTTATTGACACAGTGTCCAATGTCCAAAACTAGCAGCGAGCCATTATGATGCCTTCCCACCAAAGCCAAGTCAGATTCAGTCTTCAATTTTGATATGCAACCTCCAGAGCTGGGGTTCCCAACCTTTTTCGTCCCGTTTACCCCTGGGAACTTTAATAGCACGTAACAATGTTATTTCACTGATTTACAAACAACTAATGATGAACAGATACCGGAACCAAACACAGTCAGTCAATGAGAAAAAATATGTACAAATCCCGAATCAACAAATTTACCCCCTGGGTAGGTGAAATTTACCCCAGGTTGGGAGCCCTTGCTCTAGAGGACGCCACTGCCGAGGCAAGGAAAGATGGAGGTCCCGATGTGGGGGGACCATTGTGAGGGAGGGGAAGAGGGGAAGAACAAAGGTAGACCTGGCGCGGGGATACTTTGTAACTTTGTCAGCGCCCTTTATGTAGCGACTATTTGCATACCTTGGGTATGCAAGCAAAACATTTCACTGGGACTTGTCACATGTGACAATAAAGTATTTATACATTCGTCCTGTATGCCTGGTTTAAATTCTATTCACAGTGGGCAAAAGACTGCCACCTGATGGTGCGTCACCTGTCAGATTCTGTGTCACACATGGCAGGTTTGTCACCACAGGGGTGATCTTATAGACGTGATTAAAATCACAAGAGGACTAGATCGGGTAGATGCACAGAGTCTCTTGCCCAGAGTAGGTGAATCGAGGACCAGAGGACCAGAGGACATAGGCTTAAGGTGAAAGGGAAAACATTTAATAGGAAACTGAGGGGTAACTTTTTCACCCAAAGGGTGGTGGGTGTATGGAACAAGCTGCCAGGGTAGTTAGTTAAGGCTAGGAATATACCAATATTTAAGAAATAGTTAGACAGGTACATGGATAGGACAGGTTTGGAGGGATATGGACCAAACGCGGGCAGGTGGGACTAATGTAGCTGGGACATGTTGGCCGATGTGGGCAAGTTGGGCCGAGGGGCCTGTTTCCGTGCTGTGTCACACTATGATTCTATGACTCTAAATGCAGTTTCCTTCACAGTGTGTGCCGTTGGCCGATGGGGCGAAGGCTGCAGGGATTTGTGTGACTGTAACAACACTGACGGGAGCTGCGACCCTGTGACGGGCTGCTGTCTGTGTGAGGCCGGGTATGCGGGGGACCGCTGTGAATACAGTAAGCCTCAGATGTCTATGTAGGATGGAACTGCAGATGCTGGTTTAAACCGAAGATAGACACAAAAAGCTGGAGTAACTTAGCGGGTCAGCCAACATCTCTGGAGAAAAGGAATAGCTGACCTTTCGGGCCGAGACCCTTCTTCAGACAGAGAAGGGTCTCGACAAGCGAGCTATTCATAATGTTTACAGATACATAATAAAGGGAATCACTTGAATAATGTTTAGTGCAAGATTAATGTCTAATCATAGATAATCCGAGGATCTCCATTGGGGTAGATAGTAGGTCGGAACTGCTCTCCAGTTGTGGTAGGATGGTTCAGTTGCCCGATAACAGCTATGAAGAAACAGGATCTGTTTGGAGAGCATGCAAAACAAAGCTTTTATTTACTGTACTTTGGTGCATGTGACAATAATAAACCTAAACCTAAAATATCTACCTGACCCAGTCCCATTTGCCTGTGTTTGGGATATATCGAGAACCCAGTGGTGTTCCTCCACATGGGGAGTGACACGGGAAGAAAGGGAATGTGGGGTAACTGAAAATTTGCTGAACTTCATTAACCAGTCTGTGATAAGACATGGTCATTCTTAAAATATTTCAGAACCCAGCAGAGGTTAATGCTGATGCTGAAATGAATCAAGTAATCGGGGATTTCATAATGTTATACTGACTAACGCACTGCTCAGTAACTGTATGGTTTCATGTCATTCTTCCAGCCTCCTCCACTTTTTCTATGCTGCCTGCGGCAGTTCATGTTGGTTTGTGCTTTTTAAATTTACCCCCAGCATAATGAAAGGCAACATTTTTAGAAAGGAGTGAGTGAGGCAAAGGGAACAATTATCATAGATCACTGAAATTGGGGGGATAGATTAACCCTTGGTTCCTGGTGCAAATTGTATGGCGTTGATTTTCCATTGTGCCTGCTTTCACACATTCAGTTCCATGATCTCCATTATCAAGCAGCGCAAGGGTAGGTGGCATAAGGGAAGGCCTGCTGGTCCTCCTCCATGTGACGTGCCAACCTGGAGATGTATCTCCAGTCCTTCATCATTGTTGGATGGAAATGCTGGGGCTCCCTTCATTCGGATGAATGTTTTGCTACTTGCTCCAGATTTAACCTGTGCTGTGGGAACACCTTCACCTTCACCTGAGTGACTGCAGCCATCTGCAAGCCAACTCACCACCACCTTCTCAAAGGCAACCATGGGCAGTAAATGCTGGCATTACCAGTGATGCCCTGGAACTGGAAAATGAACAAGTAAAAGTCTGTAAAGACAAGCACTGCTGGTAGAATGGAGAATTTCTCTCCTCTCCCCATCACCCCTATGCAGAGGACTTCCCAGAGAGCTGGTGGACTTGTCACAAGCTCTTTTCGGAACAATTAGTACAGGGTTATGGGGGGATGGGGAGTTATGGTGTTATGGGGCAAGGGAATGGGGTTGAGAGGGAAAGATAGTTCAGCTATGATTGAATTCAAGAGTAGGCTTGATGGGCCAAATGGCCTAATTCTGTTCCTATAACTTATGAACTTATAAAAGGCGTGTTGCAGGAGTAAAAATTGAATGTTTGCTGGGAGATGCTTATGGAGGGAGGTCACTAAGTTGCTTCATCCCAGCTGCTCATCGGTGTATGGATGAGTAGTGGAGCCTGATTCACACTGTCATCTCTCCTGTGTGCAGAGTGCCCTGCTGGAAGCTACGGTCCAGGATGTGGCTCCATCTGCCGGTGCCAAAATGGAGCAGCTTGCGATCACGTCAGTGGAGCGTGCACCTGTGCGGCTGGATGGATGGGAACATTCTGTGAAAGGCGTAAGCTGTGGGATTTTTACTTTAAATTCAAGCATCTGACGGCACTGGGTCTCAACTCGCCGGAGTTTAGAAGGACGAGGGGGGACCTCATTGGAACTTACAGAAAAGTGAAAGAAAGGCCTGAATAGAGTGAACATGGAGAGAATGTTTCCACTTGTGGGAGAGTCTAGGACCAGAGGTAACAGCCTCAAAATTAAAACCTTTCCCTTAGGAAGGAGATGAGGAGGAATTTCTTTAGCCAGAGGGTGGTGAATCTGTAGAATTCAATGCCATAGAAGGCTGTGGAGGGGCGTCAATGGATATTTTTAAGGCAGAGATAAATAGATTCTTGATGAGTACGGATGTCAAGGGTTATGGGGAAAAGGCAGGAGAATGGGGTTAAGAGGGAGACATAGATCAGCCATGATTGAATGGCGGAGTAGGCTTGATGGGCCAAATATCCTAATTCTGCTCTCATTACTAATGAACTTATGACCCCCTTGAACTGTAAATGTGATCGACTAATGTAGGGAGGAGGGGCGGGGTGGGAAATGCCAGCTTTGAAGCTATGAAGTCAAGGATGGAGAGCAGTGGAGCTCATGTTCAATCCCATCGCTGCTCCTTCAACCTCTGTTGCTAAACACAGCCACCTTAAGCAGCAGCCTTGGTTGCTATTTGGGCCAGATTTTACTGGGCAGTTGAGCAAAACACAAAGTGCTGAAGGAACTCAGCGTGTCAGGCAGCATCTGTGATCAGATGTGGACAGATGACATTTTGGGTGCGGACCTGTCTTCAGACTGAGCTGAGTGGATACTTCTCTTAGCTTATGCGGCACAGTGACGTGGCGGTAGATTTGCTGCTTTACAGCGCCAGATACCCAGGTTCAATCCTGACCTCGGGTGCTGTCTGTTCGGAGTTTGTACATTCTTCCTGTAACCAAGTGGGTTTCCTCGGGCTGCTCCAGTTTCTTCCCACACTACAAAGACGTACCGATTTGTAGGTTAATTGGCTTCGGTAAAATATTGTAAGTTGTCTCTGGTGTGTAGGATAATGCTGGTGTACTAATTAACACTAGTGACCGGGGTGATCACTGGTAGGCACAGTCTCAGTGGGCTGAAGGGTCTGTTTCCATGCTGTATCTCTGAAGTATAAAGTAAAGTCTAAAGTAATGTTTAAAGGACACCCAATTCCGCCTCCATTTACTTAGTTCAAATTCCAAGCCTGTACTTACTGTGGGAGCAGCCCCAAACTGAATCTTTATAACATACAAAAGTATTCGACTATCAAAAAATAAATAATAAACTAAAAATAGTTGACGGTGATTAAAAAAATTGAAGAGAATCTTCAAATCATGGATATAATTGTAAAGGTTTCAGCAAACCTAGAGGATAAGCAAATATAACAACCGTATCCTTGAGTTTCTTCTTCACAGTTATAAAATCTTCATTAAGATGAATGAGTTTAGAGGTCCTGCAGATGAACCATCTTGTTCCCTGCGTAGATCTCAGTGGAAGAGTACGCTAACAAATTTGTAAGCTTAGGACCCTTTGTTAAAAGAAACTTGTGCTGAGGTCCTGAACATATTCATATGAGTAAATATTGTCTGTTTCCATTAATGTTCAAGCTTTGTCCCATTTTGTCTTGAGGGGTTCCTCACAGGAGACTTAAGGGCTGTCCCACTTGGGCGTCATTTGCGCGTCACGCAGGTGGCAAGCGAGGATTTTGAGAATCCCAAAATCCTGGGGCACCGCACGCTACCGTACGTCACTGCCTACGCCACCATGTCTCACCATGCGCCATGTGCGTGCAAATGCATGCCATGCGCACGTAATGTACGTCGAGCGTTGTAACGCGTAAATGACGCGCAAATAACGCCCAAGTGAGACAGGCTTTAACAGACATTGAGAGATGAAAGACACAAAGGTGGTTTTAAAACGAGTTCTAACTAGAGGTTCACAGTGAGGAATTCACTCTTACATTGAACAAGAGAATTCACTCTAACATTGGCAAGAGTAGTCTTTAACAATTGTGAGGTGCTGAGGGATTAACTGCATGCATTCAGTTTCTCAGGCACCATTCAGCTAACCGTGAATATTGCATTCAAATGAACAGGATGGCATTTCCTTGAACTACTTTAAAATGGGAAGCCATCAGTGGACTTTGTAAACTGATCCCAATGTAGACCTCATTTAGGCACCGCACTTTGAGGTAGATTCCATTCCCGAGTCTTTAAAACACAATGGAGGCGCAGTGGCACAGCAGGTAGAGCTGCGGCCTTACATCTGGTGAATTCATTGCCACAGAAGGCCAAGTCGATGGATATTTTTAAGGCAGAGATAGATAGATTCTTGATTAGTACCAGTCAGGGGTTGTGGGGAGAATGGGGTTGAGGGGGAGAGTTAGATCAGCCATTAATGAATGGCCGATTAGATTCAAGATTCAATTTAATTGTCACTTGTACCAATTAAGGTACACTGAAATGTGAGTTACCTTACAGCTGTACTAAGTAAAAGAAAAAGCAAAAATACACACAGCACATAAAATAAAGTTTAACGTAAACACCCACCAGAGTGGAATCCACATTCCTCCCTGTGATGGAAGGCAATACAGTTCAGTCATCAAGGTAGTACGAGGGTTTCCAATTAGGTAGATGGTAGGTCAGGACCGTGCTCTAGTTGGTGAAACCTGTCTAAATGTCTTTAACTATTGTCTTTTACACACTTCTACAGCTTTGTCTGGCAGTTTGTCGCATGTATTCACCACGCCCTGTGAGAAAAAAATGCCTCTCAGATGTCTCTTTTAAATCTTTCCTGTCTCAGTTTAAATGTTTGTCCTCCAGTTCTGGATGCCTTTACCCTGTGATTGTGAACATTGACATTATCTATGCCTCTCATGATCTTGTATACCTCAATATGTCAATATATCTCAGCCTCCTACACTCCTTGTTAGTCTGATGTAAAAGAACAGTATTGCTGCAAATACAGTATGAGTTAGTAACTAATCCTGAACACATTTCCCTTGCTAAATTGTATAACCATGCAGCAGTGGGAAGGGGAGGTAAAGTGTTTGGCAACCATGATATCTCATAAACTGAGGCGGACTGAGTGAAGATGCTCAGCGAATCAATCAGTATCCATGCGTTATCACTGGAGCACTGAACACACACTAAATCAATCAGCTTGCACAAACTGATATAATAATTGTGGATGGAAAATAAATTAGGAATTCTCTGAACACTGATATTTCATAAGTTCAAAAATTCAGAAGTGATAGGAGCAGAATTAGGCCATTCGGCCCATCAAGTCTACTCTGCCATTCAGTCATGGCTGAACTATCTCTTCCTCTTAACCCCATTCTCCTGCCTTGACCCTATAACCCCTGACATCCGTACTAGTCAAGAATCTATCTATCCCTCCGTTAAGAATATCCATTGACAGCCTCCACGGCCTTCTGTGGCAATGAATTCCACAGATTCACTACCCTCTGATTAAAGAAATCCCTCCTCATCTCCTTCCTAAAGGAACGTCCTTCAATTCTGAGGCTGTGCCCTCTGGTTATAGAGTCTCACACTAGTGGAAACATCCTCTTCACATCCGCTCTATCCAGGCCATTCACTGTTCGGTAAGTTTCAATGAGGTCCCCTCATCCTTCAAAAGGCAGGTGCTGGTTTACACCGAAGATAGACACAAGATGCTGGAGTAACTCAGCGGGCCAGGCAGCATCTCTGGAGAAAATGAATGGATGAAGTTTCAGGTCGAGCCCCTTCTTCAGTTTTCAGAGGCATAGAAACGGCCTGCTGCAGTTTGTTTCAGAGCAGCGGTAAACAGCGCCCTCCTGTGTTCACTGAGGATGCAGTGTAAAAAGTGTAAAGCCTCAAGTTGATATGCGTATATATATCTAGATATAGTATCAGTTGGCTGGATATTTAAGCATATACTCACATGAGTTGAGTGAAATGTATACATGTTTAGAAAGATATTTTCAATATTTCAGGAATTATATTTATTCCCAGATGGGTTATTACATTTGTTCAGTATAAATGCATTGATGTTGAATATTAACCAGCAACAACTGGGCAATTTCCCAAAGTTGTGTTTCCAGAATGAATATAGACACATAATGCTGGGGAGTAAGTCATAGGCAGCATCTCAGGAGAGAAGGAATGGGTGATGTTTCGGACCAAGACCCTTCTTCCAGAATGACCTGAGTTCTACAGTACATATGACATCATAACAAGACAGACTCCAAATGTGTCCAAAGACAGGCAGCTCGATTTGTTACCAACACCTAAGAGAGAGAAGCGAGTGTCACCAAACTTCTGAATTCTCTGGGGTGGAACCTTCTCCAAGACAGACGTTTGACCTGTTTTTACAAAATGTTAAATGGTCAGATCGACATAGATTACAAGACCTACACTAAACCCAAACCAATTAGGAACAGACGAGGGCATTCGATCCAATTTGTGATCCCAGCTACAAAGACAGATGTGTACAGCAATTCGTTCTTCCTCCGCACAATTAAAGCATGGAATAATCTCCACCCAACTATAGTTACCCAACCCGATGCAACTAAATTTAAAGTAGCTCTTTCTTCCCAATAACTCTTTCTGGCTTAAGCCCTCCCTTCACCACCTCCAGTTTAAATTCCATTTGGAATATTTTGGAGGACCAAGAAACCAAGAACCAAGACTCCAGGGTCTCCCACGTTTGCTAAGTTGCTGGCTGTATATTAGTCTTTGTATTACTTTCAGTGCCCAGGCAAACCTGCCATTTCCATCCTCAGGGAGTTTATTTCTTTCCAATGAGTGGAATTCATTTTTTTTCCCATTCTAATTGGCTCAATTAGGCCTTTCACTCCTCTTTCTTATTCTGAAAAGTGGCAATATAATTTTTATTTCAGCAACTCATTCCAAAAGCCTTAATCCTGCTGTGTATAAACTCTGCTTTATCCTAACCAGTGGTTTAAATAGTTTAAATGCTAGTTTGTTACTGTTCACTGGTTATCACTGTGAAAGTATATTAAATATTCTGGATGATTTTCTATGATGGAAATAGGGAATGGCAGGAGTGTGAATGGATTTGAAAATAGGAATGGGAATTATAAATCTGAGGATTTGTTTCACCGGGAGCTAGTAGAGGGCAGTTTATGCAGATCGCTGTGTGAATGAGACTTGGTGTGAATTGAGAAATGTGAACAGTGGAATTTTGGGTGTAAAGTGGATAGGGAGAGATTAGCCAGGAGTTCATTGATGCAGTCAGTCTTTGCGTCTGTTAGCTTGCCACCCAGTGGCCATGGAGTGTTGGTATTTCCAGTGAATATATTAACCGGACATGACCATGCAAGGTCTCTTGTTCACCCTTGCATTGTCAGCTACAATAAATCCAGTAGCAATGCAATCCTGCCCACCCTCTCTCCTCCTACTCTTTGGTGTGTGGGAGGAAACAGAAGATCTCAGAGAAAACCCACACAGGTCACTGGGAGAACGCACAAACTCTGTACAGCCAGCACCCATAGTTAGGATCGAACCCAGGCCTTTGGTGCTGTAAGGCAGTAGTTCTACCGCTACTGTCCATCCATCTCACAATCTGACCCTCACTGGGAGCACCACTTAAAGGTTTATGTTAAAACTGAATCTATGCATATTTACTCTTTCAATACATTATTGTCTCCTGTTGAATTCTGCGGCAGTGGGCCTTGTGGAATTCTTTGTAATGACGATTTAATAACTGCCCCAGCTCCTGATCCAAGTGCATCTTTCTCATCCCCAGCCTGCCCTGATGGCTTTCATGGCGTTGACTGTCAGCAGGTGTGCAAGTGCAGGAATGGCGCCGGATGTGATCCTGCGACGGGAACGTGCCACTGTCTTCCTGGATGGCTGGGACCTCAGTGCAACCAATGTAAGCTTAACTGGCTGGGTGGGAGGGTTTGGGATGGGGGCAGGCGCATGGTGAAGGAAGCTTTATAAACCCACTGTATCACACATTACACATCTACTTTAGGGTGCACTAGAAATAGAAGCACCCTGTGTGATAATTTACTTTCACTGAGTCTATCGTTTTCACCAGGCCATGCAAGTCCTCCAAGAATCTGTTACCATCTTCCTCACTGTTGGGTTTATTTCTATCCATATTCTGCAAGTTTTTTTAGATATTTCTAGTGTTCCCAAAACCATTACCAGATGTCAAACACTCATCATTGGAGAAACAAGGAACTGCAGTTGCTGGTTTACACCAAGGATAGGCACAAAGTGCTGGAGTAACTCAGCAGGTCAGGCAGCATATCTGGAGAGAAAGGATAGATGACGTTTCGGATCGGGACCCTTCTTCAGACTGATCCTGCTTCATACAATAGTGAAAGGCTGCCAATTTTGGATATTGAAGTATAGTGCTGGAATTTCTCAGCAGTCCAGACAGCATCTGTGAGGAGTGGAACAACGTTAACATTGCATATCAATGACCTATCGCCAGCTTCTCTCCATATGAATGAAATTGCTCATTCCAGGTACATTCTAGTAAATCTCAATCAGATACACTTTTATAAATCAGAATGCCAGTATGAATGACAGGGGGCATCGTGGCACAGCTGGTAAACCTGCGGCCTTACAGCGGCAGAGACCCATGTTCGATCCTGAGCTCTGGTACGGTCTGTATGGAGTTTGCACGTTCTCGCTGTGACTACATGGCTTTCCTCCGGGTGCTCCGGTTTCCTCCCACATCCCAGCAATGCGGGTTTGCAGGTTAAATGACCTCAGTAAAAATTGCCCCCTAGTGTGTAGGGAATGGATGACATAAGTGGAATAACATAGAACTAGTGTGAATGGGTGGTCGATGGTGGGCATAGTCTTGCTGGGCAGAAGACCCTGGTTCCATGCTGTATCTCTTTGAACAATAAAGTGACCTTGTACTTCCTTCTGTTCTGTAAAGCAACTGTTCACCAATAACTTACACCCAGAACCTTAGCCGTTTTGTGTTTACAAGACCCACCATCCATTCCAGTTCCTGATCTATTATGTGGTACATTATCAAAATGTCTTTGAAAGTTCATAGTCACAAATAACAATTCTACCCTTATTTTCAATATTTTCAGCATTCTCCTTTATTTCACATTTCATGCAACTGGTGCGTTATCTTTATATGGTATTCATATTATATTCTTTGTGTCGCTCTGTCCACATCATCTGCTATCTATATCTCCTCCGGATACAGTTAACTTCGGATACAGTTAACAATCGCTTGGCATCCTCTCTCACCTGGTGCCAACACTGCATTCCGTCTCCTAGTTGCAGCCTAACATTGGTGAGGGGGGGAGGAGAACAATGAACAAAGGAGAACCCGGCGTAGGGGGGCCTGGTGTGTGTGGGGGGTGAGGGGGGGGGGGGGGGGGGTGGAGGAGGAAAACAAAGGAGGAGCCGGCGTGCTTTGTAACTTTGTCAGCGCCGTAGGTTGCCGCTATTTGTATACCTTGGGTATGTAAGCAGAGAATTACACTTTGCCTTGTCAATAAAGTATTCCATTCCATTCCTTAATCCCTCTGTCCTTCCCCTTCCTCTGCGACTCTACACATATTTTATTTCTAACATTTCCTATCTCTGATGAAAGTCCATGGCCATGTAAGTCTGTTTCTCTCTCCATGGTTGCATGCCTGCTGAGTATTTTCAACATTGCAGCATCTGCAGTTTTTGACAACCCGTCCCACTCTCTCCATTGGAATCCGTAAAGGAATATTCTATCACGATGAAACAGCAGCCACTTTGCTTCATACAATGAGACACTAATCTTATTTTTTTTAAATCCAATGCAATGGGACTGCCGGCCGTTTACCAGCAGAATGTTGGTTTTGTTCTGGAATGATTTCTTTTGCGACACATTTTTGTGCTGTTCGCTCGCCGCTTGGCACTGAAGCGAGTGAATGCCGCACTGAGTTTTTGTTTTCCTTTCCCAGCCTGTGCTGACCTGCGTTATGGTGAGGGTTGCAGCCAACGTTGCGACTGCTACAATAATGCGACGTGTGATCGTGTGACCGGCCAGTGCCTCTGCATTCCTGGATGGACAGGAGCCAGGTGCCAACAACGTAAGGAAGTATAAACTGGACTGGGTCGGGGATGCTGGGGTTTGGACCTTGTTATGATGCCATGTGTCCACATTCATTAACCTGGTGATAGGTATTGCAGCATCTGTATTCCAGCATTAATGGCTTTGTCTCATTACCAATCCCTCACACCCTTCACAGCCATAGGTTTCTAAGATATTATAGAGTTATAGAGTGATACAGCGTGGAAACAGGCCCTTCTACCCAACTTGCCCACACCGGCCAGCTACTGTTCCAGCTACTTTATTCCCACCTGACCGAGTTTGGCCCATATCCCTCCAAACCTACTCTATCCATGTACCTGTCTAACTGTTCCTTAAACGTTGCGATAGTTCCTGCCTCAACTACCTCCTCTGGTACATGGATGGGAGAGGTTTGGAGGGATATGGGCCACTGGGACGAGTGTAGCTGGGACATGTTGGCCGGTGTTGGAAAGTTGGGCTGAAGGGCCTGTTTCCATATTGTATCACTATGATTCTATGACTCCCTTTTTTTTTTTAACCTTCCTCACGATCACATCTGAACGTTGAGCTGTGGTTCTTATCCCTCTCACAACCACATCCCCAAAGCAGCCACAACATCGTGGTACCATGCACGGATGCAGGCTCCATGGACCTGCTTTATCCATAATGCTCCTTGCATTGATATCATCAGATTTCAGCTCAATAATTTAATAAATGACCGGAGTTCTGAAAAAAATGTCATCTTCAAACTGAAGTTATTTTGTAAAGCTAACCAAAATACTCTCTTTGATTGAGACCATATGGCCTCTACCACCTTTGTGCATCTACTGTGAGGTCAATCAAATAAATTATTTGTATTTTCCTTGTTTGAATTCATGTCCATTGAGTAAAGATTTAGTTTGGGTCAGATTCAGCTGGACTCAACAGCAAATGTAACTGAAGAGAATTTTCCTCCTTTCTTTGTATTGGATCTGAATTATCTCCACACTTAAGGTTACCCTGATAAGTGATAAAAAGTCGAAATTATACGTTGCTGTAGTTTTCCACTTGATCACGTTTTTGATTTACCCATTTTGGACCTGATAGGATGCCCATTGGGGTTCTATGGATTGAACTGCCTGCAGTCCTGTATCTGCAGGGATTCAGCTGAGTGTGACCCCGTGAGTGGATCGTGCGGCTGTCCCAAGGGGTGGACTGGTATCGCCTGTGAGCTGGGTGAGTAGGTGGTCAGAACCTAGAATGAAAGTAATGCCTAATGTTAATCATTCGGAGGGTCCGTGAAACCAACCTGGCTGTGTGCTTGTGTTCAGAGTGTGAAGACGGACGGTTTGGGGAAGGCTGTCAGCAACACTGCAGCTGCAGTAACGGGGGAACCTGCGACCGATTCATTGGACGGTGCACTTGCAGACCCGGCTGGGTCGGGGAAAAGTGTCAAACTCGTAAGTAAAGGTCAAGGTTTTGCATTGTTTTACTAGACCAGGGATCAAAAAAATACCTGTGTAGGAAAGAATTGCAGATGCTGGTTTAAATTGAAGATAGACACCAAATGCTGGAGTAAATCAGCAGGACAGGCAGCATCTCTGGAGAGAAGGAATAGGTGATGTTTCGGGTCGAAGAATACCACCTATTCTAAGAGATTTGTGATGGATACATATCAAGGTTAGTTTGCAAGTTCATTATTTGCTTGTTTTCCTTTTAAATTTCTCTTCCCTGATCAAAGGTAGAGTTGCTGCCTTACAATGCCAGAGACCCGGGTTCAATCCTGACTTTGGGTGCTGTCTGTATAGAGTTCATACCTTCTCCCTGTGACTGCGTGGGTTTTCTCCGGGTGCTCCGGTTTCCTCCCACGTTCCGAAGACGTGCAGGTTTGTAGGTTAATTGGCTTCAGTAAATTGTCCCTAGTGTGTAGGATATCAGGTGATCATTTGTCAGCGTGGACTTGGTGGGCCGAAGGGCCTGTTTCTACTCCGTATCTCTAAACTAAACTAAGTCTCCAATATCTGGTCTGTTTATGATTCCGCATGGACTGTAAAGATACTGCTTGCAGAATATTACTGGTGAAATAAAAATAATTGTATTGGAGTTTGTCAGAGGGTTTATCCTACATTTGAGACACAAAAGATGACAGAAATACTCACTAGGTCAGGCAGCTTCTGTGATGAACCGAACAGAATCAATGATTCAGATTCTCATCAGATACTTATATCAGTATGATTAGTGCAGATGGGCAAAAAGCTTGGCAAATACATGATGGGTCGAAGGGCCCATTTCTGCGCTGTATAACTCTATGATTCTAAGCATGTCATAGGAGTAGAATTAGGACATTTGGCCGATTGAGTCTGCTAGTCAATCATGGTTGATCTATCTTTTCCTCTCAACCCCATTCTCCTGCCTCAACCTCCACTTTAAAAATACCCAATGACTTGGCCTCCACAGCCATCTGTGGCAATAAATTCCACTGATTCACCACCCTATGACCAAATAAGTTCTTCCTTACCTCCTTTCTAAAGGTGTGTCCTTTTATTCTGAAGCTGTGCCCTCTAGTCCGAGACTCTCCCACTAGTGGAAACATCCTCTCCACATCCACTCTATCCAGGCCTTTCATTATGTGGTAATTCTCAATGAATCTCCCCACATCCTTCTAAAGTCCAGCGAGCACAGGCTCAGAGTCATCAAACACTCATTGTATGTTAACCCACTTATTACTGGGATCATTCTTGTAAACCTCCTCTGGACTCTCTCCAAAGCCAGCACACCCCTCCTTGGATATGGGGTCCAAAACTGCTCACAATACTCCAAATGCGGTCTGACCAGTGCCTTATAAAGCCCCAGCATTGCAGGATTATATCCTTGCTTTTATATTTGGCCACTGCATAAAACATCCAGCCTGCTGAGCATTTCCAATGTTTTCTGCTGTTTGCTTCAGATTTCCAGCATCTGCGGGATTTTTGTTTCAGCAATACCAGCATCGAACCATAGATTCCTAGCACAGAAACAGGCCCTTCTGCTAAACTTCCCTATGCAGGTCAAGATGTCCCACCTTCGCTAGTCCCACCTACCCGTGCTTGGCTCATATCCTTCTAACTTTCCTATCCATATACCTGTCCAAATATTATAAATGTCTTAGAACTGAAGAAACTGGAAAGCCTTTGTGATGGTTAATCTTTGCATGTCCATTTGTTTAGTTGCTTTAAACAAAGATGCCAGCTCTAGAATGACCACCTCTGTTGTTGGGCACCATGCTCCATTTTATTTTAAAAGCTGCAGCCCTTGTCCTAGCTTGCTCTCACCATTTCCACCAGCCACCCTGCCACTATCTTCAGGAGACTTGTCCTTCCATATCTTGGATTTTCCACCAATTCTACCAGAGCAAAGACAGTAGAACTTTAACTACCAGATAAATGATATGAAAACGTCAGTTTCTGTTTTAAACCTTTTGAGTTATGTTACACTTCTACAGGATGATGGTGAGGCCATATTTGGAGTATTGCGTTCAGTTTTGCGCACCTTGTTATAGGAAATATATTGTTAAGCTGGAAAGAGTACAGAGAAGATTTACAATGATATTGTCAGGATTTGAGGGGCTGAGCTGTAGGGAGAGGTTGGGCAGGCTAGGACTCTGTTCCTTGGAGTGGATGAGGGTGAGGGATGATCCTTGAGACGCGCATAAGATCATGAGGGGAACAATAGGGTAGATGCACAGTCTTTTACCCAGAGTAGGCAAATCAAGAACGAGAGGACATAGATTTATGGTGAGAGGGGAAACATTTAATAGGAACCTGAGGGGCAACATTATGCACACACACAGTGGTGGGTATATGGAATGAATTGCCAAAGGAGGTAGTTAAGGCAGGTGCTATAACAACATTTTGAGACATTAGAACAGGTACATGGATAGGCATGGCTTAGAGGTATATAGGCCAAATGTGGGTAGGTGGGACTAGTGTAGATGGGGCATCTTGGTTGGCATGCACAAGTTGGGGTGAAGGGCCAGTTTCCACACAGTATGACTCTGAGTATAAACACTGTGTAAGGGGTACGTTCATGGGGAAGTGGTATCACTGACACAGCACTTTGTTCCTGTGTCCAAGATGGAGTCAATCCATCCTGCATTGTTTTGTGGTGCTGATATTAAGATAGCATAGTCACTTCTCCACAGTATAATGAACCAGTTTGATGTTTGGTTTGGTCTTCTAGCTTGCCCAGCAGGATATCATGGGGAGCACTGCGAGGAAAGATGCCAGTGCAAAAATGCTTATTCCTGTCACCACGAGACAGGGGTTTGCCAGTGTACCCAAGGCTGGCGGGGCAAGAGATGCGACAAACGTAAGTTATACCCTGGGGTGTTTACTGAGTGGGGGATCCAGTCCTTAAATCACAGGGCACCAAGTTATATTTGTTTCAACCACTTAATGTGCAGCCATATTATGTTGCTTTGAACCATTAGGATACGGTTTGCAACAACCACACCACTGGGCGGTCACGGTGGCACAGTGGTAGAGTCGCTGCCTTACAGCGAATGCAGCATCGGAAACCCCGGTTCGATCGCGACTGTGGTTGCTGCCTGTTCAGAGTTTGTACTTTCTCCCCGTGACCTGTGTGGATTTTCTCCAAGATCTTTGGTATCCTCCCGCATTAAAAAATGTACAGTTAATCGCCTTGGTAAATGTAAAAATTGTCCCTAGTGAGTGTAGGATGGTGTTAATGTGCGTGGATTGGTGATCGGCACGGACCCGGTTGGCCGAACGGCCTGTTTCTGCGCTGTATCTCTAAACTAAACCAAACTAAAAATAATATAATATTTAGCAATATTTAGCATATTGGTGGACTTACTTCGAGGATCTAGGTCATTTAGGACTGAGATGAGGAAAAACTTTTTCAACCAGAGAGTTGTGAATCTGTGGAATTCTCTGCAACAGAAGGCAGTGGAGGCCAATTCTCTGGATGTTTTAAAGAGAGAGTTAGATAGATCAAGGGATATGGGGAGAAAGCAGGAACGGGGCACTGATTTTGAATTATCATATTGAATGGTGGTACTGGCTCGAAGGGCCGAATTACCTACTCCTGCATATATTTTCTATGTTTCTATGTTTCTATGATCTATCGTGAACACAAATCAAAATCCTGTCAAATTAGCTGACATTGCCGTATCATTTATAGGGTCTGTTTCTATCATGGCAAAACTATTAGCATTTACCATTGTTGCACCATGGAACTAGCTCCATCTTTGGGACTGTGCCCGTATAATTCAATAAGGAAATGCTGAAATTGGTGACAATGTTTTAATACTCCTGCAAGGCTGCCCAGTGTAACTTTCTCCACTGCTGCCAAGAGAAATCATTGAAGAGATGGAAGGTTAAAATATGTGTCCACTATTCCCACTATAAATACTCCAGAAAATGGTCTTTTCTGCATGTCATTTTAGTCAGCTCTTAATGGACAGGCTATAATTAATGTGTGGCAAACTCTTTAGTCTTATGTTGAATATAGTTCTATTAAACACATAACACAAAATGCAATAGAATTTAAGACAGCAGTACATTATTTCTAACAAGCTAGTGATATTAGCCACATATGTGAGTTCCAATCTTTTATTCATATTCTGCAGCATGTTAATAATAGTTGCTAAAAACTTGGAATATTTCAATGGATATTTTTAAGGAAGAGACAGATAGATTCTTGATTAGTGCGTGTGTCAGAAATGCAATTTCACCTATTTTAGTGCATTAAGTAGTTGTTATTGTCAATGGATATTTTTAAGGCAGAGATAGATTTTGATTCGTACAGGTGTCATAGGTTATGGGGGAGAAGGCAGGAGAATATAATTCCTGAAATATAGTTAAAGGTTTTGGATTCAGGAGAGAGTTTGACAGTGTTTTATTTCTCTTGCAGCATGCTTGCCCGGTTACTATGGAGAGGACTGTGGCCAGAGATGTGAGTGCCTGCCTGGCATTGCCTGCAACCATGTCACCGGAGAGTGTGGCTGTTCTGCCGGGTTCACTGGCAACGGTTGTGAAGAGAGTAAGGATTAAACTCAGATCAGTCGAAAGTCAGATTTTACTCCTTGATCTAGAGTGCATGTTATGTTTCGTTTAGTTTAGTTTATTGAATGAATAAGTTCATTGGCCAAGTATGTACACATACAAGGAATTTGCTTAGGTGCTCCGCTCGCAAGTAACAACACGACATATAGTAAACAATTAAGAATAAAATATTAAAACATTAAGAATAAAACATTATAGTTTAAACATGTGAATGAAATAAAATACCAGAGCAAAAGGAGGCCACAGACTTTTGGTTATTGAGTAGAGCTACTGCTCATGGAAAAAGCTGTTTTTATGTCTGGCTGTGGTGGCTTTGACGGTCCGGAGTCGCTGTGCAGAGGGAAGTGCTTGTCACATGTCACATTGTTACAGGTAGAGTGAAAAGCTTTTGATGCGTGCTATCCAGTCAGCAGAAAGACAATATATGAATTCCAAATCGATCCATACACAGTCTATAGATACATGACAAGTGAATAATGTTAAGTGCAAGGTAAAGCCAGCAAAGTCTGATCAAGGATAGTCCGAGGGTCACCAAAGAGGTAGAAAGTAGTTCAGCACTGCTCTCTGGTTGTGGTAGGATGATTCAGTTGCCTGATAACAGCTGGGAAGAAACTGATCCTGAATCTGTTGGTGTGCGCTCTCACATTTCATTTGCTCGATGGATGAGGAAATTGTGATATTTGTAGTGAATTTACAACACAAGTGCAGGCCATTTAGCCTTGGAGCACCAGCTGTGTGGCCCTACCGATCACATTTCTTCCTGTATTCATCTAGTTAGCGTCCAAATGTGTTGAGTTTCTGCCTCTTCTCCCCTTTGGGGCAGTGAGCTCGATGCTCTCCAAATGGGCAGATATCTTCCCATCTCTTCTCCCATTTTTATTAATTGCTTTAAATCTATGCCGACTATGTTTTTAGATCGCTCTGCTAAGGGAAATAGATCCTTCCAGTTTACTTCGCCTGGGGCCTCATAATCTTATACAGCTTTGTAGTGAGATGTGTAAGTTCACAAGAGAGGTAGAGTAAATAAGAAAACAATTTTAACTTATCAAATTATTCGTTATTGAACCCTGGCCACATCGTCGTAAATCGCCTCTGCAACCTCTCCAGTGCCATTACATATTAGCTGTAATGTGGCGTTCAGAACTGTATACGGTACTAAAGTGGTGACAAGCAGTGCCATTTCTTGTGAAATGTCTCTCTCCTGTCCTTTCTCCATCCCCCTCCCGCGTTGACAGAACGATTAAATACATTTGATGGCTCTGTCCAGACACAAGTGGACACAAATAAATTTCCAGAAATCCAAGGGGACCAGGCATCTAATGAAAAGGAGGAACTGGTTAGAAAAAATCAAAAGCTGAAACAAAGAAATGCAGAGGTTGGTTTACCAGAAAGTCACAAAATGCTAGAGTAATTCAGTGGCTCAGGGAGCATCTCGGGAGAACATGGATGGGTGATTTTTTAGGCCAGGATTGAAGAAGGGTCTTGGCCCAAAATATCACAATGGACAATAGACAATAGGTGCAGGAGTAGTCCTTTCGGCTCTTCGAGCCAGCACCGCCATTCACTGTGATCATGGCTGATCATCCACAATCAGTACCCTGTTCCTGCCTTCTCCCCATATCCCTTGACTCTGATATCTCCATCTAACTCTCTCATGAAAGCACTCAGAGAATCAGCCTCCATTGCTTTCTGAGGCAGAGAATTCCACAGATTCACAACTCTCTGGGTGAAAATGTTTTTCCGCATCTCCGTTCTAAATGAAGAATAAGGTGTAGGTCATTTAGACTGTGGCCCCTGGTTCTGCACTCCCCCAACATCGGGAACATGTTTCCTGCCTCTAGCGTGTCTAATCCCTTAATAATCTTAAATGTTTCAATAAGATCCTCTCTCATCCTTCTAAATTCCAGTGTATAAAAGCCCAGTCGCTCCGTTCTTTCAACATATGACAGTTCAGCAATCACCTATCCATGTTCTCCAGGGATACTGAGTTACTCCAGCATTTTGTGTGTTCCCCATGATCCAGTCTGTCTATCCCTGTCAGAGCATTTTAACGTTCCCCTCTCATTCTTCTAAGCTCTAGTGAAGTCAACACAATATCTCTCTTCATTTGATAGTCAAGCCATCCTGGGAGTCAGTCTGGTCACCCTTCTCTGCTATACCTCAAGGCCTAGTACATCTGTATTATATAAGGCCATCAAAATTACACTCAATAATCCAGGTATGGTCTCGCCAAGGGCCTATCTAATTGTGGCACGTACTTCAGTACTCAAAACCTTTGTAGTGAAGGCCAACACACTATTTTTCTTTTTACTTACTGGCTGTACCTCCATCTTTATTCTCAATGACTAGTGTACAAGCAGTTCCCTTTGTACATCAGTATTTCCCAATCCATCACCATTTAAATAGTGTTCTGCCTTTCAGTTTTAGCTGCAGAAGTTGAAAACTTCACATTTATCCATGTAACACTGAATCTGCTCTGTACTTGCCCAGCTTGTCAAAATGGCCTCAAAGCCCCTTGGTTCCTTCTACATCACTCAGACTGCAAGTTCATCTCTCCAATACCATTCTGTTCAGTCTGAAGAAGGGTCCCAACTCGAAATGTCACCTATCTATGTACTCCAGTTCCTTGTTATTAGATTACGGGGAAGATGTTTTGCTTGGCTGGTAGTCTGCAGAATATGGGGTCATAGGATGTGGAGTAAGATATTGCGGAAGTGAGATGAGGAAAACCTCTTAACTCAGAGGGTGGAGAGCTTGTGTTATTCTCTACAATAGAAGATGGTGGAGGTCATGTTACTCAGTATATTTAAGTAAGGTAGATGGATTACTGCACACAAAACATGTTAAGTGGTATCAGGAGAAAGTGGGGATGTAATTATCGGCGCTGGTGAACGGCTGCGGCTCGCCTGCAGTCCGTTTGTCTTTACTTTTTTGTGTTGTTTTTTTTCGTTTTGTCTAGTTAAGTTTTTGGTTTTTAGGTTGTGTTTATGTGGGGGTGGGGGGTGGGTGGTTGAAACGGGGCTTGCTGTCTCTCCCTTCGGGGGAATGCGACTTTTTTGTCGTATCCCCCTTCTCTGCCTCCGTCTGCGCTGAGGCCTAATGGCGGAGCTGGCGACCTCGAGACTCCGGAGGCAGAGCCAGTCAGGACTCACCCTGGGTTCGCTCCCGTGAGGGCGGCCCAGCTCGAGGCTGGAACGGCGCTCCCGTGAGGGGCTGTGACGCTCCCGCGAGGGTGGCCTGGCGAGGGGCTGAGACTCTCCCGTGAGGGGCTGTGGCGCTCCCGTCGGAGCGGCCCATCCCGAGGGTGGAATGGCGCTCCCGTCGGAGCGGCCCAGCCCGAGGGTGGAATGGCGCTCCCGTCGGAGCGGCCCATCCCGAGGGTGGAATGGCGCTCCCGTCGGAGCGGCCCAGCCCGAGGTGGAATGGCGCTCCCGTCGGAGCGGCCCAGCTCGAGGGAGGAATGGCACTCACATGAGGGCGATCCGGCTCGGGGCTGGAACGGTGCTCCGGTGGCTGGGACGGTGTTCTGGTGGCTATGACCTGAGTCCAGGGTTCAGCCGCGGGCCAGTGGCTGCATCCGCTGGATTGGAGGGCGGCAGCTTCGACCACCCCGGGCCGCGGTGTTTGAGCCGGCCCGTTTGCAGGGTTCGGTGAGCCGCGGGACTGTTTGTACCATCGCCCGATGGGGAATCGCCTCAGCGCAGAGGGAAAAGAGGAGGGAAGAGACTGCAGCCCTAAGATTTTTGCCTCCACCACAATGAGGAGGTGCTTGGTGGACACACTGTGGTGGATGTTAATTTGTGTTTAGTGTTGTTTATTATTGTATGATTGTATGTATGACTGCAGGCATGAAATTTCGTTCAGACCGTAAGGTCTGAATGACAATAAAGGAATTCAATTCAATTCAATTGAATTCAATTGAATTCAAGGATTTGCTGAATGACAGAACAGGTTTGAAGAGCTAGGTGGGCAACTCCTGCTCCGATTTTCTATATGTCCACATGCGTCTTACCTTTTTCTGTCTCTTTCTACATTAATTGTCCCTCAAATATTAGACAGTAGATGACATTACCTAGAGAACAGAAAACAAACAGCACAGCAACTGGCCGTTCAGCCCACAATGTCTGTGCCGAACATGATGCCGAGATAGATTAGATGTATGTGTCAGTCTGAAGAAAGGTCCCGACCAGAAACGTTACCGGTCCATGTTCTCCAGGGATGCTGCCTGACCTGCTGAGTTACTCCAGCACTTTGTGTCTTTCCTTGATAAACTAGCATCTGCAGTTCTAGATTATTGATGGATTAGATGTATCATTGGCCTAGCATTTGCAGTGAGCGGCTAGCTATCATCATTGAGCAAGGACATAAAATTAACTTTAGCGTTTATATGGCACAGGTTGCCCGCTGGTTGTTAGGCAGATAAGGACACAACACAGGTGGGTGGGGGTGGCACAGTGTACAGTGGTAGAGGTGCTGTCTTACAGCACCAGGGACCCGGGTTCGATCCCGACTACGGATGCTGCCTGTACAGAGTTTGTACATTCTCCCTGTGACTGCGTAGGGGTTTTCTCTGGCCTGCTCCGGTTATCTCCCACATTCCAAACACTACAGGCTTATAGGTTAATTGATTTAAGTAAAATTGTTAAATTGTCCCTAGTGTGTAGGATAGTGCTAGTGTATGGAGTGATCGATGGTCGGTGCGGACTCTGTGGGCGAAAGGGCCTGTTTCCGTGCTGTATCTCTACAGTCTAAAGATACAAGAAAATAAGAGTTGAAACATGACTAGTCGACCAGGCCCCTCAACCCTGCCCTGTCTTTCAGTATGATTGTGGCTGATATCACCCAACTAATGCTGGTGTCTCCAGGAGATAAGGAAAGTAGGAGCATTTCCATCTGCTGACCTTTGTTCTGCATTCCTTTCAGGTTGTCCTCCAGGCACCTATGGACAGAATTGCAACCAGGTGTGCCAGTGCTCAGGAGTGAATGAAGAGTGCCACCCTGTTACTGGACACTGCACCTGCCTTCCTGGCTACCATGGGACCAAGTGTGATCTCCGTATGTATTCAATGGATTTGCAAACATTAGTCTCTGCTTTACAGGAGTCTGTCCATTTCTCCACCTTCTGGTCTTCTTTACTTTGCAAAATCATTAATTAATTGATCAAGAAAAAAATTAGCTTGCAAAATCATTAACACAAAAGTGTTAAATATTTACGTTCATAATAACCTCCCAAATGTAATTTTCCTTATCTATCGCTCATATATTTTATATTTTACTTTTTAATGAAGTATTAAGTTAAACTATGTAGATCCTTTGAAAACAGGCCCTCCGGCCCACCGTGTCTGTACCAACCTGTGTTCTCCACACACTCGTGCTGTCCTACATACAATAGGGACAATTTACAATTACACCAAGCCAATTAACCTACAAACCTGTACGTTTTTGAAGTGTGGGAGGAAACCTGAGCTCGCGGAGAAAACCCACGTAGATCATGGGGAGAATGTACAAGCTCAGTAGTCAAACACCCGTAGTCAGGATCGAACCCAGGTCTCTGGCGATGTCAGCCAGCAGCTCTACCGTTGCGCTACCATGCCACCCTATCTGAGGCATATACTAGATAACTCAAGCATTCAGTATAACCCATTCACAAATAAGCCTCTCCTTTAATCTATACAGTATACATCGTTGTCAGGTTACAGTTCTTAGTCTTAAAAACAATGTTTGATGTGTATACCTATAGGCAAACAAATCTGTGGTTCTAACGAGGTAAATAAATAATTCTATAAAACTGTACTGCTATTGTGTTTGAGCTGAAATCCCACAGGCAATTTTAGGATATTAGACATACTATCAATAAAGTTAAATTAATGGCTCACAAAATGATCAATGGCAGCAGGATTTATTAATTGTGTGTATTTGTGTAAAATGATACGAAAGCTCTGAGAGTGAATAGGCTTGCCTTTCAGAATGCCCAGAGGGGACCTATGGCCCATACTGCCGAGAGAGATGTAAGTGTCAAAACGAGGGTCGGTGTGACACTGTGACTGGAACCTGCCACTGTCCTCCTGGATTTATTGGAGCCGATTGCATGGTTGGTGAGTTACACAAGTCCCAAACATCCGATAGAATCACTTATGAGAATAGCAAGTGGCAGAAATTTAACCAGAACATTTGGTAAACGCTTATAAATGGTCGTGCCACAGTGAATACATACATATGTTAGACACAAAGAACTGCAGATGCTGATTTACACAAGAGGAGACAAATTGCTGGAGTCAAACTCAGTGGGTCAAGCAGCATCTCTGGAGAACATGATGTTTCGGGTTGGGACCCTTCTTCAACCAGATCTGTTGGTTGGGCCAGGATATGCTTCTTCAAGGTATCCATTGACACCATCACGCATTCTCACAGCACAAGCAGCACAGTCAACATATTTTATAGAGCCACCTCTCCATTAATACCATCAGGGAGTTCATCAACAATTCAGACTAGGCTCAGTTTTCTTTATGTAATGTTCAATGAGCTTTAATTTCAGAGACTGAGCCTGATCGCACCAATTGGACATCATTTGGAATAGCTGTGTTAAAGATGACAGTGTTAAAGTTGGAGGAACAACAGCTCATATTTTGCTTGGGTAGTTTACACCGCAGCGGTATGAACATTGACTTCTCCAACTTTAGATAGACCTTGCTTTCTCTCTCCATCCCCTTCCCCCTTCCCAGTTCTCCCACTAGCCTTACTGTCTCCGACTACATTCTATCATTGTCCCGCCCCCTCCCCTGACATCAGTCTGAAGAAGGATCTCGACCCGAAACATCACCCATTCCTTCTCTCCAGAGATGCTGCCTGTCCCGCTGAGTTACTCCAGCATTTTGTGTCTACCTTAAAGATGACAGTGATATCTTTGACTTACCACCCCAGTTCTGAGACCACATGAGATTGCTGTAAATCCAGGAGAGAGGATGAAAAGTTATGGGCATTCTTTTGAATGGACTTTGCATCACATCACTGGTACAGTACCAGGGTCATTTAGATCACAGGATGGACATTTTTTGTTTTATCTGATATATGAGGTGTAAGTTTAAATTTACTATTGTCATGTGTACAGAGGTACAGTGAAAAGCTTTGTTTTACTTGATATCCAATCAAATCAGTTAATACCATACATAAATACAACCAAGCCGAACTCAAGTTCAAATAGTAGAGTAAAGGGAATGATGTAGAGTGCACAATATAGTTCTCAACATTGGAGCACACAAGTTCCAGTGACAAAGTCCAATGTCCGCATTAGGATAGATGTGAATTTGATAACGGCCAACCTTATGGAAGAACCTTTCAGATATCTGATAACAGAGAGGAAGAGGCTGTTCCTGAGTCTGGCGGTGCATGCTTTCGTGCTTCTGTATCTCCTGCCCGACGGGAGCGGGGAGAAGAAGGAATAACCGGTGGGACAAGTCTTTGATTCTGTCGGCTGCTTTTCCAAAACTGCGTGAAGTGTAGATGGGTTTAGAGATATAGTGTGGAAACAGACCATCCGGCACATTGTCCACACAAACTAACAATCACCCGTACACTAGTTCTATCCGACACGCAAGGGACAATTTATAGAGGCCAATTAACCAACAAACCGACACATCTTTGGGATGTGGTAAGAAACCAGAGCACCTGGAGGAAACCCACGCAAGTATGGGGAGAAAGTACAAACTCCCTACAAGCAGTCCCCTTATTCGGGGTCAACCCTGGTTTGGTGCAGGGAATGGAGGGACGTGGATCACATGCAAGCAAGGGAGATTATTTTAACTTGGCATCATATTCGGTCAATGAGCCCGTTCCTGTGTTGTACTATTCCATGTTTTATATATGTTCTATGTTCATCAGATGCCACAGAATTCCAGACCAGCACAAGGTGGATTCAACCCAGGTGCCAAATTAGAAATGAGATTGGCCTGGGCTTCCACTTCATTGACCTAGATATTTGGTTGGCATTGATTCAGAATAAAAGTTGAATTAGCTGAAGCACCAATTGCTTTTATTTGGCCTTTACTGAGCATCCAACTATCAAGGAAATGGACTTCCCAATTAGATCAAGAGTCAAGAGTGTTTTATTGTCATCTGTCCCAAAATGGAACAATGAAATTATTACTTGCAGCAGCAAAACTGATATGTAAACAGACACAAAATTCTGGAGTAACTTAACGGGTTAAATGGCATCTCCAGAAAAAATAGATAGGTGACATTCTGGATCGAGACCCTTCATCAGACTGTACTCAGTAGACACTATAATAAACAATAAAATATATTCAATATATAAGAACAAGCAATCTCGTGCAAAGACAAAAACAAAGCTCCAAAATAACTTTTCTATTTATTGGCTTAGACCTTAAGATCCCTCTGTGCATCAACGCTGTTAAGGGGCAGGCCATTAATTGTATATTTCCCCCTTACATTTGACCAAAGTGCAACACCTCATACTTGCTCGGATTAAAATTCCATCTGCAATTTCTTCGCCTATTTCTGTAGCTGATCTATATCCTGCTGTATACCTTGACAGCTTCCTCACAGTCCGTGAACCCAGCAATTTTGGTGTCAACTGGAAACTTACTAAAAAACCCATTTACATTTACGTCCAAGTCACTTATATATATCACAAACATCAGAGGTCCCAAGCACAGATCCCTATGGAGCTTTTTAGTTTCATGCTATCAAACAGCGGAAGGACTATAGATGATTGTAATCGTGCCGTCCACAGTGTACAGATACAGAATAAGGGGTATAACATTTAGTGCAAGATAAAATCTAATAAAGTCTGATTAAAGATAGTTCGGTCTCCAATGAGGTAGATGGGAAGTCAGGACCGCTCTCTAACTGATGAAAAGATGGTTCAGTTGCCTGATAACAGCTGGGCAGGAACTGTCCCTGAATCTGGAGGTATGTGTTTCCCTGGGAGTTGAGAACTGGACAATGTGCCTGACTATCGCTAGCATTGGTTCTATCAAAGACAAAGCACTGGTTACTCTGAACTATTCTGGTCAATATGCTGATGTTACTTCACACTTTTGTTAATGTCTATATTTCATGGCATGCATTTTCAATATTTCTCCCATCCAGCTTGTCCAGAAGGTTATTACGGGAAAGATTGTATGAAGCTGTGCGACTGTGGTAAAGATGGTCAGTGTGACCCTGTGTCAGGAAAATGTCTGTGTCGGTCGGGAACAGTGGACCCTACGTGCCACACAGGTACTGTAATCTTATTTATTCCAAGCAGTAAGTCAGAAATCATCAGTGTGAAATATGATTTGTATCTTTGATTCTTTCATGGGAAAAATATTCTGAAGCTTGTGCAGTATAAATGTGTAATGTATTTATAATAGTACCTATTTGATTCTTCCTCCTGGGCTGTGGGTCTATTGCACAAAGAAAACATGAAAGCAAAATCGAGGACAATCTTCATTCCGTTATTGCTCTTGTAGTAATACAGCACTCTCGCATTTTCAAGGTATATAGCAGATACTTAATTGGGTTGTACGTGCTTTATTGCAGGTCCAAATATTCTGTTGCTCTCATAGTTTCTCAGCACACCAGCATGGGAATTTGTTTAAACAATGAGGTTTAGAAATGCCTATAAAATCTAGCAAGACACAAGGACCATTCTGTACTGAAGAATATACAGTGACGTTTTACATTGAACATGAAGTATACCCTTCAGGCACTTTATGAGTAATTGTTTCTGACTGAATTCTTTCAAGTGAATTCGTTAAAATTATTTAAATAAACAAAAAATGCTGTAGCTACTCAGCAGGTTAAGCATAAAGGTTAGAAAGTGATTGTGCATTTGTAGGTCGTTGCGTGTGAGTTTTCTGCCTGATAAGCTAAGCACTTCAAGCACCTACATACCTGTTTATATTTCAGATTTCTGGCCTCTGCAGCATTTTGCTTTTCTCCTCTTCACTTTGCTATTGGTTTTGTGCAGGTTGTCTAAAGGGAAGATTTGGACAAAGCTGTCTGCAGGTTTGCGCTTGTCAGAACAATGGAGTCTGTAACGCAGAAGATGGGGCATGCTCCTGTGGACTCGGGTGGACTGGTGCCCATTGTGAGGAAGGTACATACAATAGCTACAGCAGTATGTTTGCTGCGTGACATTCCAGATTCTGGAATGCCCGTTAGATAGGGCACAGATGTCAACAGATTATAGCAACACAGCAATTGTAGCTGGCACAAAACAAGGTAGACACAAAATGCTGGAGTAACTCAACGGGTCAGGCAGCACCTCTGGAGAGAAGGAATGGGTGACGTGTCGGGTCGAGACCCTTCTTCAGACTCCATTGACCCCTCCATCGACACTTGTGATTATAAGGGGTTTTTTGGAAGAAGCATTTGGCAAAAAGGTTTCTGTGCTGGCCTGGAGAAATTCGGAATAAATCTTATATAACGTAGTTCATCGATGAATTGTGAGTGTTATAACAAGGAGATATTAGAGTAAATAATGAGGACCATTTAGTTACGATGGGTATATGACATTGTAACATTACAAAGAAGGACAATGTTGGTAATTAATGTTATACTGAAGATTGTTGGGTGGATTGCAGAGAATATTATAGTGGGGAGGGAAGGAAGGTATATCAGAGTTACGGTAAGGGATTGCTGTATCTGCCCTTCAATCTGTAATGTGTTAGGGTCTGCATCGATTGCTTTGTCTTATTCAAACATTTACATGGAAATGAGGGGTTTAGACGATTATGGGCCAACGCAGGTAGGTGGGACTAATGTAGTTGTAGTATCTTGACCAGCATGGGCACGTTGGGCCGAAGGGCCTACTTCTCTACTGCATGACGCTATGACTCTGTGAGGTATGGAGCAATGGTGAAGGGTTTTTCTCCTGGCATTGCACTTTAAAGTTCTTTGTCAAAGTACATTGTCAAAGAATAGTATATGGTGCCAAGAATGTCGAGCTATGCTGGGAAAGATGAGAGTTGTTGGGAATTATGGCCAGTCCTGGGAATGTCGGGATATGCGAGGAATGAGAAGCTGTCACGGCAATGTTTAGTGTTTTGGGAATGGTGGGTGATAAAGCGATCTATCCTGGAGCTGGTGGCTTGCGAGCAATGAAGGCAGTGGGGTCAACAAAGACACTGAAAAACTGTTTAGTGAAACATTTATTTTGTGTGTGGCAGAATGTCTTGTCGGAAAGTTTGGAGCGAATTGCCAGCAGGAGTGTTCGTGCTTGAACAGTGGAACCTGTGATCGGTTTACGGGCACCTGTAAGTGCTTGGAGGGTTTCTACGGTCCTCTGTGTGAATACAGTGAGTAGACTCGGTTTTGACACCATCTTCCCTATCTGTTAATCAACATGCATTATGTGACAACTGGTCGTGTGGCTTACAAAGGCTTGCTTTGACAGGGTGTTCAAGCGGGCCGAGGTTTGTTAAACCTGCATGGAGATCTGTGCCATGAAAATCACTCTTCTGAAAGTTTTTAAAACTCAGTTTCATTATATATGAAATTAAGTTATCAGTTAGAAGTTTTTAAAACAACTTTCTAGAGAGCAGGTTGAAAACTTGCTGACCATTGAACATTAATCATTAAAGTGAATTTTGTTTTAACCCAAACAGCTTGCTGATCAACACTTCAGCCCAATTGTAATAAGCAAACTGACAAACAATTGTACAGAGGTTATTTTAAAATAAATGTACCTTTGCCATTAAAAAAAAAGACTCTCTGAAACAATTAATGGTATTACTTCATACCGCATAGTAGACATGGTGATGAGATATGATTTAAGGTTGATTGAGAATTACTTTGACCACTGTATTTCATTGGCATCTTTCCTAGGTTGTCCTCTGGGTTTTTACGGCTTACTCTGTGCACACTCCTGTGATTGCAGGAATGGTGCTGCTTGTGATCCCAGCACAGGCCATTGCATCTGCCCACTTGGTTACCAAGGTGACAACTGTGAAGAAGGTAATGGCTCCTGTGACTATTAATTCATACCACTGCTGATCAGGTGTGAGGGGATTACACGAGCCCTTGTGTAATGGCGAACAGTGTTTAAAATGGGCAAGAAGCTCGACACAAAATGCTGGAGTACCTCAGCGGGACAGGCAGCATCGTCTGAAGAAGGGTCTCGGCCTGAAACGTCACCCATTCCTTCTCTCCAGAGATGATGCCTGTCCACTCCAGGAATGTTCCTTCAGTATCTGTGTCTATCTTTGGTGTAAACCAACACCTACAGTTTCTTCTTTCACATTTAAAATAGGAAATCTGGGCAATAATATGTGAGAGGGTTAGAAATAGCAATTTATGTGAGGGATTTGGTTTAATTTTTCATTCATGATCCTGTGGATAGTTGGGAAGTGAGATAGAGGCTTGATTCGAACTGGACAATTCCAGCAATTGCTATTTATGATTTGAGTTTTATCAGGCAGTAAGAGTGTAGATGCGGTATCTTGATCAGCATGGCACGTTGGGCCGAAGGGCCTGTTTCATGACTCGAAGTGAAGTATGGAGCAATGGTGAAGGGGTTACCTCCTGAATTGCACTTTAAAGTTCTTTGGCAAAGTAAGGGAATAGTGTGTGGTGCCTGGAATGTCGAGCTATGATTGGAAAGATGAGAGTTGCTGGGAATGATGGGCAGTCCTGGGAATGTCGGGAGATGCTCGGAATGTGCAACTGTAATGGCAATGTTCACTGTTTCAGGAATGGTGGGTGAGAAAGAGAACAATGTTGGAACTGGTGGCTGGTAGTAGGAATTAATAAATGTCCTTTATTTTTGCTTCCTGTTGCTCATTCTTTTGATTGCAGTGCAAGCTCTGTCCGTGTCCCTGTGGCTGTGGAGATGAAATCCTACATTTTTACATGGGAGCGGTATATTAGTTTGATGAAGTGATATAGGTGGATCCTAAATGAACAACAACTTTCATGGATTATTGACCAATAGTATATTTTATCTTTCATTTGTTTATTACTTGCTGGTTGTATTTCTAGTTTCCTTGTATTGTCTTCATCATGCATGTTTGTATGAGGCTTCCCAATCTCATTCACACAACCTACGACAGCACCTACGTCAGGAGAAGACAAGCTACGCTCATTGGCGTCAAACTCACTGTCCCCGAAAAAGTGTCAAAATGTTGAAAATTTAGTAGCGACCCGAAATACGCTACGACGTTTTGCGCGACTGAGGAGAATACTCCCGGTAACCACAGGCGAACATGTGGAGACAAACTAGTTGCCTAAAAAATGGCCTAAGTGGGACAGACCCATGTTTCACAAAATCCAGAAGATAATGGCAAAGTTAGAAGTATCAGCTAGTCTTTGGCACTATTTAATCCTTTGGGTTGGACTGTTTAATAGGAGTTCATGAATTCATAAGTGATAGGAGCAGAATTAGGCCATTTGGCCCATCTTGTCTACTCCACCATTCAATCATGGCTGATCTATCTTTCCCTCTCAACCCCATTCTCCTGCCTTCTCCCCATAACTCCTGACACCCGTACTAATCAAGAATCTATCTATCTCTACCTGAAAAATATCCATTTACCTGGCCACCACAGCCTTGCATGGCAATGAATTCCACAGATTCACCACTCTCTGACTAAAGAAATTCTTCCTCATCTCTTTCCTAAATGAACATCCTTTTATTCTGAGGCTGTGTTCTCTGGTCCTCGACTCTCCCATTTGTGAAATCATCCTCTCCACATCCACTTTATCCAAGCCTTTCACTATTCGGTAAATTTCAATGAAGTCCCCCCCTCACACTTCGAAACTCCAGCGAGTAGAGGCCCAGTGTCATCAAATGCTCAACATATGTTAACCCACTCATTCCTGGGAATCATTCTCGTCAACCTCCTCTGAACCCTCTCCAGCACCGGTACATCCCTCCTCAGATATGGGGCCCAAAATTGCTCACAATACTCCAAATACCTCGATGCTCCATGTAGTCAACCTCTCCCTTGAACCTGCATGACATTAAAGGTTGTGGGACAGGTTGACAGGAGGGACAGGTGGGCTTTGTGAATGTTCCATGTGCTAATGTGTAACTATTACATTGTTTGTATTCTAGCTTGTCATGCTGGATACTTTGGGGAAAGATGTCAGAAAACCTGCGACTGTGAAGGCATCAGTTCATGCAATCCTGTAACAGGGAGGTGCTTCTGCCCACCGGGTAGAACAGGAGATCGATGTGAAACAGGTGAAAATCCTTCTGCATGTTCCTGCGTTCTAGTTACAAAATAATAGGCTACCTTATACCTTGATGTTCGCCGATGTACAAGGAGGTTTGGCTGTTAAATTTTGGAATAGTGGATTGTGGTCCAATAGGATTGCACGATTTAAAAATCATCATTATCTCTCACATAGATATTTGCTGTACAATGAAGTCGTAGAGTGATACTGTGTGGATACAGGACCTTCGGGCCAACTTGCCCACACTGGCCAACGTGTCCCAGCTACACTAGTTCCACCTGCCCACGTTTGGTCCATATCCATTCAAACCTGTCTAATGGTTTCTTGAATGTTGGGCCAGTCCCTGCCTCAACTACCTCCTCTGGCAGCTTGTTCCATACACCCACCACCCTTTGTATGAAAAAGTTACTGCTCAGGTCCCTATTAAACCTTTACCCCTTCACCTTAAACCTATGTCCTCTGGCCCTCAATTCACCTACTCTGGTCAAGCGACTCTGAGCATTTACCCGATCTATTCCTCTCATGATTTTATACACCAATCTAAAGGGTCCATTATTTGCTGTGGGTGGGACTTGAATTGCTTGAGAGGGTGATTAACAGCTGAAAAAGTTGAATGTTAGACGGCCATTCACTGGCCGAGAATGATCAAGTGGTGGAATGCAGGAACTTTCATTGAGCAGAATAGTAGGTTTGGATACATTCAGATATTGCTTGATTGAATCTTGATCAAGAAATTCCAGCATTTTGTATCATTTAGTGGGCTTTGGTTTAAATCCAAGTGTCAATCGGAACTCAATTTGGCAATAATCTATTTATTTAAGAAGGAATTGCAGATGCTTGAAAATCGAAGGTACACAAAAATGATGGAGAAACTCAGCGGGTGCAGCAGCATCTATGGAGCGAAGGAAATAGGCAACGTTTCGGGCCGAAACGTTGCCTATTTCCTTCGCTCCATAGATGCTGCTGCACCTGTTGAGTTTCTCCAGCATTTTTGTGTACCTTTGGCAATAATCTAATAAATTGGCATTCAGCTGGATAGTAATTGAACCTCAGGCTCAATTCTACAGTGGAAAGACAGAATTTATAAATAAGTCTCCAGTCAATGTTTTGGCTTCAACCTGTGCAATTTTCTTTTCTCTTGTTTTTGGCATTTGTTTCAACATTGCATTGGACTTTGAGTTTATTGTCATCTGCACAAGTAAGGTGAGATACAGGTATAACGACAAATGTCGCTTGCAGCAGCATCACAGGCATGTGGGCTAGACAAACACACAAAAACGGACAAATTATTACAAATTACACAAAACAATTCAAAGGAAAACGACTGTGCAAAATACAATACATTAGTGCAGAAACACTAATGTGTTTCTGTATGCGTGAAATATTTGCAGAAAAAAAGCAATATAAACACAAAAAGCTGCAGTAACTCAGTGGGTCCGACAGCTTCTCTGGAGGAAAGTAATAGATGACGTTTCGGGTCGAGACCCTCCTTCAAAAAACAAGTCTATGGTAGTGCAAGCAGTGGACTGTGGCGTTCTATTGTCGAGGTAGGATTAGGTTTGTGCAAGTAGATTTCAGAACATGAAAGTTGTACGAAAATAGCTGTTCCTGAATTTGGTGGTGTGGGACTTCAGGCAGCTGTACCTCCTGACTGATGGTGAAGGTGAGAAGAGGGTATAATGCTGCTGATCCTTGCTAATAGGTTCCGCCTTCTTGATGCTGCACCGCACATGAATGCTTTTGATGGACCTGCTAAGTCCACCACTTTCTGTTGCCTCTTGCATTCCTGTGCATTGGAATTGCCATTCCAGGCCACGATGCAACCATATAACCATATAACCATATAACAATTACAGCACGGAAACAGGCCATCTCGGCCCTACAAGTCCGTGCCGAACAACTTTTTTCCCTTAGTCCCACCTGCCTGCACTCATACCATAACCCTCCATTCCCTTCTCATCCATATGCCTATCCAATTTATTTTTAAATGATACCAACGAACCTGCCGCCACCAATTCCACTGGAAGCTCATTCCACACTGCTACCACTCTCTGAGTAAAGAAGTTCCCCCTCATGTTACCCCTAAACTTCTGTCCCTTAATTCTGAAGTCATGTCCTCTTGTTTGAATCTTCCCTATTCTCAAAGGGAAAAGCTTGTCCACATCAACTCTGCCTATCCCTCTCATCATTTTAAAGACCTCTATCAAGTCCCCCCTTAACCTTCTGCGCTCCAGAGAATAAAGACCTAACTTATTCAACCTATCTCTGTAACTTAGTTGTTGAAATCCAGGCAACATTCTAGTAAATCTCCTCTGTACTCTCTCTATTTTGTTGACATCCTTCCTATAATTGGGCGACCAAAATTGTACACCATACTCCAGATTTGGTCTCACCAATGCCTTGTACAATTTTAACATTACATCCCAGCTTCTATACTCAATGCTCTGATTTATAAAGGCTAGCATACCAAAAGCTTTCTTTACCACCCTATCTATATGAGATTCCACCTTCAAGGAACTATGCACGGTTATTCCCAGATCCCTCTGTTCAACTGTATTCTTCAATTCCCTACCATTTACCATGTATGTCCTATTTTGATTTGTCCTGCCAAGGTGTAGCACCTCACATTTATCAGCATTAAACTCCATCTGCCATCTTTCAGCCCATTTTTCCAAATGGCCTAAATCACTCTGTAGACTTTGGAAATCCTCTTCATTATCCACAACACCCCCTATCTTGGTATCATCTGCATACTTACTAATCCAATTTACCACCCCTTCATCCAGATCATTGATGTACATGACAAACAACAAAGGACCCAACACAGATCCCTGAGGCACCCAACTAGTCACCTGCCTCCAACCCGACAAACAGCCATCCACCATACCCTCTGGCTTCTCCCATTCAGCCACTGTTGAATCCATCTTGCTATTCCTGCATTTATACCCAACAGTTGAACCTTCTTAACCAACCTTCCATGAGGAACCTTGTCAAAGGCCTTACTAAAGTCCATATAGACAACATCCACTGCTTTACCCTCGTCAATTTCCCTAGTAACCTCTTCAAAAAATTCAAGAAGATTAGTCAAACATGACCTTCCAGGCACAAATCCATGTTGACTGTTCCTAATCAGACCCTGTTTATCCAGATGCTTATATATATTATCTCTAAGTATCTTTTCCATTAATTTGCCCACCACTGAAGTCAAACTAACAGGTCTATAATTGCTAGGTTTACTCTTAGAACCCTTTTTAAACAATGGAACAACATGCGCAGTACGCCAATCCTCGGGGACTATTCCCGTTTCTAATGACATTTGAAATATTTCTGTCATAGCCCCGGCTATTTCTACACTAAATTCCCTCAATGTCCTAGGGAGTATCCTGTCAGGACCTGGAGACTTATCCACTTTTATATTTTTCACAAGTGTCAGTACTTCTTTTACTTTGAAACTCATAGTATCCATAGCAACCAGTCGGGAAACTTTACAGTACATCTGCAGAAGTTTGTTAGAGTATTTTAAGTTGTAAGTAATGAATGACATTATCGAGATGGTTCCTGCTATCCAGATGGTCCAGAGCAGAGTGAGATAACATTTAATATTGACCTGTGGTGGCAATAGGCAAATTGTTGCAGATCCAGGACATTTCTGAGGCTGGAGTTGATAAGCACCAGAACTAAACTCTCAAAGCATTTCATAACACTGGATATACCGTGTGTCCCAGCTGGGAGTCATTGAGGCAGGACACTGTATCTCATTGACAACTATAATTGAAAATCATTATATATTCAGAAGATCCAATTTCTTTTACTGGGAAGGGCATACTCTACATTGTTATAGATGGTAGAAGTTAGAGCAATCCATAAATCTGCATTATTCTCTTGAATAGATAAAATGACTGAATGTCCTTTACATTTTTATTGTATGCTTATTTTATATTTTTATTTTTACTTCTACTATCTTGCACTATGACTATGACCAGACGCTAAACTGCATTTCGTTGTACCTATACTCGTATTTGGGCAATGACAATAAAGTTGAATTGAATTGAACCTATGGTGTTGTTTCAGGAGTTCCCTGAATCATAAAGCAACACTGAAATAATCCACTTTGCATGGGAAGAGCACAAACAATTTTCCAGTATATTATATTTGTTTTCTGATAACAGTGATTTGTAGAACACTAAATTGTCCTCTGAAAAGCATATCCATTCTTGTTGCTGAAAAGTAGAAGAAATGTAACCTCTTGAATAAGTATTTTTCCGCAGCTGTTATCAGGCAGCTGAACCATTCTATCACTAACTGGAGAGCGGTCCTGACCTACCACCCACCTCATTGGAGACCCTTGTGTCAGATCCTCGCCTTGATCCAAATATAATAAACACACTCCAAGGACGTAAGAATACAGACGTTTTGTTTTTCTTCTCCTCAATTCCTTCACATCCCGGCAACATGTGTCCTCTGACCTTTCTGACTCAGAGTAACACGTGATACATTTAAATACGATGTGAGTTACCATGACACCCTGGACTAATTTTTATCGGACTTTACTGGGCTTTATCTTGCACTTAACTCCCTTTATCCTTTATCCGTACACTGTTGATGGCCTGATTGTAATCATGTATAGTCTTTTCGCTGACTGATGCTTTGAGAGCACGCATCAAATAAAGGGCCTGTCCCACTTTCACGACCTAATTCACGACCTCTGCCGAGTTTGCCCTTGACTCGTACTCGCAGAATGGTCGTCACGAGGTCGTAGGAGGTCGCAAGAGGTCGTGGGTAGGTGGTAGCAGACCGTGATGCTAGTCGTAGGTACTCGTGGCATCAAGTAGGTCGGGGGGGGGAGGGTTTCTAGCATGATAAAAATGTCCACGAGTAAAAAAGGTCGTGAATTAGGTCGTGAAAGTGGGACAGGCCCTTAGGTTTTTCATTGTACCTCTACAATGCTAAACTAAACAAGTAGATTTAAAAAAAAAAACTTGTTTTGTTCTCTTCCAGAATGTCGAATGAACAGATATGGACCTAACTGCTCCTTGATCTGCCACTGTGCAAACAAAGCTTACTGTAACCCTGTTAATGGAAGTTGTGCATGTCCATTCCAATGGATGGGGCCAACATGTGATGAAGGTATAACCACAGTCTGCTGTAACATGACAGTAACACAACCAACAACACAAGAAACAGATTGAGCTATAGGTAGATAAAAGGGGAACAACATTTGACATATATATCAGTGTTCTTTGCAAATGTAATGAGCAGGTTGGACAAAGGGGATGGACACAAATATCTGGCGTAACTCAGCGGGTCAGAAAGCATCTCTGAGAAAAGGAATAGGTGACGTTTCGGGTTGAGACTCCTTCAGACAAAGGGGAAACAGTACATGTAGTTTGGAAAGCATTCAAATAAAGATTACTGCATAGGGTTAGAGCTTATGGCATCAGAGTAACACATTGGTTTGGTTAGAGGATTACCTAAAAAACTAAGAAGAATCAGGATAAATAAATAAATGTAAGTAAACTATGTCATTGGGATCAACAATGGGATATCAATCATTTACAATCTGCATCAATGGATTAGATGACTGCCTGAATCTAGCCAGATTTATTAATGTCAAAGGAGGACACAAAAGGGATTTCATAAATTAGTCCAGTTGTCAACTACGTGGCAGATAGAGCACACTGTGGGAAATGTGAAGTGATCCACTATTTGTTGGATATAGAGTGATTCAGCACAGAAACAGGCCTATGGTTTTCTGTGTCCACCCAGAGCATCATGCACCCACGTTTACACTAATTCTACCCAATCCATTTTATTCTCCTCACTTTCCCATCAACTTCCCCTAGAGGCACAATTTACAGCGACCAATTAAATTACCAGCCTGCTTTGGTTTGGGTTTCGGGATGTGGAAGGAAACCAGAGCTCTTGAGGTCATGGGAGAATGTCCAAACCCTGCCCAGACAGCGCTTGAGGTCAGGATTGAACCTGTGCCACTGGCGATGTTAGCGAGCAGCCCAGCCATCTGCGTGAAAAGCAGGATAACATTTAAAGGGAGACAGAATATAAAATGCTGTTGTGCAGGGTTCTGGCTGCACATGAAGAACAAAGTTAGCATGAATTGATAGTAAGGAATTAGGAAGACAAATGGAATGTTGCAAAGGGGAGGAGTATAAATGAAAATAAATCTAGCTGCAGATATACAGGGCACTGGTGCGACAATCATTGGAGTTTTGCATTCATCATTTGCCTGCTTACTTAAATGTATTCAATTGTATTGGAAGTTGTTTCCTAGGATGAAGGGATTATCTTACATGTCTATATTTACCAGAGTTTAGGAAAATGAGAGATCTTTATGTTGATACATAAAATATTAAGGGGGATCTTGAATGAATGAATGAATACTTTATTGTCACCACATTTTACATACCTATTTGCATATGTATGCAAATAGTCACCACATAAAGGGCGCTTACAAAGTTGCAAAGTATCCCCGCGCCAGGTCCCCCTTTGTTCTGCCCCCCCCCCCCCCTCGCCTTCTCACGGCAGTCCCCCCATGCCGGGCCCTCCATTGGTCATTGTTCTTCCCTCTCCCCCACACCGGGGGCGTTCTCACTTCCACGTGGTCCATCCTCGTCCGTCGGTCGGCGCCCTCATCGACCGCTGTACCGATTTCTCCGCTATCGCTGCTATGTCATCTCCAGACGCCTCCGTGGTGCCAACCGAGGCACCAGCTGCGGGCCCCGCCACCCAGGCTCCAATAAATACGATCTTGACTGGATAGGTGTTTCCCACCGGGGAAAGTATAATCTTGGAGGGTATAGTATCAGATTATGGGGGTTCCTCATTTAAGAAAGAAACTTTGGAAATTGACCTCCAGAGAGGTTTGTGAATCTTTGCAATTCTCTATCCCACAGAGTTGTAGATGCTGGGTAATTGTTGTCATATTTACCGTCAAGATAGATTTTTGGTCTGTACGGAAGACAACGTTTATGATAAAGACAAGAAAATTGAGCCGATCCCACAATCTGGAACAAACCCCTTAGTTTAATATATTAGCAAAAACCAACCTTGCACTAGACATTCATAATAAATGTTATAGTAAAGACATTGTCTGATAATGATTTAAGGTGAACCTTGCAAGTAAATGTGACTTACTTGAAGATAATCATCTTTTTCTGTCATCAGACACCATGGAAATAGGCTCTTCAGCCCAATTGTGCCATGTTGCCCAAGATGGCCCATCTAAACTAGTCCCATTTGCCTGAGTTTGGCCCATATCCCTCTAAACCTTTCCTATCCATGCACCTGTCCAAGTGTATTTTAAATGTTGTTATAGTACCTGCCTCAACTACCTCCCCTGACAGTTTATTCCATATACCCACCACCCACCCACTGAGTGATTGGCCCACATAGAAATGACATGGTTCTTGCAGTCACAATGAAATGGAAGTAAGTAAAAATCTTGCTGCTTCTTTCCAGGTGGTCCAGCGCAGCCAGTGACCTCCTATCGGAGTGTGCAGTCACAAGGGCATCATCTGCAGAGAGGGGTTCCTCGCTCATAGCTTGCTCCGGGATTTTATCTTTCGTAGAGCTTGGATTTGTTTACATCTGAAGATTGACACAAAGCATCAGGAAATGTTATGAACTATGGAGTAACAGACCTGAATGTATCTGCACGTCCGTTTCAATCACCCGAATGGAAAATCCAAGGGCGCATGTTTTATTTCACAGATTATTTGATATCCCGCAGCCATTTTGATGTTCTGATTCTAATCGGGAACAGTTTAAGTTTCAGCAGGGAATTCTGTGGGGAGAGGCATGTGAAGAGTTGGTCGGCCTCTGGTGCTTTCAAATATTTCTGTAAATAAGTTTACTAGGTCTACACACAAAGCAACATTGTAGTAATTAATCGCGAGGAGTTATGGAAGTTTAACTTTATTGGTACACATAGGTAACAACATATTAGATTATCTGGATGAAATAATCCTAAATTAAAATGCAAATACTAGTACATTCTAGATGCAGTTTTGCTGCCCAATCCCATTTTAGGTAGAGTTTCGCCATTTTATGATCATGGCAGAATTTTTAATTAATCCTGACCTATTAGGTCATCTTCAAATGTTTTAAGAATTTCACTAAATAGCTTGCCCTCTGATATTCTCAAAACTTGGTGTCTTGCCCGAATATGCTGAGGTTTTATGTGATTTCGTTGTAATTTCAGTTTATGGGGAGATATGCTCATTTTCAAAAAACAAAAAAGTTTCCTCAAAGAAGAATACATGTAAAATAATCGACAATGAGCTCAGTGACATATTTGTGATCTTAATCAGCCATCATCCACTTACATCTCTTAACATCCTTTCTATTTGTCCAACATATACTGTGATCTTATTGGGTTTTTTCCTCAGTAGTTTTTTCCAAGCCTTGACTTGATCTGTGCTACAGTAATCTTGCTTCTGCTCTTTGCTCGAGTAGATTGAGCATTGTGTTTCCACCCGAGTCCCTTCAATGAATGGATTTGTTTTTCTGCTAGAACTACCTCTGTTTTGTTATTGAATGCTCTGGGTTCAGAGAGAAACGGCTTTCCTCACTGTAGCCAGAAATGCCATTGAGGTTTATTCCCCTTTCATCGGTTCTCTTTTCATTATGGGCCTATCCCAATTAGGCGTCTCTTTAGGCGACTACCAGGGACTAATTTTAATGGAATTCACCTACGACACCTGGCGACAACCTACGACAACACCTACGCCAACCTACGACAGCAAAGATTGTGGCTACTGTCGCCAAAAAATTTCAACAAGTTGAAAATTTTGTGGCAGTCGCCTGTAGTCACCCAAAGAATCGCCTGTGGGACAGGTCCATACGTCTCAGCATGAGCAATTGTCTCAACTAACAATTATCTAGGAAAACAGGAGCAAGCCAAATATGTTGCTATATCACCCGATAGCATTATTGTTTTTGCCCATTTATTTGATCACTTCTGACATAGGGAGAATACCTGAAGGATACAGAGACGTATCCTCACTCATAACACTGGAGTAAAGAGGAGCTAAACAACTTTTAGTAGAGTTTCAACAATGTATGACACTTTGAGTTGGGGTAAATCTATTAAAGGACATTGCCCAAGGATGTCTCTGGAGATATCTTCATGTGTGACTGCCCATACATAAATCGTGAATATATTCGACTGTCTTGTGGTAAGTTGTCAGACATTCTTCTTTCACTGCACCAAAGACGATTAACACAAAATTTATTCATGAGAATTTTGAGAGGAGTTAACAAGATGTTATATTTTATGTAAAGGGGGAAGTATTACTGGCAGGAACTGAAATCTGTTCCATTCGCCTCTGTCTCCTTGTAACATTATACTTTTAATAAGTCTGATCTATGATTTGCAACCTAATTCATTGAATGAATTTACTTGCTTCTACTATCATCAAATTAGGAGACAATGAGAAATTCTGGTGGAAAACTTAGGATGTGAAAATAATAATGTGTCATTGAAAATTATAACGTTCATTGAGTAATTCAGAATGGAAACAGGCCTTTAAGTCCAAATCGTCTATGCCGACCAAGACACCAATGTAAGCTAGTCCCACTTGCCCATGTTTAACCCATATCCCTCTCTACCTTTCCTATCCATGTACATGTCCATTGCTTTTTAAATGTAACACACTGTAACTCCTTAGAATGTATTTTGTATTTTTGCATTATTTCCTGTGTATTATTTGATCGTCAGCATATGCCAATAACCTGCTCATTAGTCAAATCACAATGAAAAGAAGCAGTTCCACTATACGTCCATAAGATATCTGGCTGCTTCCAACCCGAGGAATGACTTGTACCTTTTCTACTTTTAAATTGACTCTTCTCCTAAAGCCAACATTACAAATATTCACTGCCCACGTTAGACAAGTGAATCACAAAATAGGAGTGTGATCCAATAGTTTTTCAGCAGTACTGCCAGGAATGTAATATAATAGACAAAATATTGTTTGTGATGATGGATTAATATACAATGTTCAATATGAATTTAGCAGCTCCAGAGGAATGTGCCTGTAAACTCACCTTTATTCATATTGTATCCAGGTGGATAAGCAGCCATTCACCCATAAAAGCATCAGTATTGTTATTCCAATGCAATATTAGATAGAACAATTTGTTTATGTATAGATACTGAGAGATGTATCTGCGTGCAAAGGCCATCAATGGTGTTAGCCAGTTTCTAACAAATTAGGATTGTAGCTATTCACCGTGGCCATGAGCTAGTGTGAAGTTCTTTGCTTGTCAGAGTCTCAATTGGCACAATGAAATATTTCAGAGAAAATACAAGGCCAGATGATGGCTTGTATGTTGTATGGATGTGTAATTATGTCAAGTAAACCACATATATGACAGCCTATTCCATTTATCTGAAATTAATCATTGTGATGGTGTGTTGTATGTTTCTTTTGTTTTAATTAAAGCCTTTTCCTGTAAATATATATTCAGTACTTGAAATATTCAGATGGGAATCAATTTACTCAACCTTGAGATTACCACAATAAAGAGAGATGTAATGTCAGGACTGTCAATGGAAATATCATCCTCTAGTGGGTGTACGATGCCTTAGCCTGATTCTGCCAGTATTTGATCCAGCAATGTTAGATATCAATATTGAAAATTAAATGTGTTTGATGATTCCTTTCTGCCTTTAGCGTCTTCAATGGAATCTTGTAAATGTTACACTAATCTTGATGCAGACATCTCAAGGAAGCCTAACTATGTTTCATCGGAGTTTTATTTTTAATTACATAATTGCAACAGGAATCATGAAAATGAAGCATTGAGAGAGGGGAGGTGTTCTAAATACAGATAAAACATGCGGTGTAATTGGAACAGCTACTGCAGTCTTGACTCCTAAGGTAATGTAATATCAGCTTGGTACAGCAACCCGCAGCCGCCCTGATGTCCCTCTGTCCATCAAATTCCTGCTGTCACCAAACTGTTTTGTGCCGCTAACCAAACTCTGGATAAATCAGTGTGGCTTGTGACTGCACTGATGTATGAATCTTACCAATGACTAGCTTATAATAATGTTTACAGAAGGGATACTTACCCAAGCCCGTGCAACGATGAATGATGAGCCTTTACAGCAGCTTTGAGGTTTCAACTGAGGTCATGATCGTTTTGCAAATCTCTAATTGCAACGGGGCTCCTTAAGATTCACACACATGGGATGGAAGTACCATTGCTATAGGTTGGATGCCTTCAGATTATCTTTCCTATTAACTTTACAATTGGACATATGAAGACAGTACAGCATGTGTAGGAAGGAACTACAGATATTGGTTTAAACCGAAGATAGACACAAAAAGCTGGAGTAACTCAGCGGGACAGGCAGCATCTCTGGAGAGAAGGAATGGGTGATGTCACCCTCCAGAGATGCTGCCTGTCCCGCTGATTTACTCCAGCTTTTTGTGTCTAAGACAGTCCAGCATGGTTGTGTATGCTCTCCTATTTCCAATGTATCTTACAACTTCTGTGACAAGTCTTTTGAATTGAACAATGCTTTTTACTGTTAAACCTAATTTGTACTGAACTTGGTGCTATTTTTATACATTATAAATAAAATGATCTTGTGTTTTCAAAAAACACTATCTTCTCGTTTCTTTAAAATGGAGCACACCAGATGCTTATGGCCTTCATAACTTAACACTGCTTTCTGCCAGTTAAATAAAAATCACACATCCAGTATAATCTAAAAAATGAATGGCTTTTAACCTCTTCTTTCATGATCCAAAGCACATTACAGCCAATCATAGATGTGGCTACTAATAATGTGGCTACTAATATAGAGACCATGGCAACTAATTTGAACACAGCGAGTTCCCACAGTTGACTTTACATTAGAAAAACAGCATGGAAACCGGCCCACTGAGTCCATGCCAACTAGTGATCACCACGTACATTAGCACTATCCTACACGCTGGAAACAATTTATAATTTCACTGAAGCCAATTTATGAACAACCCTGGATGTCTTTGGAGTGTAGGAGGAAACCAGAGCACCCGGAGAAAACCCACGTGGTCATAGGGTGAGCGTACAAACTCTGTACAGACAGCGCCTATAGTCAGGATCAAACCAGGGTCTCTGGCGCTGTAAGGCAGCCACCTAGTGCTGCGCCACCGTGTTCCCCTGAGTAGAAATCTTTTATTCAAGAAAACTGGGACACACCACATGAATTGCAAGTCTGTGCTTTTCCCTCCATGTATCCGTTTGCTAACACACACAGGCACCAGTCATGTGTAGTTACATCTAACGCCCAGCAATTCCTCAACGGATGCCACTTCCGTAAATTTGATCGGTCAAACGTAGCTTGCTTCATCATCAATTAAAGGGGGCTTTCCAAGTCCAGGAACATGCTTTGTGAAAGCCCACTTCTACTTTCACCATCTTTGTATTTGCTGTCTTACCAAGTTCTAAAGTCATCGGCTTAATTATCATATAGTTTCATGTAGTTACACTGTTTAATCCAAGTATAACCCCAATTTTAGCTGTTGTAGTTTTGGACATGGACTAGGTACAGCTCAAGCATGGAATAACAAATCCATTTTGATAGTTAAAATTGAACAAGCTCTTTCCTGAGTTGTGGGTTATTGAGGATGTACACACAGTATTCTCAATGGTACACAGCAAGGAAATTCCCAGCGATTCTCTTTGTTCTCGGGATGTCCAAAAAGATTATTTGGAAAACAGTGTAATAAGTGATATAACTGTGCTGACGATGACTATTGTCACCATTTGTTTGTGTGACCTGGGTCTAGTTTGTAAGGTGATACACTCTGTCCATCAGTTTCACAGGACCCACGGTGGTGCAGCGGTAGAGTTGGTTCCTTGCAGCGCCAGAGACCCGGGTTCGATCTTGACTACGGGTGCTCTCTGTGCAGAGTTTGTACGTTCACCCCATTAACCGGGTGGGTTTTCGCCGGGTGCTTTAGTTTCCTCCCACATGCCAAAGACGTACTGATTTGTTGCTTAATTGGCTTTGGTGAAATTGTAAATTGTCCCTCGTGTGTAGGATAGTGATAGTGTAACGGGATTGCGGGTTGGTAGGGATTCGGTGGGCCGAAGGGCCTGATTCTGCACTGTATCTCTAAACTCCTGATGGCTAGGACAGAATTCCAGAACAAGCTAGAACATTGCTCAACTCAATCAAGCGATATTAGGTGACTGTAGCAGGACCCGAATACCATTATTGGTGACAAACCGAATTAAGGGGCGATCTCTATCAGATCCCTGCACCAATCACCTCTTTCACACCTCCTTTCCAGAGGTGGTGGCACAGCAGCACAATAGCACAGCTGGTAGAGTCACTGCCACACAGCACCAGCAACCCAGCTTTGATCATGACTACAGGTGCTGTCTGTGCGGTGTTTGCACATTCTCCCTGTGACCGCGTGGGTTTTCTCCAGATGCTCCAGTTTCCTCCCACATTCCAAAGATGTGTGAGTTTGTAGTTTAATTGATCTCTGTAAAATTGCCCCTGATGTGTAGGGAGTGGAAATGGGGAATAACATAGAATAGTGTGAATGGGGACTGATGGTCGGCGGGTTCTCAGTGGGCCAAAGGGCCTGTTTACATGCTGTATCTCTAAAATAATCTGAGGTACTGTCATATAGTTTTATTTCATAAAAGTTTTTCAACTTTTTTTATTTTTTTAGTATGTTTTAAAGTGTGTATTTAATGTTTCTTTGTGTGTCTTGTGTGGGGGGTGGTGTGGGGGGGTGAGGGGGAAACCGCTTCGGTCGCCTCCTCCATGGAGAGGCGACTTTTTCCAGGTCGCCTCCCCCGTGGCCTAACATCAAGGATCGGCGAGGCCTTTCCCAGAGACGTGCCCGGGGCTTCAGCGGCGGGCGCAGCGTGGACTCTGGTCGCTGAGTGGGTGAGCCCTCGCTGGAGGGGAGCGCTCCGTTTCGCTGGCCCGGGGCAGCCGGCAGCCTGAAGTCGCAGCCTGAAGCCGCGGTCTGCAGAGCTCCAGCTGGTGCGGCGTCTACAGCCCGGGATCTCACGTTGGGGACCCGGGGGAAGAAGAAGCCATCACTGCCGGCCCGCGGCCGACTTCTACCGCGGGTCCGGCATGGACTTACCATCACCCCTGGAGGGGAGCTTCGACCGCCGGCCCTGCAGTCTACGGTGCTTCTGGCTGCGGCGGGGACTTTAAATCTCGACCGCCGGTCTGCGGCCTACAACAATCTAAAGCCGCGGTCTCCGGTGAGGAAGAGCCATTCCTGGACTGACTCTGGACTCTGGTCCTGACCACGGGGGGGAAATGGAGGAGGACTGGCCAAATTTTGTGCCTTCCACCACAGTGATGAATGCTGTGGTGGATGTTTGTGTTACAGTTTTATTGTGGTTGTGTGTTCTTTATTATTGTATCGCTGCAGTCAACCCAAATTTCCACCAGCCTGGCTGTGTGGCAATAAATTATATCTAATCTAATCTAATCTATCTCATTTGGTTCTTAATTTATTGCATTTTAGTATTTTGTTTGCTCTAGAATCTATGCACCATTCTGCTGTGTTGATGTTGTATGTATTGTTGTATCTATCACTATAATGTATGCCGTTTACTCTATGATCTTCATGCAAACAAGGAATTTCATTACCCCCTGGCACATATGACAATAAACCATGGGGAGGAGCGAATGCCACCTGAACACAAGTCGTGGTCTGATCAACCACAGCTGGGTCAACTGGGTGAGGGTGTCTGATGTTGAAAGACCCGAAACACCCAATTACCCCAGGTCACATCACTGATAATGTGTTCAGGAGCATCAATAGATGTATTTTATCAATCTTAAGTTTGGATTTACCATAATACCATCACAAATCCTCCTTCGCTTTGAGCAGTCAAGAGCCAGGGGTTTTCAGGAGTGGAGGATCCTTTCACTGCAATCTTTTCCCCTGTTCATCTGGTAATCTATTCCCATGACAGAGCTCAGCACAGTATTACATTGAGCATTTATACAATGTGGACTGACTAACTTAGATTAATTAGTGTAGGCAGGGTCTCAACATTGGTCTAAAGAAGGGTCTCGACCTAAACCCTTTCCTTCTCTCATTCCTTCTCTCCAGAGATGCTGCCTGTCCCGCTGAGTTATTCTAGCATTTTGTGTCTATCTCCAGAATGTGCAGTTCGGCCTACACATTGGGCCGGTAACATTGGTTTAATTATGCTTCTGGTGAGCTTACAAATACCTACTTTCAGGCTACAATCCACACGCTGTTGAAAAATACAATATATATTGTCAGCACAGCATACATTGTCAATCGGTGTTATTATTAGCAAATAATAATATAGACCTATTTTATATAGACCTACTAACTTCCTATTAACTCCCTATTTATTCGGACAACAATAGCCTATAATCAGGGAATGGAAATACAATCATCAACAGTACAGATATTCAGGATTTTTTAAGGCGAGCAATACTGGAGTGGATCCAGAGGAAGTTCACAAAAATAATCCCAGGAATGAGTAGGTTAACATATGATGAGCTTTTAGAAGTCGCTCGAGTTTAGAAGAATGACAGGGACATCATTGAAACGTACAGAATAGTGAAAGGTTTGGATAGAGTGGATGTGGAGAGGATGTTTCCACTAGTGGGAGAGTCTGGGACTAGAGGTCATAGCCTCAAAATTAAAGGACTTCTTTTCAGAAGGAGATGAAGAGGAATTTCATTAGTCAGAGGGTGGTGAATCTGTGGAATTCTTTGCCACAGAAGGCTGTGGAGGCAAAGCCAGTGGATATATTTAAGGCAGAGATAGATAAATTCTCAATTAATATGGGTGTCAGAGGTTATGGGGAGAAGGCAGGAGAATGTGGTTAGGAAAGAGAGAGAGATCAGCCATGATTGAATGGTGGAGCGGACGATGGGCCAAATGACCTTGTTCAACTATCACTTATGATCTTATGATCTTCACTCACACGGTAACTTACTGGGGATCTTCAAGCACACTTTCACTTTCCTGATACTTTGCCACAATTTGCAAATAGTGAGGGCTGCGATAAGAATCTGGGAAAGGAGTTGAAAATAAAACAGAATGCAGAAAATTTTAAGCTTGGTATTTTAGAAGCTAATATCTTTAAGATTGGGCAGCACAGTGGCGCAGCGGTAGATTTGCTGCCTTACAGCCGCTGAGACCCAGGTTCGATCTTTACTGCAGGTGCTGTCTGTATGAAGTTTGTACGTTCACCCTGTAACCACGTGGGTTTTCTCCACGTGTTTCTTCCTACACTCCAAAGCCGTACAGGTCTGTAGGTTCACTGGCTTCTGAAAATTGTAAATTATCCCCAGTGTGTAGGATGGTGTTAGTGTACGGGGTGTTCGCTGGTTGGCGAATGGGCCTGTTTTCACGCTGCATCTCTAAACTCTAAAGTACAGTCTTAAGGTTCATAGTCAATCCATAAAAACAACCAGATCCTTCACAAAATACTTGGATAATATCTCCACCATGTGAGCAGCAGTGGAGGTGCAAGGTTAAGCTATCACTTTCTTCTTTCCAAACAGGGAGTTATACAGAATGCATTTGGTTCAACTAGCTCATGTCAAACAATGGGCTCCGTTATATATTAATCCAATCGACCAGTACGTGGGCCATAGCCCTTTGTGCCTACATCATTCAAATGCTCATTGAGACATTTTGTGACCCAGCTTCAACCACTCTCTCAAACGATGCATCACAGGCACTTGCTTTGAGTATTCTGGGTCATATCCCCTCTAGATCTCTTCCCCCTTTCCCAAAATCTCTGTCCTTTAGTTTTATTTAGCTCTGATATGTGCAAAAGATTCTGGCGGTCTACCCTAACTGTACCTCTCCTGACCACGGGTGCTGTCTGTATGGAGTTTGTACGTTCAACGATTCAATGATTCAATGGCACTTACTTTATTGTCACATGTACTTAGGGACAGTGAAATGCTTTGTTTTGTCTACAACCCTGTAAAATCGTACAGCAGACCTCACCTGGGCAGTACACAAGTATCGGCCCAGTTCAGAATCTTGCAGTGCAGTAGACGTTGTCTACATGGGCTTAAGCAGAACCTTTAAGATACAACTAGACTAAGTGGGACCCATTGGGTCCCATGTTCACACGGGAGGGCTGGTCCCCCAACGCAATATTCCACTTCTCCACCAATTCCAATATTGGTGGCCAGTGGGGGGGGGGGGGGGCTTTCTGGAGCGCTGGTATGGATGTTGTTAGCTGCAGGGACTACTGGTCTCCAGAGGGCTAGTATGGACATTGTGGGCCAAATGGATTCTTGGGGTGGCAGCTCAGTCCCTCAAGTGTGATGTGCTGGCAGCTCACTCACGGCTGGTGGGCTGGCAGCTCACTCACGGCTATTCCTTGAAATTCCATTTCAAGCAAGGCCACAAAATTCAAATGCAGTTTCATACCACTTTAAGCAGGGCGCAAGGCCACCAAATTCAGGTTCATCTAAAATCAATGTAGTGCATGCAAACAGGAAGTTGTCAAATTTAGCCAAACAACCATTTGCACTGCCTTTTTACTTCAACCCCAAAACCCCCCCAAACAACCATTTGCACTGCCTTTTTACTTCAACCCCAAAACCCCCCTAACAACCATTTGCACTGCCTTTTTACTTCAACCCCAAAACCCCCCTAACAACCATTTGCACTGCCTTTTTACTTCAACCCCAAAACCCCCCCCAAACAACCATTTGCCTTTTTACTTCAAACCAATCATATTTTCATTTTCAAACCACATTAAGGGCACTCACAGTTCAGTAGATATGTGTTCAGTGTTATTCAGAGCTCAGAGAGACGTGTACCTCTCGCTTCCTCTATCTTGCAGAGACTGAGTGAGGCACACCACTTCCGGGTTTTATAGTCCCTCCCCCCTCCCACCAGCAGGGGCAGCAGAGAGAATGGCACAATTTTTTAAAACATTAATATATCTCTGATTTTTCATCGATGGTAAAAATCCTCCTATCCAGGCAGGCGGAGTGGGGTTCTGAGCGAGGTGGCCAAAAATGACGGCTGTAGGTGGCGGCGTTGTCTCAGAAATCACAGCACAGCGAGCCAAAAGCGGTCAAGATCGGACTTTTAGTAATATAGATATGGTGTGCTGGTCTGGAAATTATATCAGATAGTAGCCAAGCAAGTTAGCAAATTGAAAACAAAATTGGCTTGAAGGTAGAGTTCTTCTTGTGACCTGCATGTTTTTTCTCCAGGAAGCTCCGGTTTCCTTCCAGACTCCAAAGATGTACAGGCTTGTAGACTAATTGGCTTGGTATAAATGTAAATTATCCCTAGTGTGTGTAGGATAGTGCTAGTGTACCGGGTGTAAAGAGCAGGGACAGGTCACATCTATTGCTTCTTCTCCAGGCTTTCCTTCTTGCAGTTCAGGTATTGACACGAGGCGGGAAGAATACACAGTAACCGCTGTCTGCATCTGGTAATGATGCTTGTGAGCAACTATCGGGACTCTGCCTTCCATCAATCTATCAAACCAGGCATCAGCCCTGAGTTTGCTGCTCCACAACATCATGCTGGACATCGACTTTCTCTCTGCTCTCCACATATAAATCAAGAGTGATTTGAATGGTGGACACAGCTAACAATGGCACTAAGGAGCTTGCCAAAAAATCTTTAAACCGAATAAGAGTTATGAATGTTGAGAAAGGAAGATTAAAATAATACAGAGACTGATTGATTGATGCTTTATTGTCACGTGTACGTGGCCCAGTGAGATTCTTTGTTTGCATACAGTAGAAGTATGCAAGAGTCGCCACGTAAAGTTACCACATAGAGGGTGCTGACAGAGTTACATGTGTATTCAATATACTTCCCCTCTCCCCCCCCCCCCCCCCCCCCCACCTTGTTCTCGGCAGCGCCCTCAAGCTGGATCCCTCTCTGTTCCTGGTGCCCCCACCACGGCAGTTTCTGTCTGTTCCTGGCAGCCCTCCCCCCCCCACGCCGGGACCCTCTTTGTTCTCGGCAGCCCCCTCAGGCCGCTGTTCTTGGTGGTGTGGCCTCCACCGACCTCTGGGACTCACATGGGCCCATCCTAGATCAATGCATGTTGTATTTTTGCTTCAGAAACAAATATTGAGTAAACACACAATGATTTACTAAAACAGCCTAGATGAATCCAGAAATACAGGGCTATCTGAGTCTCTTTTAACACTTCTGGAAGAACCCTTGTATAGGGCTCTGGTGAGACCACATCTGGAGTATTGTGTACAGTTTTGGTCTCCTAATTTGAAGAAGGACATCCTTGTCATTGAGGCAGTGCAGCGTAGGTTCATGAGATTGATCCCTGGGATGGCGGGACTGTCATATGAGGAAAGATTGAAAAGACTAGGCTTGTATTCACTGGAGTTTAGAAGGATGAGGGGGATCTTATAGAAACATATAAAATTATAAAAGGACTGGACAAGCTAGATGCAGGAAAAATGTTCCCGATGTTGGGCGAGTCCAGAACCAGAGGCCACAGTCTTAGAATAAAGGGGAGGTAATTTAAGAATGAGTTGAGAAAAAACTTTTTCACCCAGAGAGTTGTCAATTTATGGAATTTCCTGCCACAGAGGGCAGTGGAGGCCAAGTCACTGGATGGATTTAAGAGAGAGTTAGATAGAGCTCTAGGGGCTAGTGGAGTCAAGGGATAGGGTCGGGTACTTTTCGGCCCTGCCGTTCCGGCGCCGCTGTTTCGGTGCCTCCGTTTTGGCGGCGCCCATAGTTAATGCATATCACCTAGTTCATCTTTATTCATCTAAATTTTGGAAAGCTGTTATATATTTATCACCTAGTTCATATTAATTCCTATGGTTTTCAATAGTTTTGGGAGCCTTTATTAAATAAAGAATAGGTGAATTAAAAATTGGTTAAAAAAAGTTAGTATCAAATAAATTCAATAACTTAATGTATTTCATAGTAATGGGATGAACCACACAAGTATTCTAGTCGATCCCTTGTACCAAACTGTTGGACAATATTTAAAATGCGCTCATCAGCTCTCTTGTATTTAAGGAGTTTTTGTTTAGGTGCATGCCCGACAACCAAGTGTTCATAATATGCATCACGGCCTTTCTGAATTTTCCTCAATCCATCAATGAATTTCCATATTATGGGGTGGTTAACTCCTAATTCTGCATATATTTTTCTATGTGTTGCTTCAGCGTGATTGTTTGTTCCGTCCTCTCCAGCAATTGTTCGATTGTACTGATTCCACATTTCGGTAGGAAAAAGTGGACAGCGCCTTCCGTTGCCTCGTCTCAGTGGTCTCCCAACGTAATTATCTTCAAACCAATTAAGCAATGGTTGAAGTTCATCAGGCAAATCTTGCGATAATGCATCAATGTAGCTATCCAAGTGAGAAACTGGAACGAAACATAAGGCTGTGATCATTTTAGCTTTTATAGCAAATGCTGAATCATCATTATATCATTATACGGAGTGGCGGCGCGGCCCTGGCTGCAGCGGCTCACCGGCAGTCCCGTTTGTTTGTGTTTTTTGTGTTGTTTATTTTGTTTTGGTTAGTCTAGTTTTTGGTTTTAATTTGTGTTTTGGGGGCGTGGGGGGTTGAAACGGGGTTTGCAGTCTCTCCCTGCGGGGGAATGCGACTTTTTTGTCGTATTCCCCTTCTCTGTCTCCGTCTGCGCTGAGGCCTAATGGAGCTGATGACCTCGAGGCTCCGGAGGCAGAGCCCGTCAGGACTCGCCCTGAGCTCGCTCCCGTGAGGGTGGTCCGGCTCAGGGCTGGAACAGTGCTCCCATGAGAGGCTGTGGCGCTCTCGTGAGGGCGGCCAGCACAAGGGTGGAACGAGGCTCCCGTCGGAGTGGCCGAGCTCGGGGAGGTGCGGCGCTCGCAGCCCGAGGGAGGTTCGACGCCCAAGTCGGGGCAGCCCGGCCCGAGGGAGAAGCGACGCCCAAGTCAGGGCGGCCCGGCCGGAGGCAGAAGCGACGCCCAAGTCGGGGCGGCCCGGCCCGGGGGAGGTTCGGCGCCCATGTCGGGGGCGGCCCAGCCCGAGGCTGAAGACGGTACGGTACTCACGTGAGGGTGGCTGGGACGGTGTTCTGGCGGTGGTGGCCTGAGTCCGGGGTTCGGCCGCGGGCCAGCGGCTGCGTCTGCAGGACTGGTGGGCGGCAGCTTCGACCACCCCGGGCCGCAGTGTTTGAGCCGCGGGACTGATTTATAACATCGCCCGGGGGGTATCGCCTCAGCGCAGAGGGAGAAGAGAAGGGAAGAGACTGCAGACCTAAGACTTTTGCCTCCATCACAGTGAGAAGATGTTGGGTGGACTCACTGTGGTGGATGTTAATATGTGTTTATTGTTGTTTTTATTGTATTATATGTATGACTGCTGCAATTTCGTTCAGACTTCGGTCTGAATGACAATAAAGGCTATCTATCTATCTATATGAAACCTGGAGCCCAAGCTGTTTAAGATGTTTATCTATATTATGAGCTAAATGGAAGAAACAGCCTTGTATCTTCACTCCTGGAAAACATTCTTCCATTCCCAAAAAAAGCTGCTTGCTCATAATCGCAGTAAATTCCTCTGGCCTGTATTCCTGGGATCGAATCATGCATCATTTGGAACATGTTGCTCAACGTTAATTTGGCAATAAGGCATATAACACTTTATGGACTCCTCCGTGCCTTCTTCCCATGATGACATACACCTGTACAAATAATGGAGGTGATCATTTAAATGTGCCATCCGCATACCACACTTCCGAATCTTGTAAGAAAACTATCCAACTGTGTCTCCCAAGATGCACGTTCATTTCTTTTACCACTTCATTGTTTTTAGTATGAATACGACCTTTGCACTCGTCCTTGTGCTCACACCTCCAAAACATTAACTAAGGGTCTTTTTTACTATACTTATCAAACACATATAGATATCCATTGTGTGTAAATTTTGGTCTGTTTCTCTTGCTCAAAATATTTTCAGCCATTTCTGTTAGGGGTTTTACTACTTTACTTCTTTAAAGTTTGTAAGACAAGTAGTATAACAGCTATCCAATATTAAGATAAATTAACTGATTACTGTTGTCTAAACAACCAATTAAGAAGAACTAGGTGATAAGTATATAACAGCTTGAATTAGATGAATTCGATGAATTACCAAAACGGAGGCGCCGAAACTGAGGCGCCAAAACAGCGGTGCCGAAACGGCGGTGCTAAATGTGAACATTTAGAAGCTACATTATCTCATATGTTTGCAAACTGTATAAAAATTAAAAAATTAAAAAATTCTGGGTAAATATTTTTAGTATAATATCTAAAGTAACCAGCACACAATTGGACCCAGATCCAAAATTAATAATACTCGGAATATTAGAATTAAATCAAACACTTAGAACAACACAAAGAAACTTTATTGATTATAGTTTAATAACAGGAAAAAAATTAATTCTAAAATTTTGGAAAGGCCCTATGGCCCCCACAATCAAAATGTGGATTATAGAAATGACGGAGACCTTAAACGTGGAAAGAATCAGATTTTCCCTGTTGGACAAACAGGAATTATTCGCTGGAACATGGTCTCCTTTTATTGATTACTTAAAGGGTCAGAATGGTTCAGCACAGGAACCTGACTAGCACGCGGGCTAAAGAATGGATGAAATACTATACTCTGAAATGTACGAATATATCTCGAATGAAGTCTTTTTTATCTTAATAAATTTTTCCATTCTTCTTTAACTATCTTTTTCCTTTTTTTTTTCTTTTTTTTTTTTGTTTTTGTTTTTGTTTTTCTTCTCTTTCTTTTCTTTCTTTACTTCATCTATCTCTTTAGTTCTATCTAGTTTAAAAAAAAAAAAAAAGGCAAAAAGTATTGGAGACAATGTAATAATAATTGACAATATTATCAATTTAAAAATGTAAGACTATGTAATGATGTAATGATGTAATTAGGTTATGTACCTATCTCCAATAAAAAATATTTTCAAAAAAAAAAAAAAGAAAGGGCGGCACCGAAACGGCAGCGCCAAATGGTACCATTCCGCTAGGGATATTGATATGGGACGATCAGCCATGATCACAATGAATGGTGGTGCTGGCTCGAAGGGCCGAATGGCCTCCTCCTGCATCTATTTTCTATGTTTCTATGTAACTATATACAAAGGGAAGTGCTGTTGCTGGTTTGGTTGGGAGAGGAGTTAAATGTGCAACCATTTCAAAAGTACAGTATGATTCGTATCATGGCACTGCCCTAAAGCTTGACAAGTCCAACACCATTTGCACACCTCACTCAGGATGGAATTTTTTGATTGAATGTCTGTAGTGTGGCTTTTCTAGCATCACAACTATAAAACTGAGATAAACATTAGAAGCTGGCGTAACTCAGCGGGTCAGGCAGCATCTCCAGAGCAAAGGAATACGTGACGTTTCGGGTCAAGACCCTTCTTTAGACTCAGATGTCACGCCGGCAGTTAGAAATGAAGAGGTCTAAAGAGGGTACAAGGCCATCCGGGGGGAGTCCAAGAGGAGGGGAAGATGAAGGAAATGGTCATCACTGGGTGGTGAGGACCCCTTCCCATAGAAAAAGGCATGGAGGTGGAGGGTGGAGGCGATGGAAGAAAAGCACTATGTCGTGGCGGACCTGAAACTCGTTGAGGTGGGGTCGGAGGGGAAAGTAGGTGAGGCCTCTGTTGAGGACAGACCGTTCCGTATCGGAAAGGGGGAGGTCAGAGGGGATGGTGAAGACACGACAAGGGTGAGGGTTGGGGTCAGAGGATGTCCGGGCAGTGGACGGAGGTTGAGGCGAGGTCCTGTGGGGGGATGATTGGGGTAACCTGGTTAAAAGAGGGGGAAGACCCAATGGAATCATTACTGAGACTGAGATGCTTTCTTCCCTGAGCAGGTTAGCGCTCCCTGGACTAATATAAATCAGAACTAATTCCTAGAATATTCATAGCATAGAACGTTGCCCTGACACTCAGGAACAGTGAGATTAACTTTTCAGTAACATTCCCCCAAAAATTGAGACGAGAGGAGCCAAGATCAACATTAGCAGGATCTTGAGGATGCTTGGAAATCTGAACTTTTTGTTAAAATTCTCCCAATGCAGCAGTCCATGTCAAATGTGTGAAAAGATATGTGATGCATGACTTCTGGTAACACAGAAGTGAATATGTAGCTAGTGGAACTATCTATCTCAATTCATGTTTCCTACATTCAAGATTGTCCTGATTTTTGGTTGTAGTTTTCAGAAAGTGGATTTGAAGGTCGAAGGTTGTTGAAGTTCTTGGTGACGGGGGCCAGCGGGCGAGGAAGGGGCCGGCAGTCGTGGACGGGTTGGCGGTGAGTGCAGGAGGTTGGACGGGCTATGATGCGTTGCTGCAAGTAAGAATTTGATCGTTCTGTTTGGGACGTTTGACAATAAAACACTCTTGGCTCTTGACTAATTTGCATCAGTGAGTCCCAGTTTGCTTCCCAGCAATGCATTTGACCATGTAAATTATTTGTACTAAATTTGAATAGGAGGAGTATCTGAAAGTATTGATCATGGCACAGATGAACAGAAGGGCTCCAAGAAGCTTTCTTCTTGCTCTGACAAACTATTTTATTGCTTATATTCATCCAGGCGTGGCTACGTTTTCGAGTGTTTTGCGATTATTTGTGGAGCCTCGTCACCTCAGCTGCGGAGTTGCAAACATTTCAAGAGCAATTATGTTTGCAAATTGTTGCATGTTCATGCACGGGTGGAATGTTTCCTTCTCATTTACTCTGGGTGGAATACAAGAGGAAATTGAACATGGCAACACGCTGATTTGTAAGTGTTTATCAATTGCCGCTGAAGTTCATCTCTGTGAGAACTAAAATATCCTGTGCTCTCAGTTTCCTATGCACTGTACGACAAGCTACTTACTCCACTTTAAAAATATACATTGTGGTTTTGTGTGAAATTGGAAGGCATTCAAAATGTGCTGTTTTTGATAATTTACAAATTCATTGTGAAGCCTCAAAGGGTACATAATTGCATAGTTTCAGCTGTTAATGCCACATTAAATGGAGCAGGACATTCAAAAGCTTGACGATGGGAGTGAAATATGCTTTAGTGTATCCAATAAAATGATTCCTCTTTCATTGGCTGTATGAAAATGGATTATGAGGCTGATACAAATATTTCCAAAGAAATAAACTCAATAATCAAATGAAATACAGCAATCCTGTCAGAAATGAAATCAGAGTAGGGGAATCGAGGACCAGAGGACATAGGTTCAAGGTGAAGGGGAAAAGATTTAATTGGAATCTGAGGGATAACTTTTTCACACAAAGGGTGGTGGGTGTATGGAACAAGCTGCCGGATGAGGTAGTTGAGGCTGGGACTATCACAACGTTTAAGAACCAGTTAGACAGGTCCATTGATAGGAAGGGTTTGGAGGGATATGGACCAAGCACAGGCAGGTGGGACTAGTGTAGATGGGACATGTTGGCCGGTGGGGGCAAATTAGCCCAAAAAGCCTGTTTCCACACTGTATCACTCTATGACTCCAAAGATATATTAAAGCATTTGCTTTGTTCTGGCCATTTCTTCCCTCCAGTACCCTCCCATATACTTTCTGTCTGAAGCAGGTTCCCGACCTGACCCGAAACCTCACCCATCCTTTTTCTCCAGAGATGCTGCCTGACCCACTGAGTTACTCCAGCACTGTCTATCTTAAAGCATTAGAGATGTGTTTACAGGACAAGAATGTCATGGACTTTGCAAGCATTTCTTCTCCTGTTCCATTTGCCCCCTGAACATCATAGAAACATAGGAACATAGAAATTAGGTGCAGGAGTAGGCCATTCGGCCCTTCGAGCCTGCACCGCCATTCAATATGATCATGGCTGATCATCCAACTCAGTATCCCGTACCTGCCTTCTCTCCATACCCTCTGATCCCCTTAGCCACAAGGGCCACATCTAACTCCCTCTTAAATATAGCCAATGAACTGGCCTCGACTACCCTCTGTGGCAGAGAGTTCCAGAGATTCACCACTCTCTGTGTGAAAAAAGTTCTTCTCATCTCGGTTTTAAAGGATTTCCCCTTATCCTTAAGCTGTGACCCCTTGTCCTGGACTTCCCCAACATCGGGAGCAATCTTCCTGCATCTAGCCTGTCCAACCCCTTAAGAATTTTGTAAGTTTCTATAAGATCCCCTCTCAATCTCCTAAATTCTAGAGAGTATAAACCAAGTCTATCCAGTCTTTCTTCATAAGACAGTCCTGACATCCCAGGAATCAGTCTGGTGAACCTTCTCTGCACTCCCTCTATGGCAATAATGTCCTTCCTCAGATTTGGAGACCAAAACTGTACGCAATACTCCAGGTGTGGTCTCACCAAGACCCTGTACAACTGCAGTAGAACCTCCCTGCTCCTATACTCAAATCCTTTTGCTATGAAAGCTAACATACCATTCGCTTTCTTCACTGCCTGCTGCACCTGCATGCCCACTTTCAATGACTGGTGTAACATGACACCCAGGTCACCATGACACCCAGGACACCCAGGTACACTAGTCCCACCTGCCTGGTTCAATAACTGAAGAATCACCTGGAATCAGACAAAGTAAAGGGCAGCAAATTTTCATCCCTGATAAATATTAGTGAGCCAGTTGAGCTTTTAGTTAGTTAGTTTGTTTTGGTTATTGTCACGTGTACCGTACAGTGAAAAGCTTTGGTTGCATGCTAATCAGTCAGCAGAAAGACAATACATGATTACAATCGAGCCATCCTCAGTGTACTGATACATGATAAAGGGAATAACGTGAATAATGTTTAGTGCAAGATAAAGCCAGAAAAGTCAGATCAATTATAGTTCGACGATCTCCAATGAGGTAGATAGTAGTTCAGGACTGCTCTCTAGTTGTTGGTAGGATGGATCAGTTGCCTGATAACAGCTGGGAGGAAACTGTCTCTGATGTGGAGGTGTGCGTTTTCACATTTCTGTACTTTTGCCCGATGGGAGATGGGAGAAGAGGGAGTGGCCAGGGTCTGACTCATTCTTGATGATGCTGCTGGCCTTGCCGAGGCAGTGCGAGGTGCAAATGGAGTCAATGGAAGGGAGATCGGTTTGTGTGATGGTCTGGGCTGCGTCCACAATTCTCTGCAATTTCTTCCAGTCTTGGATGGAGCTGTTCCCAAACCATGCTGTGACGCATCCCGATAAAATGCTTTCTACGGCGCTTTTTTGGAAGTTGCTGAGAGTCGTTGGGGACATGCCGAACTTCCAAAGCCATCTAAAGAAGTAGAGGCTTTGTCTTGCCACAATTCAGTAGCTTTATGGCATCTCTCTGACTCACCTTGACATATTCCAGATTTTAAATTAGTCAAATTAATTTGCTCAGCTCCGATGACGGAATGTGAACCAATGTCTCAGGATGAACAGACAAGGCTTTTACTGATCCAACAACTTAACTGCTGTGCTGTTACACCTTGGTGTGGCATGTGAATGGTTTCCATCTCCCAGAATATAAAGGTTCTTCTGTTTCCTTGGCCTGCATGCACCGCCATGTCTGTTAATAGTGCCTATTCTTATTCCAAGTGTTAAACAAAAGTAGCACTACACGATCCAGCCGTGGTTGAGAGCAGACAATCCTCCCTCAGGGCTGTCCTTAGTTAGCTGTGAAACGGTGTTTATGAGCAGTTGGCTCAATAACTCATTACTTACACTCCATAGGGATGTCAGTCAGGTAACACATGACAAAACAACTTTGCTTTGGGGCTTGAGGATCAGAGCTCGCCAGTGCAAACCAAAGTGTCAATATTCTGTGGCAATATTCAAAGATCATATCAACAAAGTAAGCATACATGATTCATAATTCAATTTTGCCATCCTCTCCCACGCACTGAAAAAGACTGCAGGCAAGAACACGAAATTCAATGGTACGGCAGTTTCCAAATGAGTGATCTCCCAAACTCCGGAATTCCCAGTGTCTGGATATTTGAGTCAGGTGGCTGAAAGGCACAGTGTGATGTGATTGAAACATCTGTTTGCTGCAAAGTGGAGCGAAACATGACATGGGGCAAGAGCTGGGGATGAGTGCTGACAGGTCACAAATGAAAAGAATGTGCCTTTAGCCCAAAGGATATTCCTGCTGTCATAAGGAAGCCAATGCTCCAAACATTGGTAGCTCATCAGTTTAGCCACAAGCAGAACACATGATCACTGCTCTCACCACATGCCTCCATAGTCCAGCAAACACTGTGTGTAGGGATAAACTGCAGATGCTGGTTTAAATCGATGACAGACACAAAAAGCTGGAGTAGCTCAGCAGGTCAGGTGGCATCTCTGGAGAAAAGGAATCGGTGACGTTTTGGGTTGTCCCGATGGCTGCCCCCACAGTCATCGGGCTATTAAACTTGGCTCGGACAAAACTCTGAACATTAATAGCCCATTATCTGTTAATTGCACTTTATCATTTTATTTATTCATGTGTGTATATATTTATATATTGGTATATGGACACACTGATCTGCTTTGTAGTTAATGCCTACTATGTTCTGCTGTGCTGAAGCAAAGCAAGAATTTCATTGTCCTATCAGGGACACATGACAATAAATTCTCTTGAATCTTGAATCTGAACCTTCTTCACACTGAGAATCAGGGGGGAGGGGGGGGACGAGAGATATAGACAGCACTCAGGAGAAATAAATGGAATATATGTTAAAAGCATCAATAATCAACAAAATGATTAAAAAAAGAGGCAGCCTTAATGGAGCCTATAGTACTTTGTACTTAGTTTAGTTTAGTTTAGTGATACACCATGGATACAGGCCCTTCAGCCCCCTGAGTCTGCACCGACCAGTGATCCCCGCACACTAACACTATCCCCGCACACTAACACTAACACTAACACCACACACTAGGGACAATTTACAATTATATCAAGCCACTTAACCTATAAACCTGTACGACTTTGGAGTGTGGGAGGCAACCAGGGCTCCCAGAAAAACCCCATGCAGGTCAGGGGGAGAACGTACAAACTTTATACAGACAATCAGCCATAGTCAGGATTGACCCCGGGTCTCGGACACCGTGAGGCAGCAACTCTACTATGCCGCCTTTCTGCTCCCCTACCTCTCAGGTTAATACCACTGGTACACCTCAAACCCCTGGAAACTCTCGACCTTAATCCCTGAGCATATCCATTGATTCCTTGTAATACAAGGCTGCAAGTGTCCCATATACATCGTGATATTCATCCTGACATTGCTTTTGTGAATGAATTTAGCTTCTCCATGGATTGTCACCTTGTCGTGGTGGAGAAGCTTGTGTGGTCCTGCGATCCTGAGAGCGATGCCGTCTGGAGCTGTGCTCCTGGTAGGGCCACCCATGGCGGTAAGGTCGAGGGGGAGGTCTCTGACAAAGAGCAATCCAACCAAGACCTCAACGGTGGAACAGGCGGAGGACGATGGCTGACTTTAGTGGAGCGTCACAACGGCTGGGAAGGCGGATGAAGGCTGCAGCAGAAAAGGGGCCCCGGTCGTCTCGGACTCCATGCCACTGGATCCTGACCCAGATCTGTCAAGGACCGTGTGGTGGCTGTCTGTGCATCAGTCTCCCCACGTTAAACAAAGTAATGCACAGGCATCCTCCATGAAAGGACAGTCATACTCATTTCGAGTGACCGCCGATGATGATGAATGAATTGAGCATGATTGGCCCATTGCCTTCTATCCAGCGCATAAGTGTTTACTTGGCAAAGTACCATGAATGGTTTTCGTTCTTGTTCCCTTTCCATGTGGAGCAGATATCAGATAATAAAACTGAATGGCACCAGGGCTGACTTCTGTCTTCAATAACGCTTTAACCAGCGCTCTTATCCTGCATCTGGTCACTTTAATTTCAGTGCAGCTGAACGCTCATTGACGAGAGGTTACTACTTATTAAAGAATCAAACTGAATTTATGTAATTTTTCCTGCTTTATAAAGCTATGATTGCCTGCTTAACTGCCTCTTGAATAACGCCATCACTCTGTCTAGAGTATCATTCCTGTTACTCACCTCTTTCATTTTAGAAATACCTGCAACATTTTCACGATGGTCTTAATTGGTAGTGTATCATAAATATGCTTGAAATGCTTAATCTGAATTAATTTATTACTATGTATGATCTGCTTTATTTATTTTTTCCTTCAAGGCTGAATAATGCATGCTGTGGGTGGTGGGCAGCACGGTGGTGCAGCGGTAGAGTTGCTACCTTACAGCGCCAGAGACCCGGGTTCGATCCTGACTACGGGTGCTGTCTGTACGGAGTTCGTACGTTCTAACCGTGACCTGCGTGGGTTTTCTCCTGGTGCTCCGGTTTCCTCCAACACTCTAAAGACGTACAGATTTATTGGTTAATTGGCTTGGGTAAAATTGTAATTTGTCCCTAATGTGTGTAAGATAGTGCTTGTTTGTGGGGATCGTTGGTGGGCCGAAGGGCCTATTTTGGTACTGTATGTCTAAAGTCTAAAGATCTCTCCTTTTGCAATGCAGCAAATAAACTGTGATTTTTCTTTGTACTTGTGCCTTCAAGGGGTTGATATGGCAAGAGTGAATGCACATTTGAGGGTGGAGTTTTATCTTGGCATTTCACAACCTTAGCTCTGTAAATCTTGTCAACTAGTTTGTACTTGGTGAAGGTGGACAATGTTGTGTCACTCCCAGACCTATTTCAACCAGTCCCCTGGTTAGTTTTGCAGCATTTGTTTATAAATGTCATCAAGTCATAAAGTCACCTGCCTTTCTGCCAGTATGCCTTGACTGAGCTGGATTTCATCCATCATTGTTTTCTCTATCTTCGCGACTTCTGGGAGTTTTGCTGTGCTTTCTTCCATGAAGTCAGACAGACATAAAATGTGTGTTTAATTTCTGTCATTTCCTCATTATCCAATATGATTTCTTCTGCCTCCTTCTGTATGGAATCCACAATAGTTAATCTTTTTCTTTTCACATATCCATGGAAACTTTAATCAGGGTGTCAAGGGTTATGGGGCTGGAGAATGGGGTTAAGAGGGAAAGATAGATCAGCCATGATTCAATGGCAGATTAGACTTGTAGGGCCGAATGGCCTAATTCTGCTCCAATCATTTATGAACATGAACTTCCATAATGTGTTTTAAAATGTCATGCTAGACTGCTTTTGTATACTTATTAATACAATAAGTATTGGTCGTCCTCTCCTGAATTCAGTAATGTTCCTAAATCTTAGGCTAACTGCAATTTTTTTGACAGTTTAGTAATTGTCATTTGATCTAGTACTTCACCTCCCCTCAAGAGTCTGGCTGGACCACTTTTTTCTGCTGAGTTTTGTTTTGGTTTTATGGAGGATTTATATTACTTATAAAACATGTATTATTTATTTAAAAATTAACCTCATGCCATATCCTTTGGCAGTATACAAATTTATTTTAGCCAATTCATGCCTCCTGATATTGCAGTTTGCTTTATTCAATGACTACATTTTTGTAAAAGACCGCTAGCTACCAAATCATCTGCATGTAGAAGAGATTAATTTAATTTGGCATCGTGTTTGGCATGGACATTGTGGGCCTGTGCTGTATGCTTCTATGTAAAAGAAGGAACTACAGATGCTGGTTTAAACCAAAGATACACGCAAAAAGCTGGAGTAACTCAGATGAACTGTCTCGACCCGAAACGTCACCTATTCCTTTCCTCCAGAGATGCTCTCTGACCTGCTGAGTTACTCCAGCTTTTTGTGTCTATCTTCTTTGTTCTTTGTCAATGCATAGTACTGGATCTAAAATAAGCCTGTGCCCTTGTAAGTTTTTCAACATACTGGTCTCATAGATCTTTTTCATATATCCAATAATTCATCCTATGACGCTCATAGGGTTAAAATCAACAATCACGGAAAAGGAGTATGGGCAGTGATTTCAGTTTGAACCAGCATTTGGAAGTCGCTGCATATTGTGATGGTTAATGATCTGTGAAGTTCTCGGAGAACATCAGAAACATATAAATAGGGGAATTGATGACAGCTTAATTAAAGGAGTGAATCTCCATGTTTGATTAATCGTGGAATGAACGTGGCCAGCACGAGATAACAGACAAGACTACAAAGTCACGTTCTCTCATTTTTACTAAACTGCAGCAATAAATCGGAAAGTTAGGTCACTTTTCTAAGACTCAAGGTCTCAGACTTCTAATTTATGGGGAAGTGCCATCTTATTGTAATGAGATAAGAAACCATCTGTCCACTTTTAAGTCATCCAAGGACATCCTATGGCATCCAAGAGCTCAATGGCAGGCAGAAAAGCTGAATGTTACTATGGTAACAGGAGATAACTTGAGGTCCAGATTAAGGCAGTGAAATACCTATGTGATGAGACTTAGTCATGAGATTCACATAGGGAATGAAGTTCTTCTTTTTACTGTCAGAAGGAATCAATTGAACCCCACATCAAAAATAATTAAATATTCTGGAGTATTGAATGCCTAACCTAGGTCATTTTGTATCCCCATCTTTATACTGGCCATTAGATCACAGACATTTACTTACTGCTTCCATTAATATGCATGTCTGTTATCAATGCTGCATCTATTCAGATAAAGAGCCTTCAGCTTTATCTTCATCCAATTTTTGCCCGCTCTGGCAGGCGGCACAGTGATGCAGCGGTAGAGTAGCTGCCTTACAGCGCCAGAGATACGGGTTCGATCCTGACTATGGGTGCTGTCTGTATGGTGTTTGTACGTTCTCCCTGTGACTGCATGGGCTTTCTCTGAGTGCTCTAGTTTCTTCCCGCACTCAAAAGATGTTTGTAGGATGATTGGCTTCTGTAAATTGTAAATTGTTCCTAGTGTAAAGGATAGTGCTAGTGTACGGGGGTGATCGCTGGTTGGCAGGGACTTGGTGGGCCGAAGGGCCTGTTTCCGCGCTGTATCTCTAATGTCTAAAGTAAAGACTGCAATTGAAGGTATATGTTTGTATGTATTATCATCACCCATTATACTACACTGCACTATCGCACAACCTTTTCCCTTTCACTCTCTGAATTTCCCTTTCCCAGGAACCACTCCATTACTGTTGACACTCTGGTGACACTGGAGGTGTTCAGGTGACCCACATCCAACTCTGTTCCCTCAGCTTCCTTCCACGCTCTACCCAGCAGGAAGTGCGTTGGCAGTTCTTCAGCACTCCACACGATACAATTGTAATCTGAAATTAATGAGTGGGGACCAGCAGGTGCTGGCTAGTTTCTGACCTCATCTCATGACTTGTTCCATGATGTGACACACTGTCCGGCTGCAATTTAGTAGATTTCAGAAGAATGGCACTTTGGCAAGGGTCACCGTCAGCTACCACATGACAAATATCATTGTTTAATGGTGATGGAGGACAGCTTCCCCCACCAAAACCCCCCCATCCCTCTCACTTTCACAAAGATTTTTGATTGAATTAACAGTTGGATCTTGGCTACAAAGGCTTTATCAGCCAGGGTTTTGAAGAGGAAAGCTGCGTCCGTCTGTCTGAAAGGATTTCTATCATCACCCAGATCGCTGCAAATGTTCTGCAGAGCTCTAATGTTCTGCAGCCACTGCTAGGTGGTGAGAGGCTGAGTTCATATTGCGATGAAAGGCAAATCTCCATTTAAGGACTGAAGCTGCACATTTTAACCCTTGTTTGAAACCCTTGGCCATATGGCAATACAGGAGGGCTTCCGTTTACATTAAGTATTCCCTACATTTCAACAGTTTATCTTCGTGTTAAGTGTATCACTTGAGTACACTTGTTACATGACTCCTGGGCTGCCTTGGGCATTCATCAGCTGTCTAGCAAAACTCAATCACCATATTATGTAATAATCTCCATTAATGCCCTTTAATTGCATTCTGAGATTTTTGACTTAATCCTTTGACTGACGGGTAGAGGGATTTGATCTATCTCACGGGGTGTTTGAGTGGAAATGAGTCCTTCATTTGGCTTCAGACTGAGGAATGCAATTACAGAGCACAAGAGGGGTTTCTCAGCACAAGCAATGGAAAAAAGGGACAAATACCAACACTAAAACCACTTTATATCAGATCAGTTCAAATACCTGGAAAATGGGCCACGTGCTTTCTGATTCCATGTTAAATACATTGTTCTAGCTAGATTTTAAACCCCATTGTAAGGTTGCAAGTGTATAACTTAGCTAAGCAAACATTGCTGGAGCAAATTTGAACCTTCATTTAGTTGAATTCATTGATTGATTGAAAGTTAAAGCACTTAAACAAACCCTTTGGCCCACTGACCCCTGCTGATCATCAACCACTCGTTCACACGCGGTCTATGTTATCCCACTTTTGTGTCCACTACAACACATTAGGGGCAATTTTACAGAAACCGATTAACGTACAAACCCGCGCATCTTTGGAATGTGAGAGGAATCCAGAGAACTGAAGGAAACCCACGCGGTCTCAGAGAGAATGTCCAATCTCCACGTACCCAGCACCTGAGCTAAGCATCGAACCAGGGTTTCTGGCACTGTGAGGCAGCAGTCCTTCCCATCTGTTATCAGGTAACTGAATCATCTTACCACAACCACTTGGTAGTGCTGAACTACTAACTACCTCTTTGGTGGCACTCGGGCGATCCTTGATCGGACTTTGCTGGCTTTATCTTGCACTAAAAGTTATTCCCTTGTCATATCTATGCACCGTAAATCACGTATTGTCTGGTGAATATTGTAATCACGTATTGTCTTTCAGCTGACTGGTTGGCATGCAACAAAAGCTTTTCACTGTACCTCGGTACATGTAACAATAAACTATACTGAACTATTGTAGAAGAAAAATTAAAATCTCCAGATACTGAATTATGATTGAGTAATTAAATAAGGTACCAAAATGGTGTGCGGACGTGGCAATTGTGGCATCTCTCGTTGACCAGCTGCAGAGAAGATCATGAGAATCTTGCAAAACAGGTTTTCTCGTCCGGTCGAAGTCTTCTTTGAGATAGATAATACTCTTGAAAGATGAGATAGAATAATGACAGGATGTCCTTGTATTATGTTTGACTTGTATTAACCATCCCTTGTTGAATAAGATGAACAGAAACAAAAAGTATATTATGACTAATGAAATAATTAATAACCATGTAGGAGATAGTAATAACAGGAAAACATATAGCCAAGGGTGGTATATTTTTGTATTGACTAGTAGGACTGGATGTTATAATCCCTAATGCCCCTGTCCCACTTAGGAAACCTGAACGGAAACCTCTGGAGACTTTGCGCCCCACCCAAGGTTTCCGTGCGGTTCCCGGAGGTTTTTGTCAGTCTCCCTACCTGCTTCCACTACCTGCAACCTCCAGTAACCTCCTGCAACCTCTGGGAACTGCACGGAAACCTTGGGTGGGGCGCAAAGTCTCCAGAGGTTTCCGTTCAGGTTTCCTAAGTGGGACAGGGGCATAAGGTTCTTCACCACAACTGACACCCAGTATTCTTGGGAGTGACCACTAGGTGATTTTGCTACCAATCAGACACATCTTCAGTTGTGTACCTCAACGTCACTGGGTGTTTCGGCCTTTTATCACAAGACACCCTCAGTCGAGGCAGGCCCACCACAGGGTGATCAGCCCTCGGTGTGTGTCTTATGGTTAGCCTCTAGATGGTTATGTGGTAGCCCAGACGGTATCTAACTGAAAAAAAGTTGTTACTGCATTGTATTGGCTAATTCTGTTGCAAAGACAGAGAACTGGTGAGCAGTTAACTATCACCATTTCTCCATTATATCTGCAATAAAGCTTCTTGAAGTGAAACTCAAAGCCTCCGTTTTTCATCGACAACTATCTACCAGCTGCACCACTGTGCCGCCCTGATTATTTTATTTGAATTCACACAAGAACAAAGGTGGGAGACAACGCTGATACAGTTCCTCTAAGATTTCATAAACAACAATGAGAGTGGAAATCTAAAAACAAAGACTTTGTAGTAAACTGATGCACACAGCACTTGACTTCTCACCCCCACTAGGTCCCCCCTCACCACCAAGCTCCCATTGAAGTAATTCTGCACCAGTCTCATTTTACCTATGTCATGCCACACATTCCCATAAGCTTGCCACGGATTTTACCATTCACCAGCACAATAGGGGCAATTTACAACAGCCATTTATGTTGACACTTCACACATCTCTAGGCAGGAGCACCTGGAGATACCCAGAGATTTGCAGGGAGAACATGCAAACATCCGACAGACAGCACCCGAGGTCAAGATTGAACCTGGGTCAATGGAGCAGTGAGTCAACAGCTCTACCAGCTGCCCCACCATTGGCAACCTAAGGGCAGTGAATATTACTCAATGCCTGAGTTTGATTTAAATTGTGATGAGCTGAAATACAAACTACCTAACTGACATGAGAAATCGTTGTGGTGGTATCAAATGCATGCTGCTGAGAATGGATCCAAGGGTATTACTGTGTGAATTGCGAGATTTTATTCAGCTTGCTGGAACTGGAAGTGTTTGATATGAATATTGAATCCTGGGATGTAAGTACAGGGTGGGTCAGTCATGGGGGGCTGGTCAGCCATAATCTTTATGAATGGTGGAAAAAAACATTTAGCTCCTTGAGCCTTACATTTATGTTCTAAGATTCAGATTCAGATTGGTTTATTGTCATAGTTAGTTAGCAGAGTGCAATGAAATTGCTTGTTCACATGAAGCTTGCAGAGTAAACTTTATACATACAATAATGATAAATGTAACTATAAATCTAGCGCCGAATGCAAAAAAGCGGAATGGTGCAAGATTGCAGTGCAGTCTGAACTAGTGCAAAGAAATATTAATAGGGGACTAAGCACAAAACTCAACGAGGGGCACCAATGTTGAGGGTCAGGGTGGTGGAAACATTACGGCCAATTTGAACCAAATGAGGCCTGGCAGTCAGGATGTGCGGGAGGTGACCCAGATCCATCAACTTATGGATGAGCTTATTCAGTATTATGATGTTGAAGGCAAGGATGAATTTTATGAATAGCATCCAGACATAGGTATTCTTATTCCTAAGGCCCATTGGAGCTGAATGTCATGCTCGAGTGATATTGGATAGAACCGCTCATCTCCAAGAAAAGGAAAGCCTTTCATGCCTGGCAAAATGATGTAACGTGCAAGGCCAAAAGAATGGCTCACTCCAGAGCCAAGGCGGACGTCCAGAGCCGGGTGAGGGAGCTTAAGAACTCTTGGTGGACAGATAAGGCTCTGGAAATCCAGAGACTGGCAGACTCGGGTGACACCAGAGGCTTCTTCAGCCATACTAAGGCCGCCTATGGTCCAAGCTACTGTGGCTTAACCCCCCTGAACTCAAAAGACGGACAAGAACTGCTGAAGGACAATAAGTCCATTAACACCCGATGGAAAGAGCACTTCCAGGAACTCCTCAACCGTGACAGCACAAGTGAACCAGACATTACCCACCGCATCCCCCAGAGTCCCATCAGAGAAGACATGGAAGAACCTCCCACTATGACAGAGGTTGAAGATGCCATCAAGAGCCTTAAGAACAACAAGGCCACCAGGTCCAGATGGGATCCCAGCTGAGATCTTAAAGGAAGGTGGACCGGAGCTCCTGTACCACATCCACGCCCTACTCCTCAAGGTCTGGGAAAAAGAAGAACTTCCCTCAGAACTCAGGGATGCTCTAATCGTGGCCATTTTCAAGAAGGTGGACAAGGCTGAATGTGGAAACTACAGGGGCATCTCGCTCCTGTCAACATTAGGCAAAATCCTTGCTCGTGTCCTTGCAAACCGACTTGATGTGACACCAACCACTGCCAGTCTCCACTGCCCTTGTTGCACCAAGGTGTGTGGATCGCTGATCGGCCTCTACAGACATCTGCAGACCCACAAGTAGACAACCCTATGGAGAGGAGAGGACAATCATACTCGTTTCGAGTGACCCACCGATGGTTGTTATTGTTCCAATGGATGCAAAATACATCTGACACTTCCCAGTTCCTGATTAAAGTTTGAATTCAGAGAAATACACATTACTATAATATAATACTAGACTGTGGGACCCGTTGGGTCCCTGTCACACAGGTGGCTTGGTCCCCCACGCAATATGCCACCACTCACCCATAGCCCCCAACTGCACAGGTGCAGCTCATTTCTCCTCATCCCTAGCACTCTCTCGCCCTCTTCTTTCCTTCTCCTTCTCCTCCTCCCATCCCCTAATCCCTGCCTCACCACTCTCTCCTTTCTCCTACTCTCAGTCACTCCCTCCCTCCATAACTCCTCTCCCCTCCCTACCCCCTTCTACCGCTCTATCCCCCACCTTCCCACTATCCCCCACTATCCTTCCTCACCTCCCCCACTGCCCTCTTCTCCCTCTATTCCCCACTCCCTTCTTCCCTCACTTCTCCCCTCCTCTACTCCCCCCTCCTCTCCCTCTATCCCCTCTCCTCCCCCACTCTCCCTCCCCAGGATCTCGAGGTTGCCGCTCCTCTCCCTTCTTGCGTGCCCCGGAGGAGCATCAGCCATCGGCGCCCTCAGAGCCAGGCCTCGGATCAGCACAGAAGCACCAGCAGCTACGGCCGTGCCGGCATGTGTGCGGGAGGGGGAGAGCACAGACAAAAGATGGGGAAGAGCCATGCGGGAGAGGGGGGTATCACAGGGGAGGGGGCAGGAGCCAGAGAGGGGGGCCAGAGGGGAAGGGGCTGGAGCTGCGGGGCGTTGCGATGGTGGTGCGTTTGGGACTCACAGCGGGCGCTGGATGCTCTCCTCCGCCGGGATCAGATTCACCCCTTTCCGTTTGGCGACATCTCCCGCGCCGGGCCGCGCCGTGCCGCTTCCAGGCCCTCCGAAAATTGTGTCCGATTGGAGACCTCCGCCGGCCTCCCTCATCTCCAGTAAAGCCAAGATGGCGCAGGAAGGGGCAGACCATCCCGGGGAGTGACAGAAGAGACTAATCTGCAGGGCGCTGACTGGCAGGAGAGGAGATCGATCTGCGCACACGCATGTTATTTTACGATTTTTATACCTCGCTAACTTTTACAATATACCATCGATTGGAACAAAACTTGTTGCACTCGCAGCACAGGAGAACGGTGAGTGAGCTGGTAAAAAATCGTAGAGCTATCGTGTACCGTTTTTTTCGCAAATAGAAAAAACGGGCAAACCGGAAGAGCACAAGATCAGAGCTTCACCTCACTTGTCCCTGCACTCTGCTGCAGCCTTGCAACACTCCAGGACCTGGGTTAGCCATAGAGGAAACAGAACAGAGACAAGGCATAGGCCCACCAAGATCAAGCTGAACATCAAAATACCCATTTATGCTGACCCTTCCTCAACCCACTTTATTCTCCACATATTCCCAGTAACAACACAGACTCCCCACCCCTCTCCCACTCACCTCCACACTCAGGGCAATTTATTGCAGCCTATTAACCTACCACCCTGAATGCCTTTGGGATATGGGCGGAAACTGGAGCATCCAAAGGAAATCCACGTGCTCACAGGAAAAACATGCAAACTCCACCTGACCTGAAGTTGCTGGATTTGTCAGGCACCACTTCACGTTGTATCACTAGCTTGTTCTTCCCTGATTTGTATCATTCTACCACTGGCCACGCCCCCACCAGTATGGAACCCAAGTTCTGGAATTCCCTTTCCTCCTTTTTTTCACACCATAAAACTTACAATTTCATTGAAGCTTTCAGTCATCACAAACTCTGACAGATTTAGCCGATGTATTTAGTGATTGAACATTTGCTGATTCATAAAATGGAATTCCTCATGTTGCTTCCTCATTGACTTTCAAACCACTACACAAGCTCACAGGATCCAATCTTCTTAAAAGGGAAATACACCTTTAGTTCTTGAAGGGGATACAATGGCAACATAACCTACCACATCTATCTGCTCTGGTATATTAATATCTAGCTCAGTGTCAAATGTAGTTTGCCGATATTCTTGTGAAGTGTAATAAACAGAAGGATCCCAACCTGAAACATCACCTCTCCGTGTCTCCAGAGATGCTGCCTGACCCGCTGAATTACTCCAGTGCTTTGTATCTTATTTTGTAAACCAGCCCTCACAACTACTACCACCCCCCCCCCCTCCATCACCTGTATCCATCTATAACTTGCCAGGCTTTGCCCTGCACCCTACTTTCTTCCAGAATTCTCCCCTACCCCCACAATCAGTCTGAAGAAGGATGCCAATAGTAATAAGGATGCCAAAACGTCACCTATCCATGTTCCCCATAGATGCTGCCTGACCTGCTGAGATACTCCAGCACTTTGCTTTTTTTTGTAAACCAGCAAAGTGCTATATAAAAGTGCTATATATAGTTAAAAGTACTACATAAAAGTGGCACTGCCTTTAATATTGGGGATGTGGCTCACCCATATTTCAACAAATATTTTAAACGATTATTTTATAATGTGATATTTAATAATAAGAAGCTTTACTGGGCATTGCTTCTGGATGTTGTTATGGAATGGAGCTGAATATTCCCAGTCAATATTCTGCAGTGATTTCTGAAGTACATGCTTTAACTGCCCCAGAGTTAGCTTGCATGTGTTAGGCAAATGCATTCCTTCAAGTACACCACTCTCTCTCTCTCTCTGCCCCTCTCTCAGTGTAACTGCTTCATTGAGTCATACAGATGGTCCCGATGTAAGCAGACTAAATGATCTGTTCATACACCATTCAACCTTGCTGCCACATTCAGAACCATATATATGCTTAGGGAAAGCACACTTGCAGATGTATATTACTGAAGCAAATCCAGTCAAGCCAAGTCCAGAGTATTCAATTGTCATATGTACTGACACCAGAACAACTAAGCAGCAACATAGCAAGCCTGTAAATACAGTACATATAGCTAATGTATAATAAACAGAAATTCAATAAAGTAATAACCACATCAATTATATTATAAATTAGCAAGTAACCACATTATGAATTAATAATAGTTGCCATGTATTATATGAAGTAAAATATCTGAACAACTTCAGTGCACTCTGTCTAACCTATTCTTTTCCAATTTCACACAACCAGAATAATCATTTTTAATTCCTTTTGCTTTCTTCATGGCCAAGGGTAATATTATGTGATGTTAATTAAATAATGCCCATTACTCTCTTTTAGCGATTTATCTATGAAAGATTGTTGAAAGCAATTACACATCCAGAATATCTAATCAATATAAACCAATGCCTAATTGGTGTCTAGATTTTTCAAATTTACTTAAAGGAGTGTAAAATTGAAGACAGTAAATTAATTTCCTTTTGTTGCTGAACATCCCCAGAATAATATTTGGCGTACTCAATATGATCTAGATGCTTAATTTTGCTTAGATGTGGAACATTTACTCATAATTTTCCTTCAAATGGCAATAGCATTGCAATCCATCAGCAATTTCCTGCTCCAGTATTAATCTTTTTCCTGTTGATTGCTTTTGAATGGTCCTCTGATATATTGTGGCTGTAAACATAGGATGATGGTAGTCCATTTGAAAATCCCAGATGGCAGCTTATGAGATGGACTGTTATTGTCTGGGGAGCCTGTACTCCTGGGTATCATTCTCCCACCAATTCTGGGAATGAACGAGCTAATTTAAGAATTACAACAAAATCCATAGATTGAATAGATTGTGTGCCAAAGAATACTGCCTGCTTCTTCATTGTGTTAGGCCGAGCTCTTTGAGGGGGGGAAACGGACACGTATTTCTCTTAAAATGCATTAAATAAACAACGGCAAATTGTTCAAGAGTTTCATTATGCACTTCATTTCCCCTTTATGGGGGAGATTGCAGAAAAGGAAAACCACCTGGCAGTTTCTGTTTAGCTCATAATGTTTCAACAAACGCGATCGCTCACTTTCGCCATTGTTGCCGTCAGGCGGGAGCAGAAAACGACTCCGCAAATGACTGGAAAGCATAATGTGCAATAAAAAAAATACAAATATTTCTCAGCGAAAAGGAGTTGTGTTGAATAATGTGAGGAAATCCTGATATTGTAAGAATATGAATGTGTGGGAGATTGGGATGGGGGAGGGGGAGGAGGGGTGGAGAGTGGAATAGAGTGGGAAGTGGAGGAACTTGAGTTTGATAGACCTTTATTACAAACTCACAACTACTCTGTGTAAATGAGACTCCATTGAGAATGAATCCTTCACCTCCATTCCACGAACATTAAATGTAAATGGCAACAAAAACATATTGTGTAATTAATCACATGACCAAAGGAGGTGATGTCTTACCAAGCCCGATCCCCCCAAAATATTTAATTATCTGTTAAAGTTTAAACAGGTGAATCTATTCTTAAAAGGGAATGCCTCTGGCAAAAGAAAACAGATCTTTTCCCTTCAAATTTTGGTGCAAATTAATCAGGATCAGCAGGTTATGCACCAGGCTGGTTCTGAAATTGGCTGCTTGAGGGTATCTACATGGAGCCTCTGCTCACTTAATTGTCCATAAAATAGACACAAAATGCTGGAGTAACTCAGCGGGACAAGCAGCATCTCTGGATAGATGGAATGGATGACGTTTCGGGTCGAGACCCTTCTTCAGACTGATTGTCCATAATCTAAGGTACTGTCCGATTCACCTCTATCCCATTGTGAGCATTGGCAGTTGTCTGTGGCATGATGAGCTACAATGCTGAGAACTATATTCTGCACTGTGTATCTTCCCCTTTGCTCTGTCTATTGTACTTGAGTTTGAGGTGATTGTATTTATGTATGGTGTATCTGATCTGCTTGCATAGCATGATGCTTCAAAGCACAAGGTTTATTTTCTCGTCCAGTGAAAAATCATGAATACTGGCGTAGAAGCTGAAGTTTAATCCCCCAAATATGAATAATTAGAAATGAGAGATGGACATAAAAGTACTCCCTGGCCGTGAAAATAAACTAACCAATCTCCTCTCAAATTTCCGAAGATCATCGGTGATGACCATGGTTTGCAATGTCATTAACATGGGCTTCTATTTACTGGAGATGAATATCTAAAAAAAAGGGCAGGTCTTGATTCTGCACACTGTGGCAGAGAAGGACAGACTAGACCCCTGCCACAGGGATACAGCTGTAACCATGACTACTTTCTTGCGATAATGGGGTCAGCATTGCTAACAGTTGGCACAATCTCACAAAGAAAGGGATGTCTGTTGCGCCTACAGGCGGAACTTAAAGCAGGAGTGTTCTTCCCCACAGCCATCAGGCTATTGAGCACCACAACCTCCATATAAACTCTGAACTGCAAAGACTTTTGGCCTTTTTGCACTATTATTGTTATAGCCCTGTCCCACGGTACGAGTTCATTCCAAGAGCTCTCCCGAGTTTAAAAAAATCAAACTCGTGGTAAGCACGGAGAATGAACGTAGCGGGTACATCGGAGCTTGGGGACGTCTCTTAGCGGCTCGTAACGCTAACGGCAGGTACACAGGAAGACTCGCTAACGGCAGGTAAGACCGGGAAGACTCGTGAAGATTTTTCAACATGTTGAAAAATGTCCACGAGAGCCCCGAGTACCGACGAGTGGCCATTACCGTAAATCTCCAAGTTCGAATCAGGGCAAACTCGGGAGAGCTCTTGGAATGAACTCGTACTGTGGGACAGGGGTTTTAGTTAGTTTGTTTTTATGTGTATGTATGTATAACTTTTTTGTTGTTTATTACATTGTTTACAGAGTACTATGTTTATATATTCTGTTGTGCTGCTACAAGTAAGAATGTCATTGTTCTAACTGGAACATTTGACAGTAATACACTCTTGACACTTGACACTTGACCACTTTGAGGGAGAGGAGCCCATCTGTAGCTCCTTTATTCCCCTTTAGGTTTATTATTGTCATGTGTACCAAGGCATAGTGAAAAGCTTTGTTTTGCGCGCTAAGCAAACAGATCAAATATACCATTCATAAATACTACCAAGTCAAACTCAAGTACGATGCAATAAGTGGGAAGGTACAGAATGCATTGGAGGACATGAAGTCTTTCTGCCACTGACCCAAGGAATATGTGAAGCCTTTTGTTGGGGATCCCAGCAAGAGCAGTGGATGAAACGGATGGTTTGCCAAGTCAGTAATAGTGTTGGGAATCGCTGAGGGAAAGTACTGTAAAATCAATTCTTCCATTTCTCTCCTTTACCATCTCTGCTATCCCCCCTCGCCATTGTTATAAAGTATGTTTGAATTCAAGCAAACAATTTCAAGTCTTAACTCCCGAATAAATTGATGGCTTGAAATATGGAATAGAGAACATGGAAAGGAACAACACAGGCACAGACCTTTCAACCCACTATGTATGTGCTGAACATGATGCCAGGATAAACTAATCTTATTTGCCTGCACATTATTCATATCCCTCCATCCCTATGCCTATATAAATGCTTCTTAATTGTCACTATCATATCTGCCTATCGGCCGGACCGACTTCTGCTTCGCCTTGCCTCTAACCCGCAGCGCTGGTTTGAGCTGAGCAGCTTGCGGCATTGGGCTCGGCTGAGCAGGGTTTGAGTCGGTGACTGTGGACCGCCCCCCACTGCCGGAACCTTCCTGGCCCACCACAGTCATACGGGACGCGACCTTCTTCATTTTCTTTCCCTTGTCCATGGTTGCTGTAACGCAAAACACAGCAAGGGCTCCAAATAAACGACCTCAGAATAAGATTAACTTACCTGCAGGTCCCGTTTTAAACGTTGCCGCGGGAGAGCTCTTCCCCCGCCTGTCGCTGTTGCACTGCGTGAAATGCTATGTGGCGCATGCGTGCTGGCGGGGTCTTCACGTAGTCACTCACGTGACTCTGAAGTAAAATAGGCCAGTTGGCCCGCTAAGCCTTTCTGTCGTTCATTACAATGATGGCAGATCTCCCAGTCCTGTTCAGGTCCAAATCGCCAAGACTCTTCTTTGGTTAGAAATGTATCCACTCACTATCTTCAGCAAATTGGCTTCCATCATCTCCTGGGGAAGGAAATTTCACAGGTGCTCCACCCTCTGAGTGAGAAAATGCCTTTCATTTAATTTGTAATTATGTGGATTGTGGGACTGTGAGCCTTGTTCTGGATCCCCGGCCCAAGTCAGAAAAAATCATACTCCCCATATCCATGTTTCTCTGGCCCTGTCAGCATGTGGTCTGTGCCAATGAGGTCTTCCCTAATTCTTCCCGATTTGTTTGGGAGTCACGACTTTAATTTTCGTCGAACGCTCAACAATGCGTGAAGGAGAATAGCAGAGGTGCTAATGGTGAGAAATGGCAGAAATGATGTTGCTGAATCTTACCTCAGTGATAATACAGGTCTGGTTGGGCAAATCAGCTCTCACAGTGGCTCAGCAGTAGATTTGCTGCCTTGCTCTGTAAAAGACCCGGGTTTGATCCTGACCATGGGTGCTGTCAGTATGGAGTTTGTACATTCTCCCTGTGACCGCATCGGGTGCTCCGGCATCCTCCCACATTTCAAAGACGTGTGGGTTTGTAGGTTAATTGGCTTCTGCAAATTGTCCTTTGTGTGTAGGGTAGAACTAGTGTATTGGTTACTGTTGTTCAGAGCGGACTTGGTGGCCCATTCCATGCTATATTTCTACACTAAAACGTAACTAAATTTAACATGTCTGCCACCCAGGAGTTAATGGGGAACCTTTCCCGCACACTATCTAAGCCTATCCTATCCTAGATAACATAAATTATCCAAGAGGTCTAGCTTAGTTTAGTTTAATTTAGTTTTGTTAGAGATACAGCGTGGAAACAGGCCCTTTGGCCCACCGAGCCTGCACCGACCAGCAATCCCTGCACATTAATACTTTCCTACACACATTAGGGACAATTTTACATTTATACCAAGCTAATTAACCTACAAACCTGTACGTCTATTTAGAGTGTGGGAGGAAACCGAAGATCTCGGAGAAAACCCGCACAGGTCACGGGGAGAATGTACAAACTCTGTACAGACAAGCATTGTCTCATAGTCAGCATTGAGCCAGGGTCATTGGTGCTGTAAAGCAGTAGCTCTACTGCTACATCACTGTGCTGCCCGTTCCAGTTTGTTGTTGGTAATGGACTTGTGCAACAGAAGTATTACAAGCACACACAATTATCCTGATAATTTGTCTTTTATTCAACAGTGGTGAATCAAGAAAAGGCAAGAAAAACTTCCAGACAGGCAAATACTATTGTCCCCACTAGATGGCACCACACATGCCTTCCTCCCACATCTGAATCCCGTGTCATTGTTTAAAGTCAGGGCTGCACAGTTGTTGAACTCCACCACATTCCAAAGGTAAATTTTCCTCAGATATTATCCTCACCAACAGATTACTTTTTCACCTTGCCTTAGTACTGCATTAATTTAAAGAAAAAAAATCAACTTCAAGAACAATTTTGTTCAGGCATTAATAATATAAATTCATACACAGTGCTTCTGACGTCCCACCTTGTGCCACATTGGGACAAGTTTCACATGAAGAGATCTGCATTACCAAAAACTTGGTCAAAGGGGAGGGTTTTAATGTATATCTTGAAGGCAGAGAGAAAGGTAGAGAGATGAAATAGGGATCATTGTGCAAAGGGGTTGCATCGTGCCAAAGCTCTGCTTCACACTTTATGTTATGTAGTATTATACCCAAGTTAAATGGGGTAGGCACAAAATTGAGTATCAATACGACAGCATGGACTTCCTATTAGAGTGGAATAATTTCTTCCCCTAATCTGCAACCTAATACTCCATCAAAACACGTTATCTAAAATCGAGTCAATAGGCCAAAGCTGAATGGTACAAACCTTGGTTTCTCCAATACAGGTGTGGAGGCCCAGGCAAAGGTGTAGAAGAGGTTTCCAATAATGCAGCCTGGATTAAAGGTATTAACTATGGAGTAAGATTGGACAGACTTGGATTAGTTTCTCTGGATCATCAGAGATTTATAACAGAGGTGGCTGGGATGTTGATACATCAGGGATGGCCACAGTATATAGGTATGTTGCAAAGCGTACCTGAAGCGTCTTTGAAAATCTGCCGTTGCGGGTGTGCGCGATTTTGGCGCCGTTTAGAGGGGGCGGGTTTAAAACGCGATTTTCTCTAGGCTGTTCAAATCGAAGATGTTCAGCCTAGTTAATTATTAACGAAAAATCGCTGGAAGACCCCGTCGCAAAAGCTATTATTAGGTTTAAAGGCCTCGTATAATAGTTATAGTAGTTTAAAAATCAATCTCTAAACCCGCGACCGCCAGCAACCGCAGAGTCTCATAAAGCAAATAGCAGAAGTTAGGTTGTATATTTTTACATTAAAAAGGGCTTCTAAAGATCCCTTTATACAAAATTTAATATTGCGAGTAGCTCAATTTGGCCCCATTATATCCCGCAGTATTTTTCTGGGCATTTGGGGCACAAATCTACCGCAATGTGAACGTTCTAAACCAGCGCGTTCCACAGGATCCCACTAGAAAGCTGATTTAAATGGGCATTTATTTACAGCAATTGAACACTGAATTCCTTCCATTTGGTCTATAAATTAATGTAAATGAGATTTAAAAATCATGTTTTATTGTGAATTATTTGTGAATATTATTTGGACATTTAGGCTATTTAAAAATGTTAATAATTTATTAAGAAATGGATAGATGTTTAGATCTAGTAATTGAAGTCTGAAATTAGCTACAATTAGGTAACTAACTAATTATATGCTTTAATTTCAGGTCATCCAAGTAAGATTATTTTATATTTGTTTCAGAATGCTTCAATCTATGATAACTGAAAATTTCATTCAGTTCTCTTAATTTTTAAGAAAGTTATGGGCTTTTGACTGTTCACGATCACAACTTTTTTGTTATGTCCATAGAAAATCAATAGGGAACAAGATGCTCATTTCCGAGTATGAAAATGGCCATAACTTTTTAAATACTTGAGATATGAAAGTGAATTAGGTGTCAAATTAAACTTATTTTTATGCTTTATCTGATGGGATAAATTACAGACTTGATTTTTAAAATCTCAAAATTTTGTAACATTGCTACAGTATACGTGACTGGTTTCATAGACTGCGAAATTTACCGTTGGGCAGTGATTAAAACCAGTTGAGTTAACGGAGGTGAACCTGCATATTAGCAAACACAGTTAATCTGGTTTGTGAATGAAATGCAAGTAATTAACCAAACATGTTGTACAAGAAAATAGACAAGAGAAAGTCAAAATTCAGACGCATCAGATCAGAGGCAGAGAGCTGGAAATGGGCTTTGGATTCCACCCAACTAATTATCGCTAGTTACTGCAATCACTAACATCTGCATCACCTCATGTCAAGAGGATGCATCAGGTGAGTTTCAGAGCTAGAGAACATAAACATAGAAGAGTACAGGGACAGGCCCTTTATCCCGCACTGTCCTTGCCAAATATGATGCCAAGCTAAAGTAATCTTGGGTGGTGATTGTAAAGTAATTGGGTGGTGGGTGTATGGAACGAGCTGCCGGAGGAGGTAATTGAGGCAGGTACTCTTACAACATTTAAGAGACATTTAGACAGGCACATGGATAAGAAATTTAGAGGAATATGGGCCAAATGCAGGCAGGTGGGATTAGTGTTCATAAGGTCATTAGTCATAAGGTCATAGGTGATAGGAGTAGAATTAGGCAATTCGGCCCATTAAGTCTACTCTGCCATTCAATCAGGACTGATCTATCTCTCCTTCCTAACCCCATTCTCCTGCCTTCTCCCCATAACCCCTGACACCTTTGTTAGTTTAGTTTAGTTTGGAGATAAAGCATGGAAACAGGTCCTTGGTCCACCGGGTCCGCGCCGACCAGCGATCCCCACACATTAACACTATCCTACACCCACTATGGACAATTTTTACATTTACCAAGCCAATTAACCTACAAACCTGTACGTCTTTGGAATGTGGGAGCAAACCAAAAATCTCGGAGAAAACCATGCATGTCACGGGTAGAACGTACAAACTCCGTACAGACAGCACCCGTAATCGGGATCGAACCCGGGACTCCGGCGCTGCATTTGCTGTAAGGCAGCAACTCTACTGCTACACCACCGTAACTGCCCTGTGCTAATCAAGATTCTTTGTTGAAGGGATATGTTGATGGGATATGCTGGTCAGTGTAGACAAGTTGGGCCAAAGGGCCTGTTTCTACGCTGTATAATTCTATGACTCTACCTCATCTGCCCACACATGATTCGTACTTCTCCATTCCCTGCATATCATGTAGCCTGGCTACAAAACACTCATGCAAGAATTCCTTCTGTGATTCCCTTCGATTGTCTCAATGAAATCCACTTTGGCTAAAAGCATTTGGCTCAACAGCACTTTAAAGTTTTAGGGCATAATACTTGACTTAATGATCACAAAGAGATTGAGAAGTGTAAGGATATCGCTCAAGGAGATGTTGGTTTAAAAGTTTTGCGATTCCATCAGGCCAATAACGTTTCATTAGATATATTACAGCCAGGAATTACAGGCTACACTGCGGTAAATAGATGGTGATGATGATTAATGCCAAGCAGTCATCAATGCATCAAACTAATTGGCAGATTACAAGAAATTATATACCCAGGTCTAGAAACCCTTTAATGTTTTCTTGTGAAAGTAATTATCAGTTTATGTATGGTCGTGTTGGCAGAGTTGGAAATACACCACGAACCACATTCATTACTCTATTTGTGATATATGGATTATCCTTTTTGAATATAATAATTGTGCCTCGGATGCAAAGGTGTGATGGATGCTATGAAATATTTATGGCAAATTTAGGCTGCTAAAGCTCTGTCAACTAGCATTGAACCAGAAAGCACAAGGCAATGAAAAACAATAGATAATATGATAATATTTAATATATTAGCAGAATGTGTGTCAACATATTTATTATAGATTCAATTATATTTTATTGTCACATGTACCTAGGTGTAGTGCAATTCTTTGCTTTTGCATACAATACATAAGTGTACAAAGAGTCGCCACATATCTAGCGCTGACAAAGTTACAAAGTACCCATCATAGTTCCGATGGTCCCTCTTTCTACTCAGCGGCTTCCCCCATCTGGTTCCATCGATGTGTAGGAAGGAAATGCAGATGCTGGTTTAAACCGAAGACAGACACAAAAAGCTGGAGTAACTTAACGGGTCAGACAGCATCTCTGGAGAATAAGAATAGGTGACACTTTGGGTCAAGGCCCTTCTTCTCGGTGGCTCCCCCCACCAAGTTCCCTCTTTGTTCTCGGCGGCCTAACCACCCCTCCCCTCACACCAGGGAGCCAGCGAGCCGTCCCTCTCCTCTCTGGTCCTTCAGCCTTCATGCCCCAGTGGACGCCTCTCGCAGCCGACCTTGGAGGTGCGGGAGGTTGCACCCTCCCCCCTGGACCACCTCCTACCGGCCCTTTGTCCAGCATCTGCCGGTGTCGCCGACTGCCTATTCCCGGTGTAACGGGGCGAGCGGGAGATGAGCCTCAGACCCTCTCCATGCGGGTTCCAAGGCCAGCTGCCTGTCGGGGTTTGACAACCGTCCACGCTATCCCACATCTGTGGTCTCCGGTGGCTCGGGGCAGAGTTCGGAGTCCCTGGGCCTATCCAGCCTACTGGGCCTAACGGGCAGGTCCTCTGACCTCAGTGAACAAGTATTCAGCGAAAAACAAGTAGGCCCATAACATAAGTGCTGCTTGGTTCATAATATGTATGTACTTCAACTCTCAGAAGGGAAATTACCTCAAGTAGAAATAGACAGACAAAAATGCTGGAGGAAATCAGCGGGTGAGGCAGCATCTCTGGAGCGAAGGTTTTGAGGTGACGTTTCAGGTCGAGACCTTGAAGGAGGGTCTCGACCCGAAACGTCACCTATTCCTTCGCTCCATAGATGCTGCCTCACCCGCTGAGTTTCTCCAGCATTCTGTCTTCCTTCGATTTTTCCAGCATTTGTAGAATCAAGTAGAACAAGAACGATTTTCAAAACTTCAAGCTTACTGAAGCTATAAAGACTTTGCAGAATAGTGACTCACCTCCTAAGAGACCCTCTAGAGATTGCAGATTCAGATCAGTGCATTGTCATATTCACAAGGGTGCATAAACTTCGCTGTTCACATGAAGTCATAGAGAAAACAATGTACATAGAATAACGACAAGTACAACAATAACTTGTTGGCAACAAATGAAACTCCAGGCTGGTGTGTTGCCTTCCTGGTGCCAGGGTCCAGGATGCCTCCAAACATTCTCAAGGGGAGGGTGAGAAGCTGGAGGTCAATGTACACGTTGGCCCAAAATTACCCCAATAGGAAATGGGATGAGGTGCTGCAGAGAGAATATAGGGAGTTAGGCGAGAGATTAAAAAACAGGACCTTTAGGGTACGAATCTCTGTGTTTCTCCCAGTACCACGAGTTAGTGAGTGGATGTGGTTTACCTAGATTTTCAGAAGGCCTTTGATAAGATGCCGCACGTGAGGCTGCTACGGAAGATGCAAGATCATGGTATCAGAGAGAAGATACTAGCACAGATAGAAGGTTGGCTGCATGTCAAAAGGCAGAGAGTGAAAATAAAAGGTCATTTTTTCTGGCTACCAACCACTAGTGGTGTTGGGGCCACTACTCTTCACATTGTATATCAATGATTTGGATGAGGGAATTGAAGCCTTTGTGGCAAGGTTTGAGGATAGGTAGGTGGAGGGTCAGGTAGTGTAGAGAAGGCAGGAAAGCAGAAGGAAATGGACAGGTTGGGAGAGTGAACAAAGAAGAAGCAGATGGAATACAGAATAGCAAAGTGTACAGTCACGCGCTTCGGTAGTAGGCATAAAGGTGTCAGCTATTTTTTAAATGGGGAGAAGATTCAGAAATCAGAGCTACTAAGTAACTTGGGAGTGCTGGTGCAAGATTCACAACAGGTTAAGTTGCTAGTTCAATCGGTTATAAGGAAGCAAATGCAATGTTAGCATTTATTTTGAGAGGACTGGAAGATAAAAAAAAGGGTTGTAATGCTGAGGCTTTATAAGGCATTGTTCAGACCACATTTGGAGTACTGTGAACAGTTTTGGGCCCCAGATCTGAGAAAGGGCGAGCTGGTGTTTGAGGCTCCAGAGGAGGTTCATGAGAATGATCCTGGGGATGATTGGGTTAACATATGATGAGCGTTTGATGGCACTGATCCTGTACTCGCTGGAGTTTAGAAGGATGATGGGGGACCTCATTGAAACCTACCGAATAGTGACTGGCCGAGATGGAGTGGATGTGGAGAGGATATTTCCATTATTAGGGGAGAGTGTAGGACCAGTGGGCACAGCTGCAGAATAAAAGGACATACCTATAGAAAGGAAATTAGGAGGAATTTCTTTAGTCAGAGGGTGGTACATCTGTGGAATACATTGCCACAGATGGCTGTGGAGGCCTAGTCATTGGGTATTTTTAAAGTGGAGATTGACAGATTCTTGATTAATAAGTGTCAAAGGTTGGGGTTGAGAGTGATAGATAGATCAGTCATGACTGAATGATGGAGTAGACTCGATGGGCTTGCATGGCCTACGATACGATACAATACTAGTACAGAGACTACAGCTCAGTGATTGCGACATGATTTCAGAACCAATGCGTAACTTTGTCTGACCAGCCACTTTCCAAGAGATTGAAAGCAGATCTGACTTCTGCCACTGAGAGGTATGGGACAGAACCAGCAGGAGATGGGTAATGTGCCCAAGTGTCATTTTGTATGCCTGTTCAAAATGGGATAAAAGCTATTGAGCTCATCTGTTAGCCATTGCCAGAGATATTGTTGCCAGAGTCCCTGACTTCAGCTAGTAGCCCATGATGGAATTCAGGCCTGGCCATATTTACCAGGCATGAACTTGATTAAATTGAGCCTCTTACTTGTTTTGGAAGTGTCTCTTGGCATCCGTAACAGGCTTGCAGGGATCATACTTGGCCTTCTTACACAGGGTTATATCATTGAAAGCTTTGGATCTGAACTTTAGCTGAGAGAACCTGTTCATGCAAGGTTTCTGCTTAGGATTGACTCTAATTGCCTTTGTCAGAACGGAGTCGTCAGTGCATTTCTTGATGAAACCAGTGATGACTGAGGTATAACTCACTCAGACTGGATGAAGTGTTCTTGAACATGTGACAGTCTACCAACTCAAGGCAGTCCTGAAGTGTTGTGACCTTTAGAACTGAGTCACTTGGAGGCTGGAGCTGGTTGATGTGAAAGTCTTTATTCGTCAAGGAAAACAGACATTCTTTTGGACACCCTGTCAGTAGAATCTTCCGAACTCAAAGTGCATCATGTAAAAATGTTTAAAACAAAGACAAAATAAACAATTAACTCCAGTTTCAATGGCGATAATCATCCACTAAGCTTCAATATTTTGAGTGTAGATGAGAACTGCAACTGAAGATAGACACAAAATGCTGGAGTAACTCAACGGGACAAGCAGTATCTCTGGAGAGAAGGAATGGGTGATATTTTGGGTTGATACCCTTCTTCAGAGCATTCTTCTGAAGAAGGGTCTGAAGAAGGGTCTCGCCCTGAAACGTCACTCATTCCTTCTATCCAGAGATGCTGCCTGTCCGGCTGAGTTATCTCAGATTTTTTGTGTCTCTCTTCTGTGTAAACCAGCATCTGCAGTTCCTTCCTACACACTGAGTATTGCAACTGCCAAGATACCTCTGAATATTCAAACACATTTGCTGGAACAATTTGCATATCCACATATCCTACATTGATGGTTCAAAAGCTTGAGAACAGGGAACCCAAACACCCAACACTGCTGAAGTGGGAGCTGACTCTCATGATCTGTTAATTATTTTATATTTTTAAATAAACTTAATTCTGAATTAAAAATATATACAAAGCGAAAACCGTGCAAAACTCTTTATAAGTTCTCAGTGGCCGTAAATTCAATAGTGTCATAGATAGACACAAAAAACTGGAGTAACTCAGCGGGTCAGACAGCATCTCTGGAGAAAAGGAATAGGTGACATTTTCCTGCCACTCATGTGGCCACATAGTGTGATATCCCTCCCCTTGTTTCAGGGATGTCCCCGCATCAATGTCCAACAGCCGGAGGACCCTAGACTGTGGTCCTCCTCCACAGAGTCTTTGAGTTGGCTGCACTGTGCTTCAATGAGTCCTTCAGCACGTACTCCTACAGTCTGGAATGGGCTGGTCCAATATTCCTTCAGTCAGTCCAACATTGCTTGGCCACATCTTGTTGTGTTAGAAGAGCAACAAATTTTTGGGCAGACCATAGAGAGTTGATGGTTTTCCAGCAGAACTGGATGCCGTTTCCAAATGTGTCTGGTCTTCAAGCTTCCCCCATCCCCATCACAATGTGTGAAATAACGTATGATGAAGATTTCTGGTCCAATGTAGGCCAACATATTCATTTGTCTCAGTAGACAGCCTGTCTGTTTGCAAAGCTGCCATTTTAATTTCAAACTGATTACTGCTTTTGATGGACATGAGGATAGATGCTCTGAAGACTAGTTCTTGTTTTGATCCGAGAGTCCTCTGTTTAGGTTGAACTGCAAAAACGACGCTGGCATCTTCTCCAGGCCCTCTTCACAATTTCACACTCTGTGAACCATCTCCTCTCCGTAGCAGCCGCCCCAAGGTCAGCATGCATTGGTAGTAAAGCTCCGAAGGTACAGAGGTTCAGGAAGGATCTGTCTGGGAGGGCCCCTCTCATTGTCGGCCAAGTGAGATCTTAGTGCTTGTAGTTGAGGTCTGGCGATGAGGTATTTTGGTCCAAGGTGTTGGTCTGGAAGACCTTGCCCATAAAGGCAGGTGGTATGACAATGTTCAGATGACTGCCACATTGTGTGCCAGGCCCATCATTCGCCACACCAGAGACAGGTACAATCTCAGCAGGTAATGCCACTTGGTGCCCATGTGCTTTGGCTCTATGCACAGCCCCACACAAAGGTGGTCATCATGCGGGCAACATTAGGTACACTTTTGCCCCCTTTGTCTTGTGTATCATGACCCATTGGACCAGGCCCATATTTGAACTCCAAATGAAGTGGAGGACAGCCTGGGTAATCGCGATGGTAGGGTGGTATGGGCACACCTTGGCAGGTAGAGCACTCCCAAGAGCACCTACCACATGACCAACTTATTTCTGAAAACCTCTTTATGTCTCCATTACATGCAACGTTCCAGACCCACACACCTTAATGTGATGAACTTACCCCCAATCCAAGGGAATTTCTTTCAACAAACATCTTCCCAGTAGGTTTGGTCCCAAATCCACAATGTTTGGATATTATCAAGAGACTGCGGATGCTGGAATCATGAACAAAAGTTCACGATTGTTAGTGTGGACGGGAGATAGCTTGTAGAAAAAGGTGAGAGAGAGGGTTGGCCAGTGCTGGAAAGATAGTTTGACAGACTTTCCTTCTTTCTTCCTGTTACTTCTTAGAAAAATAATGTCCCTTAGTCCTACCTACTTTTGAAAACAATTTCCTTATTAACAAATGTTATTTTGTAATACATAAGAAATGGAGAAGCGAGGGTTTCATCCTTGAGGTGGGGTTATTTATTTTCTTCAAGCCCGCTGAGTGTCCATGTCCACAGGCGCAGTCCTTACAGGTAACAACCAAAGTCAAAGTCAAAGTCAATTTTATTCGTCACATGCACCCGAAATGCAGTGAAATGAATTTGCCAGCAGCGATACACTTAAAAAGAACACACAATACACAATAGAATTTAGCACAAACATCCACTACAGCATTCTTCACTATGGTGGAAGGCAACAAAGTTCAGTCAGTCCTCCTCCTTTGTTCATCCGTGGTCGGGGCCATGAACCCTCTGTAGTCGCCGCTACGGACAGGCCGATGTACAGGCCCTCTCGTCGGGATGATCAAACCTCCAATGTCGGGATGGACAAACACACTCCGCGGCTTGGAGTGCACGAATCGGCACTTTCCTACCGGAGACCGTGGCTTCAGGATGTTACAGGCAGCAGGCCAGCAGTCGGAGCACTTCTCTGGTGATCCCCGGCAAGAGAACCCAGACTCCGGATGGTAAGTCCACTCCGTGCCCGCGGCTAGAAGCTCCGCAGACCACAGCCCCATGATGCCAAAGTCACCAGGCCAGTGATCGGAGCACTCCTTTCTGGCAACCCCCGGCAAGGTTTCGCCCGCTCCACGGTGGAAAAGTCTACGCTGTGCCCACTGCTGAAGCTCCGGGCCCGACTCTGGGAAAGCCCGCTCCAATCCATGCTGTTAGGCCGCAAGGGAAGCGACATGGAAAAAGTCGCCTCTCCGTCGAGGGGGCGACCAAAAGCGGATCCCCCCTCCCCCCCCCCACCCTCCACACAAGACACACCAAGAGACACCTAAACTAACATTTAGACACACCAAAAAAAAAACCAAAAAGTCGAAATAACTAACACGCAGCGGACTTGCAGCGCCCCACCAACCAAGATGTTGTCTGCTGAAGAGCAGAGCAAAGTCCCCAAAACATCATGGATCCTACTATGTTGGGGAAGAACACAGACAATGGGTGCGATGATGTAGGTAAATCCATTCACTGCATCCACTTAAAGCTTCATTGGTGCCAGGGAGACCCACTGAGTTTGATAGCATACCTTCTCTGAAAGTTGCCACCTCTTTATGGTGGAGACGTTTGCCAGGGATCGCCGGAGATGTGATCCTAAGATCCTGAGAACGAAACCATTTAGAGCTAGGCTCCCAGTAGAGTCGCCCATGGTGGACCGTTTGAAGGAGAGGTTCCTGCCAAAGTGTGGCCCAAGAAGAAGACCTGGTGAAGACCGGCGGAGGATTGTGCCTGGCCAACAGACGGAACACCACAATGGCTCAGATGGCAGAAGAAGGCTTCAGCGGGGAGAGGCTCCCATCTGCCAGGCTGATGGACCCAGGTCTGTCTCTTTCAGGGCTATGTGATGATGGTAGTTTGTGCATCAGTCTCCCACATTAAAAAAGGTCAGGGGCAGGCATCCACCTGGAGGGACATATGACTGAGAGGACCCACCAGGAGAACAATCGTACTCAACTTTGATTGATCAGCGATAGTAACCAGGGAGCCAGATCATCCTTGTATGGGGATGCTGCCAGGACGAGGACCTGAGCTATAGGGAGAGATTGAGCAGGTTTGGATTCCATACCTTGGAGCACAGGAAGACATGGGCGGAAATCCTGGGGAGGACGGGGGGACCTGTTCCACCCCCCCCCCCCCCATGTTTCGAGAGGTGGGGGACAATCTCCCACATGCCCCACACTCCAAAGATGTGCAGGTTTGTAGGTTAAGTGCTTCGGTAAATTGTAAATTATCCCTAGTGTGTCGGATGGTGCTAGTGTACGTGGTGATTGTTGGTCGGCACGGACACGGTGGCCCAATGGACCTGCAGTTCCCAGGTTGCCGGCGCGACCAGGTCCGGCTCGTTTGCCCCAGGTCTGGCTGTAGAGCCCAGGTCAGCTGCGTGCCCCGGGAATCGAGTCCAGAGCATCAGCAGCAGCACAGCGGGGACTTTAACATCGCGGACCCCCTTGCCGGGGGTCGCCGGAGAAGCGCTCCGACTGCTGGCCTGCGGCCTACAACATCTTGGAGCCTCGGTCTGTGGAGCTTCTGGCGACAGGCATGGGCGGACCTTTCATCGTGGAGCGGGCGTTCCCTCGCCGGGGGTCACTGGAGAAGAGCTCTAACCGCCGGCCTGCAGCCTACAACATCTAAATTAAATTAAATTAAATTTCTTTATTTATATAGCACATTTTTAGTCAACTTGCATTGACCCCAAAGTGCTTCACATAATTACATTCACACACACAGGCAAAGGTGGGTGAAGTGTCTTGCCCAAGGACACACACAGGCAAAGGTGGGTGAAGTGTCTTGCCCAAGGACACAACGACAGTATGCACTCCAAGCGGGATTCGAACCAGCTACCTTCCGGTTGCCAGCCGAACACTTAGCCCATTGTGCCATCTGTCGTCTAGAAGCGGCGGTCTCCGGTGAGGAGGTGGTCGATTTGGGTGTGCCCGACGTCGGCGTTCCGACCATCCCGACCAGAGGGCTTGAACATCGGGCCGTCCGTAGCGGTGACTACAGAGGGTCAGGACCCCGACCACAGGTGAACAAGGGAGGAGGAGGAGGAGGAGAACTGTCTGAACTGTATTGCCTTCCACCACAGTGAAGAATGCTGTGGTGGATGTCTGTGTTGAATTATGCTATGTATTGTGTCCTTTTTTTAATTGCAACGATGCATGATAAATTACATTTCACTGCACCTTATGGGCATGTGACAAATAAATTTGAACTGGAACTTGAACTTGACTTGGCTGTAGCGCCCAGGGTAACTCGCCTGCCCAGGGAATGGCTGTAGCGCCCAGGTCACCTGTGAACCCCGGTCACAATAGACAATAGGTGCAGGAGTAGGCCATTCGGCCTGCGAGCCAGCACCACCATTCAATGTGATCATGGCTGATCATTCACAATCAGTACACCATTCCTGCCTTCTCCACATATCCCTTAACTCCGCCACCCCTAAGAGCTCTATCTAACTCTCTCTTGAAAGCATCCAAACAACCAGCCTCCACTGCCCTCTGAGGCAGAGAATTCCACACACTCACAACCTCTCTGTGTGAAAATGTTTTTCTTCATCTCCGTTCTAAATGGCTTACCACCTATTCTTAAACTATAGCCTCTGGATCTGGACTCCCCGAACATTGGGACCATGTTTCCTGCCTCTAGCGTCTTCGCGAAAACAAATTGATAAAAATACGCCTGCGGGCCAGCTGATTTCGGGTTAAGGGCCGGATCTGGCCCGTGGGCCGCATGTTGCCAACCCCTGTCCAAGGTGTTAGGCCTCATTGTGTCCCCCCATGTTTTAAAAGCGTTTTCCGCTCATGCAGGAAGTTGACGGGTGATCTTATGGAGGTGTACAAAATCATTAGATAAGTAGATCGGGTAGACGCACAGAGTCTCTTGCCCAGAAAGACTCTATGGGCCAAACACAGGCAGGTGGGGCTAGTGTAGATGGGACATGTTGGTCGCTGTGAGCAAATTGGGCCGAAGGGCCTGTTACCACACTGTATCACTCTATGACTCCATGACTCTATAATTAACCCACTAGACCCCTCCCTACAATAGGTTAACATGGTGTAGAAAATATACGTTCAGGTATTGTGCACTTAGAGAATAATGCTCCAGAACTAAAATGATTCACTGAGATTGGAACTAATAGTGCAGGTTACATTATTCTTGGCTTTATTCTTCCTGAAACACATTACACATTCTTGTTTAAAATAACTAAATTGATTTGTCCAACATTGTGTCGCCAATTAAAGCCTCAGTTTGCCAATATTGGCATTGTGATTTATTTGTGACTTGATAAAGTACGTGTCTGGCACAATCACTTTCACTTACTTTTAGGGCAAGTTGAGGAAAAAATAAATAATGTTCACCGCGCCGTAGAATTTCACAGGCTCTTATGGCAACAGAGTCAATGACTAACGATGCTTCACGTCACTCTGCAATGACAGTGACCAGGTCTTGCTGAAATCTCCCCATTTACTCGTGAAGGTTGCAGAGTGCCTGAACGTGCTGGATTAGATCACAAAGGGGCTGGAAACAGAAGGCAGATGTTAAAGAATGCACAAAGTAATATGATATCTCCCAAGTTGCTCTCCAACACCAGATCATTAATTTGTGGCTGGGGTATTTTGGAATGAGATAAACTGTGTTATCCTGTTAAACCTGGGCTTCTCATAATTGCAGGACAGAAGCTTGCTTGTGACAGCGAATAAAGGTCTCTGATGAACAGCAGGCCATGTCACAACTGGATATTCTGTTTAATCTCAAACACATAGAACAGACAACCTAGAGGACCACACACCAATTAACGCAAGAGCACACCGGCACGCATTTTGCCACAAGCTTTAGGTCAAATATCCAAGCACTTTCATTCATAATTGTTGCAACTGACTGGGAATATATAGAGGTTTTAATTAAGCCTCGACTTTCAAGAAAGGAAACCATTTCCTATTCACTCCCATAAAACGAACCTTCTGCTCCAAGCATGAAATAGATACAAAAGACTTAACACAAACTTAGAATGTCTTCCAATTAACCACATCTTTATTGTTCAGGCCGCGAATTACAGAAATCTCTGTGGTGTTCTGTGCTTTTCCTTTTGGGGGTGGTCGGGGAGGGGAGGGGGGGGCACAGAGGTTGGGGTAGGATTTTATCTTGTGATAGTCCAACTGCAAATGACAAAATAATTACAATTCTTATTGTGTTGGAGAATGCCGCACCTTTCAGCAGTGCAACCCTCCTTCCCATCTTTGCCATCAGGCAAACTTGCGATCTCCTAGTTGCCGAACATTTTAACTCCCCTTCCCATTCCCACTCTGACCTATCTGTCCTGGGCCTTCTCCACTGTCAGAGTGAGGACACACGCAAACTGCTTGGGCAGCTTACAACCCAGTGGTATGAACGTTGATTTCTCTAATTCTGAGTGACTTCTGCATTCGCTCTCCCACTTACCCCACTCTAGTCATCTAACCAGTTCCACTGTTCATATCCTTGTAAGCCTCTCATCATCACACCCTCCCCAGCCTACAATGGGCCATTATGGGCAGCGGGCTGAAGGCCCTGTTGCCTCCCCTGATTTTTCTGGTCTTTTCTCGTCTCCAGTGTAATTCTCCTCCTCCCCCCACCTCTGCTTTCAGTCTGAAGAAGGGTTCCGACCTGAAACGTCACCTACTCTTTCTCTGCCTGACCCGCTGAGTTACTCCAGAATTTTGTGTCAAACATGCATCATCAATCTGATTCAAGCTGCTGAAATGTTTGAAATAAATACAAATTAAACAATAAAAAAAAACGAATTTAGATGTTCAACTTAGCGAACATTAAAATAGTCAGAGAAATGAATAAGCCCATGGGCGCAAAGACAGACACAAAATGGTCTGAAGAAGGGTCTTGATCCGAAACGTCACCCATTCATTCGATCCAGAGATTCTGCCTGTCCAGCTGAGTTACTACAGCATTTTGTGTCTATCTTCGGTTTAAACCAGCATTTCCTTCCTACAGCCTAAGTCATTGGGAGCAACAGTTTTGCCAACGAAGATCCAGTTCATACAATTTGGCATCTAATGATTTTGCATTTTCTATTCTTTTATCAGACGGATCATTCAAAATGTTAACAGCTTTTGAATAATGTTGGATTCCTACCAGAAGTGGATGCACTGTCACTATTAGAATGAATATCACCACTCCTTACTGCCCACTGCTTTGTCACACTGTTACCTATCAGCCCGATCAGCCCGACAAAGGAGTTTTGTTCAGCATGACTTCCCCTCAGTTGCCGTCCTTATGGTCACAGTCCCATTCCATCAACCATTCTTCCACCCACTTGCCCAGCTGATCAAGCTCGTGCTGACATCTATGAAAGCCGTTTTCTCTAGCTCATTACAATACAATAAAGGTGCTTTAGTGTCATCTGCAAACTTACTAATCACGCTTTCTACATTCTCATCCAAATCGTAGATATAAACCACAAACAGCAATGGGCCCAGCACCGATCCCTGAGGCACTCCACTAGTCACAGGAGATATCCCACCAGTCACTAGTCTGAGGAGCTAATGTTCAGATTTCACAGATTACATGGCTGTATTACAATAGTAGAATAATCTGATATGGAAGATAATGAAGAAGTATTTTTCCCAGTTGTGGGTCAGCAACTAAGGGCACGAGGCTTACAAAATTATAGTCAGGTCCTTTAAAAGTGAAATTGTGAACACTTGAGCATAAAAGCAGGTAAAAGTTTTGAATTTTTTCCCACAAATAAGAATTGATGTAGGTCAATTGAGGCTGAAAGACTTTTATTGTCTAGGCTTTTATTGTCTAGGCTTTTATTGTCTTATGAAATCAAAATGATAAGGGAGAAGATGGCAGTTCAGGTCAGAGATCAGAAATGATCCCAGTGAATGTTGAGGCAGACTTGATCGGTTAAAGGTACAATTATCTTCCTGTATTTTTTTTTAACGATTCTGGTTCACAGCAACATTCGGAGAGTAAAAGTTGTTACAATAGATATTTGTTTTTCAACTGATTAACATGGACCATATCTCCATATGGTGCAAGCTACCAATGCTGCAGTCTGATAAATCATGCAATTGCATAAGGCATTACTATTTAGCCGTTGCACTCTCAGGATTTCTAGGAAAATGAATGAACCTGCTTGTCTCCAGAAAACAACATCAATCTTACTTTGACTATCGGTGGGCCTTGCCTTCTGACTCATGCCAATTGAATTGCCCCTGGTGCCATAGCAAAGACATTTACAGCTGTTATCAATTTAACAGCTATAGACACAAGCAGATGGAGTCACTGAGGACCCTTCATTCTGTTCAGATCAGATCTGATCTTGCTGATCTCTTTAGATCCTGCCTTTCCAACAGATGTAGAATAATTTATCTTGGACTGTGAACCCTTTTCCAAGGTAAGGTGGTTCATGTTCCTCAAATTAGACATGTTCCTCAAATTAGCACAGCGAGATTTCATTCACCTTGGAGATGCCCTTTTTATTCATTTTATTAGATTTATTATGCACCAGTTAACTAACACTGGTAAGTGAGGAGGTGTTAGTTCTATTTTCAATAAACGAAAATAGACTACTATATAAATTGATAGCATCTCCTTTATAATTTGCTTCTTTGTGGTTTTGACCTACTAATGAAAACCAGAAACTATCCACCAGCAAGCTAAACCAATGTTAGAAAACCTAATTGTAACACATGTTACAATTCTAAATGATATTTGCATTTTACATAAACATTGAGTCAGTATGAATATTAACACTGAAAATAGTCCAGTTGATTTGCACCACTTCAAGCTCCACTTCCACTTAAATCTTAAAGCACATGAAGATCCAAAAAAAAAGACCGTGTGAGCAAAATCTATTACTTAAAATGATAAATGAGAAGAAAAATATTAAGTGTTTAGGGACAATGATTCAACAGACGTGCAGACTTGAAGTCTTTCAGACATCAGATGCTGGCAAATGAAATAAATAAGAAAATGGATAACTGGTGAACAGGTTATGTAATCTCAATTCTTAAAAAAAAAGAAGTGCAATAGAATCATGAATTATAGATCAATCGGTCCAAGACCACAGTGGCATAACCACTCAAGAGTAATTAGAAAGTTGCTCTATATTTTTTGCCAAAAATATGCAGCTGCCGCAAGGCCAGTTGGACGTATACACAATGCCCAGTAGAATTATGTTAAAGAGATAACTAAGGGATAATCAGCAGACAAAATTGGTATGTGATAAAGGCTCAAAGTTTGAGGCTGTTGGTTAAGATATATGTGTATGGAATTAATGAAAAATTAGCTGGCTGGATTGAAAATTGGTCTGGTAATAGAAAACAGAATGCAGTGATAAATAGATGTGGATCTGACTGGAGGGCGGTGATTAGTGGTGTTTCCCAGGAGTGTGTTCTGGACCCTCTCCTATTTATTCTATTCATAAATAATGTGGAAAGGGTATTGGAAACAATATCAACTATGGTGATAACACTAAGCTGTGTGATCAGGTAATGCAGAGGGAAGATTGATAACGTTTAAGGCATCAAGGTAAATAATGAAACTGGATTAAGTACTGGCAGATGGGAAATTAAATGAAAACATTTCTATAAAGCAGACTGATGCAGCAAATGTAAAACATGTGTCCTCAGTTGGCGGGCGTAAAATGAGAATAAATACTTTGGAGTCATTATTGACTATTTACTTAAATTATCCAATCAGTTCGAAGCCTTTAATAATAATGTTAATCTAAACCTGAGATGCTCCACAAGACATTCCAAAGCAGATCGAAACAAATTATTTTAACATTGTGGCAAGTCTACAACTGGAAAAGTGAGTGCATCGGAGCCACTTTAATGTCAAGATTCAATGAAGAGCAATGGGATGAATTTGTATTCAAAATATTGCAAGGTGTGTCCAATTGTGCATTAAATATGAGGCACGCTGATGTAATTCTTTTCTTCAGCAGTCACACCAGATTGAGGATCTTGAGCTTTCACTGTGGTTTTCTTGGGTCTGTGATTGCTGATGAGGTCAGTGTGGGATGCTGTCGGGAGGTCGGGAGGGGATGCACTCCTTCTGTATCTACATGGGACGTCCGTGTTGCTTCTGATGCTTGGTCGGGAGGTTTTCAATACCACCCCAAATACTTCCTCTCCATTTTAAATGGCTATGGATCAGAGATTTCCAGGAGTCTGAGAGGATGCTACACTTCTTCAAAAGGGCTTTGAATACATCCTTGAAGGTTTTTCTCCCCATTGGTAACCTCTTCACACCACAAACCTTGTCTGTTCCAAGGGCCTGCTGTAGGGCATGCAAACTATGTAAAGTATAAAAGTATAAAGTATCCTTTATTGTCAATCAAACTTGTTAATTTGAACAAAATTACATACCTTGCAGTCATGACAGAGAATAAAATAACAGAACACACAATGAACACAGTTTAACATCCACCACAGTGAGTCTACCAGGCACCTCCCCACTGTGATGGAAGGCAAAAGTCTTAAAGTCCTTGTCTCTTCCATCCTTGTAGCCAGCCCCACACAGTTGACTGAGTGTAACTAGGAACTAAATGCTTGGAGAGGACTCTGTCCATGGTTTGCTCGTCATTCCAGTGAATATGAAGCATTTTGCATAGAAAACATTGGTGGTTTTTCCATTGTCCTGAGATTCCTGCTGTGGGTGATCGTGGTCTCAGAATCATACAGGATGCATAAAAGACCATGGGTTTTGTGCCTGAAGCCTTGAAATTCCCTGCCCTTTCCCTCAATCAACCAATGGCTTTTCTGGTGCGTCATTCATATCTGCCCTCACTGTGATGATGCAAGATTAATCTTGAAACTGTCATGAATTGTTAGAGGGCAGTCTGGTACAGTCTGAGTTCTTCCAGCATTTATGTTTATCTTCAATGAAATTCAATGGAAACTCAAACAAAAAAAATAAGGTGGTGGATCTGCCGGATTCTTTGCCATAGAAGGCTGTGGAGGCCAATTGATATTTTTAAGGCATATTCTTGATTAGCACTGGTGTCAGGGGTTATGGGGAGAAGGCAGGAGAATGGGGTTGGGAGGGAGAGATAGATCAGCCATGATTGAATGGCGGAGTCGACCTGATGGGCCAAATGGCCTAATACTGCTCCTATCACTTAAGACCTTATGACAATGGGTGCAGATTGGCAGAGGACTTTGGTCTTGTAGAAATTGACTATAAGACCCATCTTCTCATGTGCTTCAGTCAGTGAATTAAGAACGTTTCAAAGCATCGGCTCCCAGCAAGCAGCTCGAGCTCCAAGATTTGGATGGGTGGCATAGTAGCTTAGTGGTGGTGTTGCTGCCTTACAGCGTTAGAGATGCAGGTTCAATCCTGACTATGGGTGCTGTCTATGCGGAGTCTGTATGTTCTCCCTGTGACCATGTGGGTTTCCTCCGGAAGCTCCAGTTTCCTCCCACACTCCAAAGACGTACAGATCTGTAGGATATTTGGCTTTGGTAAAAATTGTAAATTGTCCTTAGCATGTAGGATAGTGCTAGTGTACCTGTTTCCATGCTGTATCTCTAAAGTCTCAAGTCTAAAGGTTTGTGTGATCTTGGTTCTGCAGTGTAGTCACCATAGGCTGAACAGTTACATCCATCAGTTCTGAACATTTGTTACACTCCCACAGAAAATGTGTTGAAGTGAGGTGCAACATTGCAGCAAGAAAGATCAAGCAAAGTTCTTGGGTAATGACACAGCCATGTTTATTAATGGTCTTCTCTGACTTTGGCTCCATTGTGGACTTGCTGGTGTGCATTTCAGGCTTTTGTACCTTGGTGTGAAGAAGTATGGAGGAAGTGCAGGAATGTGATGTTCAATCCCAAATTTCAGAGCTTCGTGGTGAATATGGAACGATGTCTGCCTCACAGGATGGATGAGTTGGCCTGACTGTTATACAATCCTATGATTCAATGATGATCCTCAATGGGGGAGCAGGCTTGAGGGGCCAATTGTGTTACTCCAGCTCCTGTTTCTTATGACTCCATGTTGCCATATTTGTTTTTATTTGTCTGATATTTCCTTACAATCCCCATGAGATATCTTTCCGAAAAACTTAAAAAAATACCCCAATGCGTTGTATCTAATGTACATGGTTTAATTTTCCAACCACTCATTAGTTCAAACCATTATTGAATTTCCACTTAAGTACTCCACCTCCATATGAAGATAATAATGCAGTATGCCCCTTAGTTAAACAGTTGATATGTTACTTATAGTTACATAGGAACAGCTGCAAAAGAGCTTAAGTATGCCACCAGATATTACCCAACTGTGCAGTTTGCCAGGTACATTGTCCAAGTACACCAGGCACAAAGCATTTTTTACTAACCTGTTCCACATTTACTTTTGGCTCATTTTACTGCCATAAATTTTCAATTATTTTATCCCATACTTTTGTAAGGAACACATAAAATCATTGTAGCGTTACATACCTGCAAGGTTTGCAGTAACTCATTGATTCCAACCCCCAAGATGGATGCCGTCAATGATTCTACCTTAATGTGGTGCCATTGGGAATTCAGATCATTGTTATTCATACACAATGGGAAAATAAATTCAAATACTGGCCATGTCAAGTTCATTGCAACCACCTATCTTTCACTGTTGTGACCAAGGCATTGGAAAACAATGCAATGATTCCTAAATTGGCCTAAAAGGAGACAAACACAAAACATTTGGATGGGGGCCACTTTCATTGCCACTGAGAGCATTGTTCTGAGGTTGACTGCAATATTTCAATGCACCTGGCTGCATTGTTATCCTTAAGCAGATTACTGTCTATTATATTTTAAGAAAGAACTACAGATCGAAGGTAGACACAAAATGCTGGAGTTACGCAGTGGGTGTGGCAGCATCTATGGATTTTGTGTCTACCTTACTGTCTGTTATGATCAGGTAGGGGACCGAAGACCGCAGAAATGGTGTGGTCATGATGGTCGGTGTGGGTAGTCTTTGGTGCCTATTTGCCTTTGGCATTAGGCCATGTATCTTCAACCATGACACACTGATTAAAGCTCTCTTCAATAAAATAACAACAATTTTTCTCTCTGGGTCCCATCCCGAAATGTTATCTGTCCATTCCCTCCACAGCTGCTACCTGATCTGCTGAGCTCCTCCAGGATTGTTTGGTTTGCTTAAGATTCCAGTGTCTGCGTGCCCTTGTGTCTCGATTTCTCTGTCTTGTTTTGGACATTGTCTGTCCATTGATTTCATCTGACATTTTTCCTTTCTATTTTGTCTCTTGTGTGTCCCTATTCAATATACTATTCAGTCTCAATCATTTATTTTTGTCCAGGAAGTTCAATTTTGGAATAATATTTTTCCTTCCCTTCCCATATCATGCGTTTCTATTTTCTTAGATTCTTTACTACTTTCGCCATTCCTCTGATGTAATTACGCCTCATTCTATGCCCATGGTAGTCACATTCTCTGTCACTTCAATTCATCATGAGTTCCTTCAAGGGTTGTGACTCCACTCTGCACAAGAGTGTTGGATGAACACCCTTTATTTTTTTCTGATAAATGCTTAGATAAGATCAATCAGAGTCCAATGGCAACAAAACAGGCCTGCTTAGGAAGGAACTGCAGATGCTGGTTTACACCGAAGATAGATTGGAAACAAGCCCTTCGGCCCCATCTGAGCTAGTCCCACTTGCCTGCATTTTGTTCATATCTCTCTCAACCTTTCCAAACCATGTACCTGTCCAAGTGTCTATTAACTGCTGTTATAGTACCTGTCTAAACGACTTCATCTGGCAACTCGTTCCATATACCCACCACCCTCTGAGTGAAAAAAAGTTGCCCCTCAAGCTCATATTAAATCTTGCCCCTCTCACCTTAAACTTATGTCCTTCTTAACTTTAGTGCTACATTGCTATACTAGTTTGAACTGTGGAAACATATTTTAAACATTTTCCTTTTCAGCTCTTCCGATCATAATGCTGCTTTGGAAACGCTTCAAGCAAACTGTTGCCGTGAGTTAGGAAACAATATAAAACTATCTAACGGGTCATGTAAACATTATGTGAACATTAAAGTGCCATTGAGGAAGGAAGTTAAGGCACATCGAAGCAGGTCAGAGAATGTTTACTAACTTGTACGTGTATTTTGCGTGGGTTTAGTGTATTTGAGTTTAGTTGAGTTTAGAGATGCAGCATGTAAACAGGGCCTTTCGCCCACCAAATCCACATTGATTATCGATCACCTGTTCATATTAGTTCTGTTATTCCACTTTCTATCCACTCCCTACACATCGGGGACAATTTTTACAGACCTGGATATTTGAACATCATTGGGATGTGGGAAACTGGAGCACTGGGAGGAAACCTACACAGTCACAGGGAGGATGTGTGAACTCCACACAGACAGTACGCAAGGTCAGGACTGAACCCCGTCGGTCTTTGATGGAGGTAGCAGCTCAACCAGCAGTGCCACTGAACTACCTCTAATCTTACAAGCAGAAGCTAGGCTTGTATCTGCTGAACTTAAGAAGACTAAGAAATAACTTGAAGATAGACACAAAAAGCTGGAGTAACTCAGCGCGACAGGCAGCATCTCCGGAGAGAAGGAATGGGTGACGTCTCGGGTCGAGACCTTTCTTCAGACTTAATTTGATTGGAACCTGAGGAGTATTGGTTGGGTAGATATGGAAAGAATGTTTCCTCTTGTGGGTGAATCTAGCTCCAGAGGTCACTGTTTAAAAAGTAAGTGATGTCCCATTTAAAGCAAAAGTGAGACAAACTGTTTTCCATTAGAGAATTGTGGTGGAACACTTTTCCTCAAAGAGTATAATTGTGTACCAGGATAATCAGTGCAGGGTGGCACAGTGGCACAGTGGTGCAGCTGGGAGAGTTGTGACAGCACCAATGAGCCTGGCTCGATCCTGACCCTGGGTGCTGTCTGTGTCGAGTTTGCACATTCTCCCTGTGACCATGTGGGTTTTCTCCAGGTGCATTTTTCTTCCCACATCCCAAAGATGTGGGGATTTATGGGTTAATTGACCTCTAAATTGGCCCTAATGTGCAAGGACTGTACAAGAAAGCGGGATTACATAGAACGAGTGTGAACGGTTGATCGATGGTCAGTGTGGACTCGGTGGGCTGAAGGGCCTATATACATGCTGTATCTTTCAATCAGTCAGCAATGGAGGCAGAGTCTCTGAAGATGTTTAAGCAGAGGTAGATGAGTATTCGGTTGAAGGTTTGCCATGGGTAAACGGGAGTGTTTGATGAGTAACAGTCAAATCCGCCATGATCATGCTATATCCGATTCTGCTGCTGTTCCTGCTTTTAATTTGACTCTTTGTATTAAGAGAGACATTAAAAAAACATTTTTGTTTTTGTTTTAATGAAAAAAACAACAAAAAATCTGAGCAGAAAGCTAGTGTAAAATGTTAAGCGCTTAAAATCTTTTAATTTCCCCCTGATTACAGTCCTATTCTGGAAGTTGGCCTTGAAGCCTGGTTTTATTTAAATTTGTTGTAATCTCTAACCAAAGCTCGGTGTCCATTTTGGTGAGAGCCCAATAAGCTTGGTGCACGAGGCCGGCTGGAAAATTGTGTTTGGCACCAAACTGCAGACCTGCCTCTCCTAAACAGAGCCAGCTTCTCCAATCCCCCTTGCTCCCCTCCTTTGCCACTGGCCATAATAATTGGAAAGTATACCTTTAATTACTGAGAAGGCACACTGCCAGAGGGAACCTTCATAACACATGCATTCTGTTCCCGAACAGTCATCTCATCATCATGAATAAAGCAGTTTTAAAATAAAAAATCCAGTTCTGCCTATCAACACAGATCCTCAATCTTGGATTCACTGTTTTACTGCGACTTCCAGTTAATCTGATCGGTACGATGTTTTATAGTCATTCTTCAACACGTCTTCCCTGAATTTGTATGATTCCCCTGCCTGTGTCTGTATCAATGGGGAAATTGGCCAATTCTAGATGTTCTGCCCCCACAAAATAAACCAAAGTTCCTAATGGAAAAATAAAGTTCATTGTTTTGTATTGTATTGTACAGTAGATACATTGAATAAATGAATATATTAATAAAGAGCTCTCTGGAAAAAAAGTTGTAATCAAACCTTAGTTGTGTGAAACATTTCTTTGTTTCGCATTATGGTTGTGATTTTATCACAAGACCCTCCATTAAATTACCAGTGTTACAATCGCCTTCTTAAACACCTTAAGATGCTTATGAGTTAAAGTGGATCAGTGACATTTATCAAAGTAAGGATTACTCAATTTGGTTTCACTACAAGAAATAAATTATTTAAAAAAATATATTGGTATTAGTATCACTATTATTATCAATCATAACAATATGCTAAAATATGTTGGCTTGCGATATATCCAGTCAAATCATACAACACATCATACAACAAACTACAGAGATGCTGCCTGACCCGCTGAATTGCTCAAGCACTTTGTGTCTGTCTTCGGTTTAAACCAGTATCTGCAGTTACTTCCTATGCAATACATGAGTACAACAGCTACTAAAGAGGAAGGAAATAAAGTGCAAAATCCAGTGTTAATATCATTGTATTTGAATGAAGGCTCTGTCCGAAATACATAATAGATAGTTCTTCATGACAAACTAAGGCAGATCAAGTCTACTTTGTGCATTCACTTAGGAAATTCAGTGTGAGGGGCTCATCCTGACTCTGGCACTGACCACATAACTGTGGGAGTTGACAGTTGTTTGTGAGAATATGTCTCAGAAGAGTTAACATTGTTGGGTCCTTTAGACGTCGATTATCTTATGGACAATGATCCTGCTGACACTGATGATTTTGAACCATGCTGGTGAAGCTGATGAAGCAGATTAGGCAGTGGCAAATCCAGTAGCCATCGGTACCTGTTGTGATGTCAGTGATGCGCTCACCTTTGCAGTCTTTTGCTCATACAATGATATCATCCAGCCAGTGCTTGGACCAAAGATGCAGAAATCAGAGGACCAAACAAACTTGGGAATGCTGGTGCAGGATTTCCACAATGTTAATTTGCAAGTTGAATCGGTATTAAGAAAGGCAGATGCAAAGTTAGCATTTATTTTGAGTAGACTAGAATATAAAATCTAGGATGTAATGCTGAGGCTTTATAAGGCGCTGGTCAGACCACAATTGGAGTATTGTGAGCAAAGGGGTTGAAAGGGAGAGATAGATCAATTATGATTGAATGGTGGAGTAGAGTCGATGGGCCGAATGACCTATGACTTGTGAACATGAACTAATGCCTTGATGCCTTTGACTTGTCCTTCTGATGAAACGGAGTGTGAAGAAGCGATGCTGAAAGCATTATGTCAAGAGGAAGACATAATCTTCTTCAACACCTCTTTGCCAATCAGGTCTTGCCAGAAGATTGCAACAGTTCATATTCTGACTTTGGAGTATCCCAAGAGGATCAGTTTGTCTCCATTTGAGATGCAGAGCAGGATATTCATCAAGGTAAAAGAGATCCATGGCCTGCATCAGAGTGTTAAGGGTCGGGCTGATGATCGTAGCATGTTGGCTTTGTGATAGAAAAGGTCACAAGGCAATTGCTAATATGTCAGGAGCAATCACTGAAATGCTAAACCAGCTTGTTCTTGATGGAGAAGGTCACTCTTTGAAGACATCCTTCCTCCTCTGGTGGTCATGTTCGCAAGTTCCAGGAGCAAAATTAGGCCATTTGGCCCATCTACTCCGCTATTGAATCGTGGCTAATCTATCTTTCCCTCTGAACCCAATTCATCTGCCTTCTCTTCATCACCCGACACCCGTACTAATCAAGAATCCATCAATCTCCGCCATAAAATATCTATTGACTTGGCCTCCACAGAATTATGTGGCAATGAATTCCACAGATTTACTGCCGTAAACGATAGAAATTCCTCCTCATCTCCTTTCTAGAGGTAGATCCTTTTATTGTGAGTCTACGGCCTCTCTACAAGGTCGACCCATTGCCTTGATTTATACACAGTGTCATGATGTTGTCAAAGCTTCCGACTTCCAGAGCTCTTATGCAGGCTGGTGTGCAGGGTGTCATGCTGGCAGAGTGACCCTCTAACATTCCAGGTCCTGAGCTACCTATGAATGGACACCGCCTGTGAGTCATCACTTTATAAACGTGGTATAACTGAGGTGCACCAACAATTACACTGGCTTCAGAGAACGAGATCCTGGTCTAGTGGCAAGGTGGTCTAAGCTGACAGGAGACCATGTTCAGCTGCATGGGTATCGATGCTGACACATTAAAGGGAATGTTTGTTGTTGCACCCTGACATGTACACACAGAGGGTCACACACACACACACGGGCTCAGGCACATGAGCCCTTACACACTGCCTATCCTCTGGCTTCGCACCCCTTCATTGACCATGCTCCGGGCTGTAGTCTGCTTGTCAAATCCTGAGCCTCACCACGTACCAGGTCCTGTTCCTGTACTCGGCAGCATTGACTCCTGACTATGGCCTTAGGTGGACTCTCAGCTCAAAGTGTCCATACCTTTTAGGCCTCCCTGAATTCCTCCCTGCTGAACATCTGTGAAGAGAAGAGGGTAGCATGGTGTCGTAGCAGTATAGTTGCTGCCTAACAACGCCAGAGACCTGGGTTTGATCCTGACTACTGGTGCTTCGTACGTTCTCCCTGTGACTGCGTGGGTTTCCTCCAGCTCCTCCGGTTTCCTCCCACACTCCAAAGATGTACAGGTGTGTAGGTTAATTGGCTTCGGTAAAAATTGTAAATTGTCCCTAGTGTGTAGCATCGAGCTAGTGTATGCAGTGATCGCTGGTTAGTGCCGACCTGGCAGCAGAAAGAACTGCGCCCTTGTCCTGTTCTATTACCGTCTCCACAGAGGTTTTGGGGAAAATGGTGTCTCGGCTAAGACTGGTTGTAAAGTTATTTACAAGCCGCCGGGTGTCTTGGGAACCCAGAACCGCGGGATTGGTTGGGACTGCGGCTGGGTCGGGTACAATCGGTGGGGTTCTCCGTTTACACAGGGGCGAGCCTGAGATCCTTGGTGGAAGGCAGGTAGGAGAAGAAAAGTGGAGCTGAAATCCCCGGCAGGTCTGAGTGAGTGAGGCAGATGGGTTGACAGAGACGAGAGATAAAACTGAATCGAAGAGTTGTAAAAATAAATTAGAGGAGTGGTGTGTGATGTGAAGCCAAAAAGGGAGCGATATCGGGGAAGGGTAATGAGGTGGATTCTGCCTAAAATTGGTGAATTGAATGTTCATACTGTTTATAATTGGCAGGATATTGAGTGGTATTGAGGACCCGGACCAGGTACATCCACAGATTGTAAATGATATCAACACTTAATAGGATGGTCAAGAATAAATTAGATCTATAAATTAGATAGCACTCTTAGGGATAGCGGAGTTAAGGGATATGGAGAGAAGGCAGGAACGGGGTAGTGATTGTGGATGGTCAGCCATGATCACATTGCATGGCGGTGCTGGCTCGAAGGGCCGAATGGCCTACTCCTGCACCTGTTGTCTATTGTCTACTGACTCTGTGGGCTGAAGGGAATTGTTTCAGCACTGTATCTCTAAAGGCGTGTCCATATCCTGCATTTTCCTGTGTCTCCAGGTCTCTGTGTTTGGACATGCGTTTGTGTGTGTGTGTGTGTGTGTGTGTGAGTGTGTGTGTGTGTGTGCGCATTTTGTAGATTTGCCTCCACTGCAGTAACGAGGTGCACATTTGAAAGGACAGATGGCGGCCAAGCATTCACCACGTTTTTCAAAAATCTATAAATTAAGTATTTATTCTTTGCACCTATCTTTATAAACAAGTATTTAATTTTAAATAGAGATCTCTATTCTGGTAGGAATATCTTTTTTACGTTCATGCACCCTCAGTTGACATAATCTCTTCAATCATAGTCATACAGCTTGAGAACAAGCCATTCAGTCAACTTACCCACACTGGCTAACATGCCCCATCTACACTAGTCTCACCTGCCTGCATTTAGCCCATAACCTTCCAAACTTATCCTATCCATACACCTGTCCAGGTGTCTTTTAAATGTGATAATACCTGCCTCAACTACCTCATCTGGCAACATGTTCTATATACTTACCACCCTTTGTGTAAAAAAGAAATGCCCCTCAGGTTCCTATTAAATCTTTCCCCCCTCACTTTAAACCTATGTCCTCTGATTCTTGATTCCCCTTCTCTTGTTCGTGAGAAAGACACCCAATAAAGCTACAGAAAGGCCAAATGAACCACCATGGCCTAAAAAACCATCAGGCGAGAATGAAATGCTCGGAGAAGGAGAAAGAGGTGCAGCGCACAGGCCTTGAACCCGGTGAGACGCAGGAGGATCCCGGCCAGGATTCACCTCACAGAGCCCAGTCCCTCCACGCACTAGAGTCTCCCAACCCCGCAGAGTGGGGTGATGGCTGATCCGTGGGCGGTTGCTGCTGGGCCCCAAGTTGGAGCCCGATCAACCCCGGATGGGTCGCCTGGGCGAGGGTGTCTGTTGTTGTGAGACCCTGAAACACCCAATGATCCCAGATCACATCACTGAGGATGCGTCCCAGCGCATCTAGAAGATGTATAATTTTCACACTGGGTAAAAGACTCTGCATTTACCCTATCTATTCCTTTAATACCACTGTGCTCTATAGTTGCTGGTCAGAGATATGCTCCTCCACCCCCACCTTCCTTTCAGGAAATGTCCAAGCATCTACAATTGGCAGGATGAGCTAAGTTAGACTAAAGCCATGCCCGCACTCTATCCACCATGCCCACATTTTCACCCATCCTCTCGATGCTGCTACACCCGAGCTGCTTCAAGACCACTCCATGAAGTCCTTGGTGGATGAATACATATACACAAGCACACCTTGGGTTTGCTTTTATTTTTATTAGCTGTTCCTCTCATTATATTTTTATTTAAATGCATAACAGATACATTGTACAAAGCATTTAGAGAAAGTACCTCAATTTGCTGGCTATTCAAAATCAGATATAAACAAAAGAAAAGACGAATCTGCTCGCCATGAACGGCGAAATAAAAGAAATACAATCTGTTTTTTTTTTGTTTTTTTTTAACATAAGTTTGGCACATTTATACCTTAACTGCTGCACTGAATAGGATTACTGGAACAAAACACCACACAAGCAGACAAATAGCTTAAAATATCAGGTACAGGTCTAATTAGGAGAATCATGCTGTAATGAAGGAATCATAACTGTTTATACAATCGAATCAGCTCATTGTATTAAACAAAACAAACTAAGTAAAGTCTATTCATTAGGCAGATTCATTAAAACGCATAAGATTGATTTTTTTTTTGTTTTTTTCGCCCCAACATTATTTGGCACTCGTGTATATCCACAGCCTCCCCCCCTCCCCTCCCCTCCCCCCCCCCCCCACCCAACCCCCCTCCCTCCCTATCCCCACCCCTCACCCTCCCTGCCCCAAACTCAGGATCAAAGATCTCAACCTGTGATATAAAGCACCTGTCAGTATGTGTGTATGCTTGTGTGTGGACTGAACAGTGTGAGATTACTACACGAACAAATAAATAGCACAGTGCTGCGCACAGGTCTTTAAAAAAAATTACAAAAATGATTGTCTAAAATTAAAGTTAATTTGGAAAATTACAGCGGGGGGGAGGGGTGTGGGGGAGAAACATTTATTTTTGGAAAGCAGATTGGAGATCTTCAGTGTTGTCTTTGTTTTATGAAGCAGACTTTGAATTGTTTTTATCACACAATAAAAGTCGAGCTGATTGTGCTTAAAAGAACGGAAAAATAATGCAAGGAGTAAATTTGTACAGGAAGAGACAATGTCGCCCAAAACTCCCCCATATCATGGATTTTATACAAATGATTTAGTTTTCGGTAAGTCGAGTGCTCGGATACATTGAGAATGGTCATACCCTCTCCCAGTTAGTACAATGGAAGTCGGCAGCCTGGGTCATTGAGCCATTGGCACCCAGTTCCTAGTTGAACTACTTTGAGTTGCATTGAACCTCACAACAACGCAGCTGCCTTCGCTGTGCAAAACAAAATACTAGGAGAATAAATACAATTCTTTTTTTTTTAAACTGTCAGTTTAAGGTCACAAAATTCCGATCGGGGTGACCCAGCAGATTTCTAAGGCTCTCTGCTCAGGAGTCTCTCTCTATAAATAGACACGAAAGGAAAGGGTTAAAAATAAAAGAATCAAAATGAAAGGAATGCCATGCTATGTATGCCGCTGGACTTGGTCCCATCCGGTTATTGCAAAGTGTCATACATGGCTGATGGACTGCAGGGTGCTGGGCTCTGTTGCAGGTCTCGGCAGACTGTGCCACATATTGGGAGCATTGTGGGGCGAGGAGTGGATAGGTTCCTTGTCGGACAGAGATAGCATCATGGCGTATGCCTAGGAAGGAAAGCAAGAGAAGGGCTAAGACAACAGACAGATAATGGGTGTATGTGCTTCAAGCATTCTTTCATCTAGTTATTTTTTTTCTCCAGTTCAGCAACCATCTCCTCTCCATTCGTGCGTTGGTGATGATTGAAGGGGTAGAGCATCCTCTTGTTGGCCAAGGATGGGGGCACACAGCAGCCTGCACTTATGCAAAACAAAGTGGTAAAAACACCCCAAAGCATGTCACACATTCCAAAGTTACAAATCTAGTCAACAACAAAAAAATCTGAGGAAGGGTTGCATAGATTCAGAGATTATATTTCAGAAAACAGTACCAGAAACTCTATTTCTAAATCTAATTAACATGAATTTAGTTCCACCGAGTCCGCACTGATCAGTGATCCTCGCACATTAACACTACCCTACACACACTAGGGATAATTTTACATTATACATTTATACCAAGCCAATTAACCTACAAATCTGTATGTCTTTGGAGTGGGAGGAAATCTGTACATGGGAGGAAACTGAAGATCTCGGAGAAAACCCACGAAGGTCATGGGAGAACGTACAAACTCCATACAGACAAGCACCCATAGTCAGGATCGAACCCGAGTCTCTGGCGCTGTAATGCAGTAACTTTATGACTAAGCCACCTACCTGTAATTGTTGGCTGTCCCAATTTCTGAAAATGTATTTCATGTGGGATTCACAGCATCGCTTGTCTTGCTGAATGGAACATGTTAACTCTGCTGTAAAGTTAAGTCTCTAAGCTTCCCCAAGAACTTGCTGGATTTTATTTAACATATTGTGTGTGTCATTGGAAAGATCATTTCTAATTGCTCTTGAGAAGTGGGCTGGGTTGCTTTGGTAGGTGCAGAGCAGTTTGCATGTTGCTGGAGTTGGTCTCATCCAGTTAAATGGAGAACAATACATCAGAAGAAGGGTCCATTTCCTGTTATTCCCTCCACAGTTGCTGCCTGAGCCTCTGAGTAACTCCAACACTTTGTTCCAGCATCTGTGGTTCCTTATGTCTCAATCACACTTCTGACGCCTTGTAAATGGCGAATCGAATTTGGGAGATGGTAGGTAAATAACTTGCAGACTCCTCAGCCACTGTTGCAAACACTTGATGCCAGAGTTCAAAGGACGAGCAGTAAATTCCACCGACCCTGGTTGTGTGGCAAATAAATTCTATCTATCTTATCAATTCTGTTGGCTACTTGCATCCCTTTGCTGATGTCTGAAACTGTTACAAGGCTTGTAACGGAACAGATTGAATTTGTCTTGGATTTTGTGGTCAGGAATTCTGGCCAATTTTCCACATATGCCAGTGTTGCAGCTGTACTTGGCTGGAGGCATTGGTACTTGCTGGAGCACCAGCGTTCAGCACAACAGCTGCAACTTTGTCAGCGTCCATATCAAGAAACAGCTGAGCCCACTGGATATCATCAAGAGTGGATCAAATTGTCTGAAGAATGGTTTCTGTGATGGACGAGGTTTTGGGTGAAGGCCAGAATGGATCGTTCACGTGGTATTGATGGATAAAAATTAACATAAATGATCCAGCCTCTTCTTTTCCACTTGCATGCCAAATGGCCACATCATTAACGCTAGAGTTGTTTATGAAACCTTCATCTCATGTTGTTAATTTGTACCCTACCATCATTTCCAAGTACATGTCGCAGCACCGCTGAGTTTTGAATTTGGATACACTGGTGCTTGGTTCCGTATATAGCAAGTTGCTTCTACTACTTAATGTGATTTGGGCAAACTGGAATTTCATTTTGTGTGTGTCGCTCAATGCTCTAGAGTAACCCCCTGGTAAGACTTTATAACGATGCACATCAAAGGATTTGAATGGAGGAGTACAGGAACTTTGCTGAAACATGATTCTGTGAGCATGCTTTGACTACACCACCCATCTCAATTTGGGAGACACCCCTTCCATTTTGGCTACGTCCAATACATCAATGTACAAGACAGCAAGGTTGATTGGACTGAATGTCAGCTTGTTGTATTTGAATTTGGTATCATATTGATGTTGGGCGATCCATCTTATTTGTCTTTAGTTATATTTCACTACCATACTTTAAGACAACTGACCAACACTCTCTACCCTTCCATCATGCCTGGTGTAGCATATTTATTGTGGTTGAATAATCTAGTAACAGCAAGCCAAGACCCTCCAGTTTTGCGGCCTATCCAAGGATCCCTGCTGACGAGGCAAGAGAATGCTTTCCGCGTTATATTTTGGATAGCTGGAATATTCTCCTTTTCCAAAGGAGACACAAATGGGTGAATAGTCCATTGGGTTAATTTTGGCTCACTTCATTGTTCATCCCCTTTCCAAACATAAGCCGTGCACTTGGCCGGCACTAAATTTGATTCAATCCAGGCTCGATAAGCCTGCCATGGGAAAGCTAATATTTTGTGTATTTTGAGTACCTTGGGTGGAGCCACTACCTCATCGCACCAGAGACCTTGGTTCAATCCTGACGTCCGGTACTGCCTATGTGGAGTTTGCACAACACGTGTGGGTTTTCTCCCACATCCTAAAGATATGTGGGTTAGTAGGTTCATTGGCCGCTGCAAATTGCCCCTACTGCGTTGGTGAGTAGCAGTTAATAGAAGGTAATGAGAGTGGGATTAATGTAGGATTAGTGTGAATAGGTTGTTGAGGTCAGCATGTACTTGGTGGGCCGATGGGCATGTTTCCAAACTGTACATCTCTGATTCTATCAGGCATTTCAATACAATGGATGCACAAGATGCTATTCTCTACCTATTCACCTTGTGCACAAAGTGAACGTAGTCCTCTCTGGAGTCTCACCTGTGACTTGGATTTCCTGTACAAGGGCTGCTTCAGATCCTCAGACAGATGGGTAGTGCTGTATGTGTTCAGATCGGCCTCAACAAACTGGCTGCCCTCGGCTTTCCTTGTGTTGAGGCTGTCTGTGAAGTGCCGGATGTGTTCCAAGGCGGAAAGACTACTCTTGTTTTCAAGCCTCACATCATCTGCTTTAAAACTTAAAAGAAGAATAGATTGATTGTACAATGTGTATAAGCAAACAATATCAAGTAAATTTGGCACAATCGCAACAGCCCAGAGTTTCTCCAGAATGAAACAAACCGAGTCGATCGTTTGAATAGTCATAATATTAAAGCCAGGTGTCTCCAAGTAAATCTACAACTGGCCTGGTGTGATGTGGATGGAGGAGGCTCCTTCAGTGCCATAAAACACATTGAGTTAGATTTAACTCTCAGGGCTAACAGAATCAAGGGATATGGGGAGAAAGCAGGAACGAGGTACTGATTTCAGATGATCAGCCATACTGCACCTATTTTCTATGTTTCAATAACAAACCCTATAAAACCCGCTGACAGCCTCCAAACACAGTTCAGTAGCTGTAACAAAGAAGCTATAGGTAATTCTACACATTGGATGGGATTAGAGCATGATTGAGTCCACTAAACTTCATCCACTCTCATTTTTAGACATCTATGGGTGTTAAGTCAGATAGTCAGCAAGGCATGTGTTAATGGATTAAAATACACCTGCCTCCCTCATGGTATCTCAATAAAACATGGTTACCTGGTTTATATGCATCCAATATGAACCATTTGTTTCTGTAGCTGACACTTCCCCACACATTCTGGAGCAGGCGCATTAAAGTTACAGCATTGCATTGCTGTATGAAAGGGGACTAAAAATGAATAGCCTAGTAAAATAATTAATGTCAAGCTCATTAAAGTATGGCTTGATTTGTCTGTACCTAAGAATGGTGCTGTTTGCCTTCACTTAAGCTCCACTCTTTTAAACCTTTACTCCAACAGCAGCATTTCTTATTCTCTTTATCCTGGATCTATCTGTACCCTGTGGACTATACATGATTGTAATCATGTATAGTCTTTCTGCTGGCTGGATAGCACACAACAGAAAGTTTTCCACTGTACCTCGTTACACGTGACAATAAACTAAACTAAAGTAAACTAACCAATGGATATTTAATTCATTACTAAGGAACTGCTTGGAAATCCATCCTTATTGCAGGACTTTAAAGGTTATTCAGTGTTCTTCAACTACTTGTGCTAGACACTAACCTGCTAGGAGACTCCTTGTTATCCTGCTCTGGTTCCCTTGCCTCATATTCAGAACCATCTTGATTTCCTCCATCCAGCTTACAAGCAACTGGATCACTGGTCGGTTTTCTCATTGGGGTGCAGGCTACTTCCTCTTCCTCCAGCTCCACTTCGTCTTCTCCATCATCATCATCCAATTCGCGAATTTTCTGACTGGCAATGAGATTTTTCTCCTCGTGGTGACTCCCATTAATTCTAAGGGTGGGAATAGCAAGAGTTGAGAGGCCACACTCCAAGCTTTGAGCCTTTGCAACAAAGGCATAAGCAGTAATATACAGTAGTTAATTATCACACATAACCAGTGATGGGAATTCTGTGAAATGAAGGACTTGCTTTTAACAAACATTACAAAGACACAACCATGTATTTTTACCATGCTGAAGCCAGGTGCCAGCTCTCGGACACCACCTCAAACCAACCTCTTGACCATAACCCCATGGACAAACACAACACCATTATCTTCCAAATGGTTTCTGATTTCTACATTTAAATGAACATTGTTTGGTTCTTCGTCCAGATTGATCACTAGGGGGTCTGAGTGAGGATAGGATCATAAAGGTAAGACATATGGTATATTGGCATTGGGATAATGGAAAAATGACAGGTTAATGGAGAGAAAGTAAAGGGTACGAGCAAATGGTGTACCATTTGGCAAAACTGAGAAGGTGATAGTTTCCAGGAATCAGTTTTGGGATCTGCTTTGTTCATATTGAATGTGATCACCAGCCATGATCATATTGAATGGCGGTGCTGGCTCGAAGGGCCGAATGGCCTACTCCTGCACCAATTGTCTATTATCTATTGTTGACATAACTGATTGAAGATAGCAATAGAAAAATAGAATAGAATGTAAAAGTTAAAAGGGGCATAAAATCCATCATCACAAGTTACATGTGAAGCTTTCAATCTGTTGTTAAGGGTTTTGCGAAGGACATAATTATTAAAATTAATATTTGTGTCTTGAGTGTGTGGTTTGACAATGAGACTGATCTGTTTTGATTAGTGGTCTCCTCTACTGAGATCTCTCAAGTTTGGCTTATGTCTACATCACTGATGACATAGCAGGTTTAAAGCACAAACTGCAAACACCGGATATCAAAGTACAAATAGAAAATGCTGGGACCCCAAAACATCAGGATATTTATGTGTCATATCCTAACTGTTTCTTCTTCCACAGATGCTGCCTGACCTGTTAAGTCTTCCCAGTATTTTCGGTTTTTAATGCATAGCAGGTTGGGGCTGGCCAAATATTTTAATTTCCATTTCAGTTTCTTTTATAGACAATAGACAATAAGACAATAGGTGCAAGAGTAGGCCATTCGGCCCTTTGAGCCAGCAATGTGATAATCCACAATCAGTACCCCGTTCCTGCCTTTCCCCCATATCCCCTGACTCCGCTGTCTTTAAGAGCCCTATCTAGATCTCTCTTGACAGTATCCAGAGAACCGGCCTCCACTGCCCTCTGAGGCAGAGAATTCCACAGACTCATAACTGTCTGTGTGAAAAAGTGTTTCCTCATCTCCGTTCTAATTTTTCTGGTCAGCCAAATAACATTTCAGTTTAGCACCAAAGCTGTGCATTGAGACTTCAGCCAAATGCATAACGGAGCTCTTTGATCTCCTATATATCCTTTCTTAATAAGAAACCACACATTTCTTCTGTTGTAGATAAATGAAACAACCGCATTGCACACTTTTGCCCCACTCGAGGCCTGATGATAATCTTATGTTCTCCAGAAACAGGTTCGGGAGTACACTCTGTAGCCCCTTGTGCCTGCTCTGCCATCTCGTAGGATCATGAATAAGCTTTCCTTATCTCACTTTCTGAAATCATGGGCCATTTCCCTGTATAACCCCTGGGTTTACAAAAAATACAAATAGATAAAACAATGTAGATATGATTGTAGACATATGTTTGGATTTTACTCAAGAAATCATTACACTACCTCTCATTTAAGAGAATACAAAGGAACCAATATACTTAAGAGAATTTATGCTACAGCTCAATGTTCTTAGGATTCATTAAATTCACACTAACTGTTACCAGGTGCAAGTACAACAGCAGAGAATGAGGCAAACATTCTCGCTTTCACTTGCACAGGCACCCACACATAAAACTAAAGCATGCATTATACATAAACAAAGGCATGCATTCACTACTGCATAGATATTGCAATTTAAAACTGCACTTCACCTTTAGGGCAAACACATGTTTAAAGGCAGAAATGCTTTCCAATTTAAATTCTTCTGCCAATATAATTGCAGCAGCAAATTATTTTTAAAAATCTGAAATATAGAGTAAATTTATACTTGTGTGCGTCACTTTGTCACCCATAAAAGGTTTTATATTTGGTTTGAATAACACAGACATGGTACATATACATCCACAATATCCTCTTACATACAAAGACAAATGTAAGACATATATAGGGACTTACTGAATTAGTTATGCACAAATAGTTTTTTTGAAAGCTCATGTTAATGTGAGTTTTGAAGTTATACAAATGCATAAAATATCACATGTCATTGTGAGAATTGATGACATTTAGTTCCACATACAAATGTACATATATAAAATTGGAAAATGTCCTCAATTGTATTGGAATAGCTGGAGTTCAATCATTCACATGGAAGCGGATGGCAGAATTGTGCACATGCCTCAAATGCAGGAATCACTGAGTGAAAGATGTCAATTATGTTATCCTAGCAATGGAGCATTGTCTTGCTGGTTTTCCCAACCTTATACTGGGGACCTGAACGTGATCCGTCAGATTTGGAATAGGGTCTGAAATTCATTGATTTTAATGGGGATTTCAGCCTATGGATTAGATTAAGGTACATACAAAATGCATTACTTTTAAAATTTTCATTAGTGATGTTTTAAAATTCTTAATGTATTGTTTTTGTGGAGATGACGAAGGTAATTGATGGGAACAGAGCAGTGGATGTTGTCTATGCGGACTTTAGTAAAGCATTTTGTAAAGTTCTTTTGGTAGACCAATCCATAAGATTAAGATGCATGGGATCCATAACACGATGGGAGTTTGGATTCGGAACTGACTTACTCACTAGAGGGTAGTAGTGGAAGGGTGGTATTCTGGCTGGAGGTCTGTTACCAGCAGTAACCACAGGCCCTCGACGTGAAACGTCACCCATTCCTTCTCTCCAAAGATGCTGCCTGACCCGCTGAGTTACTCCAGCATTTTGTGTCTATCATTGGTGGAAAACAGCAGCTGCAGTCCCTTCCTACACAATGGATCAGAGCTAGGATCTCATTTGTTTGTGACATGTATAAATGACTTGGATGAAAATGTAGGTGGATTGGTTAGTAAGTTTGCAGATGGTGCAAAAGTCAGTGGATTTGTGGACAGTGTTTGACAAAGGATACAGCAAGATATAGATCAGTTATTGATATGAATGGGAAAATGGCAGATGGGATTTAATCCAAGCAAGTGTGAGGTGTTGCACTTTTGGGAGTTCAAATATAAGAGGAAAATATACAATTAAAGGCAAGGGCCCTAACAGCATTGATGTACGAAGGGATCTGGATGACCAAGGCCATGGCTTTCTAAAAGTAGTCACACACGTAGATAAAGTGGTAAAGAAGGCTTTGGTTGGGTAATGAGTGTAAGAGTCAGGAGGTCATAATATAGCTAAACCCCATTTGGATTAATGCGTGCAGTTCAGGTCGCCACTTTCCAAAAACGATTTAGAGGCTTTGGAGAGGATGCTGAGGAGATTTACCAGGATGCTGCCTGGATTAGATAGTTTTAGCTAATAGCAGAGGTTGGATACGTTTGGATTATTTTCTCTGGAGCATCGAAGTCTGATGGGAGAACCTATAGAGGTTTATAAAGTTGTGAGAGGCATAGATAGAGTAGACAGTCAGAACCATGTTCCCAAGTTGGAAATGTGAAAGGCAAAAGGGCATAGCTTTATGGCTAAAGAGGGAAAGTTAAAAGGAGATTGCGGGGCAAGTTTTATTTTACACCCCAGTGAAAGATGGAGGGTATGGGCTGGGTCAGGCGAGATCCTTATTTATCCATTATTATAAACATGCTACATATAAAAACATGAATTTGTAACTTAAAAACATACACAAATATGCAAACACACATGCACACACAATTAATCAGTAGCTTGACATCGTTTGTTGGGCACTAACTCCCAGTTTGACTCGGGGGTGACATCCTGTTAAGTTAAAGGAAAGCTAATGGTTGAACACAAATTCTAAACCGACACTAGGGTCGGGTGAGCGGGCGTAGGGAAGGGTAGTGGGATATAGCTCTGCTTCTTTCACTTCTTCGTTAGTTCAGGGATTTTTCTTTTTTCTCTTTCGTGTCTTTTTCGAAATTCTTTCTTTTCTTTTTATTTTATTTTTTATTTCCCTTTTTTCCTTTTTCTTTTTTTCCAATTTAGTTATTAGTTTATAAAATGTTAAAATTGAAGCTTTACGAAAATTGTATAATTGTTATGTCAATTACTTTCTCTTTGTACAATTGCTTCTAATAAAATATATATATATTTAAAAAGTTAAAGGAAAGCTAGTTACTAACTCAAGATCCAGTTAGCATACAGTACAGCTAGCTATGTGGAATTCAACCTCTTGGTTGAAATGTTGTGAATTTTGTTGCTCGGTTGTACTGCTGATAGATTCCATCGATCCCAGGCTTGGATGAACACATCTTGTCAGGACAAACACATTAACGCACAATAACCTCTTCGGAATCAACCAGTTATAATATATGTACAACAACACTGAACAGATTAATTTGTATGGTGTGAATTGAGGGTCCAGCCCTATTTTTCTACTGTGTAGGTGGCAGGAAAGAAAATAATGGTTGGTGGGAATCCTGCAGGATGGTAATAATTAAAGAGAAACACAAAACCATTTATTTTTTGCCTATGTCATGTTGCAAGGTGCAGATTTCAATTTAGATACTGGTTTTCCCATAAGTACAATGGCAGTTTGCAAAATAAATCCTTGAGTATGGCTCTCCTGAGACACAAGTCATTAGATAAAAGCACCGTATTCCAGCTTTCAGCCATCCAAGTTATTCATGATAGCCGTTATATAGTCTTCCTAGTTCCACAGTGAATTCCAGTATTACACCTCTGCCAAATGCTCATGACTTCCCCTCCTGACCTAAAATTCTTACATAGTTCACTGGAGTAATAAACATTTTTTTTTTACTCTCTGTACGCAAAAAGACTCCTTGTACACTGAATATGGCCATCTATAAAGCATGTTGTTAATTGACAATTTCATTGATAACTCTGTTACAGCTGGAGGAAAATTGAAAAATCCTTCTTGAAAAGTACCTGTTGGCTTATAGGTTCTGGACAACATTGTTCATAAGTTCATAAGTGATAGGAGAAGAATCAGGCCATCAAGTTCACTCCATCATTCAATCATGACTAACCTATCTTTCCCTCCTAATCCCATTCTCCTGCCATCTCCCCATAACCCCGACACTCGTATTAATCAATAACCTATCGATCTCTGCCTTAAAAATATCTACTCACCTGGCATCCACAGCCTTCTGTGGCACTGAATTCCACAGATTCACCACCCTTACGTAAACCAATAAGATGATTATTTATTGAATGTGTGAATGTGTATATATACACACTGAACTTTTCTTTTTCTCCTGTTCTGTACTATGTTTACATGTTCTGTTGTGCTGCAGCAAGTAAGAATGTAATTGTCCTATCTGGGACATATGACAATAAAACACTCTTGACTTGATGTAGTAGGGTTTCCTGACACATTATCTTACCTCCTCCTGGACCATGGCCCATCCACCAAACATCAGACCATCATCTCCAAGTCACTGTTCTAATTTCCTCTGAGATTTTTCCTACAGAGCCTCTAGATTCTCAGTACCCCAACCATAAATTGTCCATTTCTATTTCCCATGTTCCACAAGTAGGATTTTCCTCATGAATCTAGCATTTCAACCTGTCCTTCTCATACAGAATGTATTTCCTCTACCCAGACTTTATCCGTTCTTCCCTTGTCCAGTCTCTTTCTATGTATGTCCGTGAGCCTCTGACTCTCCAACACTTTGACATTTTCCTCTTTCCTGTGCCCATCATAGACCTTCAGTCCCTTTACACTTTCATTCCACACCAAAATACCACATGTTTGTTTTTTCCTTGAATAAAGACTCAACCAGTCCCTTCTACCACCACTGTCCTTTGCCTCATGCTCACGTTGAACAACGTCCCGTTCAACTTCATTTCAGTTTAGCTTATTGTCACATGTACTGAGTTACAGGCTTTTTGTTGCATGCTAACCAGTCGGCAGAAAGACATTACATGATTGCAATCAATCTATTCACAGTGTATAGATACATGATAAGGGAATACCATTTAGTGCAAGGTAATGCCAGCAATGTTCAGTCAAGGATAGTCCGAGGGACATCAGAGGTAGATAGTAGTTCAGCACTGGCTTCTCCAAATTAAACATTTAGCTATAGGAACTTAGGTCAGTCCTAACTACTCCTATCTCTTTGTGGGTACCTGAAATTGTTCTTGTTTCAGTTCAACTCAGGCCCCAACCTCATCCTTTGATACGTTAATGAGTGTGTGGTATTGCTTCCTGCTCTCAAACAGATGTTGGATCAACTTTTCTTCCAATTTCCAACTGGCTCTTATATCTACTTATTCCATATACAACTCTTTCCTTCCTCACTTTCTCTATCCGTAGAGAATAGGTTAATGACTAATATTTAGTACAAGCCCACAGCTATCTCAAGTATAACTCTTTTCGCCTTGCTTCAAATTCCATTTCATTTTATCATTTTTCTAGATTCATTGTTCTGATAAAGTCACTGATTCTGCGATGCCTTTCTTTTCCCTTCATAGTAGCTTTCCTTACATTATGGTTAAATGGTCAATCACCTGTATCCACTTCTCATAATTCTGTCCTCAACCCCTCTGCTCAGCGACCATTACCTTCCAGTTGGCTATTCCGGAAACTCTCCATCCAACTCCTACTCTGGCTACTCTGACTTTGTCCCTTGCAAGGAAGTCCAAAGTAAACTCAAGAAAATGCTTCTCAAATTTGGAGTACCGTGAACAGCTTTGGGCCCCATATCCAAGGAGGGGTGTGCTGGCATTGGAGAGGATCCAAAGGAAGGTTTTACGAGACTGATTCTGGCGATGATTGGGTTAACATATGATGAGCGTTTGACAGCCCTCGGCCAGTACTCACTGCAGTTTAGAAGATGAGGGGGACCTCATTGAAATTTATCAAATAGTGAAAGGCCTGGATAGAGTCAATATGGAGATGATGTTTCCACTAGTGGGGGAGTCTGGGACTAGAGGGCACAGCTTCAGAATAAAAAGATATACCTTTAGAAAGGAGATTAGGAGGAATTTCTTTAGTCAGAGGGTGGTGAATCTGCGGAATTCATTGCTACAGTTGGCTGTGGAGGCCAAGTTATATAGTATTTTTAAAGAGGAGATTGATAAGTTCTTGATTAGTAAAGGTGTCAAAGGGTATGGGGAGAAGGCAGGAGAATGGGGTTGAGAGGGAGAGATAGATCAGCCATGATTGAATGGTAGAGTAGACTTGATGAGCCAAATGGCCTAATTCTGCTCCTATGACATATGAACTTACGAAATTCCAAGTGGACATCAGACAGCCTCATTGACTCAACATTAAATTCAAGAATTTCATATAACCAGTTTGTGTCAGGACTGACCACAGCTGATTATCAACCTGCATCATCAACCCAGTTTTTCTCTCTTCCCCGACTGATCTGCTGGGTAAATCAGCAATCTCTTTTACTCCAGATGTTCAGTATGCTCATTGTTATTTATCTTTCTTTTGAGTCATTTCCCATTTACAGCTCCTCCTAATAGATCCCAGATATTTCTAATAATCTGTGACACACTCAAGCTGAGATGGACACAGCAGGTCTAGGTCTATGGGGAAAGGCAAGAAATTGGAGCTGAGACCACAATCTCATGGCAGAAGGTGATTGAAGGAGCACGTGGCCCATTCCTACTCCTATTTCGTATATCCTTCATCTACTTGGATATTGATCATCGTAATAAAGGTAACTTTAAAATAATAGAGAAGTTCAGTTTTGGTCACGTTGCTATAGGAATGATGTTGTTAAGCTGGAAAGAGTGCAGCCAAAATTTACAAGGATGTTGCCAGGATTTCAGGGCTTGAGCTATAGGGAGAGGTTGTGCAGGCTGGGACTTTATTCCTTGGAATGCGGGAGGATGAGGGATGATCTTATAGAGTTGCATAAGATCATGAAGGGAATATAGTAGATCAGGTGAATGCACAGAGTCTTTTACCTAAAGTAGGGGATTCAAGAACAAGAGGTCATAGGTTCAATGTGAGAGGGGAAAGATTTAATAGGAACACGAGGGGCAACCTTTTCACACGGAGGATGGTGGATGTATGAAACAAGCTGCCAGAGGAGGTAGTTGAGGCAGGTACTATAACAACATTTAAAAGACACTTGTACAGGTACATGGATAGGAAAGGTTTCGAGGGATATATGCCAAAGAGGCAGGTGGGACTAATGTGGATGGGACATCTTGGTCAGCATGGGTAGATTGATCTGAAAGGCCAGACTCCATGCTGTTTGGCTCGGTGCCTCAATGACTGTAACTATTCAGAACACAGAAACAAAACCTTTATAAAGGGCACAAAGTAAAAATGTGAAAGTAAACACTGGGGTAATAACTGAGGCTTACCATGTGGATCAATGCCTACTGTGTACCAAAGATTGTCAGAATTGGGATGTGGTGGAATTCAGATTATTTTTTTTCCCGATTGTATTTGCTGCATTACAATAGGGACTGGATTTGTAAAATCATTCTTTGGTTGGAAATGTACTTTGAGATCATCCTGGAATGAAAATGGAACTATATAAATGTTTTCTTTCATTTCATATTTTCTATTACGTGTTGAAGGAGCCGCAGAAGCAAAGGGGCAGCCAGTGCATTCCTCCCAGAAAGGATATTGGAAGACATTATGACCAGTGACTTAACTCCAATGGCAGCAAGTTGCTGGGGCCAAGGAAACTGTCGCGTCGCGTCGCGGCCCTGTTTCAACCAATCTTTCCACCACCACGCACAAGAAGCACAAGAAGCGCAAGACAGACACCATTGTGCAGATGCCGAGAAGTGTATTCAGCTCTGGCTGAACAACTTCTAATCTTGTGTGTGGACTCGATAAGAAGAAGAAGAGCAAGTTGCTTGCACGTCTAATCTGAGCAAAAGTTTCAATGTAGATAGACATAAAATGCTGGAGTAACTCAGCGGGTCAGGCAGTATCTCTGGAGAAAAGGAATAGGTGACGTTTCAGGTCGAGACCCTTCTTCAGACTGTGTGTCAGGGAGAGGGAAAGAAGAGGTATGAAAAGGTACAACGAACAAATGAATGAAAGGTATGAAAAGAACGAATCAAAGCCAGTACCGATGATCAAGGAAAGGTGGAGCCCACAATGGTCCATTGTTGGCTGTGGAAAAGGTGAGAACGAGGGTATATGAAAAATGAAACTAAGCAGCACGATAGTGAAACTAGTCAGTGGGAAACATAAAATGAATGAGAGAATGGGAAGATATAATTTCTATAAATGGCCTTCTCATATCCTTGTAAAGAAAGGGAGCAGGCTGCAAATAATAAAGTCATGAGTTTGCAATGCACATAAATGTCTGTTTATAACAGAAGGGTTACTGCTGGGAAGCAGTGGGGAAATTCCACTGACCATTTATACACAGATATAAATATATTTTCTGGTGGGATCTAACCCAAATAGCCCAGAGCGATGGGCCAACAGAATGTGGTGTAGCCTACAGAAATCACAATGACATCAGCCGTTATCAATTCTGCAGGAAAAGCGCTATTTGGTAAATCGTCTGATACCGCAAGGACAAATGATTCACTGATTGCAATCCAAGACGTGTTTTTATATCAGTCTCGAAACACCAGCCCAGTCCTGAATCTCCACAACATCAGACTTTCTCTCCCAACCACAGAAACAATTACAATAATTGGTTTACAGATTAGACTTGGTATAATAGACGGGAAATGATCTTTTTTGCAACAATAATAAAATAGATGATTTATCCAACAGTTTGTGAAGGCAAAATTAAAGTAAAGCAGTAGAATAGAGAATATTAATCATTGGAGTCAGTCAATGTGAATAGAGAGACCAGGCATTTGGCCTAATGCCTGTCTCTTGTGATATAACCCATGTGCAACATGTGCACTCTACATGATACAACTCTGGATCATTGTTGACTTATTGTACAGGTTACAATTGCTTCCAGCAGCACACTAATATTGACAAGATCATCCAATTCATGATTATTAACCTCACTTGAATTTACTCTTTAATTATTCCCCAAGAACCGAAGGCCTCATTTCAATAGTTTCACACAGAGTATTTTCATTCAGGAAGAAGGTACAGGACCCTGAAAACTGTAACATCCAGGTTCAGGAACAGCTTCTTCCTTACAACCATCAGGCTATTAAACACTACAATCTCAATTAAGCTCTGAACTACATAGACTTGGGGACATTGTTTTGTCTTTCTGCACTATTATTGTTTGTTTGTTTTTATGTCTATCTGTGTGTGTGTATAAATACATGCACATACACATACATATGTGTGTGTATGTGTATGTGTGTGTGTATATATGTATGTATGTATATGTGTGTGTGTGTGTATGTGTGTATATATATATATATATATATATATACACACACACACACACTCTCAACTTTTTTCTCTCATTTATTATATGCTTACAGAGCACCATGTTTCCATATTCTGTTGTGCTGCTGCAAGTAAGAATGTCATTGTTCTATCTGGAACAGAGAGGGCTCTTAAAGATTGCAGAGTCAGGGGATATGGGGAGAAGGCAGGGAAGGGGTACTGATTGGGGATGATCAGCCATGGTCACATTGAATGGCTCGAGGGGCCAAATGGCCTACTCCTGCACCTATTGCCTATTGTCTATATGACAATAAAACACTTGACTCTTTTCATTGAAGGAGACCAAGAAGCATAAAAACAGAGCAGCATTTTACTGATTTATCATCAATATTTGTTCAACTTCATTTTACTGGAAGAAGAGGAGGATTAATTCCACTCTGGACAGCTGTTTCACATTTTACTATTAGGTGGAAGAACTGATAGAACTTTTAAACTGAAGATACACTTAAATGAGCATGATGAATTAAAATTCAGTGGAAATTGAACTAATTGAGTGTAAGCTAGCATATGTCCAAATGAAACATAACTTCATCAATGAGCTGCCCTGATAAAATGGCAAGAACTAATCATGTTGGAATGGCCATCCTAATTCATCTAAAGAAGGCTAAATAGAAGTGATGTTGGAGGAAGGAACTGCAGATGCTGGTTTAAACCAAAGATAGACACAAAATGCTGGTACAACTCAACGGGGCAGGCAGCATCTCTGGAGAGACTATCCAGCTGAGACCGAGTTACTCCAGCATTTGGTGCCTTTCTCTAATTATAATTATTGATTGGTACTGAGCAAAGAAGTAGCAAGAAAGTCATCTAGATTCATTCACAAGATTGGGATTCATGTCATTGGTGCTGGAGTTGGACAAACATCTTGTTTACTTCCAATTGTACAAGTCCTCATTCACCGTATTTCATTGTTGGTCTTACTGATTCGATTGACCAATAAATCCGAAACAGTTCTACCTTGTCCTAATGGAAGCATTCACCATGATATTACTTACATGTGATTCTGCCATGCAACGTTCATCAGATATGCAAGATTTTAAAAACAATTAAAAAAATAAATGCCACTGCAATAAAGTATCATGTCTTAAAATCAGTGTCATAACAGGGGATTGTGGAAGTAGGAAAGTAGTGAAAAAAAAATTGGTAACTGAGAATATTTCATCAATAGAATCATTTCCATTTTAATTTAGAAAGTGTGATTGGGCAGTATTATTCTTTTATACACAAGGAAAAATATAAAATATATTTTGTTGGTACGTGTTTAAATACTATACATTTTCTACAGAGCACATTTTCTACCATCAACATTTATGTTCAATGCTTTCCTCTTTCATGTCTAGATATTCCTCAAATTAAAAACTGCAATCTCTAAACATCATTCTTCACATTGCACTTTCATCCAAACTGTAAATTATCTAGCTCATTATTCCCCATTATTATTTTGCAATTGTTCTCTATTGTATTTCCTGTCTGCTATCTCCTTCAATAATCAGACTGCAAAGATTTCAAATGGAAGTCAGTGAGGCAGTAACGTTAACAAAACTAGGAAGGCAGGCAAACAAAAATTCCTTGTTATTTATTTTTGCATTAGATCAGCTGAGAAAATAATGCTGTATTTAGGTTCTCCTTATCAATGTATGACAATAATGAGAATTGGACAGACATGAAGGGGGTAAGATTGAGCACAGTTCAAACTGCCAGCTTGCAAGTCTGTCATGAGTGATGTAGAACTGGCTCTAAACCAAAAGAATAAGGCTAGATGATTAAGAAAACAAAATCGCTAATTACACTTTCTAATGCAGCAATTTGCAGAGGATAAAATATCCATCAAAAGCAGCTGAAAGTGCAGGAGTTGGAAAGGAAACATTATATGACCTCCTGACCTCAACTTTCTTTACCAACTTCCTGCATTGTTACATGTTGAAGCCAGATGTTGGCCAAAAAAGGCTTGATCACCAAGAAGTCTTAATGTGCACGTAATGTTAATTTAATCAAATCTCATCTTGCAAATTTTAGCTTTGATATTTCAATCATTCCTGTTACCGTTTACAAAGTGGAGGAAAGCTGAAGTGACCTGGGAAGATTTTTATCGCTGTAATCTTTGTGATGTTTAAAAATATTATGCAAAATTAACGAGAACTAAAAAATAAGCATGCACCTAATCTTAGATTTAAACATAGCACTGAGGTTAATGAATCCGAGTGAAAAAGGCTAAACAAATTCCTTTCAAGAAAAGTAATGGAAAGCAATTTTGCAGGAACAAAAAGGTTTGGTATCAAATCTTAAGTCCATGGAGTAATCCATCATCAAACAGTATGGCTCAATAACTTGTTACTTTGCACAGCTAAAAACCTTTGCCTGTAAATTGCTAAGTATATTGGTGAACATGATTTAGGTTGGAGAGTGCACCTATGATGTGCAACCTAGCTGGAGTTATCTCAGTGCAACTAAGATTCCTTCGCTGAGGATCCGTGAGCATGTCTTCATCGATGGGTCGGTGGTGGAGGGATCAAAAACCTCAAGATTCAAGATTCAAGTAGTTTATTGTCATGTGTCCCTGATAGGACAATGAAATTCTTGCTTTGCTTCAGCACCAGAGAACATAGTAGGCATGACTACAGAATAGATCAGTGTGTCCATATACCATTATATAAATATATACACATATAAATAAATAAACTGATAAAGTGCAAATAAACTGATAATGGGCTATTAATGTTCAGAGTTTTGTCCGAGCCAAGTTTAATAGCCTGATGGCTGTGGGGAAGTAGCTATTCCTGAACCTGGTCGTAGCAGTCTTCAGGCTCCTGTACCTTCTACCTGAAGGTAGTGGGGAAATGAGTGTGTGGCCAGGATGGTGTGGGTCCTTGATGATACTGCCAGCCTTTTTGAGCAAGTATCCTGGGCTTAATGGGCTTCCCGGGCTTACATATTTCTGATGATCTATCCTGAACTCAGCACATTATTGCAATCATAAATAAAACCCATCAATGTCTCTATCTCCTTGGAAGATACAGGATATTTGGTATGTTGATGAATACTCTCTTGAACATAGAAACATAGAAAATAGGTGCAGGAGTAGCCCATTCGGCCCTTCGAGCCTGCGATCATTCAATATGATCATGGCTGATCATCCAACTCAGTATCCTGTACCTGCCTTCTCTCCATACCCCCTGATCCCTTTAGCCACAGGGGCCACATCTAACTCCCTCTTAAATATAGCCAATGAACTGGCCTCAACTACCTTCCGTGGCAGAGAATTCCAGAGATTCACCACTCTGTGTGAAAAATGTTTTCCTCATCTCGGTCCTAAAAGATTTCCCCCTTATTCCCCCTTATCCTTAAACTCTACAGGTATGCAACAGAGAGCATATTGACTGCTCGCATCACAGCCTGGTTCAACAACTCGAATGCCCAGGAATGGAGAAGACTGCATAAAGTGATGAAAACTGCCCAGTTCATCATCGGTATTGAACTCCCCACCATCAAAGGGATCTACAGGAGTCGCTGCCTCAAAAAGGCAGCCCCGCATCATCAGAGACCATGGCCAGGAAGAAAGTACATGAGCCTGAAAACTATAACATCTAGGCTCAAGAGCAGCTTCTTCTCAACAACCATCAGGCTATTAGACACTACAACCTCCAAATAGTATCAGAACTACAAAGATTTGGGGAGACATTGTTTTTGCCTTTGCACTATTTTTGTTTGGTGGTTTTTGCATATCTACGGAACTACTTTTTGTTGTTTACGGAGTACTATGTTCACATAAATCTTGCAATGCAGCAAGTAAGAATTTCACAGTTCCGTTTTGGGACATACTGTATGACAATAGAACCCTCTTGACCTATTTTCCTAAGAGCAAGAAAGGGGCACAAAATACTTCCCTCTAATTCATAAAATATAGGCACAGAGGGTTTGCTTTGCCTTCAGTTTTTAGTTTGGCTTTATAATCAGCCTCTCCTGCAACCTTGATTCTATTTGTATAAAATGAATGCAGGCAGTAACATGTAACTTCTGTAACATGGGGAGTGTATAATCCACAGGTTTAATCACCTCATCGAACTACTTGTTTATTAGCGCCAGCGCTGTCTTTCACAATTTTGTTTCTCTCGGATTTTCCTCGCAGTTGGTCCAAACATAACATTAGTTCTTCAATAAAAATGTTACAAAATTTATATTCACATGCAAGGACAGATTTCCAGCTGCACATTACACAAAGTGAAGGTGGTGGATAGTTGTAGCACTGAGGAAATGTTTGACGATAATATATTGGAATGTCCACAATGTACTGCACTTGAAACTTTCTGACCACTATTACAAACCCTGCACTTACTACAACTGGCACCAAACTGGCGACTCCGTATACTGTCTCAGTGTAATACTGCTCTGCACTTGTACTGTGTCTGAGATGCTTCTCTAATGTGTATCAAAGCGCTTATAGAAACGTGATACTTGTACTGAACTGGACACATAAATTAATTTCACTGTACCTTGGTACCTGTACATGCGATGAATAAATACTATACCGTACCGTACCATACCAAACTTGCTGCCAAAGTCTCATCCTGATGACAATCTATAAATTCATGCATCTTTTTAACTGAACTGTAATGCCCCTGTGCCACTTAGGAAACCTGAACGGAAACCTCTGGAGACTTTGCGCCCCACCCAAGGTTTCCGTGCGGTTCCCAGAGGTTTTTGTCAGTCTCCCTACCTGCTTCCACTACCTGCAACCTCCGGCAACCACCTGCAACCTCCGGGAACCGCACGGAAACCTTGGGTGGGGCACAAAGTCTCCAGAGGTTTCCGTTCAGGTTTCCTAAGTGGGACAGGGGCATTAGCCTTTCTGATTTTTCAATGGCGTGCTAGAATGCAGGTGAATAAACGATATAATTTTATGACAGACAAATCCACTAAAGATACCATGCAAAACATACACATTTGTGGACTTAGAATGCTTACACGTTGCACAATATTGTTTTGTATCATGAAAAGGAATTAGGTACGTTTACCCGTGGATCAGGCAGGTTGATAAGGTAGACAACATTGCTGGAGATTTGATGGAGTTCCTTCTTGAACAGGCAGGTTGATAAATTTGGTTCACATCCCACAAGCATGTAAACCCAGACATCACGGTGATGTCAAATAGTATGCAATGCAGCATTGGGCATCACATGCAGAAAATTAACGTGTGCATGTGAGGTCCGTGAAGAGTAGCCAACACTCACATGGAAGCTGGTTACTTCCTTGTAGAACCACTACTTCAATCGTTCTAACGCACTTCCCCTCTTCCCTTCCCCAGTCACTATAACCCATGGTCCATGATCCAAGATTTGTCTGCGTTTTACCACAATACCAAAGATAACGGAGAATCTTGCTGTGGGAGCTTCCAAGTTGATTCTCCATGGAATGCAAGTTTACTGTCCCCTGGAGCTACAGAACTTTTTTTAAAGCCGCAATGACATTATAATTTCTGAGAAAAGTGGAATTTTCTCCAAACAGCATCGCATTTGGAAAGCAGGGACTGGATCGGTTAAAGTCAGCATGGATTTATGAAGGGGAAATCATGCTTGACTAATCTTCTGGAATTTTTTGAGTATGTAACTAGGAAAATTGACAAGGGAGAGCCAGTGGATGTAGTGTACCTGAACTTTCAAAAAGTCTTTGACAAGGTCCCACACAAGAGATTAGTGTGTAAAATTAGAGCACATGGTATTGGGGGTAGGGTATTGACATGGATAGCGAACTGGTTGGCAGAGAGGAAGCAAAGAGTAAGAATTAACGGGTCATTTTCTGATTGGCAGGCAGTGCATAGTGGGTTGCCGCAAGGCTCAGTGCTGGGACTCCAGTTGGTGACAATAGGTGGCAGTGGGAGCTGCGAGGAGGATGCTATGAGGCTGCAGGAGACTTGGATAGTTTGGGTGAGTGGGCAGATGCATGGCAGATGCAGTATAATGTGGATAAATGTTAGGTTATCCACTTTGGTGGTAAGAAAAAGAAGGCAGACTTTTATTTGAATGGTGTCAGATTAGGAAAAGGGGAGGTGCCACGAGACCTGGGTGTCCTTGTACATCAGTCACTGAAAGTAAGCATGCCGGTACAGCAGGCAGTGAAGAAAGCAAATGGCATGTTGGCCTTCATAGCAAGAGGATTGGTGAGACCACATCTGGAGTATTGTGTGCAGTTTTGGTCTTCTTCAGTTTTGAAGAACATTCTTGCTATTGTGTGAGTGCAGCGTAGGTTCACCAGGTTCATTCCCGGGATGGCGGGACTGACATATGATGAAAGAATGAGTCGACTGGGCTTGTATTCACTGGAATTTAGGATGAGAGGCATCTTATAAAATTCTTTAGGGATTAGACAAACTAGATGCAGGAAAAATGTTCCCCATGTAGGGGGAGTCCAGAACCAGGGGTCACAGTGTAAGAATAAGGGGTAGGCCATTTAAGACTGAGATGAGGAAAAACGTTTTCACCAAGAGAGTTGTGAATCTGTGGAATTCTCTGCCACAGAAGGTAGTGGAGGCCAATTCACTGGATGTTTTCAAGAGAGAGTTTGATTTAGCTCTTAGGGCTAACGGAATCAAGGGATATGGGGAGAAAGCAGGAACGGGATACTGATTTTGGATGATCAACCCTGATCAGATTGAATGGTGGTGGTGGCTCGAAGGGCCGAATGGCCTACTCCTGCACCTATTTTCTATGTTTCTATTCCTTTCAAAAGATAAAATTCTTGGAAATTTGACCTCGTTGATCAAAATTAATGAACAGCACAACCCAGAGAATAGGAATTGGCAATTATATAGCACTTATCATTCTCAGCAACCTCCACTCTTTTCCTTGTCAAAATGACCTTTTGCAATAAACCTGACTCCTGCTGAGAAACATTTCTAATTCTTCATTAAAATAAATAAAAAAGCTTAATTTTGTCGAATGCCAATATACTTCTCAGTTTGTGTCAAGGTTCTTGTGATCATTTGCTAATATTGCACTTGTTTGGTCTTGTTCTGGGCTTAAACTAAAACCCCACCATCATTTGCATTATTTTCAATGAAAGCCCCAATTGTTCACTCTTGGTAACATCAAATGATAGCTTTAAGTGGCTAATCTTGTTACCAATTTCTCTCCTTAAGGAGTTGGGGATGTCCTGGTAATTCCCAGCGAATGCCAGCAGTGCCGTGACTGCCACAGCTAACATGCCTTCAATATTTGATTTATTTTTCCTTTCCACTGATATTATTATTATTAAATATTATTAAAGCCTCATGGATCTTTGCAATCTTTGGCACCCCAGGTCAGGAATTATTGATCTACATCATTAATGCTGTTCAACATTTTAAAACGGAGTTATAATCTCAATCACTTATTTGCATAAAATGGACCCCTGGCTCTGTAATATTTTCCTCATATATCAGAGTTTTAAATCGTGGAATTAATCATTAGCAGTTTCAGATGTGTGGCTGTTCTTCGAAGGGTGGAAAGAAGATGAGGGCTCCAGTGAGAGACAATGTATGGATTAAAAGGGAAAGCAAGTCCATTGTGAAATATGGAAATATTTACATGAAGTATGGCAGGAAGGGACAATGTATGGTCTTTCTGCTGACTGGATAGCATGCAACTAAAAAGCTTTTCACTGTACCTCAGCACACGTGACATTAGTAAACTAAACTAAACAATTAGAAACTAAACTAATTGTTTAGAAATGTGTCCCTGGTCAGAAGTGAAAAGCACACCATGCGATAATGGCAGTGCAATGCACTCTATTTCTGAAATTCAGGCCCATTGACTCCAGTGAAATAAAGTTGAGAGGCAGAGTACAGAAGGCCACTGAAACTATAGATAGACACAAAATGCTGGAGTAACTCAGCAGGACAGCCAGCATCTCTGGAGGGAAGGAATCATCAGACTGAAGAAGGGTCTCGACCTGAAACATCACCCATTCCTTCTCTCCAAAGATGCTACCTGTCCCGTTGAGTTACTCCAGCATGTTGTGTCTATCTTCGATTTAAACCAGCATCTGCTGTTCCTTCCAACACACCGCTGAAACTATATTGTACATTACAATCACGGAAGAATTTCTGCGCCATGGAGCCTAATGCTGTGGCCTAGTACATCCTTGAATAAAGTGAAAACAAGGTAAAGTGATAACATTACATCTAAATGCATACAACATTCATAATAATCAGAATGAACTATAATCCGATTGAACTAAATGGAGACAACGAGGTTTGATCTAACAGACATTACAGATAAATGGCTGTGTAATGGGTGGTTAAATATAGTAGGGTACTTAATGTTAAAAAAGGGAAGACAAGGTGTAAATTGTTGCCAAATGTGATTGTGCTGAGCATTGGGAGAATTGAGAGAATCATGGAAGATGGTCAAAACGAGGGAGAACCTAAAACATCAGTATGTTAATAATATAATTTAAAAAATATTTTAAACATATTTTCAAAAAGTCTTGACAGCCATATAAAAAAGTACAAGTGGGGCCTCTTTGACAAAAGTTGTAATGTGATTGAGAATGGAATTGAGCATTTTAGGACTTTGACTTTGAATTTTGCAATAGAATTAATATTACGGAAGAAGAGGAATTCAAGGAGTCGGAATGGGGGAATGGGGGAATAAAGCCAACAGCCGCCCTAGATTTTGTCAATTTGAATCAATTTGAATCAAAATATCCTGTCAATTTGAATCAAAATATTCTCAAAGAAGTTGCTGCAATAATATTGGTTGCATTAGCTTCCGTGGATTCTGGACCGCTCCATTGATGACCAGCAAACCTCACACTCTATTTGTCATAAGGTCATACGGTCAAAAGGGATAGGAGTAGAATTAGGCCATTCAGACCATCACGTCTAACCATTCAATCAATGCTGATCTATATCTCCCTCCTAACCCCATTCTCCTGCCTTCTCCCCATAACCTCTGACACCTGTACTAATCATGAATCTATCTATCTCTGCCTTAAAAATATCCACTGACCTGCCCTCCACAGCCTTCTGTGGCAAATAATTCTACATATTCACCACCCTCTGACTAAAGAAACTTCTCCTCATCTCCTTCCTAAAAGAACGTCCTTTAATTATGTGGCTATGATCACTAGTCCTAGACTCTCCCACTAGTGGAAACATCCTCTCCACATCCACTATATCCAGGCCTTTCACTATTCTGTACGTTTCAGAGGTCCCCCTCATTCTTCTAAACTCCAGCGAGTACAGGCCCAGTGCCGACAAACGCTAATCGTAGGTTAATCAACTCATTACTGGGATCATACATGTAACCCTCCTCTGGACCCTCTCCAGAACCAGCACATTCTTCCGCAGATATGGTGCCCAAAATTGCTCACAATATTCCAAATGTGGTCTTACCAACACCTTATAGAGCCTCAATTTTTGAAAGGAGAAACAGTAAAGATAGGGAACAATAGACTACATAGCCTGACATTGGGTTATGGGAAATCCCCCTGGTAACAGGCAACTTAGAATATCATAAATATGATTGGGCAGAGTTAATATGAAGGAAAAATCCTATTTGAGTTTTTGAGGATGAAACGAGCCGGAGAAATAAAACAAAACCAATGGATCTAGAATATCTTCAGTTCTTCAGACTTTACTTTATAATGTATTACATGAATGGTTGTTATATTTAAGGGTTCACGGGGTGGGGAGGGCTACAAAATATTGATTAAGGGGCAGACAGCAGTAGGAATATGTGGAAACGTTTTATCATCTCATGCTGTGATAAGCCAAGGGTCATGGCAACAAGATGAGGGTCACGGTGTATTCAAGAGAGAGATATAGCTCTTAGGGCTAATGGAATCAAGGGATATGGGGAGAAAGCAGGAACGGGGTACGGATTTTGGATGATCAGCCATGATCAAATTGAATGCTGGCTCGAAGGGCTGAATGGCATACTCCTGCACCTATTTTCAATGTTTCTATGTTTCTAACTACCAATTTATATTCTACATCATGATTTATGCGAGTAGATGGATGTGACATCTGTTTGCTACAGAAATAAACTTAGTCTGAAGAAGGGTTTCGGCCCGAAACGTTACCTATTTCCTTCGCTCCATAGATGCTGCTGCACCCGCTGAGTTTCTCCAGCATTTTTGTGTACCTTTAACTAGGAGAATGAGTTGTGAAGGAGTTGTGAAGAGAGAAGGACAAATTAAACTGTTGGACCAGAGGGTGGCAGAGAATAATATATGCCTATGAGGTTGTTTACATTGGTGGAAAGTAGTGCAATGGTTCATGGGCAGGTTTAACGTCAGAATGGCCTTAAATGCCCCATCAGAATGCCCCATCAGCTCATGAGAAATGGGTGTTGGAAGGCATTAGAGCCATTTGTGTGGTGATGCGGTCTACAGGGGAAGGGAGAGGAAGGCATCGGGGCTTAGCATGGGGTGGGAGAGACATCAGTGGTGGGGGGGTGTTGAGAGGGAATGGGGCCATGTTTCTCAAGTCCGTGAAGAGACCATGCTGGGAGGAGCCCATGCTGAAGACTGGCTGGTGACGGGGTCAATGTCAGGGTAAATAAAGAGTTGGGGGAGTAGGTGGGGATATAGACTGAAGCCTCCAATTCAAATATTAGCTGATTATAGGATCTAGCGATCAGTGGACGTTGGTTTCAAAGTTAGGGCCTGCCTGCAAGGGGATGTGGAGTGTTGCTAGCAGGGAAGAATTGATTCATAAGATGAGATGGGACAAAAAGGTGATTAAGGCACTAGTTATCAAGGGTCCCAGTCTACTGCTGGGTTGGGAGAACAGTTGCATCAGGTCTGCCATGCAATGGTCACTCCTGCAATATTATGAACCAAATTCCCTGCAATTACCCAAAGGAGTAAATGAGGAAATGCTCAGTCAAATTTCTAGGGTGATGTAAAATAACCTGGAAGTGGATGTTATCGAGTCTTGTCAGGGGTTGCAGGAATGAACAAAAATTGATTTATGCTAGCGTAACAAGAGGAAAAAATCAATTATAAGATTAATTTTCTCAGCATGTCTTTTTACAAATCATGAAAGCTTAATAAATAATGGTGTAAAGAGCGATTCCTATTTTAAATTCATTTATGGAGTGTAGACGTTGATCGCAAGCGTGACATTTATTGTCAATCCCTAAAATAACATTGGAGAATTAACTACAGTAATCAATACTGTGTGGGTTCACTAAATTGATTCTGGATGGGGAGAGATTAAGTGGGATTGTCTTATATGCAATGGATTTCAGAAGAGTGAAAGATGAACTCATTTAAACATGGTTTATGACGGATTGCCTTGAATGTCCTTGACTTTCACGAAAATCTAAAAACCATCAGGAACTACTGAAAAATAGAACTAATATTCAACATATGTTTTTATTAAAGTCAAGTTTAACATTAACCACACATAATGAAAGACAATCAGATATTTTTTAAAGGAACTGAATCAAAATTTAAATGAAATTATTTTTATTTATTATTCTTCTCACATAAAGTTCTTCCATCTAGAAATAAATGGGCCGTGTTTAACCTAGCTCAGCAGGTAGATTTCTCAGTCTAAGTGCAGGAAAATCTCGGGATGTTTTACTTACTGTGTCCCATGCGTTGTCCTGAGAGATGAATTTGGTTCAGTGGTCTTAAGCAAGTGTTTGGATGTCCCAAGCTGCCTTCCACTTAAGTTAGTTAAGCCTGACAAATCCAAGTGGATCTACTGCTTTAAATGGAAGATTGGGGCAAGTACATTTTGATGAAATGCTTAGAGGACTGTTGCTATTTCGTTTAATCAAAATCCTCTATAATTCTAACTATTATTTGGAATACTATCTGGAACTTTAAATTGTCTGATCTTTCAATTTGCAGAAGCAATATGTTATGAAAAGATGAAGATCCCCAAAACATAAACTGAGAGCTTCATTTCCTTACACAAATCCACAAAGAATGCTGCAACATACTTGGTCTTGCCTCAGAATCCCCGTGGTCTTTTAATATTTGTAATTCTTCTTAACATGTTTCACCGACATGTAAAACAGATGTACTTTTGTGGGACAACTTGGCCAGAACTGAAACCTGCCTGCAGGCTTCGTTTGCGAAAAATGATATAGAGCTGGCACCCCCAACACCTTTACAGTTTACGAGATAATGGATTTTGTTTGAATAACTCAATTGAATTTGGGCTTTCCTGACCACTAACTACCAGAGCAGAATCAAGGTATCTAATCAGTGTATGATCTGTCAACAGCTACAGTACAGTCAGTTTCTGCCTGGAAGCATATGTGACCTAAGAGTCAAAGAGTCATAAAGACTCAACATTGAAGAGGGCCTGACAATCAACCACCCATTCAATGAATACATTAATTCCATTGCTACATTAGAGGCATTAGATTTGTGCAGCATAGAAATAGGCCCTTCAGCCCACCTCGTCCATGCAAGCATTTTTTGCCAATCTACTCCACAACCTTTCTTGTTATCTACAACAAGATCAATTTCTGTAATCATAAATGCCACTGGCCATGTTTCATACATTAGTAAGTACGCAAACTTATCAATCAAACCTTGTTTGATATTTTGTTAATATTTAGCGTTTGTAACTTTGGTGCAAAATTGATAGTCAAAGTCAACATATTTACCATTTCCATTTTATCCCGTAAAAATTGTAAGCTTATGTTCTCTCTGGGTAGATATGGAATTAAAAGATGGATGTATGGGAAATGTGATTTTCAAAAATGAAAAGAATAAAAAGCTAAATGTACGTCCTTAATGATTTTTAAGTACGTACAGCAGGCGAATGTCTATGGATACTGTATATATCATTACGAGTTACATCGTGGAAGCCAATAAATTAAAATAACAAAGATTTTGTTGTTACAATGGTGCCAAAATTATTCTTTTGATTTCAGTTTTCTTAATGAGTTACAGGTGTAGATGATTAAAAAGGGAGTATCCTTTTCAGTGCTGTTCTCAATTGTGTAACTCAATAGCCCAAATGCATGTCACATCTGCAAAACAGGAGGCCAGGCCACATTTTTATTAAAATTACTGTTTGATTGCTGCAAGCTAATTGCGTGTTGAGTGACTAAGGACTGAAGTTATCCCCACAGGAGAGGACTAAATATTTTAGCTGGATGAACTTTGTAGCGTAGCCAAGGTGACCTACAGAGAATGCAGTGCAAATTTCATTCAAATATAGGTGTTATTTGCTCTCCAGAAGTTTGCATGTTACCACTGCTCAATTTTCCCTTCTTGCCCTCTGATCTTTGTGAGCGCCAGAATACATTTTCTTCACTCAACACAAGGACTGATTGTTTTGCTTTTTGGGTATTGCTTGCAGGTCCTGGCACAATCTTTGGCAGATGCGCAGGTTTCAGTTCAAATTCTGAATCATTCCAGATACACTGGGCCTGACCACGTTGACAAATGCTGACAGTTCTGCAGCGACTGCTAGCATTTACTGTATGACTGGGACTTCAGCGATTTTGGGAAAGTCATGAGCTTGTGGATAGGTTCCATTTGGTGAATCTGCCAATATTATCTGCTGCTTGGCTCCTCATGGAGTCCAAAGACAGAGCACAGACCAACCAAAGATTCCCAGCATTTATACTGGAGAATCATCTCACTGACCCTGCACCAGCGATTTCAACGGAGATAGAAGGAAATGTAAATTAATCTTTTTCTCATTACATGTGTTTGAAGCATTCTTATTCTTTTCAAAAGTCTTTTTATTTTGCTATTCTATAAAAAAGTTTACTTTTTAACACACAATTATTTATTTAGCTTTCAGAAATATTTTGCACATTGAAAACGCCAGGCACATTCAGAAGCAGTACAAAACTTTGACAAAAGAAAGAAGGATCTCGACCTGAAAAGTCACTAATTTTCCTCCAGAGAAGCTGCCTGTCCCGCTGAGTTACTCCAGCATTTCGTGACTATCAAACTTTTACAGGATTGACTTGCGTCAAAGCTCGGTAAGACCGTTGTCAGTAAAAAGATATTCTCAGCAGTTTTACAGGTGAGTTTGTTCTAACTCACTGACAAGGGCTCCTAACTGTAGGAGTGGATACAAAGTACTGGAGTAACTCAGCACGTCAGGCAGCATTCTTCAGAGTCTGTTGTGCTGCAGCAAGTAAGAATTTCATAGTTCTATCTGGGAGACATGACAGTAAAACACTCTTGACCCGCTGAGTTAGTCCAGAATTTTGATTCCTTTTCGTAAACCAGCATCTGCAGTACCTTGTTTTTACTGTGACAGGGAGTTTGATGCCAACATGATCTCGCATATCGGATGAAGGATACTTTTGGCCAGCAATTTTGTTAAGTGTTGGGCAATGGGAAATCCAAAGTCAAACCTTACTGGGTAAAATTTTGGTCATTACAACTACTGCACCCTGAAATGCACAATGTATTTCTTTTCTGAAGATAATCACATTCATAGATCTTATTTCAAGTCAAGTCAGGCCAAGTTGAGTTTCGTGTCATGTGCTTAAGTATAGTGAGGTACAGATTGAATGAAAACCTTGCTTGCAGCAACATCACACGCAAAGACTCACTCAATTTGTGTGCACAAAAACATAAATTATACAAGACAGTGAAAAATAAAAATATAATGTAAATGTAAGATATTAGTGCAAAACACAATTAGAAAAATGGCCATGGTAGTGCAAGAGGTGGTCCATAGTGTGCCATTGCTGAGCTAATATAAAACATTCCCAAAACATCTGGCACCTTGCAGTAGTGCGATACGATAGAACTTTATTTATCCCAGTAGGGAAATTGGTCTGCCGACAGTCATCAAACTCAACAAGATACATGAAACATGGTATTAAAGTGATGAGTGGAAAGTCCAGATTGGGGATGTGCAAATATTGGGGGGGGGGGGTCAGTCTACCCCACGACAGTCCTTAGAATCATAAAATTGTTACTATACAGAAGGAAGCCAGCTAGCCCATTGTAAGTATACCCTCTTCTAATAGAGTAACCCCACCAGGTCCCAATTCCTAGTTCTCAAGCTATTCAATTCCCTTCTGAAGGTATGGATTGTGCACTCCTATGTACAATGAATTCTAAATTCAGTTCTTGGAGCGAAACAGGTTTTCCTTACATCCGCCTTCTATCTATCTGCATATTGAACATTGGAAAAGCTTTCCCTTTCCATCTAAATATTGTGAACTTATACTCCTCTATCAAATTTCCTCGCAGCCTTCCTTGTGCTAAGTATAACAATTAATTCATCTTATCACGTCAGCATTTTGATTGACTGGAAGTGATGGCAAAAATTATACAACAAAATCAATAAAGCCTTTCAGTGGCATTATAAAGAAACGTTTGTTTCCTGAAAAAAAAAAAAGCAGAACATGCAAGACACAGCACTCACCTCTCCTCTAAGTGCCCAGGGGAACATTCAGTGTGGTTACTGTTTCCGATGAAATTGCGTATTTCTGTAAAGTAGGAATCCTCCTTGTCATCCAGAATGGCGCTGCTACTGTCTATTTCTGAATGAGGTGAAGATGTTGCAGTCCCTGCAACAAAAAAAATTGGTAACAGTGAGAATTATAACTTCTGGGTGGTGCCTTATCAAAGGGGGTAGACAAGTTGTGGGATGTGAGAAATTTACAGTCAACATTCTTTCCATTACTTCATGGGGCACAGTCAGATTTTATGCCCATCCTTAATTGAGGTTAGGAGTTACAACAGTTTGATTCCTTGGCAATCGCTCTATTTTATTTATGGGACACAGGCATTGTTTTCAAAACTATCATTACGGGCAGCATGGTGGTGCTGAGGTAGAGTAGCTGCCTTATAGTGCCAGAGACCCGGGTTTGATCCTAACTACGGGTGCTGTCTGTACAGAGTTTTAATGTTCTCCCCATGACTGTGTGGGTTTTCCCCATGTGCCCCAGTTTCCTCCCATATGCCAAAGATGTATAGATTTGTAGGTTAATTGGCTTAGGTAAAAAAAGATTGTGAATTGTCCCTAGTGTGTAGGGTCGTGCAAGTGTGCAGGAATCACTTGTCAGCGTGACTCGGTGGGTTGAAGGGCCTGTTTTCATGCTGTAACTCTAAACTAAACCTACTCCCTGTCTCTAGTTGTCCGTGAGAAGTGGTGGAGAGCCACTTTCTTGAACCAGTTCGCTTATTCAAGGTGAGTGTGAGCCCTTGATGCTGTTGAGTAGATCATTCTATAATTTGCATCTGGCAACAATGAAGGGCCAGCAATAGATTTCCAAATCAGGATGGCGCATTATCGGATGTGATGTTCCTACGTGCCTAGCACCCTTGCCTTCATTGGGAGTCATGGATTTGGGAGGTGCTGTGGAAGTAGTGTGGGTGAGTAGGTGCAGTGTGTTTTGTAAGTAGCACACATAACAATAGAGTGTACCAGTGACATAAGATATCTATGTCCATCGTGGTTGAGGAGCTTAGAGATAATGGAGAGATTTAACTCTCTGATGATATTATCATGAAAATACTTGAACAAGCAAAGTTACTACATTTCTGTCAAAAAGTAAAGGCTAGTAGATTTACCATCCCACTGAAATGTTCAAATCAAATAGTTTGATCACATGAAAACTTAAAGCTAATTGTGATAAGTTGGACCTATTATTTAAAACACTACTTAAGCAAGGTGATAAAGCCAAAATAAGGACATCGTCACAGGATAAATATTCTAAGTCAGCACAGCTCAAAGACTGAATATATTCAAGTTGCGATGGATAGATTTTTGGATATTAAGTTGATAAGACTCCAAGGACGTACAGGTTTGTAGGTTAATTGGCCTGCGATAATTGTAAATTGTCCCTAGAGGGTGTAGGATAGTGTTAATGTGCGGGGATTGCTGGTCGGCGTGGACTCGGTGGGCCGAAGGGCCTGTTTCCACACTGTATCTCCAAACTAAACTAAACTAAAAATTGTGAAATTGAGAGATCCTGCTGTTAATGATTGATATTCTGGCTCTGTTGTCTTTAACAGTATTAAAACCTGACGTGAGCTTCATGGATAATGGTAAAATCATACCCTCACATCATACCATCACTGTGAAATTCTGGGGGAGAGGAGATTTATTGCAAGAAAGGTCATAAGTTGCCACCATTTGATGGCATTTCTCTGTAATGTTAATAAAACAAGACATGTGTGTAAATTATGATATCATGTGTGAAACTTCCAATGGACAAATAAAACCTGCGTCAGAGTGAATCGCGATAGGAAACTCATGATCCAATTCTTCAAAGGGCATGATTTCAACAAGAAATGGGCAAAAACCGTACCAAACAGGCGTAAAACATTTTTACGTGCGGTATACACATAAAAACCAGGCACATGTGCGGGTGATGTTGAAATGAGTGTCCTGAAATGTGAAAGTAGGAGCTGGTACATTGATTCTTAAACATAATCACCCCAAATTAGTTTCTTCATTATGTTTGGGAAGAAGATTAAACTAATGAACAGGAAATGGAGTAACACCTCAGTGTTATTTTACACGTAAAGTGCTTACATGCCAATGGTCTGTTCTCTTAAGACAGTGTACCTATGGGATGATTACTAATTAACAAATTAAAATTGTGACTCAAAACTTCTGTTAAAAGGGGAATCTGGTTTTCTGTTTACAAGCGTATGGTGGTTCAATCAACAATGCCATTAAACTCCAACAAATTAACATGATGCCTACAAATTAAGCTAAAGAGAATGCACTGGAACAAAAAAAACATTGTGATAGCTTCTAGGCTCTAATTACATTTTTGGATGAAACCATTCTTGTCTGCTCCAAGAATCGAATATTTCACAAATTTTTGATATGGTAAAAACAACTCATCTAGGATTTCTTCATTATTAGCAGCAGGCTTGCCAGAGTCCAATTTACTGCTCTTTTCCCTGGTAGTTGCTTCACTGTCAAGCATTTCCCTTGTTTATCATACTTTGAGCACGGTGCCGCAGCGGTAGGGTTTTCTGCCTTACAGCGCCAGAGACGGGGGTTCGATCCTGGCTATGGGTGCACGGAGTTTGTATGTTCTCCCCGTGACCTGCGTGGGTTTTCGCCGGGTGCTCCTGTTTCCTCCCACTCCAAAGACGTGCAGGTCTGTAGGTTAATTGGCTTAGAAAAATTGTAAATTGCCCCTAGTGTGTGTAGGATAGTGTTGGTGTGTGGGGTTCGCTGGTCGGCACGGGCTCGGAGGGCTTGTTTCCACGCAGTATCTCTAAACTAAATCTAAAAAAAGAGCCAGAGAGGATGACATTTTTTTTAAAAACACCAATTTGTTCAACAACTTTGTTGACTTGACCAAGTTGCCTGGGGCCCAGTTACCTCCTCTCATGAAATGCCCTGCTTTCAGGGACTGTGGTTGGTGAAGATGCTATGCCAAAGTGGCACTGCTGTGGTCTTCCCTATTATTGGAGATCAACTAGCTTTGCTTACAAAGACAAGGAACATTCATTTTGCTGTTGCTTGAAGCAAGCTGGTTTTTGATCTGCAATTTATTGGCACGTGGTGGTGTGGTCACAATTGTTATGTGTCAGCTTTAGATATTTTCCAGATAAACGGCAAGCCAACTTGACAGTCAGATGGAGCTATGTTATTCTGCTGAGTCCACTATACAGGGATTTTGAAGTATTGAGGGGAGAGGATCTGGAGTTTAAATGAGGAGCAGAACAATTTTCAAAATGAATGCCTTCTTGTTTCATTCCACTGCATTACAATGACTACCACCATAAGCATTTCCCACTCCCATTTTATGAGTGAGGCTCTTGTGCAGAGAGGAAGAACCTCACTATATTCAATTCCTGGTAGATGCTGAATGAATTTTAGCTGAGAGTCCTTTATCTGCCGGGCAATGCACCTTCAGAAACTATTGGGAGGTGAAGATGAGGAAACACGCTCCATGGGAAAAGTCATCAGTTCCTACATTCTTATTAATTCTCATTCCCTCCTGTAAAATCATCCTGGAGTTTCCATTCCAAATCTGCTGTAAGGCAGCAACTCTACCGCTGCGCCAGTGTGCCGCTCATTTTGTTTATTTTTTTAATATTGATTTTAAAGTATTAAATCCATAAATTCAAAAGACACCAATATAAATGTTAATGTTACATTTTAATAATAGCTCAGATGTTATATCACACAACAGGAGCGGCACAGTGCTGCAGCAGTAGACTTGCTGCCTTACAGCAATGGAGACCCGGGATCGATCCTGACTACGGTGCTGTCTGTGTGGAGTTTGTACGTTCTTCCTGTGACCGCGTGGGTTTTCTCCGGTTTGCTCCAACACTCCAAAGACGTGCAGGTTTGTAGGCTAATTGGCTTCGATAAAGCTTTCAAATTGTACCTAGCATGGAGGATAGTGTTAGTGTATGGGGATCGCTAGTCGGTGTGGACTCGATGGGCCAAAGGGCCTGTTTCCACACTATATTAAACTACAATACGCAATGTAAACAAAATGTTTAAAATACAACAGAAGTATGGGCTGCACACCTGACATGTTTCCATTTTCGTGTTTCTTCAGATGTCTGTCCAGGTTGGTTTGTTGACCAAAGCACCTGTCGCAGAGGTGGCACTTGAATGGTTTCTCCTTGTTGTGAATGTTGCGCACATGCCGCTGCAAATTGGAGGAGATACTGAAGGAGCGGTCGCAGTATTTACACCTTTTGGGGAAAAAATGGAAACGTCAAAGATCAACAACCGTTTGTGCTTTTAAAAGCCTTTGAACATTTTCTATTTTGACTCCTAAAAACTTTGCAAATTATCTTTATTAGTGACCCATCTGTCTACCTTTTGAGAAGTTGTTCTATTTAATATCTGGAATCAAATCTCTCAATTGAGTTAAATGTGCTTAAATTATGTCAAAGGGAATACATTTTAATGCTTGGTAAAACTTGTCTCCTTGGTTCCCTACATTTATCAAATGAATCACCAACTCAACAATTGTAACTTTAGTCTTAGCTTAAATACATCCTTAACATTTTCATGATTTACAGCTCTGACAAGTTCAATACTAATTGTGGCAAAGATGTTCATTTTTACCACCATTCCATACACTTCTGGACAGGGCAGTTTTGCAGAGGATGTGAGCAGTTTCCAACTAATACACCTTGTGAACACTGAACTACATTATTCCTCCCATTTTCACTGGGAGTTCAAGAAGAGCAACAAGACTGTGGAGGGTGACAAAGTAACCTGATCTGTGCTGAGCTCTACCAGTGATTCCAAGTGGAACCGTCAAAATGTAGCCATGGGAATTCCATAAGTCTTGGACTTCCATCCATGTGCTGAGCTATGCAAATGTCATTGATCGATTCACAGGCTAAACCTTTTAGGTTGCTCCACTGCTAGAGTCTGCGTGGAACTCTGACCTGATGTGAGGTCCAAGAGCATTTAGAATATTGTGTTCAGTTCTGGGCACCATGTTATAAGAAATATATTGTCAAGCTTATCTTCTGAAAGGGTTCAGAAAAGATTTACGAGGATGTTGCCAGGACTAGAGGATGTGAGCTATAGGGAGAGGTTGAGTAGGCTGGGTTTCTCTTCCATGGAGTGTAGGAGGATGAGGGAAGATCTTATAGAGGTATACAAAATCATGAGAGGAATAGATTGGGCAGATGCAGAGTTTTTTTACCCAGAGTAGGGGAATCGAAGACCAGAGGGCATAGGTTCAAGGTAAAGGGGAAAAGATGTAATAGGAATCTGAGAGGTAACTTTTTCACACAGAGGTTGGTGGGTATATGGAGGTATACAAGCTGCTAGAGGAGGTAATCGAGGCTGGAACTATCTCATTGTTTAAGAAACAGTTGGTCAGGTACATGGATAGGACATGTTTGGAGGGATATGGACCAAGCGCAGGCAAGTGGGACTTGGGTAGCTGGGACATTGTTGGCCGGTGTGGGCGAGTTGGGCCGAAAAGACTGTTTCCACACTGTATTAATCTATGACTCTATCCCATTGATTTCAATACAGATTGTAACCATGTTGAATAGGATGGGGTGGCACCCTGACCCAGTGGTAGAGCTGTTGCCCTACAGTGCCAGAGACCAGGGTTCGATTCTGACTAAGGGTGCTGTCTGTATGTTCTCACTGTGATCGTGTGCATTTTCTCCAGGATCCTCCCACACTCCATAGACATACTGTTTTGTAGGTTAATTGGCTTTGATATAATGGTCAATTGTGAGAATTCTGGCTTACTGGTATGCCCACCAGACTATGCAAGTAAAATGGGGCAATAGGGTTTCAGCCCCATTTGGGGTTAGCAATGGTGTTAGACAAGGGGGAATTTTGTCCCCAGTCCTTTTTAATCTTTATATTGATGATCTGTCCAAGCAATTGAAAGCCTGTAATACTGGGTGCACGATTGGTAATATTTTAGTGAGCCATATTATGTATGCAGATGATCTTGTGGTCTTTAGTCCATCTAGCGCTGATCTCCAGCAGCTCCTTACTATATGTTCTGTGTAAGGTGTGGAACATGATATTAAATATAATGCTTGTAAGAGTGCTGTTATGATCAGTAGAAACAAAGAGGATAAATGTCTAAAATTTCCTGATTTTAAATTGTCTGAAAATAATCTTAGTGTCTAAGGTAAAATATCTTGGGCATTTTATTACAGAACAAATGACAGATGATGAGGATATTTATAGGCAACGACGTATGCTGTATGTACAGCCGAATATTCTCTTGCGTAAGTTTGGTGCGTGTACAGATGTGGTGAAGATGTCTCTGTTTAGAGCATACACTGCGCACCTGTGGTCAAACTAAGGAAAGACAAGTTTGCAGAGACTAAAGGTGGTCTATAATGATGCCATGAGAAGACTGCTAAGGAAACCTAGATGGTGTAGTGCCAGTAAAACGTGTGTGGCTGCAGGAGTCAGTACTTTAAAAGTTATCCTAAGAAATCATATGTATAAATTCATTTGCAGGATAAATGACTCTAAAAAATTAATTATCGTGGCCTTGTCAAACATAGGATTTAGCACTACACGCTACCAATCCCAGTTGTGGAGACACTGGTATCGCTGTCTCATTGTAGGACACTGATCTTTCTTTTTATTCTGAATTTTAAATCATGTGGTTTTTATGGTGTTTTTATATGCAATGTATTTTATGTAATGTCGTCTCTTAAAAGTCTGGACCTTGACTCTGAAATAAATTTAATAATAATAATAATAATAATAATAAAAATAATAATAATAATAGTGTGCAGGATAGTGCTAGTGTACAGGGTGATTGCTGGTCGGCGCGAAGTCGTGGGCCGAAGGGCCTGTTTCCATGCTATAACTCTAAAGTTTGAAGTCCGAAGTAAAGGAGGCAAAGGGAATGGAAAATTACCCGATATTTAAATATTTTAAGAAAAATAATTGATGTCATTATGTTTAGTTACATCATTTTCAATAGTTTTTAAGCACTTCTGAATGTCAATGTTGCTAAAGACTTCTACACTTGGGTGAAGGAGTTGTGGGTGATGATGGTCAGCAACAGACACAGTGTAGCTGCAATGCCAAGCAGAAGAGGTTTTGTAAACAGGAGGACTTGACAGATGCTTTGGGGCATGTCAATCTCAAACAAAATTAGGATAGAAAGGTTTCAGTGAGTCATCCACTCACACATAGACCAGTTGGCCCAAGAGGCCTGTATATTGTACTGTGTCTCATGTGCCTCTCTGTGACTGAAGCCACCATTCCAGGGACCAGGAGAGCAATGATGCACTTGGCTGCAGCCTCTTCTGATAGGTAACTTGCTGCATTTTCTGCAGCGTGGAAGTAACGCAGATCAGGACGCTTGGCCCACTTCTACTTTTTTCCTTCTCTTTTACACGTTTGCATACGTAGGCCCTCTATGGTTCAATGCCTTTGGCAACAAGACACTCCTATTAAGTTCTTAGCTTACTCTATCCCATGTGTTGTAGCTTCTAAAAAATGACAAATAAGGCCAAGATTTTTCATGCAAAATTATGTCCAGTGATTACATCTTTTCTTCTTCCACGATTAGCCTGTTCAATTGCCAGTCCCAAAGGAAGCTCTGTTATCTTCCAAGAAAGATTGCAATAAACAAAGCAAACGTTTAATACTGTGCCAGTGTGCACAGTTTAGTCTATCAAGCTGGTAGGAGAGGCATCGGTTTTCATACCCTGTAGTTATTTAAAATCCCTTGGGCCTTCATTGTATTTCTCCACACTGTTATAAGGGCATAAAATAATTATACTGCCTGCTGTTTATGGCAAATCACTGATAGTCTTCATCACCCTTATTTTTCATCTTGCTTCCCCTCAATGACTTCAGAAAACATACATCTGTCACTTAATGACATTTGGCAGTCTTTCAATGTGAAAATTATTTAATATAGTACTAATTGCTTCAGTCTCTTAAAGCATTAGACAACCTATAATCTGTGTCATGCTTGTAGTCATATATAAACCACGGATGTTGCAGTCTGCTTCCACACAGCCGCACATGCTTGGGAATAGCAGAGGCTTGAGGGCATGCCATGTGGAATGTCCCAAATTGCTTTGCAATCTTATCACTGAAAATCTTTGTGCTGATTGCACGGCCTACAATTTGGATTACACACTGTTTTAGAGTCTTTCTACTGTTACAAAAAAATCTCTGCGGTCATTATCCTTGGCTGGACTCCTCATAAGCAATCTTCACTATTACATTACATGCGTGGATATGGATACTGCTAAGTCCTGTTTTACTTTCGAAGACTGGGAGCGGGTGTGGAAGTTTGTTGCAGAAAAACGTATAGATGTGTAAGGACTGTGGTGATTCAATATTTCAAATACTGAGATATAAGATGGCAGATCTTCTGTTACAAGCCACCACAGCTGATTTTATAAAATAAAGATTTCCACTGAAATCGGAGGAATTGCAAACCAGCCTGTTTCCATTTTGATCGCTGATGTACAAATGCCAGCTTCATGCCGGGGGTCCTGTGGAAAACATACCTCAATTTGTTTGTTGCATTTGCACTTGTGTTCCTGGTTAGTCTGCTCTGTGAAACTGTACAGTATTACAATTCTGCTGGGAAGATAAATGGATTAACAGATAACACCTGGCCCATGTGGTCTACTGGTCTGGTTTCGCTCAGCTGAAGGGATCAGAGAGCGATATCTAGGTACATATTTTTCCCTTGCCTTCCCAGACTTTTTCTCTGGATTTGTATCTCTTCCAGGCTGTTAAATAGCAGTTCTGGGGTAGAAGATGGGGAGGATTCAAAAAGGTCTCATCTTGGAGCATCAGATATCAGTCACATGTCCACATTGCAGAGACTGTTCTTTGGATTCAAAACACTGCACGTAACAGAGATAACGCCAATAGGTGTGCTATAACCTACCGGGCTTTGGTCTCATAGCTAGGAAGTGAGTTTAGGTTAAATGCCTTATTTTGATTCAACATAAACCTGATGGGCCGAATGTCCTTGTTTTGTGACACAAATATCATAGCTTCTTTTAATATAATCTAGGTAATTCTATGGAAAGCAGGAAAAATTACCAAAGACAAAATAGTAAACTAAATAAGGCGGCACGGTGGCACAGCGGTAGAGTTGCTGCCTTAACAGCGCCAGAGACCCGGGTTCGCTCCTGACTATGGGTGCTGTCTGTACGGTGTTTGTACATTCTTCCCGTGAGTTGCGTGGGTTTTCTTCCGGAATTCTGGCTTCCTCCCACACTACACAGATGTACAGGATAATTGGCGAGGTATAATTGTAAATTATCCCTAGTGTGTGTAGGATAATGTTAGTGTGGGGATCGCTGGTCATGGTGGACCGAAGGGCCTCTTTCCGCCTGTATCTCTAAACTGAACTAAACTAAACTAAATCTAATTTACTCTCAGGATAGCATCCTGCACACAGATGGATTAATTAACAGGAGTACCCATTTAATAATCAACTTATTGCATACATAGAAAGAACACAACCGCTCTCTGTCACTTATTAATAAGTTGAGCCACTGGCATCATGTGGAAAAGTTTGATGTTCATTTCTCAACGCTAAAGGGGCTGTCCCACTTGGGCGACCTAATTGGCGAGTTTAGAAGAGTTTAAAAAAATGTCATGTTGAAGACCTCCTTCCACTATGTTGAAGTCTAGCTACGACTAACTTCGGGAAAATTGGACACCGAACAGTGGAGAGTGAAGATGACTTCCTTCGATCCCCCTTCGACCTCCCTTCGACGATGATGAAGACTATCTACGACTACCTTCGACTACCCTCGATTACCTACGACTAACATGCCGACCTACTACGACTAAACCTACGAGTAAAAAAAGTATCGATTTTTCCATGGTGACCTTTTTTTACTCGCGGGCATTTTTCAACATGTTGAAAAATACGCCGCGACCTAGCTGAGGCCTCAGGTACACGGGGACTACCCTCGAGCATGAAGGTGTTACAAAGACCTCCTACGACCTCGTGTCGACCATGCTGCGAGTATGAGTCGAGTGCAAACTCGCCAGAACTCGCGGATTAGGTCGCCGCAGTGGGACAGCCCCTTAAGTGTTCCAATCATGGCGGTGACTGGTTGATTGCTGAGGGTCCACAGATGTGCTTCAACAACCTTTATTGAGACTTTGGATTTGGATCGAACTGCTCTTGATCAATGTGTAGAGTTTCACAGAGGTGAGAGCCATCCAGTCAAAAAGTACAAAATGTAATGCTCATGACCACTCGATAACACTGAAGAAACCGTTCCACAACCCCAGTGGGACCCAATAAGAAGTAGATAGGTTGTAGCCTATTGACAGATCCTGTTCAGGTGTAGGTTCAAGGCAACCTTTGACACATTGAGGTTTTATAATTTGGCAAACAAAAATATGAATTATGTTTTAACATGGGATTTCTTATTACCCTTTAAAACATTTATTTATGATGCAGCCAAATTCAGAGGCTCTACTTTTTTTTTAAATGTAACAAGCTATAGAATTTTTTTTTACGCCTTTTATTTAGGCAAACCGTTGTCCTATTTCTGAGTGCACTTCTGAATGGATGTGGAGAGGATGTTTCCACTAGTGGAAGAGTCTAGGACCAGAGGATATAGCCTCAGAATAAAAGGTTGTACCTTTAGAAAGAAGATGAGGAGGAATTTCTTCAGTCAGAGGGTGGTGAATCTGTGGATTTCATCGTCACAGAGGCTGTGGAGGCCGTCAATGGATATTTTTAAGGTGGAGATTGATACATTCTTGATTAGTACGGATGTCAGGGATAATGGGGAGAAGGCAGGAGAATGGGATTGAGAGTGAAAGTGAAAGATAGATCAGCCATGATTGAATGGTGGATAGACTTGACGGGCCGAATGGCCTAATTCTGCTCCTATAACTTATGAACATGATGTGAGATATGGTGTAAAAATCAGACGCATTTGAATGTATTTTTAAAGGGGGCAATTTATTTTCAACTGATTGGGAAACATTTTACAAGAGTAGCAGATTCACCATAGGTGTAATTTACGTCCTGGGATCTTTCAGGTAAATGTAATACATTTCTTCTAACCTGTAAGGTTGCTCTCCAGTGTGTGTCCGAAGATGTCGGGTCAGGTTTGCAGATCTTGGGAAAATCTTGCCACAGTATCTGTTAAGGGAAGAGAAACAAGATCAGACGGATTGCTACAAGGAATAGGAATTCATACCGCATTACTTTGCTTGGTGCTCAGGGAATAGGAAAATATTTTTTTAATGACATTATTTATAAATAATGATTCGAATGGTTAATTTCATCTTGAAAGGAAACCTCTTTTTCTAATTAAAGCAATCTGAACATTACACAGGAAACAGAAAAGAGCTTTTCCTGGCAACTATGTAGTTTGGCTGTCATCTTCTGAAATCAGGAACAAATTTATTTTTTTAGCAATGCCAAAACTCCCTGCATATCAGGGATATACAACGGACACCTACAATTGTTAACTTTTCTGCAGGACTGTGTCTTTATTTGGTAGGTTGCTTTGTTTTGAGCTCTTTAGCATTCTTGGCTCTCCTCCATTTTCATCATCCTTGGATAAGACTGAGCGTCTCCAGATCAGGGGCGGAACGGTGGTGTAGCGGTGGAGTTACTGCCTTACAGCACCAGAAACCTGGGTTCAATTCTGACTACAGGTGCTGTCTGCAAGGAGTTTGTATGTTCTCCCCGTGACCATGTGGGTTTCCCCCGGGATCTCCAGTTTCTTCCCGGCACGCACGAAGGACGTACAGGTTTGTCGGTTAATTGGCTTTAATAAAGATTGTAAATTATCCCTAGAGTGTAGGATAGTGCAGCGTACAGACATTGCTAGTCGGTGCGGACTCGATGGGCCTCTAAACTAATGTGCTGTATCTCTAAACTAAACTAAACAACTAAATCTCTGACTGATGTTGTATGCATTTAATAATGGTTTGGGTGCTCCTGATTCTTTTCCTCCCTTTGGTGAGTCATTAGCCTCTGTTCAGCACCTCCACTCATTGATAAAGTGGAGGTTGGTAACTTGCTACGTAGAAGACAGCAGGTTTCTTCACTATGACACAGCAGCCAGTGCTCCTAAGCCTCTGTGCCCTCCTCCGAAACCACATATGGAGAGTATTTGTGTTCTGAATTGATATAATCAACTATAGACACAACAAAAACCCAAATTGCTTTTGAATTCCATCCAAGTACACAATACTCAGATGATAAAATTAGCCATGAACAAATAAGCCAGACCAAATAGTTTCCCAACGTTTACTAGCTGCAGTATTAGACTGACTAGTGTACCGCCACTGAGCACAACACCGGCCAGATTGAAGTCTCTCCAGTTCGAGATTACTGGCTAGATTGGAGAGCCTCCATTGATTACTGGGTTTTCATGGTCTACAGAATTCATCATTCTGAATTATCTCCACTGCGTACAAAACTACCTAGAAAGCATGATCTCCAATGATTTAGTACAACCCAGAATGAAGAGTAATACTCAGAGAATGGAGTATCTCCAGTTGTCTAGTACTACCAAGACCTGGGTATGCTACCTATCAGATTGAAGTACCTTCTCTGAGTGTTGAGTTAGTGAGATTGGAGAACTCCCATCAAGAATTGTATTTTCTGGTTTGGAATATATCCTTTGAGTACAGTCTTGGCCATATTGAAATGACTCCAATCCAGGCTGCACCATCTCCATTAAGTATGTATTAGTCAAATTAGGACTCCATTGTGTACAATACTGGCCATAATAAAGTATCTCCATGGAGTGCAAGAACAGTTAGGTTGGTCTACCTCCAATTACTGTTGGACAGTTGGAATATCTCCATTGAGGGGTTTATTGATCAGATTTGCATTAAATGGTGTATTTACTCCATTGAGTACTTTACAAAGATTGGATAGTCTCCATAGGTGCAGCATTAACCAGATTGAAGTATCCCCAATGGTCCCTTCTAACCACTGAGAAATGTACCAGTTAGATAGAAGACATTAAGCACAGTATTGGCCAGGCTGGAGTTTATTCAATGTGTACTGTCTGTTGGTACCACATTGAAGTATCTCTATTGATACAGAATGCTGAAATGAATAGACTCCAGTGATTCCAGTGGTCAATAGAATCCAATGACGCAAGCATCTTATTAATATACATTTACCTCCAGAGGTTTACAGTACTAGTCTGACTAGAAACCTCCTCAAGACTGAAGATTTTACAAAAATACAGGACATTGATGATTTGGATTGAGGCCAACTTGAAACAGGGCTCAGCAAAACATGTGGTGAATGCTGATCTTCTGGTTTTATAATTATGATTATCGTTACACTGTCAAGCTGCCCATCCAACATCAATATGAACAAGCTACAATTATTTGTAGATCACCACTGAGAGGGAGAAATACTTCCACCATTAAATTGGAACCCACCCCTATTTCCATCTCTCTGCATGGATACGTGTTTAAGTCTACATGGTAGCACAGTTTCAAGCCCTGCTTGCCTCTCAGGTGCACTATGAGGTCCTTATCCAGTCCAAAAATATCGCTGCCATTTTTCTTCTCCAAAACAACTGTCTCTGAAATACTCACACTAACTTTCATTGTCGGCCTTGGGATGGCACAGTGGCACAGCCGTAGAGTTGCTGCCTTACAGCGCCAGAGACCTGGCTTTGATCCTGACTATAGGTGCTGTGTGTATGGAGTTTTGTACATTCTCCCCGCGATCATGTGGGTTTTCCCCGGGTGCTCCAGGTTGCTCCCACACTCCAAAGATGAGCAGATTTGAAGGCTAATTGGCTTTGATAAAGATTGCAAATTGTCCCTAGTGTGTAGGATAGTGTTAATGTACGGGGTAATTACAGGTCCACGTGGACTCAGTGGGCTGAAGGGCCTGTTTCCACTCCGTATCTCTAAAGACTCCACAACCTGACTCATTCAGATTGCTTCTGCCTGTATTGATTCATTTGTCTTTGCTGACTTCCCTATCCCCCTGGTGCTCTTAATTCAAAGCCATTCTCCAATTATCTAGATGTTTCTAAGACTTTGTCCTTCTCCATCTTTCCAATCTCCTTGACCCCCTACATCTCTGCCCAACACTGGCTCTCTGCTCAAGCTCCACCCAGTCATGTGGAGATTGAGCAGAGAGAGCCAGTGTTGGGCAGAGATGTACAATGTAAAAGATTGATGCACAATGAATCTATTCTATTTTGTCTCAAATCAAGTAATCAGTGAATTGTTGTGGAGCAGGAACGGACTGTTAAGTATATCAGGTTAGTGTATGGGGTGATTACTGTTCCACGTGGACACAGTGGGCTGAAGGGCCTGTTTCCGCTCCATATCTCTAAAGACTCCGTATCTCTAAAGACTTCTATCAGTTCGACTTTTTCCCCAAAACTCAGCAAGTCACGATGGAACATGATGTATCTTGTAAACAGGAAGACAACAAATGAAGCTACAGGGGTCCCAGCTTGATCTGAGAGTAGTAGCACTCTCCCCAAGAAGTCAGGCGGATTTTCTACATCTAAGTCTCTAACTGCCCTTCATAGTATCAATCAATGTAGCAGATAAATCTCAATCTCCAGTTCATTATGGAGGTCCTATAATTCGTACCTAATTTTGGTGAGGACAGACTGAGGTCTGACTCCGATTAGCTGAAAGCCATTCTGATTCTCAATTGAATTGTATTTTCCCTAAGAGTGACAAAATATGGATGCCATTTTCTTTATTACATAATGGATATTAGCAGAAGAAAATGCATTGGAATTGGAAGTGTTGCTGCTGGCATAATTCTCTCGGAGCGGGGAAATATAATTACCTGCAGGTATACCGCTCCTTGCCCTTTCGCAGCAGGCTCTCTGGAATGACTGACGGGGGAGCCCTAAAATCAAACATTGAGGGGACGGAACGGAGGAGGTCGTTGGCTTCTGGCTTCAATGAACTGAAACCTTCCAGCTTCTCTGCCATGTTCTCAATCGCTGACATCTGACATGCAGGGGAAAGAAGTGGAGGGGAAAGAGAAAATAAATTACATTTTTCCTTCAAGAGTTGCACCTTATTGGAAAACACATGTATTCATTCCAACATCTTAACTAATTAAGTTATGGGCTACAACACAAATCATTGACACCTTTTTGAAATATTTAAACATAAAAAAGTAAATAAGTTTATTATGTAAATCGCAACAGCTTTGTCCATTTTTGCAGTCCTGCAAAAGGGCAGCACAGTGGTAGAATTTCTGCCTTAGAGTGCCAGAGACCCAGGTTCGGTCCGGACTACCAGTGACATCTGGATGGAGTTTGTACGTTCTTCTGTGACCTACGTGAGTTTTCTCCGGGTGCTCCGGTTTCCTCCCACTTTCCAAAGACGTACAGGTTTGTAGGTTAATTAGCTTTCGGTAAAATTGTACATTGTTCCTAAGGTGTGTGTAGGATAGTGTTATGTGCGGGGATCGCTGGTCGGCGCGGACTCGATGGGCCGAAGGGCCTGTTTCCGCAATGTATCTCTAAACTAAACTGAAGTGGGGAAGCAGTCTTATTCAGTGGGAATTTATTGGTGATGTTTCTTTAGAATTTGACTCCTTTTTCTGTCAGGAGGTCGCTGGTGTAGTTATTCTTCCACCAATTAATTGTTTACATTCACAGTAAACACCTTTAGTCCATAACTTGCCGACTGACCCAGCCGCCCACTCTCTTCTTTCACACTATAAGTCTCGGCACTAGTTACAAATTGCATTGTACAAGGCACCTCTGCCAATTTGCGAAATGTCTTTCATCAAACATTTGAAAATCTCTAAGGAAAGTCTAGATGCATTTACTTGTCACACGGCAAATGTGAAAGCACTGGAAGGCACTGGGGTCTGCCTGGTCTCAAGCTTGATTCATAATCATTCATAGCTGCTAAAACATTCCTTGCACAATGCAACTGGACAGCACATTTGTCAATATGAAGGATACTGACATCGCAGATCAAAGGGCAGACATAGGTAATAATGATGCTGCTGCGTGTTACAAGGGAATTCTTCCCACTACTAGCCAGTGTTTTCTCAATCTATAAAGATACATATAAGGTTGCATTTATATTTTTGAGCTGTATAATTTTATATTAAATATTGCATTCTAGTTTCTGTACAAAACCTAATTTAACATGGGTATTGTTGTATTAAAATTAAGGTAACTAATTAGAGATTAATGAATAGGTAAATCTTTTAGTTGTGACACCTTCTTATTGGAAAGTGGTGGAAAGGTCACTTACTAGTTAAGGGAAAGGATAATGAATACACAGGAAGTTATTTTATTAATAATTCATACGCAGAAGCAGTTTCGAGAAAATGGTTTTGAAATAAATCATTCCAAGAACAAGAACAGTTTTTTTTCTTAAATAAGATATGTCGTTATTATGCCTACCCATTTTAACAGGGTAATATCCATCGACTCAGAGGGGGATTTAATGTTAATACAATTGCTCGGGTTCAGGAGAAGGTTGATGGGAGGCAGATATTTAGGCAGCAGCTATTACATCATGTAAGAAAGTGAGATAAATTCAATGATCCTTGCGTGAAATGTCTGTGAAGTCTCTCAATTTACCCAATATGCTGCGGTCGTCACTATCTTAAAAATGCTTCAAATTTGGTGCAATATTTCCTTCATGGTTCATTCCATAAATTAAAAATCATCCAATTGCTGTTACAGTCAAAACCAATCAAAGTCATAGAACAAATAATGTGTTGACTGCAGTAAGGTGTAAATAGAATAAGACTGTTACACTTCCAAAAGATAAAGTACTTAGGGGCAAAATTGTATTTAATATTTACCATCTGTATATATCCATTCTCACTGGATATTAATATGCAATTGTTTGAAAACATTGTGATAATAGTTTCAAAGGCATGAATAACAAATATTAATCGCAAAATAAAGTGAGGATTCTTTAACGTTCAGGTATTGTAAGGGGAAGGGTTAGTCTGCCCATTCAGAATGGCGAGGCTGGAAATACGTTATTTTTGTGTTGTATGTAAAATGAATACAAAGCAACAACACTGCTATTCAATCAACTGATCATGAGTAGAAAGAATGTTTTAGGCGTTAGCAGAGGATAGAACAGATCGAGGAGTTCTTGAAAAGGGAATAACCTATTCCCAGTACCTGTAAAACACAAGACTGACCCTACTGATGTACTTCCACAATCATTGCAGGAAAACCATGGGATTAATTTACCGACCAGATTGAATTTGAAAACTAAAACATTTCGTCATTCATCTGGATTAATGCAGGTGAAGAAAAAGCTAAGATCCATCATATTTGTAATATAAAGTGATTGCTTATATTAATCAATATGATGTGATCAAACTTTGATTCCTTAATAAATGCCATTAAAATATACATTAACATTAGGGAGAAATATTACTTTTTTTAAAAGCATTGATTTGATAAAAAGTAGTACAACAAAAAAAAACTTTAAAAAACATATTCATTCAAAGGGAACAAACTCATAGCAGTTATAGCCCAATACAGATGTAAGACATATCAGTACATGGCAGCACTACTTAGCAGCTAAATAATTTGTGATTTACTTTCTCACAATCACTGATCTTATCTCCAGCCAGATGTCTGAATAAGGAAATAATGCCACTCCCTTCTAATCCCACAGAGGCTGTTAACCTTGCACTGATGCAATTCAGTATTAAACTCTCTATTCCCAGCACAAATCAAGTATGCAGACGTCGCCATTATTGGACAAAAGCAAATATTTATAAACTTTTTTTGTGAAAGCATAGATATGATCAACAATGGACTGAGAAATTATCACAGACTCTGCTATTCACAGGCCCTAATCTATAGGTGACAGAAATAAATACAAGTGGTTTTGAGAGGCCCTGATATAGGTTTAGTTACCAGATGGAGTGATTTATAACTCGGTCTACTGTGTGAAATACTGAAAGACTGCTTGTGATTATGGTAATGTAGTCTGCTCCCAAAGTAAAATGGCAAACATTTCCATTTTTATTTAGTGGAGGGTAGGGAAGAGAAGGGAGAGCAGGAGATTTTAAATCATCCCGAGTTATGCACCAATTAATAAACTTTTCATTTTGATCCTTATGAATTATGGTTTGGAATTATAAGCAGAGGAACTTACCCAAATTCTCTGATCTGGCAAGCGGAACTAGGGAGTAGGACCAAAATACAAAAATAAATTACAATCCACAAACTGTGACTCTTTCAGCTGCCATAATTGTTTGCAAATGACAAATGATATTGTTTGCATTATCCTCTGATGAGATTTTAATTTTCCGAAATCTTAAAGATCAGTTATTAGATTGGTCTCAAGTAATGACCGCACTATGTGCTTTAGATGTTAGATTGATGATACCAGGTATATTTCTTATCCCCAGCATAAAGCTAGATGCAGCATCAAATAGGTAATGTCCAGGATAGCTTGATTCTGAAACATCATAATTTCTGTCTATTTACTGTCATCTTGTTACAATTAATTACTTAACGGGGATTATTTTGGTTCCAGATATCATTCAAGAATCTGCATTACTCGTTTTAACTCATACCATTTAATCATTTACTGTTGCTTTAATAATTACTGAGTAAAACTGAGGTATAATTCACAAGAGAAAAAAATTTGCACAGTGGCACAGTTACCACAGCTACTGTTGCACAATTCCAGTGTCCTAGGTTTATGGCCAACTCTGGTGCTGGTTGTGTGGATTGTCTACATATGACCTTGTCAGTTTTCACCCACATCCCAAAGCCATGCAGGTCGGGAGGTTTTGGCCATTGTAAATTGCCCCTAATATGTAGGTGAGTGGTGGAATCTGGAGGAGAGTTGATAAGAATGTGGAGAGAATAAAATGGGATTAATGCAAGATTAATGTAACTGGTTGCATGATGGTCAGTGTGGTCTCGGTGGGCTTATTGTATGACTTTAGCAGTGAATGAAACTATGAACATGGGACTTTTTCCAAATATCAACTAGTGGATTTGTAACAGGGAATGATGGAAATGCACATAAGATCAAGCAACATCAGTGGAAAGTAAAATAGCTCTAGATTCAGGTCCAAGGTCCTTCGACTGACAAAGTGTCTCGGATATGAAACATTAACTGAGCATCTTCTGTTTTACCTCGGATCTCCAGCATCTGCAATTTTATTTTATACTCATTGAACCCGTGGATACCCTCCCCTGACCATACTTCAGGTCAGTTGATCAATACTCAACTTACTCCCTTTTATGGTATCCAATATCACTCAAGCTGCATAAATTAGGAACAGTGACTATACTAAACATAAACATTTTGATTTTGAAATTAAATCCAGTTAATATAATTCTGAGATGAAAGGAATTACCATTCTAATGACATAATTAAAATTAAATCAACAATTGCAAGTAAATGTTTCATTATTTTACTGTTCCCCTCTTTTTTATATGATCTGCTCAGCCAGATGACATTTAGTGAGCATTAGATATGCAGCAACACACCAGAGTCGTTTTTAGTGAGTAGGGAGATGGATTCAAGATCTCAAATATATAATAGGTGCCAATTAGATATGCATTGTTTAGAATTTTTTTCGCCTCGAGTAATAAAGTAAGAAGATTTACTTTTTAAAAAGTCATTTTAAAATGCATTCAATCAAATATAAATTATTGAGTCCTGCAGCAAACGTTGGAAATATGGACTCTCACGACATTAACAATAATCGGTGATAAAAAAAAAAGGGTTTTACAACCAGTCTAGAAGGCTGTTCGATTAGTAGAGTAAATGACATTTTGGAAAGAGGTATAAGTGGTCATCAAAAATGCTGCAGAAAAATCAATTGACCCTCGCTTTCTTTATTTGTGTTTAAAGAAGAGGAAAGATTGTCAACAATTCTGCACAAGACGAGACCTCACTACATCACCGAGCACATCCGCCCCAATTTCACTGATGTTGCTTCAGGACCTTGTCAAAGAGGCGAGTCATGTGGTTTCCACCAGCCAAGAATATTGTGTGCAAGTGTCTTGCAGTCACTGCCTGATAAAGCTTGTGATTGTCATTCACCAACGGGATTTCCAGGAAGTGCATCTAACAATTGTCATTTGCCCAATTCCTATTAGTTGATGAGAATCCGAGAGATTTGATCCTTATAGATTAGTCTTTGTACCAAATATAACTGTGCAATAGGCTAAATCTCAACAATTAGTTGCAACTATTTAAAAATGGTCCACCAAGTAAATTAAGAACAATGTATGCTGCAGAAATGACCGGCTATCTGGACATTTAGTTAAAATGGACATTATTAGCCTCTATCAAAGAATGACATAGCATTTGTCCATTTGGCTTATGGCAGCTTAAATCCTGTATCATTATAAAAAGTACTCCATTGCTCTTATATTCATACAGTAATTATGGTTATCAATTTGATTTATAATCATTATATCCACATTAAATATCACAATCTTTGCCAATGGACTGTTAATCTTAAACAGTGAAACATGTTAGTAAGAAAATGAAAGAGCTGTCAAACCAGATGTTTTAGGAACCTATGTAACAATATTACTTTGGATCTAAATTATTATACATAAATCAGAAAGAATTTCAATACCCATTCTTTCAATTCACAAAACTGTCCAAATAATTGCAAAACTGCAATCTGGTGGTTATTTTCCAATCAATAGAATGCACCACTTCATTTATTACCACTCCATTTATATATAGCAATGAAAGGAAATTAACATGAAATTCAACCAGTTCAAAATTCCACCATAGCTCTGGCATTATTTTTTGCCAGCTGGTGATTAATCTGCTTGGACAAAAGTGCAGTAGTAACGTCATGAATATTTCAAATACAAGGGCTACAGTAACATTAACCATTCCATTCACAGGATCCTGGCTACCACTGCCCAGAATGGGTGGCAGGTCTGATGGGTAGAAAGGTGAGTGGAGGGAACAGGTGGTTGTGGAGAGGACCATAATGTTGCATTATTCCTAGGGGAATGGTAACAATGACCAAGAAGACCACTTTGCTATAAAATTTGGCCAGTTGATAGGATTTCAAATTGTTAGTTGAACGTTCGATGCACATGATGAAAGATGTGACTGATCTTTGCACTGATCAACTGGAATAGGGTGTTATTTTTGATGTGCCAATAAAAGGGGATGCAGTGAATATTAAAGGATTAATCATTATTTAGAGCATACAGCATACTCATCATGATATCAATGCCAGACAACAAGTCTGTTTCAAATCAACAATGCTCCATGTACCATTTTACAATACATTCTACCATGGAAACTTGTGTTTTATGTCACAACTTTGGAAGGAGGATTGTAGTTGGTTATAACATCTGCTCATTCCAACTGCAGAGAGTGAAGGGGAATACAAACATCCCCATGCTTTGTTCCTAAGTTTATCTAATGTCTTTGAGGGGAGAAATTAGAATGCAACCTTGCAGGATATAGCTTAACTTTAATACTAAATGTTCATTAAACTCCTGATGAATTAAACCATATGAAGGATCATAGGTGATTTCATTTTTGCAAGAAAGTGAAGATGTACAGTGAAGAAGGCTAGCATCAGTTTAGATGATAAAGGATCCAAAGAGGACATTCTGAGACACAGATTTGGATAATTGGATATTGTGCAGAATGCTTGAACCACTCATGTCTATGACCAGGATTGGAAGCACTCATTAGGCATCCATAATGTTGTAACGAATGTGAACAGAAAAGTTAAATGAGAGGTGGGGGGGTTCAATACTAACACAATACTAAGCAGCATGCAGGAAGCATTTCAGCAGTATTGCAGTGCAGCTGCATGGCATGAAACTATATAGCTTATTGGACATTATTTGGTCAAATATTTCCAAAAAGTATAAATACAGAAACCTTTATTTCAGATTGGATTCACCACCAAAGATATAATCCTTTCTTATTATTTGTTTCTCTCTCCAGTTGGTGACTGTGAACTACTATTTCTCATCTGTTTCTTATTCCTATAGTCAGAACACACTGTGCTCTGATGTGAATGAATGCATTTGCCATGGTATATTTTGTTTCTAGTTAAGGTCTTTGAGTAAGTGATATCACAGCAGGCTACCCTTATGAAATGGTTCCCATCTGACAGAGAAAACTAGTATCTTTATACTGTAGTTTTATACATGAGAGAGGGGAGTCATGAATCTGCACTCTGACATTTCTAACCCACAAAACACTTTTAAAAATAGATATTTAAACCACTAATTTTTACTGCCATCACCATATCTTTTCCTACTGTTGGAAGGGGAAAACATGAAAATGCCGTCCCTGATTGCCTGCAGACACTCATTATGTGGTTAGCTAACAAGTAATGAAGAATGGTCCAGCTAATGTTTCACTTGCAAAATGCCACCTCTGGTGCAAACAGACCAAATTGTGCCTTAAGGGAACGAGGCTTGGCCTGACACCGCTTGAGGTTGGAACATAGGCTCGTGGGACAAAAGGAGTCAATATTTGACCATTGCTTTGGACATTTTTCGGATAATCGGTGTTGCGAAGCGGCCAATGATGCCAAGACTGGCACCCTCAGTTCTAAGTCGCCCTGGCAACTTGGTAGTTGTGGTGTGCAATCTTCCTGATCAGCAGCAGTTTGTGTGGTAAAGCAAATGCTGCAGGCAGGTAGTGCTGGGTTTGTGACCCACCACTGATGAAGAAGGGTCTCATATATATCCAGTGGCATCTACCTTCAATGTAAAAGGGCCCACAACTTCAAGTTTTCCATTTCTATTCGCCTATTCCTCTCCATAGATGCTGCCTCACCCGCTGAGTTTCTCCAACATTTTTGTCTACCCTATATATTACATTACGTTCAGTTTGGAAGTGATGGCATTTTGAAATGTCTTGGGAAGTTTAATCACACTAAAAGTGCAACATACATGTAAATTACTCTTCTTCTTTGATAATGCAGTAAAAGACCACTTTGTTTGCAGTTTGGATGAAAAATGTAACGAACGATTCATGGGTAAAGGACAGGTCCATGTCTGTTGGACCTTTCTACAGTACTCTCGATGGAGATACCTTGCTGCATAATGTTCTAAAATAAATTAGCCATAACAGCACTGGAGTGAACTAAAACTGTTCAATCATGCTGTAGATGTGTTTCAATAAAACATGATACAAACCAGTATTTTGGTGAGAGAGTTTGGGCAGTACAGGACACGAACAGTTGTGTCGCTATCTTAGAGCTTCAGGTTCAATCCTGACCTCTGGAGTTGTTGGTGGTGTAGATTACTTGTTTCCCCTGTGACTATGTTGGGTTTTCTACTCAATGCTCTAGCTTACTCCCAAATACCATGCATGTGCAGGTTGGGCTGTTCTCAGTGTATCGCTGAGTGGTACAATCGGAGTGGTCTTGAAGAATATGTGGAGAGAATAAAGTGGGATTGATGTGGGTGGGTGCTAGATATCGCTGTGGACTCCATGGGCCTGTTTCCATATCCTATGACTCTATAATAAAACTGTAACTGTGTAGAACAGGGTCTTTTTAACTAAGGATAGCAGAAGGCAGACACAAATGCTGAGATAACACAGCAGGACGGGCAGCATCTCTGGATAGGAGGAATGGATGATGTTTCGGGTCGAGACCCTTCCCTGAAGAAGAGTCTTGACCCTAAAACGTCACTAATTTCTTCTATCCAGAGATGCTGCCTGTCCCACTGAGTTACTCCAGCATTTTGTGTCTATCTTCAGTGTAAACCAGCATTAGCAGTTCCTTCCTACGCATAGCTGAAGACACCTTGGCAATAAAAAGCATGGTTGTCAGGTCACGAAGACCCAAGATTTGGTGCCCATTATGAAAAACTACAGAAAGAAAATGTACCCGAGGATGAGATGAGGACGAGTTGTAAATTCCACAACATAAATGGAAAACTTAAAGTTGTGGGACCTTTTACGTTGAATTTAGATGCCACTGAATATATATGATTTTGAAAGATCATCCTATTTTGCAGGACACCTATTCCCTTATCTTGAGGAAATAGATACCTAAATGAAATATAAAATCAGTTGAAATAATTGGTTGCATTCATTGTCAAGGCATCTTGATAACTATTCCAATGACACATTGTACAGCTCCAAGACATCTATATCCAAGCCAGTTTTATTCAGTGTACATTATAGCTTTGTGAATTCAAAATACAAAAGCAGAGATTTACAATTTTCCTCAGAGGAAAATGTTTTTTTTTTACAATTCTATCAAAAGGGTATGCGTGCATAATGGACATGTCACTGGCTATGTAATATGGACCTACCAAACTATCATGGAAATCTACATGGATTACTAATGTCCTTCGGGAAGAAAATCTGCTGTCCTTACCTGGTCTGGTCTACATATAACTCCGGATTGGGACTCAAATAAATGTCCTTTGAAATGACCCACCAAACCGTTTCACTACATGGACGGCAACTGTTCAAGAAGACTGTTTATCACCTTTGTGATGAAAATTCTGGAAATAAATCTGGCCTTTCCAGCTTTCATCCACGCATGAATTTTAAAAAAAGTGTCCGGTGGTTTCTCGAACTGATCAAGAACATCACTTTTACTCTGGGATGGTAGCTGAAAGTATACCCAACATCACTCCACTAACTTTAAAAATACTGTGGAACATCATGAACTAGCATCTCCTTCCTCCCCAACCCAATACCATCTCAAGGTGCTCTAAAGTCACACATAGATTAAATTGAGAGACATGCTTGAATGTTGCTTATGGTCTAGTGGATGAATTGCAAACAAACTCTAGCATCAAGGTGGGAGGAGGATGTCAAACGACATAGTTTGGTTCATAAGCGGAGTATCAGGTTCTTGACTGATATTTGCTTCAAATAAAAGAAAGCGAAGGGATAAAAACACAAAGTGCTGGAGGAACTCCAGGTTAACACAGGGCAATAGGAATCTGAGAGGTAACCTTTTCACACAAAGGGTGGTCAGTATATGGAACAAGCTGCCAGAGGAGGGAGTTGAGGCAGGAAGTATCTCAACCTTTAAGAAATAGTTAGACAGGTACATGGGTAGGACAGGTTTGGAGGGATATGGACCAAATGCTGGCAGGTGGGACTAGAGTAGCTGGGACATGTTGGCCGGTGTGGGCAAGATGGGCCAAAGGGCCTGTTTCCGCACTATATCACTCTATGACTATAACTCAATGAGTCTGGCAGCATTTGCGGAAGGAATGGACAGACGACTTTTTGGGTTGGGATTGATTGTAAGGATAACCTGCTTTGTATTGTAAACTGCCATTGTCAATGGTGCAATGTACTATACCTACATGAATGTATAATAACAGACTGTGCCATTGTATATAATATTTAAGTATGATAAATAATGGAGAACCACACTAATTAAAATAACATGCTGCTGGAAATATTATGCCTGCATTTAATAGACAAGGTGCTGTTCTGATGGTTTTAATAAAAACACAGTGGGCTAATGGGTATGAAACTCTTACATGAAATAAACAGTAAAATGAGGTGTGGCTTGTTATAAACCATCTGTATATTATTAGTAGTAGAATCATTCCAGGTTTCATATTTCTACAATTAAAATAAATTAATGCATGGAGTTTCCAATGTATATATAAAACACAATTATCCATTGACCTACCTGGATTTGTATCCCTATGTAATTGCACAAAAATACACTGTAACTGGAGCACAATAATTCTAGCACACAATAAATAATGACTTGGTTTACTAGCCCTACATACAACAAACATATTGTGCTGCTGAGGATACAGCACTGTAACATGAATTAATGACAAACTGTTTCTTGACATTCTTATATGCTACAAACAAAAACACACAATGCAATTTGGGTACAATAATCCAACAGGTCAAGTCTGATATAACACTGTATTAACATTTCTCAAAATGGGGCCAATGAACAGGGAAATCCATTTACCTGTGGATGGAATAGGAAACTGGGAGCAGGCTTCATGTACTTCTCTTTTAGTCCTTCAACTGGGTCAGCTAGTTTCCTTTTTTCCACTCTACTTTGACAAAATTGTTCACAAAATTGATAAAATTAATCTTGGTTGGAGAAAGCATTGCGAAAACTAAAATTACTTTTTTTTTTCCAATTTACGGCCCAAACGAACCAGTTAGTATCAGACAAATTTAATGTTTAATCCCACCCAATATTTATGAATATTTGTTGCTCTTGGGATCCTTTTATGCGTCTCCATTGTAGACAATTTGTAGCCAATCATTCAGGTACAGTTATCTCCTACAAGTGGTAAACCTATCACATACACAAGACAATAAGATAACGTTAATTGCAGTTGCAATTTTGGTAAGACACGGTGGCACACCAGTAGAGTTGCAGTCTCACAGCGCCAAAGACCCGGGTTCGATCCTGACTGTGAGTGCTGTTTGTACGGAGTTTGTACGTTCTCCCCGTGACCTGTGTGGATTTTCCACGGGTGCTCTGGTTTCTTCCGGCATTCCAAAAACATGCAGGTTTGTAGGTTAATTAGTTTCAGTAAAGATTGTAAATTGTCCCTGGGGTGTAGGATAGTGCCAGTGCACAGGGATCGCTAGTTGGCGTGGACTTGGTGGGTCGAAAAGCCTGCTTCCACTCTATCTCTAAACTACACTAAAGGTCCTTTTGGTTTAAACGTGGCTGCATCATCAGAAGCAGAGAATAGTTTGATTTGTTGCTTGCTACTATAGTGTATAAGCAATATACAAAAATATAAATGTGGGAACAACCTATGTTTTAAAATGTGAAATTAAAAAATGTTTACAGCCACTCAATCATAAACCAGCAAATTCTCAGATATGCATCTCTTAAAATGAAAGCAAGATTGCAGGACAGCTTAGCACGTATCAGTTTATGGGTAACTGAAGATGTGCAATTTCATTAAATGATGGTAATAACATAATTTATCAAGTGTGGCTAGCTCCTATTACAGTTTACAGCATTTATTGTGTAAGCCAGACAAAGCATAACATTAGGCAAAGCAGAGAACAGTTTCACTATGATATTCTTGTCATTAAGCTACAAGATGTGAATGCTGACAATTAAGATGGTGCATAGTTTTGAAGGACATAATTGCCATACTACTTTGAGTCATATCGCAACAATCCTCAGTAGTTTTGTGCGCGTGCTTTTAATTCAAGATAAAATGCCACAGCAAAACCAACATATTGTCTTACCTGTATATAGGATCCATGAAGAAAGGGGTTGGTTTGGCATGTTGCAGTGAATGGTCAGAGCTCTTGGCTTGCTCGATACTGGAGCCCCTCCTCTCCCCAAACACATGGTTCTTTCTTGGCGCCACCAGGGTGCTTGCATTGGCCCGGCTTCTGCTGCTCATACTCAGGTCCAGTGGCTGCTCTTCACTTGCATGGTGAGAAGTCAGTGGCTTTAAGGTCGCGGGTGGCACTGGCTTCTCCTCCTTGCGTTTGGTTGTGAGGTCAAAGGGTGACTCGGAATTTGCCCCCCTCAGCTTCTTCAGCTCACTGGGTGACTGGGGCTCTATTTTTAAGGGTACAGCACTTAAGTCTCTATCGGGGAATGGATACATCGGTTGAGAGAATGCGGGGAAAAATTGAAAAGGGAACATGGATGGGTACGGCAAAGGCCCTACTTTTTTGTCTTGTATGCCGACAAGTCCAGTGGAACCAAAGTACTTCTCAGCAATGGAAGCAATAGCCTTGATGGAGTCATTAACAGCTCCTGTCACTGCAATCTGTTCATCCAGCGGTGGGGAAAAAAGTGAGTGGTTGGAAAAATCTCGCTTATTGTTGTTCAGAGGGACTGCTTTCTGGGGGCTATTTGCTTTCTCCTCCGCAGTTTTGCCATTTTCTTTATTCTTCTCCTTGTCACTTTCAACGTCGCTCTCCAGGTCAGACCCGGAGGTTGTCTCCAAGTCGCTGCCGCTGGGTGTGCTGACATCATCCAGGTCACTGCTTTCTGACTGGTCACTGGTTTTACTCCGGGGCTTCTCTCCAGAAGACTTCTCGCTGGCAACCTGCAGGGGTCGATCCCCGTCCAAAGACGACTGGCGGTTGGCGGCCTTCAATGCGTCTGGTGTGCTCGGCAGTGCCTGGGATGATGACAGCATCTGGCTTTGGTGTTTGGCGATCTGTTCTGATAACGCTTTCACCGGCGAGCTAGCAGGTATCAACTGAGGCCTGTGGTAAAGGCCTGAGGGAAACAGGCCCGGGAAACTAAACGGAAAGCCTGGGGCTGCCGGGAAGGTTAGTCCAGCCCCGTGCCTGTTGCCACCAAAATAGTCAGCAAGGCCAGGGTTGCTGTGATTCAAGTTAACCAGACTGGACTTCTCCAGAGTGGGAGCATTCGTTAGGGCAATGCCTTGGCCAAATAAACCTCCCGTGGTGAAATGGTTCTTCCCCTCACAGAATCGTCTGTGCTTGTTCAACGACGAGGTTGTGCTGAACATCTGACCGCAGTCCTTGCATTTGATTTGCGTTCGGCAGTCCGCATGCATCCTTTTATGGCGGCACAGGTTTGAAAACTGCGTGTATGATTTGTGACAAACTTCACCTGCGGTTCGAGAAAACGGAAACATGTCAACCACCACGTACCTCTATGGCTGGAGTAGTGATCTAGTTAGGGTGACCCCGACACAAAGACTACCTGCAGGAGGTACGAGCTATTCAATGAAACGTATGTAAGAGTCCCCCCATCACCTTTCCCCATCAGCATGATAGATCCGCCAAAATCTATACAAAGCAAAGTTCATCCCAAAAAGAAACATCGGGCACATAATTGAAACACATTGTTTTACTGAAGGTCATTACTGTAACATGGAGACCTAGGATTTACTCCTTTTATCTGCTGTGTGGGCCTCTAGTAATATTGCTGCACCATTACAATGTTGGATGTGTGGCTCATACAGGTGGAATAACTAGGATATTCCGGCAAAAATATTGATTGTTATGGGTGTTATTTATGTGGGTTGTATGTGAAGTTGTAAATGGAGAATGAAGCGCTTTCACTTCAAATATTTTGTGTCCGTATCAAGTCTATCAATGTCAGGTGCAGAAGAGACAGATGAAGGGTAATCTGCTTTAGCAATATGTAGGAAGGAACTACAGATGCTGGTTTACACCAAAGATAGACACAAAGTGCTGCAGTAACAGGCAGCATCTCTGGAGAGAAGGAATGGGTGACGTTTCAGGCTAAGACGTCTCGACCCGAAACATCATCCATTCCTTGTCTCCAGAGATGTTGCCTGTCCCGCTGAGTTAATCCAGCCTTAGCAATCTGTTTGATGGATTCTGTCGTCTTCAAGACAGATAACTAGTTTAAAGGAATTCAAATTGAAGCCAGTTTTATCCTCTAAATCTATACCCACTGGGAACTAAACCAAAATAACACATTTATTTCAGATAGATCTGAGAGCAGGCACAAAGATGACCAGTTGTTTTTTTTTTTTTAAAAGACACATGCATTTACACAGCCTTGGGTCAACTCAAAATGTAATGTAGAAACATGGCAACCATTTTGCACCAAGCAGGCTCCCATAAACAGCAATGTGATATTGTGCTGGTAATACACATTAGCACTAATGAATGAGATGTATAAATAAGTCTAGAGACACACCACACCCTCTTCCTTACAACACTGCAGAACTTTTCATATCCATCTAAGACGACAATCAGCAAATCTGTTCGACGCCTCACTTAAAAGGTAGTGACAATGTTGCTATGTACCATCGGGTGTCTGGAATCCTGTCCTTAAGTAGCAAGATCTCATCCACTGCGCCACCTTAATTCCCTGCGCCCTTAACCGCAGGACTTTAACCCGTTTCCAGTATCTTCAAAGATCAAGCTTTCTGTTATTATTGACTAGGAACTCCCTTTTCACTCAGTATAAGCCTGTATGCATATGCATCAGCAGTGAAATAGCTGTATCATTGCAGTAGTCAACTATATACAGTCTGGCCTGTTGGAGTCACTTATTGGTATTCTTGTGCAGACCCTGTTTGGGTTGAGTACATCAGCATGGAGGTTATTAAATCTAACAGTATGATCGAGATTTCAATTAATGGTTAAGAGGGATATGGGCCAAACGTGGGCAAATGAGACGAGTTGGTCCGAATGGACGAGTTGGTCCGAAGGGCCTCTTTCCATGCTGTATGGCTCTATTGCTGAACCAAGAGCTTGCAGATGCTGGAATCGGGATCTAAAAACAAACTGCTGGAGGAACTCAGCAGGTCAGGTAGCGTCTGTGGAGGGAATGCAGTCTTGAAGAAGGGTCCTGACCCGTAACTTAGTCTGTCCTTTCCCTTCACTGATGCTGTTTGACCCGCTGGGTTTCTCCAGCAGTTTGTTTTCACCTAATGCCGTTGCCCAAGAAAAGTTATATATAAGGCAATGACTGTGAATGCATGTGAAACTGACAAATTGGAACAGTTACAGCAGAACTTTGCTCTGAATTCCCATTATGCAGTAAAGCCCAGTTTTTGAATGGAACCAGATGTTATTCTTCTCAGAATCCTGGAGCCTCCGATGGTATCTGGGATCTGCACTTGTTAATAATGAATTGTTGCTGCAGTCATACTCATCCTTTGCACATCAAAGAAGGAAAACAATGGGCATTGAGTGCTCTGAATCACTTGTCAACAACTTTTTTTTAACATTTGTAAAAGACTGACAAAGTATCACAATACAATGATCCAGTCGCTATTTTAAGCAGAAAAGAAGGAAGCCGAATTGAATGTATCCCATCCTGCACTCTTAGTTCCCATGGTCCTACAATCACGTCCTTGATTTCCCCTCCTACTGTTCCTGAGGGTAACCTTCCTGCATGTGAACATTTCTCTAACCTCAGCCATTCATATTAAGCACCGAACGATAAATAAAAAACACTGAAGTGCTTTAATGATGCCAATGCTACACCAAAATATGTTGCAACATGTTATGTACCTTCAATTAAAGCTTTACTTCCTATCTGCTGATAGCTATTGCAGGGAAAACTATTAATAAACAATTCCGTTATGTAGCCTTAATTTCCCTTTGGCTTGCTGTTTGTTCAAGCTAAATACCTACACGACTTGCAAAGTTCATCAACAGGGAAAAGCTGATTTCAGCAAAGGTAAACTGATAATTTAAAATATTATACATACCAGGGTTGTCATAACTAGAGGTTTTTTTTAAATACACACTTTGATGCTTTAAATTCAAAATGAATCGTATGCATCCAGCACTAATATTTTCTTTTAGAAATTATTTAAAATAGAATATTAATGCTACTTGCATACAATATATTGCTGCCTGTCCCACTGAGTTACTCCAGCATTTCGTGCCTTTCTTCGGTGTAAACCAGCATCTGCAGTTCCTTCCTACACAATATATTGATTTGCTGTGACTGGGGAAAATTCTGCCCCTTTCTCTCCCCCTACTGCAATCAGTCCAAAGAAGGATACTGACCCAAAACATCACAAAACAATGTTCTCCAAGAGATGCTGCCCGACCTACACAAAAATGCTGGAGAAACTCAGCGGGTGCAGCAGCATCTATGGAGCGAAGGAAATAGGTAACGTTTCGGGCCGAAACCCTTCTTCAGACCTGTTGAGTTACTCCAGCACTTTCTGACCTATTTGGGGAAAGCTCCCACCTTTGATAGAAAGTTGGATGTGTATTTTGTGCATTTATCTAGCATTTAAAGTGCAACTGCAACTTTCAGTCTAAAATAATTTTATCTCACAAAGTTATTTTAAACATGAAGAGATTATACAAACTTTAATGTAACTTTACAGGTTCCAATGACTTTCACTGAAAAGTTATCACTAGATATAATATTCTATTTCATGAGGTGCAACATTTTGATCCACAGGCTGATCTAAGGATGTGTGTGTTGTAACTCCAGGTACTGGATGGCCCATGCCTATTCCTATTACCCTTGTTTCTTCTATGGTCTTGACTAGCAACGCATTTAACATTCAAAAGATGGACACAGATCAATTGTTTAATACACTTTCATGGGTGATGCTTGTTTTTGTTCTGCCCATGTGACCTAATTACATCATAGAGCCATACAGCACAGAACAGGCCCTTCGGCCCAAATCGTCCATGCCCATCAATATGCCCCACCTAAACAAGTCCAATTTGGCCACTTTTGGTCCATATCCCTTCAAGGTCGTGCAGCAGTTCAGTTATACGCCTGCCCTGATGTAAATAAATCAATGCCAATCAGCAGAGTACAGAGGGCAGCTGTTGCCAGCAAAGTTCAGGACAATCAATTGAGCTGCACCAGGCATAAGAATTAGATGATACAATCCATTTGCATTGTGAGAGTTGAATTACAGTGAAGGTTTACGCTACATTGACCTAATACTTATCACTGCTTCTTGGTATCTGTTGGTTTGCTGTGCACACCCCACCATTACCTCAAGGCTTCTGCACTCTGATGCATTTCTAGCCATGATCTGCATGCATAGGGAAAGTTTTGATCACATTGACATCAATGGATTTAAAGTGGGAATAATTTCCACTTTCAAAAGACATCAAGACAGATCTCTGGCTAGGAAGGGTTTAGAGGGCTATGAATCAAAGGCAGGCAAATGGGATTCGTCCAGAATGCCAACTTGGTCAGCCTGGACAATATGGGCTAAATGCCTCTTTTAAAAAATTATGTTAACTAACAATTATAAACAAGTTTGGCCAGAGGGCTTGTTTATTCCAATTTTAGACTTGCTTACTTTCTCGGAGTATATACTATAACAGAGGCAAGGATAAAGATGACCAAACTAATTATCTAACCTCCAATCACACTTGCTTAATCTCAGTCACAGATATTTAGAAAAATAATTGTTCGAAATAAAAATGCATATATTAGTGTTAACATGGTTTTAGCTCTTTAGAAAAAAAGGCCATTGACTATAAGAAATTGAAGGAGAAGGTTGCTCCGGTCCTTATCCATAGCTGGCAATAGTTATGATTTTTACCTCAGCATTTTTCACCTGACCCCATATTAATTGATATTCTAAAGTTTACAGATCTCAGCCTTGAATAAAATCTGCACTGAGCCTGCTAACGCTTCTTTGCTTACAATGACTCTCTACTCTCTGGGCAAAGAAATGTATTCTCATCTCAGTTACAGTATGTATAACTGAGGGCGGCACAGTGACACAGTAGTAGAGGAGCTGGCTTACAGCGCCAGATACCTGGGTACGATCCTGACTACCGGAGCTGTCTGCACGGAGTTTAAATGTTCACCCTCTGACCATGTGCGTTTTTTCCGGTTGCTCTGGTTTCTTCCCAAACTCCAAAGCCGTACAGGTTTGTAGGTTAATTTGGCTTCTATAATTGTAAATTGTCCATAGTTGTCTAGGATGGCGGTAGTGTATGGGGTGATCACTAGTCAGCATGAACTCAGTGCGCCGAACGCCCTGTTTCTGTACAGTATCCCTAAACTCTAAAGACTGAACCCTAATTCTAAATACCCACCAGGGGAATCATCACCCCGATATTTATCCCCTCAAAACCCTATTTGGGAATAGATTTTTTAAACATTGACTGGGGATGAAACTGTTATTTCGCTTAATTCACCTGCCGATCTAATTTCTGTCAAATGATTAAGGGAAATAGCGATTATGCATCTTCCCCAGCTTGCAAATGCCATTGTCTTAGACTTTACACACAAAAAGGAATCACTGTGATGACATTCATTCTTGTTGATGCCCTGTGCTGGCTCACACGTGCAACGTTGGAATAAATGGAAACAACCATTTAACAGGTTTGTTGTGAGCAGTCAATGATAAATTAAATTTAATACCAGTTTCCTCAGACTTCAGACTAAAGTCTGGAATCTGAAGAAGTGTCATCTGCCCATTTCCCTCCACAGACGCTGCCTGCCACACTGAGTTTCTTCAGCAGTTATTCAGCTTATTTCCTAGAGGAAGCAGTTAGCTGACTGCTCTGATTTCCTTGTGTTTTGGAGAGAACATTAACCACTGAGCCTGCTCGAGATATCTGCATGAACTTCTGTGTCCGATGATTCTGTCAGTCTGTGGAGGATGGTTGGACTCATGTACAGTCCAGATTGGGAGTGGGGGGTGGGGAGCGGGGGTGGGGAGCGGGGAGTAGTTGATGAACCAGTTGTGATATCACGAGTTTGCACTGACAGCTAATAACTAAGCATATCCATCGGAAGCTGTTCCCCCACTTGTCGCCTCTCCATATTGTCAGCCCAGCAATACAGGAAACTTTATTTCACTAGTTTATCTTGGAATAAAGTGATAACTCTTCTGATTGAATGTTCAAGAATATCTTCTCTTTGCACTGACTACCTTGCTTTTTGATCAATAATTACATGTTTTTGTGAAATGTAAGTGGGTTATAGTAAAACGTGCCAAGGTGCCTGAATGCTGAAGGATTCAGAGGATGTGGGGAACAGACGTCAAAGTGGACTTGAGTACAGGGTCAACCAGGATGCTACTGAATGATAGAGCAGAGGCAATTGTCATATGATCTGCTCCTACATTTACTTCTTGTGTTCATTTGCCCCTTTACAGTAGGGTAGCTGTTAGGGCCGCTGCCTCACAGCGCCAGAGACCCAGGTTCAATCCTGACCTTGGGTCCTGTTTGCGTGGAGATCACACTTTCGCCCTGTGGATCCATAGGTTTCCTCTGGGTGCTCCGGTTTCCTCTCACCTCCCAAAGGTGTGTGCGTTGGGGGGTGAATTGGCCACTGTAAGTTTCCCCTAGTGTGGATATGAGTGGCAGAATCCAAGGGGAGCTGATAAAAATCTGGGGAGAATAAAAAATGGGATTATTGTAGGATCCATGTAAATGGGTGGTTGATGGTCAGAGTGGACTCAATGGGCCAAAGGGCCGATTTCTGTGCTGTTTGTCTGTCTAACTTCAAATCCTAGCACAATTAGAGAAAGTACATCATGATAATTCCTGATTATACAAGCCATAAATGATTTGTCAAAATTAATTAAATTAAAATATAATATAGCCAGGAATTAGCATACATGCACTCCAAATGGCTGACATTAAAATCCTCTACCAGTTTCGATAACTTTTTCAATATTAGTACGGCAAGTTAGGAATTCACTAAAAGCATAATGGGTGTTCATAGAATAACATAAATGTTATCTTTGTTCTCATCTCCAAATAGTCATTCTTGAATTAAATGTTCCTATTTATCACATAATGTGCCAGAAACCTTCTCCACAATCAATTGAAACAAATCACTGTGAAATCATTGTGCCGATCAACACATTATAGAAAATATATCTGCAGAAATGATTTACTTCCCCTCTATTAACTCAGGAGTTCAAATGTCAGTTGTAACTGTCACTGTATGTCATGTTGTTACTTGTGGGCGGAGCACCAAGGCAAATTCCTTGTATGTGAATACTTGGCCAATAAACTTACTTACTTACTTACAATCCAGAACTGGAACCATCCTTTCAGATGCAGTGCCCTTTATAGATGCATTTAATCAATTAAAAAAGTTTGAAGAGCATTTAAAAACAAAATATCTTTATAAAATGTATATCTCTCAAAAAACAATGGCAAACAAATAACTCTGCCGTTCTGATTAAGACCTACTAATATCTATACATATATTTTAATATATAGAGTGACACAGTGGTGCAACGGATAAAGCTGCTGCCTCACAGTGCCCAAGACCCGGGTTCAATCCTGACCTAGGGTGGTGTGTGTGTGTGAATTTTGCACATGTTCTCCTTGTAACTGTATGGGATTTGTCCAGGTGCTCCAGTTTCCTCCCATATGCCAAAGACTTGCAGGTTTGTAAACATAGAAATAGAAACATAGCAAATAGGTGCAGGAGTCGGCCATTCAAGCCAGCACCACCATTCAATATGATCATGGCTGAGCATTCAAAATTAGTACCCCGTTCCTGCTTTCTCTCCATATCCCTTGATTCTGTTAGCCCCAAGAACTATAGCTAACTCTCTCTTGAAAACATCCAGTGAATAGGCCTCCACTGATATCTGTGGCAGAGAATTCCACAGATTCACAACTCTCTGGGTGGAAAAGTTGTTCCTCTACTCTCTCGGTGAAAACGTTTTTCCCCAACTCCCTGGGTGAAAAAGTTTTTCCTCAGTTAGGTGGTAGGTTAATTGGCCTCTGTAAAATTGCCCCTAGTGAGTAAGGAATGGACGCGAAAGTGGGATAACATAGAACTAGTGTGAATGGCTGATCGATAGTCCTGGGGCCGAAGGGCCTGTTTCTCTGCTGTCTCATTCAATCAATCAAAAGTGATTTAAAAAATATTTTCAAAACCCAATTGTATAACTAGTCACCTATATGTACTTGGTACTAATATTGATATTACTCATGACCAACACCCATTTTCTGCCTGCACTATCCCCAGAAAATAAAATGGTTTGAGAGACATAAAGTAAAGATTCCAATTAAAAACACGATGACTAAAAGCATGGAATTCATACCTTCCCAACATTGGAGAACTCGCTGTGCTAATTGACTGCTGCATTTCCTACTTTACAACAATGGCCACAATTCAAAAGAACTCGACATGTTGTAAAACACTTTGGAGTGGCTCGAGTCCATGAATGGTGCTATATAAAGCATCTATTTTTGTTCAATGAAAACTTCAATAATCCAAAGGGACCATGGTTGAAATAAATCATTTAATGCAAAGATTTTTCTAGGAGCAAGCTAAGCATGTCAATATATTTGTTTCATTTTATAACACACCTTGCTTCCTGTGACCTAATGAAGGGCCTTCTACCTGAAAGAGATTTCCACGCATGTTGCGCGACCCTATTTCTAATTCTAACACATTCTCCATGGGTGGCACAGTCATGCAACTAGCAGAGTTGAAGCTTGACAACTCAAGTGATCCAGGGTTCAATTCTCATCATTATGTGGAGTTTGCACATTCTTCCCTACATTGGCTTCCTCCGGTTGCCATGGCTTCCTGACACATCCCCAAGATATACGAGGATCGGTAAGTTCATAATAAGTCATAGGAGCAGACTCCTGACTTATTCAGGATAAGTCCCATTCGGCCCATCGAGTCTACTCCGCCATTCAACCATGGCTGATCTATCTTTCTCTCTCAACTCCATTCTCCTGCCTTCTCCCCATTAACCTTGACACCCTTACTAATCAAGAATCTGTCAATCTCCGCCTTAAAAACACCTACTGACAGGCCTCTGCAGCCGTCTGTGGCAATATATTCAACAGATTCACCACCCTCTGGCTGAAGAAATTCCTCCTGATCTTTCTAAGGTGCGACCACTGTAAATCACCCCCTGGTTGTGTAGATAAGTGGTAGAACCTGGCAGAGTGAGAGGAGGGTGGAAACTGATGGAAATACGGGGAGAGTGGGAATTGGACGACTGATACTGGGATTGCAAGCATCCACTTGCTTTAATCCATGGGGATGCTTTATGGCCTGCACAGACTTGGTGGTCCGGGGCCAGTTTCCATGCTATATCTCTCCATTATGGACCCAATGGCGGGTTAATTAACACTAGGTATGTTGCAAAGCCTACCTGAAGCGTCGCTGAAAATCTGTCCCAGCCCATGTGCGCGATTTTGGCGCCGTTTAGAGGGGGGCGGGTATTAAAAGCGATTTTCCCTAGGCTGTTCAAATCGAGGTTTTTCAGCCTAGTTAATTATTAACGCAAAATCGCTGGAAGATTCCGTAGCAGGAGCTATTTTTAGTTTTAAGGGCTTTCTTTACTTGTTATAGTAGGTTAAAAATTAACCTCTAAACCCACGACCGCCGGGTCGGATCCCACGGGTCGGATCTCATACAGGGGAAAACGGAAGGTAGGCTGTTTATTTTTACGTTAAAAAGGGCTTCTTAAGATCCCTTTATACAAAGTTTAATGTTGTGAGTAGCTAATTTGGGCCCCATTATGTCCCGCAGTATTTTTCTGGGCATTTGAGGGCACAAATCTAGCGCAATGTGAACGTTCTAAACCAGCGCGTTCACAGGATCCTACTAGAAAGCTGATTTAAATGGACTTTAATTTACAGCAATTGAACACTAAATTCCTTCCATTTGGCCTATAAATTAATGTAAATGAGATTTAAAAATCATGTTTTATTGTGAATTATTTGTGAATATTAATTGAACAGTTAGGCTATTTAAAAATGTTAATCATTTATTAAGAAATGGATAGATGTTTAGATCTAGTAATTGAAGTCTGAAATTAGCTACAATTGGGTAACTAACTAATTATATGCTTTAATTTCAGGTCATCCAAGTAAGATTATTTTATATTTGTTTCAGAATGCTTCAATCTATGATAACTGAAAATTTCATTCAGTTCTCTTAATTTTTAAGAAAGTTATGGGCTTTTGACTGTCCACGATCACAGCTTTTTTGTTATGTCCATAGAAAATCAATAGGGAACAAGATGCTAATTTCCGAGTATGAAAATGGCCATAACTTTTTAAATACTTGAGATATGAAAGTGAATTAGGTGTCAAATTAAACTTCTTTTTATGCTTTATCTGATGTGATAAATTGCAGACTTGATTTTTAAAATCTCAAAATTTTGTGACATTGCTATTAACACCAGGCAATCCCAATATCAGCCGTTCAATTCCTCACATTACGAGAGGGCCAACTGGTAAATGCCAACACATTGAAAAGATAGCTTCACTTTTATGATCAGGAAAGGTGGCCTGCTTTAGTTAATGAGGTCCCATTAATTATTAGAAGCTGAATCGTAAACATTAAAAATAATCAGGAATTCAAAGCAATTCTAAAAATAATTTCCCTTTGCTCTGCTGTGCATTTTGGCAACTCAGACATCTCAGTGTCTATCAAACTCCCCAGAGAGCAGATAATGCGTGGTTTGCCAGAGCCACATGTGGGGATAATATAGAAAAGCTAGCAGCACTCAGCTCCGTGCAGTCTTTCAGTTTCACACTTCATTGTTTCAGCCGAGCTTCTCCCCTTGTACCTCCCCTCTCTAATTTCTAAATGTTCCAGGCATTACCACCTGACAAGCTTTTCATCACTTCAAATGCTGTGAGCACACCACAAACCACAAACCACTTTGTAGTATCAGGTCCATCTGATGCCAGTGTGCTTTGTGAAGTAATTTTCGGAGAACACAGTAATTAGGTAGTACTCGGGGGGCTACATATTTGTTGCTTATTAAAACAAATTAAGTTCTATTTTGAATTTGTTTGGCCCATACATCCATGTGGTTTCCATTCAGTGGCTTCACCTTTTTTTCAACAAGCTAATAATCACTTTTTTTGTTTTATTATAGTCAAGGATTTTTTTTTCTCTTTAGCCAAGGCAGGATGCAGTAATACGAGACAGTTACTGAGAACAGGCCCAGCAGAGGGATATACTGAGTGTGCGTGTGTGGGCCTTTTAAATAAATGACTATGGGTGAAGTTGTAGAGAGCAGGTAATACAACACAACTCTTGAACAATATAACTCCACTCTGTACAGCTGGATTGCCAGACAATTTGTAAGATCATTACTTGGCAGTGAACAAATAAAAACTAAGTGTGATATCATTGGATAGCTTTACAGTGCAAACAAAAATGTGATTAACTCGGGTTTAATCTCTTGAAGGTGCAAAAATGGGATCAAATGTTCCAAAAGGTGCAATCATTTGTTGCCGACGTTCCTACCAAACTCAGAATCAAATAATTAATGGGCAATAAGATCTGAGAGTGAATGTTGCTCAAGCTGGTTTAATGTCCATTTCTTAGGCATTAACCAGCACGGTGGATGGATGGATCACACAAGTTTTACTGCAGGGCCACACCCATCACAAACGACCTGGGTTTCAATTCTGGTTTCTATCAGGTTAGCTGATCTTAAGCGGGTAATAACAGGACCATTACATCTGGTTTTACTACTCCTTTGAAATTAAGGAAAGAAGAAAATAAAATTCCAGATTTGTATTGGGAGGCACACGTGTGAATATCAGGTGAAGGTAGGATCGGATTATATTATTCTAGGCAATCAAAAAATTCGCAACAGATGCCCTCAAGTCTGAGTATGTTACTTAAATGGAGGTGGTACAGAATTGTACTGAAGTATGTGCCCATGGTTTTAGAGGATAAATTATGTATATTGGGAAGCAAATTAATTTCCGAACAGCAAACTGTTTAGTAAATGAAACTTGTGCGAGTTAAACAAAATTATACAATCCAAAAAGCTGAACGATTGAAGAGAAACTATTACGCGACTGATATGGTTTACGAGCTGCCGGGCTGGTTTGTCCTGATCTCCATGTTGGGCCTTGATGTGACTCCACTAATCAGATTACAATTGGCTTCAAGCTATTATCCAAGTTCACACAGTCCTCTCAGCTAGTCAGAGCAGAACATAGCCAGAAATAGATGTGAAAAGGCTCCTTTTACCTCATGGGATGCTGTGCAGGGTTTGAGCATTCCAGTGTGCACACCATGTACAACAGGCAACCAACCATAATTCTGACTCATGTGGTTCTTGCAGTAACATGATCACAGAGCCTGTGCCCAGTAGGCAGTCAGTTAAGCTAATTATAGTGTTGTAATAGCAAAAGATGGACAGATAAGAGAAGTGTAAGTTTGCACAGGTGCAATGATAATGCATAACTCACGCTGAGGGGACATATGATTGTTTGCTTTGCATAATCTCTTCGACAATGGCAGTACCAGGCACTGCTGGTGTGTTCCACCAATGCAAGAAAAACATCCTACACTTTTCATAAGACATATGGAAAAAATGTTCTGAAGATGGAGATTAAAGGCGAGGGGTGCGGGGTGCGGGGGAATAAGAACATAAAGCAGTAGAAACAGATAGAAAACCAAATACGTTTGGAGAACTTCTAATGTAGGAACTCATAGACATGGACATGGCACCAGCAGTGAAAAGGACTGGGGGAAGGGAGGAGATTTGTACAGGTGTCTGGGGGTTAATGGGGAGAAAGCAGGAGAATGGGGTTGAGAGGGAAAGATAGATCAGCCACAATTGAAAGGCAGAGTAGGCCCAGAATTGGCCCATAAAGGCAGAATTATGGGCCAATTGGCCTAATTCTGCTCCTATAACTTAAGAACTTATGAGATGGGGTGCAAACACAAATTTCTAGAGCCAGAGGAACAGTCAGAAATTGGAAGAAAGGTTCAATTGGATTGGGAAGACAAAAAAGCAGGAGAAACTGGTGAGGCAGCATCTATTGAGTGAAGGAATAGGCGACGTTTCGGGTCGAGACTCTTCTTCAGACTGATGTTGGGGGGGTGCCGGAAAGAAAGGAGGAGGCGGAGACAGTAGGCTGTGGGAGAGCTGGGGAGGGGAAGGAGGGAGAAAGCAAGCACTACCTGAAATTGGAGAAGTCGATGTTCATACCGCTGGGGTGTAAACTACCCAAGCGAAACATGAGGTGCTGTTCCTCCAATTTGCGGTGGGACACTCTGGTCATGGAGGAGGCCCAGGACAGAAAGGTCAGATTTGGAATGGGATGGGGAGTTAAAGCATTGAGCTACCGGGAGATCAGGTTGGTTATCGTAAACTGAGCGGAGGTGTTGGGCGAAGCGATCGCCAAGCCTGCGCTTGGTCTCACCGATGTAGTGCAGTTGACACCTGGAACAGAGGATCCAATAGATGAGGTTGGAGGAGGTGCAGGTGAACCTCTGCCTCACATGGAAATACTGCTTGGGTCCTTGAATGGAGTCGAGGGGGGAGGTAAAGCGACAAGTGTAGCATTTCCTGCGGTTGCAAGGGAAAGTACCAGGGGAGGGGGTGGTTTGGGTGGGAAGGGACAAATTGACCAGGGAGTTATGGAGGGAACTGTGCGGAAAGCAGAAAGGGGAGGAGATGGGAAGATATGGCCAGTGGTGGGATCCCGTTGGAGGTGGCAAAAATGTTGGAGGATTATCTGTTGTATGCGATGGCTGGTAGGGTGGAAGGCGAGGACAAGGGGGACTCTGTCCTTGTTATGGGTCAGGGGATGGGGAGTGAGAGCGGTGCTGCAGGTTATAGAGGTGACTCTGGTGAGAGCATAATCTATAGTAGAAGAGGGGAACCCCCGTTCCCTAATGAATGAGGACATCTCCAATGCCCTGGCTTGGAACACCTCATCCTGGGTGCAGATGCGGCGTAGACGGAGGAATTGAGAGTAGTGGATAGAGTCCTTACAGGAATCAGGGTGGGTAGAAATGTAGTCCAGATAGTCAATGGAGTCAATGGAGTCATTAGGTTTGTAGAAGATGTCGGTCAGTCTGTCACCTGCGACGGAGATGGTGAGGATGGTGATGATCAGCCATGATCACATTGAATGGCGGTGCTGGCTCGAAGGATCAAATGGCCTACTCCTGCACCTATTGTCTATTGTCTAGAAACGGTAGCGAGATGTTGGAAATGGTCCAGGTGAATTTGGAGGAAATGGGAGTAGTCAATGGAAAAGTTGTTGAGGGTAAGGACCAGCTCCGCTAGGTGGAAGAGTGTGTTAGTAGACGGGGATTGATTGGTTCTGCAGTCGAGGAAGAACTGGAGGGCTTTTAGACCCTCCTGATGGGGGATGGAGGTGTAGAGTGACTGGACATCCATAGTGAAGATGAGGGAGTGGGGGCCTAGAAAACGGAAGTCATGGAGGAGACGAAGAGGGTGTGAGGTGTCTTGGACATAGGTAGGGAGGGATTTGACCAGGGGGGGATATGATGGAGTCGAGATATATGAAGATAAGTTCGGTGGGACAAGAACAAGCAGAAACAATGGGTCTGCCAGGACAGTCAGGTTTGTGGATTTTGGGGAGAAGATTAAAATCGGGCCATGTGGGGCTGGGGTACGATGAGGTTGGAAGCTTGGGAGGGCAGGGAGCTGGGAGCGATGAAGCCAGTGATGGTGCTTCATCGCTTCCGGATTGGGAACATCGGATTTGGTTGGGAAAGATATGGAATGACTTATACAGAATGAAAGAACACTGGTCGTGGCAGGTCAACAAAGAATAGTATGGGGGAGGCTTGGCTTGGCTTGGTCTGGGTTAGGATGCAGCACTTTTTCAAAATAATGCTAATGGCTGGCGAAAGATGGAATACCAGCCCTGATGTCTTGGAACATTCAGGGGACTACCAATTCTGGATAAGTTGATGGGTTGGACGAGATGGTGGTGCATGGTTTATAACCCAACATTTTCGATCTGCATTACTGAAGTCACATTGGGATGAAAGGTGTGGTGCACAATAAAAGAAAGCACATGTGGTTGAAATAGGTATGTTCACCCCAAGATAATGGTAGGATGGGATCGATGGTTAAGGAATTCTGTCGATGGGCCATAGACAGTATCCAAGTAAAGTTATAGCAGCAAGTGGCAGAGCTCTTAAAACATACTCTGCCATTGGACAAAGGAAAGACACAAAATGCTGGAGTAACTCAGTGGGTCAGGCAGCATCTCTGGAGAAAAGGGATAGGTGACGTTTCGGGTCGAGACCCTTCTTCAGACTGAGAGTCAGGGGAAAGGGAAACTAGAGGTGTGAAAAGGCTCAGAGCCGCAACCGATGACCAAGGGAAGGTGTAGGTCGCCAAGATGCCAGCTGATCTTCGTCCTCAGCACCTTTCCCCAAACCCATGATCTCTCCATTGATTCCAAAGATTTGTCTATCCCAGCATTGAATATATTTCACCGAAGAGTATACACAGCCTACTTGAGGTCGGTGGGTTGGAAAATTTCAAAAATGCTCATTTTGTAAAATATTCCACCTGACCTCAGTCCTGTAGATTTGACAACTTATCCTGAGATTGCCTCACCTACCCTGGACTCTCTGGTCAAAGAAACAAAACTCTCAACACATCCCCCGTCAAGCTTTTCCAGAAAGTTACACTTCAGTGACATACTCCTCATTCTTGTCAACACGATAAAATTTAGGCCCACCCTACCTAATGTTTACCTCAAGGATAGTGTTCTTATCCCTGCAATCTATTCAATAAACCTTAACTGCACAGCATCAATAGCAAATATATTATTCTGCAGATACAGAGACCAGAACAGCACATATTATTCCAGGCATGGTCTTACTAAGATCATCCACAGTTGTAGTAACACATTATTATGTATAAGCCTCTGGTTTGCCAATATCTAAAGTGAGGACCTCAACAGTTTACCCCAGAAAAGCAAAGAACAGGGCTATAAAGCTCTGTGAATAAAATGCAGAGAGCATCTTTAATCTTTTCATGACAAGTTTCTGTGATCCTTATGCACAAAGGAATACATCTAATATTTTGTTTGAACCTAGGAACATGAGCACCATCAAAACACCTCCACTGCTGGTTTAGGGTGCAGTCAAACCCAGCTTCCACTGATGGACGAGTTACTCCGTCATTTTGTGTCTATTTCCACCGATGGAAGCACTATAAAGCCCATTTGCAGATGACACTGCATTGATGGCCCATTGAGCTGCTGACTGGCCAGAGTATCAGCAACAACAATTCAAAGCAATGGATGAAGTGACCACGCACAAGTCCTCATGCACGCTCCTATTCTTACATTCTGTGGTGAAGTCACTGCGAACCTAGCTAAAGATGAGAACCAACAGGGAGACTCACAGATGAATGGCTTGACGCTGCTGTGGATGTGCTTGTGCTGCTTGAGACCCGAGGAAGTGGCAAATGTCTTTCCACATTCAGGGCAGGCGTGGGCCCGAGCACCGACATGCTGTGAGCGAATGTGTCTCTGCAGATTGCTGGGGTCTGTAAAAACCTGCTGGGAAATAGCAAAGAAATCTGATGCAGGGAGATGAAATATGGATATCAAGGTACAATCTTTCAACCAAATGCATAGGCCAGTTTTTATAAAGAGTACTGTATCTTACCTTTACCTTGACTTAAGCTTCAACCTGTATTTAGTTTTCCTGTCTATTGTTTGACATATACGATGGCTCCAAGAGTGTTTTTCACTGAAGCGCATATCATGTAATCTCAGGTTTTATCTCAAGTAATCAATAAAGGAATCCAATTCAAACTATAAAGGCTAGCTTTGAAAATATCTCAATTTTATACACTGTAACTCCCAGTCCATCTTTGTCTGAGGGTCGGTACCACACTTAAGGACGTTAAGCTACAAGCAATGAGTCTATGATTTTATACCGTTGGTCACTGTCTCCTTCTGGGAGAACATAAAGTTTAATCTTACAATGTCTTCTTTGATCCAAAGGCCCCTGCAACTAATGAAGTTGGCAGGGTCTGGGAATCTCATACTTTGAGTCCCAATTTGCCCATGTTCAGTCCTTCCTCCTCAACAGCAGAAGTATAAGCACCGAGTGGCCCAAACAGTCTAGCTCAGCTCATTGAAAAAAAATCCTGGTACTTAAAAGAAATAGTGTGTATTTCAAAAGAAAACCAACCAATACAGGCATTATACACACTTGGACAGTCATTGTGGAATTGGTGATGGTTTAGTTTAGTTTATTGTCACCTGTACTGAGGTACAGTGAAAAGCTTTTGTTGCATGCTAACCAGTCAAAGGAAAGACAATACATGATTACTGTCGAGTCATCCACAGTATACAGATACATGATAAAGGGAATAATGTTTAGTGCAAGGTAAAGTCCAGCAAAGTCCGATTAAAGATCGTCCGATGATCTCCAATGAGGTAGATGATAGTTCATGACTGCTCTCTAAAGCAGTGGCAAAGAGGTAGAGTTGCTGCCTTCCAGCGCTTGCAGCGCCAGAGACCCTGGTTCGATCCCAACTACGGGGGCTATCTGTATGGAGTTTGTACGTTCTCCCTATGACCGCAAGGGTTTTCTCTGAGATCTTCAGGCTCCTCCCACACTCCAAAGAAGTACAGGTTTGTTGATTAATGGGCTGGTATAAGTGTAAATTGTCCCGAGTGTATGTAGGATAGTGTCAATGTTAGGGGATTGCGGATTGGTGGGCCGAAGGGCCTTTTTCTGCACTGTATCTCCAAACTAAACTTAACTAATTGTTGGCAGTCAGTAGCCAAGCAATCTCTCATTCTGTGGACCTCAATGAAAATAAACACTAGAAAAAAGATGTAATGTGCTGAGTTTATGTACTTGTGATGCTGCTAAAGCACGACTTTTCATTGTAGCTGGACCTCACTAGAATTGTCCGCATTGACTTGAGTTGACTCCCTGATTTACACTCACTAAAGGTAAACTACTCCTTGGTTGACTTGGTATTGAAAGCTATCTTTTAGCAAAAAAATCTAATCTTCATTTTAGAGTCTAGACAAAGTGTGCTGAATTCAGGGAAGAATATATTTTATACTTTCATCAGTTTACAAAACAATATAATTAACATTATAAATGGATTCTGAAAAGTCATACTTTTAATAATGTTAAAGTCCTCCTTGCCTTGCCTGGTTACAATTGAAAATAAAAGGAATTGGAACTCTTCACCATACCTTGGAGCAGTTTTCACATTCATAGTGCTTGCCACTGTCGTGGGACATCTGGTGACGAATAAGGTTCGACTTCCAGTTGAAGGCTTTGGGGCATTGGTCACACTTGTATTCTCTCTCCTCTGTGTGTGTCAGCAGGTGGCTGTCCAGGCTGCTGGGTCAGTAAGAGAGAGCGCATTATTCCCATTCTCTCCTGTCATGACAGTCTTGGCCTTACTTGGACACACGAAGCCTCATATGGGACCCTACAAGACTTTGAGCTCATCATCATTCCCAGTCTAAAGCGAGTGTGGCATCCCCAACAAAATGGCCGAGGCTCTATTGCTTTCTTTGAATAATGTTTTATTTCGCCAATTCTTCAACATTGTTGGTTCATATTAAGCCTTTGGCCCAAATCACCCTGGCTGCTTCTCCCACACTGCAAAACCATCCATTCCTAATGCACGATGTTATGAGTGTAGGAAGGTATGTTACTGTGGAGAGATGATTGCCAAGCTGATCTTATCCAACCCGATAATATAACCGAATACCTCCTGGCGGCAGTTACTAATGAAAGTTAAGGGTAGATCCTGGCTAATCCAAAGTAATGTCACTGAAACAGCTCAGCACTTTTTATTTCTGATCAATATATTTATTTTGATAGAGCAACAGCAATCTACATCTGCATGTTGGTGGATTAAACACAAGAGTGACTCAAATCAGAGTGAAGGCAAAACCACCACCGGAAATTAATAAAATCTACTTTCTATTGTCTAAGACTAAAGAAAGAACATCTACAATTGGATTTTGAAGCACCTGGCTTTTGGGAGCAGAAAAGAAAGAAATGTAATTCACACAAAGGGTAGTGGTATATATGGATCAAGCTGCCGGAAGAGGTAGTTAAGGCTGGGACCATCACAGAGTTTAAGAAGCAATTGGGCAGGTACTGTACATGGATGGGACGGGTTTCAAGGGATGCAAGCCAAATGCAGGCAGATAGCACTATTGTAGATGGGACATGTTGGTCAGTGGGTCAAGGGGCCTATTTCAAAACTGAATGATTCATTCTCACAATGTTAACTCTCCTAAAAATACTAGCACGAGGTAGAATTGCCCCTCGGACCAGACCCCACCTGCCTCCAATCTCTCAGCAGGGACTGATCCTGCTCATACTTATTGACTGACAAGTTAAAACGTGAAACAACTAACTTCACATTCCTCCAGCTCAAAGTTTGCAGGCAGAATAGAAAATGGATTGTTTTGGCTCAGGGGCAGTAGTGAAAAAGCTCAAAAGGTAAATAAGGAAAGACCAGGTCTGGATTTAATGTCAAGCAGTCAGCAACACTGAACTTGTTGTCAGAATTAGTGGCAACATTGCAGAACAGAAAACTTGCTCCACACATTTTACCAGCAATCGATGATGTGATTGACAAAAAACATACTTCAAAGTCATAAAATGATTAATATTAATAATGCTACAAATATTAATGAATAAAACACCAATTTCACTGGTGATATTTAAAGTTGACAATTTATCTATTTTCAACGGACTATTGCCCTTTCATCTTGTTTGTTTGACCGGCATATGGGATAATCCCAAAGTACAGCATTTGTTTTAAGGATAAAAATTCCAGCGCTCTTTTCTTTCCTGCACATTTTACTCGTAACACCTGCAACAAGATAGGTCTTTGCGGCTTTTCTTTTGTCAAACATTGTGGAGAGACAATCACATTTGTTCAGGTCATCTGGGGGACAGAGCTTAGTTACAGGATTGCGTTGAGGCAAGCAACATTTCCCCATTGGCATCAGGAAGTGCAGCACATCGATCCAGGCGACAGAGTTTGTACCTTCTCCCCGTGATTTTTCTCTGAGATCTTCGTTTTCCTCCCACACTCCAAAGATATACAGGATTGTAGGGAATTGGCGCGGGTATAAATGTAAATTGTCCCTAGTGTGTGTAGGATAGTGTTAGTGTGTGGGGATCGCTGGTCAGCGTGGACTTGAGACAAAGAGCCTGTTTCCGTGCTGTATCTCTGAACTAAACTAAACCGAACCTGCATTGAACTGCTACACTCACCTCTGAGCATCTGGGTAGACTCCTTCACACTCCTTACACTCGTGAAGTTCATCTTCCCCATTCAGTTTTGGTTTGAAGTCTTCGTCTACCATGGAGAATGCGGTGGGGGAACCGCTGCAGGTAAACTTCTGGTGGTCCAGCAGCTCTGCTTTGCACTCGAAGAGCTTATTGCACTCATCACAGCGATATTCATGCTCCTCTGCAGCAAGGAAACAGCCCTTCATAATCTTGTAACCAGATTCAACTGAACTTTAAGACTTAATAATGCCAATTAATTATTATCAGTGCTAAATGTGTTAAAGTCCACTTTGCTGTCAGGAGAGCCAATTAATGACACCACATGACACCGATTTTATATGGCATTAGTCAATAATCAGTTACAGATGGCCTTTGAATAATAATGGATATCAGAATGGCACAGTTCATGGTTTACCCAACCATCCCAGGTTTCCCAAGTTCACTTCATTGTCAAAGGCAACCATTGGTTGTTTTACTTTCACACATCAAAGTCGTGAGCAGTAAATGATGAATACTTTCAATTTAACAGGTTCTTTATCGTGATTCTAATATTGAGCCCAGTATAAAATTAATAAACAATTTTGGGATGGATTGGTCTATAATCAAGGCAGTCCTTTAACATGCTTCCCTTAGTGCTTACATATAGTTTGAACTGACTTTTGTCAAATTGGCCAACAACACAAAAAACAGCCACAAGGTAGACATGTTCAGTGTGGGAAGAAATATTGACATGCTCTATGGGACCCGTATTCATGTGCTTGTACCACAGGCAGCGGAAACACATCAAAGTGCCCCACAGGGCTGCTGAATGCATTAACACACCCAAGAGAACCAGTGAAGGCTTACTGTGTCTCATCTATACCCTTCATTGCTCTCCAACCATAAATTTTCAGGTAAATCTATCACATATTAAATAAGATGGATTCTCTTGGTAATGCCTTCATCTTCTCCCCAGATGTTAATCTCAAGTTAGCATTGGTGCATTCAATGACCCAACTCAAGCCATTTCTTTAACATCTGCACGCTCGTTCCTTAAATCTTGGAAGCTACAGAAGCACTGGATGGATTTGCCAGCCCAGCCCCTGCACTGTAAAGTAGAATTCTCCGCTGGAAATGACAGGCTTTCTTTACAATTTAAATTCGTTTTTCTTTGACCCTCGCATTCCCATTGACAAGAGGACTAAAATTAAAAGAAGAAAAAGCCATACAGCCCCTTGATCCTGCTCCGTCATTCAGTAAGATGGCACGGCAAACACAGTGGCGCAGCAGTAGAGTTGCTGCCTTACAGTGCCAGAGACCCGGGTTCGATCCTGACTATAGGGGCTTGTCTCTACGGAGTTTGTACGTTCTCCCCGTGACCTGTGTGGGTTTTCTCCAAGATCTCTGGTTTCCTCCCAAACTCCAAAGATGTACAGGTTTGTAGGTGAATTGGCCTGGTATCATTGTAAAGTGTTTCTTGTGTGTGTAGAGTGGTGTTAGTGTGCGGGGATCGCTGGTCGGCATGGACTCGTGGGCCTGTTTCCATGCTGTATCTCTAAATTGAAAGACCATGGCTGATCATTCACCGTATCCATTTTTCCACCTTTGAACCTAATTTCCTTCAATTCTGTTAGCATTCATCAATTTCAATGTGGCGTGTGCTCAATCCCAGAACATCCACAGCATTGGTGGTAGAGAATTCCAAGGATTTATCACCTTGCATAAGGAAAATTGTCCTTAACTCATAACTCATTACTAAATAGTCAACTCCTTATTCTGAAATGTGCTTTATTTATATATGCCTGGTTTAGGCATCTAGGGAAGAGAGCCAATTATGCTGAGCAATGTCCCAGCAAACTGTGCCACCCATCCATTGCCTTTCTGTGATCAATTACTCACATTTTCTTTGTCAAGACATGATTTTAAACAGATTTGGAGGTGACATACTGTAAGTAGTTACGAATATGTGTATTTTATTGCAGGGATTTTTTTGTTTTTGTTCTTTCATGGTCAACTTGCTTTTTCTTTCAAAGTGAAGTTCCAAAGACATTTTCTTACACAATAAGAAATTAATTTGACCCACTTCAAGAAACAAGCACATCTAATAAGAAAACATAGACTTCATAAGGTAACAATGGGAAGGAAGTCAATTTATTACACACAGCTACTTACAAAACAGCCACTCACTGCCAGGATCAATGGCTCATGGCCCTTAATATCTCCAAGAATGTTTCTTATGAAGAAGAGAATAGACCAACTGAGTGCATTGTTGTCAGCAATGTATTCAAACTGCCAAATGCTTGATAATTAATCTTCAGTTTACATCCATGGTGTACAGGGTATTTAAAATGCAACTTCAGGCTCAAGAGTCATATTTTAAACCAACCGCATGCAACATCAAAAGGGACAAGCATTCCTGGCTACTGGGAGAACAAAGAAGGAAAGTGGCTACAACTGGCAACACCACCACCATTTTTCCACACAACCAGGATCACACTACTGAGGACAACATGTTCTGCTATAGCTGTGTCAAGACCTCACATTCCTGCATCAATACGGATGAGTAAGTCTCAACTCCAAGACAGAGCCTCCCCTCCCTTTCACCAATTCAAACACCTCCATATCACTAGGTCTTCTTTGTATCACATCGCAGCTTCGGACTGCAGTAAACAGTATGATTCTGCTCACAAGGTATATATTACTAGTACTGATACAAAGCATACAGAATACGAAGTTAATGCTGGAAAAGTATCTAAAACCCATTAAAACAATAGACATCAACAAAGCAGCGTTTCACTTCAGTGTAGTTCAACCTTCTCTGAACAAGAATTGAAGATAAAGCATTATTAAAAGCTTTATTTGAACTTTCCAATATAGAAACCAGAGCCATATGGAAGCCATTTGCTCCAAATTCATGGTGGCCACAATGTTTCTGCAATCAGGGAAACTTGTCACCTTTACCTTGGTCTAAGGTCATGAAATTAGCATGTTTTGTAAACTACTTCCACATTTTTTTAACAGTACAATGAGAACTCTTCTCAATGACCAGCATCTCAAACCAAGACGGGGGGGGGGGGGGGGGGGGGGGGGGGAGGGATGGGGGATGGGGGGGGAGGGATGGGGGGATGGGGGGTTGGGGGGGGGGGATGGGGGGAGAATAACATGAACAAGTCAGGAGACAGACTTCGGCCCCACAGAGTATAGCTGCACTGGCTAATAATGCCACAATTACTCACCGTGTATCTCTGGAGCCATTATTTCTGGTGGGTAGCCTCCACTCTTCATTAACACCAAGAGCTCCTCCCCTGGGCTAACGTCTCGGATAATTCTGTAAAAAATCTGAATAACAGAAAAGACAGGTTGCACTAAGTATAATGAGAAAATAATGATGTGACCGGCTGGAGGGGAGAGTGACGCACGTCAGCCATGGCTCTGGCCGTGTACTCACCGCCTTTACCCAGCCTGGCTACGGGAGCTGGTCACTCAGAGACAAAGTCCCCTCGAGGCCCCTACCCTGCGCATCAACCCTCCCCCTCCGATTTCCAATTCTGTAGATATCACGGTCATAGTTTTAATTTTATGGGAGGTCAGAGTTGCATCTGGGCAGCAAGTTGAAAATCCATCCTACAATACTTCACGTCACAACCAAAAACAATTCAGAATAGCGCAATGTCAACGTGCTCTTGGTTTATGTGGATAGAGCGGGATTGCTGAGCTGGCAATGGGATCAGTGATGCATACATTCAGAGAGATGTGTTCTCTGCAGTGTGGAATCAGCACCATCTCCTCAACTAACACCATACAGCTGTCTTATGCAATGAGACCCTTTGTAAATTAAATATACACAGAACAGAACAGAACATAACACAATCTCATGCAATAGAAGCAGTTACAATTACAACTTTCATGAGACATTTGGACAGATATATGAATAGGAAGCATTTAGATGTATATGGGCCAAATGCAGCAATATGGAGCTAGCCTAGAATGCCAACTTGGTTGACATGGACAAGGTGGGCCGAAGGGCCTGTTTCCTTGCTGCATAATTCTATGACTCTATTAGTTAGAGGGTATTATAAGAGGATTTGCTGTTCTGAAAGAACGGGATGGAAGATGGAAATGGATAGTTTTGTTCATCAGTGCAAGATTCCTGTGAGAAATGGATAAACATTGTCACTTGGAAAGCTGTGAGGTTCTGGAATTAATTTACAGGGTTAATAGTCAGGCCACAAACTGTATCATGATCAGATAGGGTGGGTGGATGCAGGAAAATAAGTTGAAGGACCTGGAACAAGGTGTGTAGGTGCGATTAGAACTGTTTGCTCACAATGACATGGTCTGGTTAATACAAGTGGCAAGTTTGCATGCTGTGTACTGCAATATGACTGAAATATCACTAAAAGTAAATTATTATTTGGCAGGCATCAGACTTTTGACATATTATAGATTACTACAGTGAAGGTTGGCTTTGTTCCTCAGTCAGTTTAAATACCACACCTGGACGCCAGTCCTTTGCCAGAGTCCTGATCTACCTGATCATACAGGGCCTGAGACATACTTTAATTCCCAGACAGACCCAAGAGCCCATTGGAAAAGTAAAAGGCTACAGTGCAGCATTTCTTATGTTGACTTGTGAGAGAGGGGCAGGGTTGGGACTTCCCAAGTCAGAGGTTGCTGTGCACTGGAGTATGTTAATGACTGGAGTGGGTACACATCCTGCATGGGATATCCAGCCAGAAACATGTATTTGTAAATGCTTCAAACAAGGATCAAGATATGAAGGTGTAATTCCCCTCTTCCATGTAGCATGAAGGTGAGGTGTGAGGGCAGGCTGTTTTATCCCAATGTCTTATCATTGGATGTATATTGATTGAATAATAGGACATGGAAGCAGGCCCTATGGCCCACCAACTCCATACTGGCCATTATTCAGTTTAGTTTATTGTCACGTGTACCGAGGTACAGTGAAAAGCTTTTCTTGCATGCTAACCAGCCAGCAGAAAGACAATGCATGATTACAATCGATCCATTTACATTGTATAGATACATGATAAGGGAATAACGTTTAGATAAGGGAATAACATTTATGTCACTCATGGTTATGTACGCACTCGTTCTATGTTATCTCACATTCACATCCACTTCCTACACACAAGGGGCAATTTACAGAGGCCAATTAACCTACAAACCCACATGTCTGTGGGATGTGGGAGGAAACTGGAGCACCCAGAGGAAACCCACATGGTCACGGGTAGAACATGCAAACTACACACAGAGGTCAGGATCGAACCACAGTCTCTGGTGCAGTGAGGCAGCAGTTCTACCAGATGTCCCACTGTGCCGCCCCTCCAGATATTCCTGACATGTTAGCTGCTCTGGGCTATACGGTAAACGGTCTCTGCTCCCTGCAACCCATTACCTCCCTACACCACCGATGCAGTTCACACACCACAGTTCCTAATACCTTCTCCCTAAACAATAGAGTTCATAAGCCGTCGTGTTCAAGAAGGAACTGCAGATGCTGGAAAATCGAAGGTACACAAAAATGCTGGAGAAACTCAGCGGGTGCAGCAGCATCTATAGAGCGAAGGAAATAGGTAACGATTCGGGCTGAAACCCTTCTTCAGACGCTGTGTTGGGATCATTTAGTCCCGTGCCTGCAGTTCATTCCCAGTTAAGATAACGAAGGATTTCAGCCCAAAATTTTCACCCAACTTTTATTTAAGTGACTGGGCCAGCTTCGAGTGTCTAATATAACAAGTCTAATAAACCTTATTCTACTCATTTTGTTCTTAAGTGTGTAACAGTGAAGCTGCTTGTATCAAATGTGTTGTGATATAAATAATAAAAAAAGTAGAAAATATATTTCTGCAAGCAAAGCACAAATCTGAGGCAATCTAAGTATTTTACTAGCAAGGACATCACTGCACTGCAAACCTGACACACTCTGGAACTACTGACTGGTGGCAATTTGCATTCTTAATGGATTATATTCAGCAAGGAGTTACCAGCCTCACGTCAATTTACTTACTGGATTTAACAAATAAACACATGGTCAGAAATAGCAGCAGTGACATGATTATATCACTGCTCTATGATGTGTTAATTTCCGCATAGCATCGACCAACTCTCCCCCTCACCAAGCCCCAACCCTTGATTAAATTAGAAACTTTGAATTAAAATTGAGAATAGCAGTGCCAAATTTAGTTTCCGGCACAAACCTGTGCCATGCAGGAGAGGGAAGAGCTTTGGACTGGCATTTGATGAGAGACTGTTCAAAGAAGTGACCTAGTCTGGCTGTTTTTCATTTAACAGGAACTTTATCAGTTGTTCCATCTCAGAATCCTGTCATTATGGCAGCAGTGAAAGATCGAAGTTTGTGCGTTTTACCACTAGGTGGCTCCTTACACCCAGGGATTTCTCCGCTGTGCCGGGAGACTTAAAAAAAACAAGAGCTATAGAACTTTTGAAACTGTTTACGTTTAAGTTGAGGTTTATTATTGCCACGCACACCGAGGTACAGTGTAAAGCTTAGTTTTGCCTCAGATCGCATAATACCATTCATAAATACAGTCAAGTCAAACTCAAGTACAATCGGTATAAAGATTTAAAAGAGTAGTGCAATTGTAGCAGATGATAGTAAGAACTCCTCTGGGACCAGCACACTCTGGCTCCATCTTGCAAGTTCTGAGCTCCCATCCTTAAGTAAAAAAAGATACAATTGGGTTTATTTACAGTTTTGAGAAGAACTAAGAAGTCATCCTTTCTTTCCCCACCTACACCACTATGGAAAACCAGTTCCAACAAAACTGAGAGAACTGGGCTTCCATTTAATAAGAGCTCAATAGACTCCATTGTCTAGCTAGAACACTCTCTAAATCTGGTCTCTTTATCAGGTCACTTAAAGCTTTCCCTATCCAACATTGTGCGAATGCTTAAACAAACTTTTACTATAAATTTTCAGCAGACCTGGAGGCAAAACCAAAAATTAATTTTTGCTCAGAAAAAACCCAAATCAAATCTCAGAAGGTTCAGCTTATTCTGCGGATGCGTCAAAAGTCATTGTCGGTACAATTTTCCAAGCTGTTCTATTGATAAATAAATAATATATTTTAAATGGACACATAAGACTGCAGATGCTGGAGTCTTGAGCAAAAAAAACCAAAGTGTTGGAGGAACTCTGCAGGTCAGGCAGCATCTGTAGAAGGAATTAGATAGACAATATTTTGGGTTGGGAATCTTCTTAAAACTGCTTGGAGTAGGTGGGAGATCGCTGGGAAAGACAGGTGATGTGGGGAAAAGCCTGGCAAGTGTTGGGTGGATACAGGTGAGAGGGGTTTCATTGGCAGATGGGTGAAGTAAATGTCCAAGCCTAGAGGTCAAAAGGAGCCAAAGGTGTGTCAGATAAGGAGAGAAGAGGAAGAGTGAAGTGTGAATCCAGAGGGAGAAATATGGGGGGGGAAGGAACTGTAGATGCTGGTTTAGACCAACGATACAATTGGGGGAATACGGGACTCAGGGATGGAAGATGATCGTGCAGAGGTGGGGAAAGGTGCAGGGTAATGTGGTGGGTGGGAGATGGTGGTAACAATATGAGTGCACTGCAAGGTCGGGGGGTAGGGAAGAGGATGCTGTTCTTCCAGCTTATGTATGGCCTCACTCCAGCAATGGGGGAGGCCAAGGACAGAAAGATCGGCGAGATGGTCGTCCAGTCTATGCTTGGTGTCACGGATGTAAAGGAAGCCACACACGGAGCACTCAATGCAAGAGATGAGGTTGGAAGAAGTGCATATGAACCTCTGACAAAGTGCCTGGGGAGGGGGTGGGAATGAATGAGCGAATCAAGGAGTTGCTGAGAGAGTGGTTTCTATGAAAAGTGGAAAGGGGTGGGAATGGGAAGATGTGACCAGTGGTGGGGTCACATTGTAGGTGCAGAAATGTTGTAGAATGATGTGATGGGTGCAGAGGCTGGTGGGGCGGTGGGCAGGTACCAAAGGAACTCTGCCTTCGTTCTATTTGAGGGAAGGAAGAACAAGAGCAAAACTGCAAGACACGAGAAATGGGATAAGGATCCATCCACAACAGCAGGGGGGAAACCATGCTTACTGAAGGAAGGGGACTTGTCGGATGCCCTCGAATGGAAAGGCTCATCTTGGGAGCAGATGGAGTAGCCAGAGAAATAGCATCCTTGCAAGAAGCAATGTGGGAGGAGGTGCAGTCAAGGTAGCTGTGGGTGTCAGTGCATTTGTAATAGACGTCCGTCGATTGTCTGCCCCCCTGTGATAAAGGCAGAGAGAAGAGAGGTGTCAGATATAGTTCAAATGAATTTGAGGGCAGGGTGGAAAAGGACAGCTTCCTCTACATTTTCCGTCTTTGTCTTGTGCCAAGGTAGGAGATGTTAGACTGCGCAATGTGAAGTGAAAATAGGAGGAGGCAAAGACAAAGGTCTCCGTAATGGAGCGCCATAACCTGACAATGGAAGGGATCCTCCAGCCCTCTGGAAGTTTTGAAATAAATGGCACAGCAGAGTAATGACAATGTTACCAGACCTGTGTGTGTGTGAGAGGTCGGGAGTAATTGTGTAGGAAACAAGAGTTGATCTCCCACCTCGCCAGTTTGAGAATTCAAATATAATTGAATAAAACCTGGAAATTAAAAGCTGCTAACAGTAGAAGTGGTGATGAAGTTGTCAGATTATAATAGCATGTAGATAGACACAAAGTGGTGGAGTAACTCAGTGGGTCAGGTGGCATCTCTGGAGAAATAGGACTTTTCGGGTCGGGACCCTTCTTCTGACCCAATTTTATCCTACATATAATAAAATGTGATCATGTACAGTCTTTCTGCTGGCTGGATAGCATGCAACAAAAAAAGCTTTTCACTGTACCCTGTACATATTGATACATGTGTCAATAAATTTAACTAAGCTAAAAAATACCATCCCAGGTAGAAACTTTCTGTCCTGACTTCGTCCAGTCTTTATGCAATTCTAGTCATACTATGGAAGTGACGTTTGCCTGCCCTTTGAGCAGCCTTGTAAACTACCCAACTGCATCAGGGATGGGCAATAAATACCAACGCTGGCAGTGATGTAGATATCTCCGTAATGAGTTTTTTTAAATCTTCCCACACCCAAATTAATGAGATAAGTTCTAATTGGTTTGTAACCTACACAGTTGGGAATGTCAGTGACCAACTCTATTAATAGTCGCAGTTTAACTCACATGTGCTGACAGAGGTAATGAATAATTACAGACCTTTCAACTTTCCAGGAAGTTAACTGGGATAATACGAACGGAAGTTGAGGACTATTGCTTCTAATGAGTACTAACGGGGTCAGTTCAGTCACAGAGTGCAGAAGCGTTACTCAGCTAATGCCATGTCGAGGCAACCACACATCTTCATTCACGTAGATAGTAACTGCGACCAGAATGCGTTCACTCATTCCACTTCTCACACACACCTCTCACAACTGCTAACGAACCCAGTAATACTGGACCCTTCATTAAAGTGTGGGAAGGAACTGCAGATGCTGGTTTAAACCGAACATATTCACAAAATGCTGGAGTAACTCAGCGGGACAGGCAGCATCTCTGCAGAGAAGGAATGGGTGACGTTTCGGGGCGAGACCCGTGACAGTCTGAAGAAGTGTCTTGAACCGAAACGCAACCCATTCCTTGTCTCCAGAGATGCTGCCTGTTCCGCTGAGTTACTCCAGCATTTTGCGTGCTTCATTAAAGTGCCTGTTTCCTCATCTAAACATTGGCAGAAGCCTAAACAGAAATCTCCAAATGAAATTCCTTTCTTCTTTGTACCCTAAGCAAAGTAAAAGCTGGGATAGATGCAGTATTTGACTTTCTGTTAAATCAGAATCTGCCTCTTTAAGTTACACAATACTCTCGGTGGTACTGGCCTGTGGCTCTCACCAATGGCATTTGCTGGGCTGGAGAATGTATCATTTGCTGTGTTGGGTTTCGGGTGGTTACTTGATGCCTGAAGGCCCGTTCTGGGGTTGTTCTGTCAATAAACTCAAGTTTGACCTTGTGGTTTGCTCCCTTGCACACACTGAATAGCTTGTCTGGCTGTACAACAAAACACAGGCAAATGGGAGCGGGAGTAGATTTACCGTCCCTCAAATTTGTGCTTCCTTTCAGAAAGGAGCTAGCTGATTTTCTTCCTCAATTCCATTTTGCTTCCCCGTTAGCCCATATTCTTGAGCTCTGATGGCTGATCTCCATCATGAAAGTGCCCAATGATGGAGCAGCAGGGATGAGGCATTTTAAAATATAAAACACGGATGATTATTACATGATTGCTCTTGTTGCAACCTGTATCACTTATGATGGCCCATTACATCCTCTTCCCACTTCTACCTGTATAACAGTCTCCTTGGAATGTGTTGTATGTTCAGTAAAACAAGGACAACTTTAATTCTAGATCGGAGTGCTAGGTAGTAGCTATGCCATACCTGCTGATCCCTGTTCCCTCATCATTTTATCATTCGGTGTTTGAAATCACTGGCAGAAAGGCCAGATATTTATCAGGGCCAGAAATGTGGCTGGATTTTACTGGGTTATATGTAAAACAAAGTGTTTCATTATACTGTACGTGACAATGTAGTATCATTGATTTTCCTGCTAGAGCTGCTGCCTCATAGTGCCAGAGACCCGGGTTCGATCCTGACCTCGGGTGCTGTCTATGTGGAGTTTGCACGTCCTCCCTGTTACCGCGTGGGTTTCCTCCGGGTGCTTTGATTTCCACCCACATCCTAAAAATGTGCAGGTTTGTCGATTAATTGGAGGTTTTGTCGGTAAATTGCTCCTCGTATGTAGATTCCAAAGAGGGATAACATAGAACTAGTGTGAATGGTCATTGTGGGCCGAAGGTCCTGTTTCCAGGCTGTACCTTTCAATCAATCAAAATAGGTCTCCTGATCATAAATCATAAAAAATGTAGTCAGGGGATGTGAGAAGGCAAACATTGCACTGTGTAGCTGATGGGCAAGATCTCTGTATACCAAAGGACCACGGGATACTATTCAACAAGCTTAGGGCAAAACAGAAATTCTAAGATGGAAAAGTTTTCTTCTAAAACACGAAGGGCTGAAGTAAATCAATGAGTCAGACAACATCCCTGCAGAACATGGAAAGGTGACATTTTGTGTTGGGCCCCATTCTTTGTATTTGTTGGGCGTGGATGGGGGGCTGGGAGGAGAAAGCCGGAAGAGAGGATGGAGGAGAGGTGGGACAGGACACAGCCCCTCAGGTGCAGTTATAGGTAAATAGAGGTGAACACTCAAAGCAATGGAAGTTACTAACAAACTTCAAAGTCATCGACAACTCACAATGAGGCAACTATCGCTTCAGTTTGTGAAGCAAAATACACAACACACATGAAGAAGCAGAATGGACAGATATCTAGCTGTTCCTGTAGACACTCACAGGATTAAAATGATGAAGAAAGTGCAAAAATCATTACTGTCTCCAATTTGAAGCCGTAAGACCAGCCAGCAGAACGGTGGCCTGGCTGCTTAAATAATGAGCAAATTTGACACTTCCTGTGTTACGCGGCCATCTCGCCGAATGTGAAACCATGGCAACAAGCCAGTGGCCTACTGTTGCATTTGACTTAATGAGCACAAGCACCAGTCAAAACTAGGAAAACAAAATGTCTCGAGGGGGTTATGGTTAGCTGGTATTTGCACAAACCAATGACCAAGACAATCACAGTGCCACATGGCAACAAGACCACTTTGGAAGTGGCAATACTCTGATTAGTGCCAGCAGTTAAGAGTCCAAAACCAATTCCATCCGATCTGTGGACAATTCTTTATTCGATTTAGCATGTAAAACCAAGAGACATTGGGCAGTTGATAGAATCATTCAGGGTTGTATGATAATATCAATTGTACAGGTAGCTCGCAGAGTTCCACAAGACCATAAGACATTGGAACAAAATTAGGTCCTTCAGCTCAATGAGTCCATTCCGCCATTCAATCGTGACTAATCTACTTTTCCCTCTCAACCCCATTCTCCAGCCTTCTCCCGTAACTTTTGTCTCCCTTCCCAATCAAGAACCTATCAATCTTTGCCTTAAAAATACCCAATGTCTTTGCCTCCACAGCCAGCAGTGACAATGAATTCCACAGATTCACCACTCTCTGGCTAAAGAAATTCCTCCTTGTCTCCATTTTGAAGGCACGTCCTCTAATTCTGAATCTTTGCCCTCTAGTTCCAGATCTCTAGATCAAACTTCCTTTCCACCTCCAGTTTAAATTCCATTTGGAATATTTTGGAGGACCAGGAAACCAAGAAACCAAGAAACCACATCCACGCTACCTAGGCTGTTCATTATATGATAGGTTTCAATGAGATCCCCTCCTCATTCTTCTAAACTACAGGAAGTATGCACCAAGTTTCCATAACATAAATATTGAAAACATTCAGGGAATAAGGATATGGTGAACTGAACAAGGCATGGCTGAGCCTTCACGGTTATGCAGAAGTGTAGAATAGAAAAATAGACACATAGAAACATAGCAAATAGGTGGAGGAGTAGGCCATTCGGCCCTTCGGCCCTTCGAACCAGCACCGCCATTCAATATGATCATGACTGATCATCCACAATCACTACCCCGTTCCTGCTTTCTCCCCATGTCGCTAGATTCCGTTAGCCCTAAGCGCTAAATCTAACTCTCTCTTGAAAACATCCAGATAATTGGCCTCCACTGCCTTCTGTGGCAGAGAATTCCTCAGATTCACAACTCTTTGGGTGAAAAAAAGTTTGTCCTCAGTCCTAAATGGCCTACCTGAGGCGCCATCTTATGGTCAAGCCACTGGTCTCTCGAACCTTCGATGGTCGGGCTCGAACTCTCACGTGGACCGGGTGTGACCTGGGTCAACCAATCACACGGTCAGGGGGGCTGGCAGTTAGGCAGTTGGAATTGGAAGGATTGGCAGTTGGAGTTGGAGTAGGTGTGTTCACGAGAGATAGCACAGTAGTAGTAGTAAAATATTAACTTGACGGGGCTGTAGCAGTTAATTATTAAACAGCGTGTGTACACAACGCGTGAACCTCTACAGTGGTGACCCCGATGATCCAAAACGGCCTATTTTGGATTTGATCATGTTTGCAGCCGAACAACCCAGACCAGCTGATCAAACTGCCCACTTTCTGGACATCACAGCCCCACGTGTGGTTTGAACAGGCTGAAGCCCAGTTCTACATTCGCCAGACCACTGCCGATGCCACCAAATACTACTACATGATCAGTGCACTGGACCAGGTCACCGCCGGACTCCTAATCAATTACCTTCACCAGCCACCAGCTGACGGCAAGTACGAGGGACTCAAAACGCTCCTCTTGCACACTTTCGGTCTCAGCCGCCGCGACAGGGCATCCTAACTCCTTCACATGAATGGCCTAGGCAACCGCAAGCCATCCGTGCTTATGGATTAAATGCTTGTCCTGGTGGATGGACACAAGACTTGCCTCCTGTGTTCCACGAACAGATGCCTGATGACATTCACCTGCTTCTTGCGGACGAAGCTGGCTGCCTGTGCAGGGTGGCGTCGCCATCAGGCGGGTGGTGACGGTGCCTCGGTGGGTGAAGTGGCCGGTCCCAGCATCCACCAAAGGCACGGCAGTGAAGCCGGCCACGAGCTATGCCAGCAAAGGTACCTGGTGCTATTACCACCAAAGGTGGGCTCCAAGGCCAATGCCGACCACTCTGCACACATCGAGGGAAATGCCTCGGCCGGCCGCCAGTGTGGCTATCGCCTGCTCTGCAACTGGGACCGTCATTCGGGTCGGTGTTTACTCGTGGACACTCGGGAGTAGAGGTCAGTGTTTTGCCCGCATCGGGGGCCGACACTCGTTCCGAAATGAGGGGACCATCTCTGGTCACCACCAACGGCAGCAACATCTAGACGTATGGGGTCTGCACGATCCAGCTCACCTTCAACTCCTGTCACCTCAAGTGGTCCTTTACTATCGCCGACGTCTCCCAACCGCTGCTGGCCGCCGATTTCCTCCAGGCCTATTCCCTGCTGGTTGACGTGAAGGGACAACGTCTCGTCACTTCTGAGACGTTCGAGTCGATCGCCTTTCGCCACGCCGAATTGTCTGCACCACATCTAGGCTCGGTGACCTTCTCCGACAATGAATACGCCCGGATCTTGGCCAATATCCCCGACATCATAACCCCTCCATTCACAATGGCCAGCCCCGAGCATGGGGTAAATCACCATATCCCCACCACCGGACCGCCACTCCATGCACGCGCACCTAGGCTGCCACCCGACAAGCTCCAACTGGCCAAAGACGGGTTCTGCAGGATGGAGGAAATGGGCATTGTGCACCGCTCAGATAGCCCGCGGGCATCTCTGCTTCACATGGTCCCTAAAGTGTCTGGGGGCTGGAGAACCCTGTGGGGACTACCGGCGTCTCAACGACGTCACAACGGCTGACCCTGTCCCTCACATCCAGGACTTCACAGCCCATCTAGACAGCACCAAGATTTTTTCCAAAATCGATCTGGTACGTGGCTACCATCAAATTCCAGTCCACCCAGACGACATCCCCAAGATGACTATCATCACCCCCTTCGGGCTCTTTGAGTTCCTGCGGGTGCCTTTCGGCCTCAAGAACGCGGCTCAGGCTTTCTAATGGCTCATCGACACGGTGGGCCGCGGGCTGGACTTCCTGTTCATTTACCTTGACGACATCCTCATCGCCAGCTGCTCTCACCAGGAGCAACGCGCACACCTCTGGCTGCTCTACCAGTGGCTCAACGAGCATGACCTGGCCATCAACCTTGCTAAGTGTCAGTTTGGCCTCCCTTCCTTCAGTTTCCTTGGCCACCATATCGATTTGCACGGTGCAGTCCTGCTCCCATCCAAGGTTGAGGCCATTCGCCAGTTTCCAAAACCTTCTACGGTGAAGGGACTCCAAAAGTTTGTCGGCATGGTAAATTTCTATCACCGTTTCAGGCCAGCAGCCTCCAGGATCATACAACCACTGTTCAAGGCCATGGCCAGCAAACGGTGAAAGCTCCTTTGGGACGACGCGGCCACGACTGCTTTCAACAACGCCAAAGAGGCGCTGACCAAGGCGATCATGCTGGTGCATCCACGGGCCAACACGCCAACAGCTCTCACGGTGGACACATCTGGCACAGCCATGGGCGGAGTGCTGGAGCAACTGATCGATGGAAGCTAGCAGCCCCTCACCTTTTTCAGTCATCACCTGAGAACCCTGAGCAGAAATACAGTGCTTTCGACCGGGAGCTCCTCGTGCTCTACCTGGCCAACCGGCATTTCCGCTACTTCCTCGAGGGCAGGTGTTTCGCAACTTTCATCGATCACAAGCAGCTCACGTTTGCTTTTGCCAAAGTGTCTGATCCTTGGTCAGCCCGACAGTATCGTCACTTGGCCCTACATCTCTGAGTACACGACTTGCGTTCAGCACATGGCGGGCAATAACAACGGGGTCGCAGATGCGTTATCCCGCACTGCCATCAATGCCATCCACGCTTTGGCCCCAGGTGTCGACTACATGATCCCGGCGGCTACACAGCGTGAGGATGAGGAGATACTCGCTTACCGCACCGCCATCTCAGGCCTGTTGTTAGAGGATGTGCGATTCGGGCCCGCTGGCACCACGCTCCTTTGTGACGTGTCCACCGGGCAGTCAAGACCCATCATCCCCACAGCTTGGCGCTACTGGATATTCAACATGGTTCATGGTTTGGCTCACCCTTCCAACAATGGCTCTGGTGGCAGCCAAGTTCATGTGGCACGGATTGCTCAGGCAAGTCGGAAACTGGTTCACGGGCCCGGACTGGATGGACGAATTGCCGTGGGTCCTGATGGGCATACGCACTGCCCCAAGGATTTCCTCGGCCGCCCTGGTGTGCGGTGCCCGCCGTACGGTCCCAGGGGATTTCACCCCGGCGGTACGTGGATATCCGGAACCGCCCATGACCATGTTGATGCGCCTCTGTGAGAAGGTGGGCACGCTCTCTCCCATCCCGAAGTCCCGCCACAGAATCACCCCACGTACGTCCCACCCGCCCTCAAAGACTGCCAGTATTGTTTTCCTTCACCGCGATTCTCACCGTACGCCACTGGAAAGACGCTACGAGGGACCTTTCCAGGTGCTGCAACACCGTACCTCGACTTTCATCATCAACATGGGCAGTAGGCACGAGACCGTTTCCATAGATCATCTTAAGCCAGCGCATTTGGACATTGATCAGCCAGTGCATACAGGGCATCCACTGTTACAACCGCACCCATCCTCAACTCTGCCGGTTGTGACCGCGAGCACAGGAGACGTGTACACGAGCTCAGGCCGCCTCACTCGTAAACTTACTCGCCTCCATTAGTCCAGTTCTGAGGGGGGGGGAGGGGTCATGTGGCACCATCTTGTGGTCAAGCCACTGGTCTCTCGAACCTTCGACAGTCGGGCTCGAACTCTCACGTGGACCGGCCGTGATCTGTGCCGACCAACCATGCGGTCGGGGGGGGGGGGGGGGGGGGGGGGGGGGGGGGCCGTTAGGCGGTTGGAATTGGAAGGATTGGCTGTTGGAATTCGAAGGATTGGCAGTTGGAGTTGGAGTGAAACTCGGGTGTGCTAACGAGCGATGGCACAGTATTAGTAGTAGTAAAATATTAACTGTATCGGTTAATTATTAAACAGAGTGTTTACACAACGCGCGGACCTCTACATTATTCTTAAACCGAGACCCCTGGCTCTGGGCTCCCCCAACATCAGAATTTTTTTTCCTGCATCTAGTCTGTCCAATGCCTTAAGAATTTTATATAGCTTGCATATGGCACAACTCCCCAATAGTTTAGTACAAGGCACATGGAAGTGCAGGGAAGGGAGGGAAAAGAATCAAGTATAGGCAGATGAGATCAGTTTTAATTGGCATCATGTTCGGCAGACACATAGTGGGCCGAGAGACCCGTCCCTGTGCTGTGCTGTTCTATGTTCTATCGATATTATTTGACTTGAGGCAAGTCCGCAATATGGAGCAATGGTAGCAAAGGCATTAAAATGGGTGAGGTGGGCAGGAGTTAGGATCCAGGAATCTACAAAAAAAAAAAAAAGGCTGGTATGAGGACTGGTCTTGTAAATGGGATTGTATACACAAGTGATAATAAGCTTACACTTCCTAATGAAGGTGATGCTGGAGGTTTCGAAACTTGGAGATGAGCAACTTTGCATGAGCTTCATATCATTTAACTTATAGAGAACTTATAGTAGGAAGTGATAATTATAATGGGAGATAGTGCCCCTACTGAATTTCAGAACCTTTATCTGAATTTGGTTCAATTGGTAGTCCCATCGAGATCAGACTGTGTGTGTGCTGTGCAATAATTAATTGTCCATGTCTGAATTGGCCACACAGGTGTAGCGACACAACAAAGCAGGCATGTTACACATATATGATCAAAGGTACAGAAATACTTTTTGAAGTCCTATTTAAGGATTTTATATTCCAATAAAACCATCCTATACTGTGTGGATGTCCTGTAAAGTGTAGATATTAGTATACATCAAGAGTGAAATATGGATACACTAACATATAATACAAAATAAAATGAATGAAATAAAGTATATACAAACAAAGGTAATAGAGCGCTGGAGTAGCCCAGTAGGTCAGACAGCATCTCTTGAGAAAACGGATAGGTGACATTTCAAGTTGGGACCCTTCTTCAGACTTTGGGTGGCAGAGTGGTGCTGCGGTATTGTTGCTGCCTCACAGCACTAGAAACCCGGGTTCGATCCTGTCTGCGGGTACTGTTTGTACGGAGGTTGCACCTTCTCCAGGTAACCGCGTGGGTTTTCTCCAGGTGCTCCAGTTTCCTCCCACACTTCAAAGACGTGCAGCTTTGTAGGTTAATTGGCTTCTGTTCATTGGCCCTAGTGTGTAGCAATGAATTAGTATATGGGTGATCGCTGGCTGGCGTGGTCTCAGTGGGTATGCGATAAGCATGTGGTTTCCACGCTGTATCTCGAAACTAAACTAAATTACACTGATACACACAAAAAATCCACATATCCAAAGTATGTGCACCAACACTCAGACCTATTCACGCTGAGATTAATTTGAACTTTATCATTTTAACTTTATATGCCTGGCTGGTATCCCTTTAGATTATTTTATACTACATATCACATGATAACCTATAATACAGCAAAAAGTCAGGTGGAATGCAAAACCAGTAATGCACCCAACTCTACTGACTTTTAGGTTAAAACTAACTCCAATGTTCTTTTGCCCTCTTTACATATTCTAACCCAAAAACACAGGGAACTGAAATATCTGGTTTGAAAGGGAATTGTCTTTTAATATCTAAACCCAAAGGTCAAACTTAAAATCGGCAGTTGTTAATATCCTGAAAATAACAAGTGTTTGTACAGACTTCAAAGGTGCACATGCTATTATACCTCCACTTTTCCTATATTGTTGAATTGTAAATGAATATTTACATATCTTGAGGATGTTCATCCTTTTAATAGTCGCACTTAGTCTAAGAATACTGCTCCTTCACAGCATGGTCTTCAGATTTCATTTTCAGTTTGCCTTATGTTGAATACAACTCAAATGAGGCACATTACCCCAAGCTAGGTTTTTCACCAGAAATCTAATCTCGATGCTTAACTGGGCCTTTGGCTTTATGCCTAGATTCCAATAATAGAAATCATGTGCAGCTCACTTACTCAGTATGATATAGCTGTGAATGATTATTGAGTGTATTACATGTTTAAATTGGCCTTTGCATAAATTTTGTTTATAAAGATGTATCCCGACAGAGTAGATAACTTCCTACGCGCACTTTCTTTGCTAATTAAACATGGGTGAATATCATTAACTGAAATTACAGAAGCAATTGGTTAAATCTGGTTTTACTGCCCTGTTAGCAATGGTGCACATTTTTTAAGCAGCATAGAGTGCAGATAACCTGAACCACGAGGACAGCGATCACAGACCTTCATGAGCTATAAAACACGTATACTGTTTGCGATCTGCTTTAATTGGAAATTTACCAAGGTTTTCAGGATTACTCCCAGTCTTCCAAACTCAAGACTACTTCCATCGGTGAATCAGTCGTCTACTCGGCCTCAAGAGTTCCAGGTTCAACCACCCAACTAGTTGCTGATGCTGTTGGATTGTTCTGTCAGCTGCTCTACCTGAACAACAGTGACACAAACCAGTGCAAAGAAACAGCTAGCTAGAGTTTCAATGAATAGCCTAAAATGTGCTCCTCAATGTAGCCACCAGGGAGAATATAGGTTTGTTTAGCTTTTAGTTTAGAGAAGCTACCCTAAGAAATCATATGTATAAATTCATCTGCAGAATAAATGACTCTAAAAATGTAACTATTGTGGAGATAATGGTATCGTCTCGTTGTAGGAAATTGATCATTCTTTTTATTCTGGATTTTAATTTGTGTATTGTGTTTTTTTTTAAATATATAATTTATGATGCTTTTATAAGTGATATACTAAGATTTTATATGTACTTTATGATGTTTTTTAATATGCAATGCATTTTTATGTATTGTTCCTTGTCTGGACCTTGAGTCCGAAATAAAATTTATTATTATACAGCGCGGAAACAGACCCTTGGTCCCACCGAATCAGCGCCAACCAGCTATCCCCGCACATTAACACTATCCTACACACACACACACACTAGGGACAATTTTTATATTATACTAATTATACCGATTATACCAAGCCAATTTGCTTACAACCATACATCTTTGGAGTGTGGGAGGAAACTGGAGCACCCAGAGAAAACCCATGTGGTCACAGGGAGAATGTACAATCTCTGTACAGACAAGCATCTGTAGTTAGGATTGAACCTGGGTCTCTGGCACTGTAAGGCAGTAACTCTACCACTGCCACCCTGGTGTTAAGTGTGTTGTATTTGGTATTAATAAAATACGAACTTTTTGAGAACTGTGAAAAGGTTGTGCTCAGATTTTGCAATGAAATGTTTTGCTTGGATTCAGGAGTCCTTACAATGGGAGTGTATGGGATGTGGTTTGCTGCACTGGAATTTTATGCTTGGATACAATTATCCTTGGATCAGGTCGAGGTTTATCTTACGTCTGCTAGATCCTAAAAACAGGATAGCGCTGTTAGGCAATGTGAGGAGAAGTTCCCAACATTGTTCCTCTGAATAATCAGTGTTTATAATTACCATATCATGAGATGGGGGGGAAAGGGCTGTGGGATTATCATGCATTCATTATTATTTGATGAATTGCATATTGTTCGGCTGTGACATCTTTAATCGGAGTGCTTTTCCTAGGTGGAGAGACAATGTAACAATTGTCATAAAACTGTCACCAAGCCAAACAATTGCTTCCCAAAGGAAGGAGACTGAAATGTGAAAGGTCTGATTCAGACCAGGTGCCAATGGAGACACCAAGACTAAAGGAGGCATTACGAAATCTATAGAAATTTTGTTTCTTTTTTTAAAAAATGACGAGTTATGCGAGTCTCCATTGAAACCAGCAAGTATGTCATGTTACAATAGCAAATTAATGCAAGTGGTCAGTGTGGTCACCGGTACGTGGGACATTACAATGATTACAGTCTCCAGCCAGCAGAACAATGCAGCATCCAGTTAATAGAACTATTCAATGACGGCAAGTTCCGGGAAACGAAACAATTAGTGACAGGGAGGTTACCCCTTCCAGCCAGCATCTCAGAGTGGGATGTAGAATGGGTCCCGATTATGCCACTGGCTCAATACTCAGTTAGGAGGACCCTGTGACGAGTAACCTTGCTGCCTGTTACTGGAACAAGCCACCAGTCAGTCCTGATGAGAAACGTCGCCCATCCATTGCCTCCACAGATGCTGCCTGACACGCTGAATTCTCCAGCGCTTTGTTTTGCTCAAGCCATCAATCAGATTTGGAATGCTTTAGCTGAACCATATTTCATCCCCCCCCCCCCCCCCCCCCCCCCACCCCAATCCATCTTTGTGTTCTTCCAAGTTTGGAGGGGGTAGAGGTTCTAAAAAAAAGTTAACCTCTGGTGTTGGAGAAAGGATTAAATGACCATTTTATTCTGCTGAAGTTGTGAAATGGATAATATGGTATCAGCAAACTCTAATGCATTTCCCCTGGGATACATAGAAACATAGAAACCTCTCCATTGACTTCATACTTACTAACCAGGAACACAATATGCTGTTACAATCAGAATTAAATCAACATGGCAACCACAGTATTTCAGCAATCTGAGAGACATTTCAGTTCAATAAACTATACTAAAATTGACCATTAAACTTCATCTGAAGAAGGGTCTCGACCCAAAACATCACCCATTCCTTCTCTCCAGAGATGCTGCCTGCCCCGCTGAGTTAATCCAGCATTTTCTGTCCACTTTAATTAAACGAAAGCTGTGCTTATAGATTTGTAGGCAACGAGATATCAATTAGTACAATCATGAATGTTGGATTCAAATCTTGTTTCCGTTCTCTCTCTGTAAATGCTGACTGACCGGCAGAGGATTTTATTCCTATTTCATGTTCCCATAGCTGTTACTCAGTTGCAAACAGCTCAGCCAAACAACAGAGAAAAGCCAAACAACAAAAAATTGATCTGAATTGAATTTAATTAAAAAGAATGCGATCGTGGAATGCAAACAGAAAATATCAAGTGATTTACATGGAAAAAAAAGACAGGATTTATCACTTTGTTTGCATTGAAAGATGGTTGCTAGGCTTCCAGTCAGAACTAAAACTTTTCTTTGATTCTATTTTTCTTTAAAACTGGAGGTGTGAAAGGTAGGTAAGGAGACCAGTGTTTATTCTGGAGTACAAAAGGGTCCTATTCTGCCTTTGTCCTACATTCATAATAAAGCTTTCTGTGCTGTATCAGGGAGAGATTGCTCCTTTTCAAAAGCAAGACATAGGTGACTAAAATCAGATTGAAAGCTAACATCCAATCTGAGACTCACACAAAGTGCCATCGCTTGCTTTTATCACCTCACAGCTGCAGAGAAATAATGCAGCTCCACATTACCCCAAGATAACTATCAAATAGTTCCAAGCCTTATCTGAAGACCTCCTACTTGCAGCTGTCTGTGTGTATAAGTGCATACAAGAGGCTTACTCCTGGCCTTATTCCAGCAGGACACTTGGTAACATAAATCTACTCGAGGCTCAACCTTACCAAGCAAGAGTTCTCACTAGTTGCCGCACCCCGCTACTTTAAGGCACGGCTGAGCGGTGTTGAATTTAGCAGGCAAGCTCATGTAATTATAATTAAAGGCTAACAATCACCACTGATCGAGTGTCTCTGTTTCACTCTTGATACTGAAAGACTGTCCTCGCACAAAGAAGTTGTTCAGTGGGTGACGAGTGGTGCTTATTCATTACTTTGCCATTTCTTTGCCCCAGATGGAAGAGGTAGAGAAACAGAAACTGCCAGGGGCACTTGAGTCAGTTCCTCAACAGCCAGGTACTTCAACAAACTCCCTCCAGTCAAAAATGACTAGTGTTCAGTCTGTTATAATCAACTATTAAATATTCCATTGCTGGTTTTCTTTCAGCATTCCTTCTGTATCTCTTGGCATCAGCCATTATAATTACTCTGCAACTCTCGCACATACTTCATTATTCTGCCTGAGTTCGTGTTTCCCACAGTGTTTACAGCTGTGGTATCACCTGTACATCTAAAATGAAGGGACACAATTCTCGTCACTTTTCCTCACAGATTTACCATTCACTCACATATGTGTTCTCCCACAGAAGAAAGAAAACAAGGAAATAAGTTTTTAGTCACAGTTGGCAATTGATGAAGTGGAGGGAGGGTATGAGGGAAACAGAGGGTTAACCATTAGAAAAATCAGTGCAATTTGCCCACTCAGTCACATAAGGACAGAATCAACAAGGGGCCATTCATATTTTAGCAACTCGCCCTTCAACCACCTATTTTGCGATTTGGATCAGCCCTGTGGACCTGTTGGGTAACTTGAATTAGATGAGATTTTCATCTGAACTGCTTTGACATTTTATATGATCATTGTACCGCAAAACTATTTTACAAATGAGCTGTCAAGATTCCTAATCCTTCCCACAAAGTTCACTGTTGGGGACACTTCATCTCAGCACTAGACCCTGAAATTAAAATAAAAGGTTGCTGATCACAAAATCAGTGAACACAGTAGTCTGGGTGTTTTCTTAACGATGTTGTACAAAAGTTGCCGTGGAGTTAAATTGACAATTTTTCACCCTGGGATGCCCGTGTTAATACTCTTGATTAGCTTTCAATAACTAAAAATATTTGCTTCCATAAGCATTTAAAACAAGTAATGACACCAATCAGAACCCTAACTAAATATTTTTAAAAGTGTCCAAGAGGTCATGGATACAAATTTCACAACGTCTGTCACAAGGTATTTCACAGTCTGTCATTTTAAATAATCTTCCCAAGAAGATATCGGCTCATTTTCCTCTCTGCTTTGGACTGTTCACGCTGCAAATATATTTGTCAAACTTTATAAAGGAATGAAAATATTGTTATATTTACAGCAACAAATACCTTCCTTTCAGCACCTTGCCCTGGGGTTGATTCTATGCTCTGAGCCCATTCATAACATCATCATCACACTGAGGCCAATCTGAGTTTGGGATTATCTAGCCAACCATCACAATTTTAAAATCTGAGCATCACATCTGAAAAGTACTTTAAAATTAACTGGTCAACAATTACTGTAAGGTGGACTTCACTGATGCAAATATCAATTGTAATTTTTTGAAAGGAATAATAAAAGTTTGTAACATCAAGTTGTTCAGTAAAACCAGCTTAATTTATTTACAGAATCATTGTTCTTCTTGCTACGTGTCCATCCATCACACGGACCAGACTTCCCACCATTGACTCCATCTACCCTTCACGGTGTCTTGGAAGAAGAGCCAACATAATCAAAGACTTGTCCCACCCTAACCATTCCTTCTTCTCCCTGCTGCCATATGACAGAAGGCACAGAAGCTTGAAAGTGTGTACCACAGACTCAGGAACAGCTTCTTCCCTTCTGTTATCAGGCTTCTGAACAGTCCTTCCATTTGCTAGGGCACTGTCCAATTCACCTCTGCCCCAATGTGGACATTGGACTTTGTCCATATAACTGATGCGCAACAATGCTGAGAACTATGTGCTGCACTCCATACCTTCCACTTTGAGCCATTTATTGTACTTGAGTTTGACTTGATTGCATTTATGTATGATATATCTGATCTGTTTGGACAGCACACAAAATAAAGCTTTTCACTGTACCTATACATATGACAATAATAAATCTGAAGCCAAAACCTAAAGCTAAAGAGATCTTAGGTACCCCTCAACTCACAGACCATCCAGTCATGCTAATGTATCTCTAGTTCTTCGCTGTTGTTGGGTCTAAGTCATGAATCTCCTGACAATCTGGTGGACCGTTAGTGTAGGAACGAACTGCAGATGGTGGTTCAAACCGAAGATAGACATAAAATGCTGTAATAATAATAATAATGGATGGGATTTATATAGCGCCTTTCTAATACTCAAGGCGCTGTAGCAACTAGCGGGTCAGGCAGCTTCTCAGGAGTAAAGGAACAGATTATGTTTTGGGTGAAGAAGGGTTCCGACCCAAAACGTCACCTGTTCCTTTTCTCCAGAGATGCTGTCTGACCCATTGAGTTACTACAGCATTTTGTATCTATCTTCGGTCTAAACCACCACCTGCAGTTCATTCCTACACACTCCAGCATTTTATGTCCATCTTAGGTGGTCAATTAAAACTGATACAGACAGGCTAGACTGAATGGTTTCTTCTGTGTTTATGTTCAGTGTAATTCTATGAATATTCAACTCTACCCATTATCAACAAACTCAGCACTTGCTAACTATGCAATGCAGTTTGTCTGTGTGAAACAGACTAACCATGAACTGAAATGTCATTACTTCAAAACAAAGATTTAAATGTAAAAATTCTTAATCAAAACGTAATTGCTGTGCATAATCCTCAAAGGCTGCAATATGAATCTTACCTTATTGATTCCTCCAATGTTTGTTATTAATTACAGTGGATGTCCCGCTAATCAATAATGTACAAACCTGTGTACTTTAACAAAGAATGGTCTCGCAACTGGTGATCAACATAATTAACAGGACCAGATTACCTTTATTTCCCTTCTCCTGTGCCCAATGTATACATTATTAATCATTAATAAATAGGATGTTATTTATTAAATTGAGTAATCTTAATATGGATTGCGACATTGATGAAAATGAAAGATAGACACAAAATGCTGGAGTAACTCAGCGGGACAGGCAGCATCTCTGGAGAGAAGGAATGGGTGACGTTTTGGCTCAAGACCTTAAGGGTCATGACCCAAAATATCGCAGTTTAAGAATGACGGGTAGGCCACTTAGGAATGAGATGAGGAAAAGCTTTTTCACCCAGTTGTGAATCTGTTGAATTCTCTGCCACAGAAGGCAGTGGAGGCCAATTCACTGGATGTTTTCAAGAGAGAGTTAGATATACTGTAGCTCTTAGGGCTAACGGATGCAAGGGATATGGGGGGGAAACAGGAATGGGGTACTAATTTTGGATGATCAGCCATGATCAATATTGAATGGTTGAAAGGGCCGAATGGCCTCCTCCTGCACCTATTTTCTATGTTTCTATGTACGGCACACCAAACGTAGAGCAAACCAAACTGCTTTATTGAATGGGGCCTGAAGTCACAGAAGGCACAGCATCACTAACAGCAATGTGCTGGTTAACAGTATCGCCTCATTTGGCAGTGGGGCATATCCACAAGTGCGTGGCTTGTCATGCCAGTCAGAACATCAACTATTTTACTTGTAAACGCTACAGTGAATATGAATACAGCATTCAAGGAATAATTAAAGGTGTGAAGATACAGAGGGAAATGTTGATTTATGTCATTTACCACAAAAATTATGAGATCTAAGGGCGGCACGGTGGCATAGCAGTTGAGCTAATGCCGTACAGTGCCAGAGACGCGGGTTTGATCTTGACTACGGGTGCTTGACTTTACAGAGTTTGTACATTCTCCCCTTGACCTGCGTGGGTTTCCTCAGAGATCTTCGGTTTTCACCCTCTCTCCAAAAACGTACAGGTTTGTAGGTTAATTAGCTTTGTATAAAAGTAAAATTGTCCCTAGTGTGTGTAGGGTAGTGCTAATGTGTGGGGAACATTGGTTGCTGTGTACTTCAGTGGGCTGAAGGGCCTGTTTCTCCTCTGTATCTCTAAACTAAACTAAACTAAATTAAATGAAAGTAAACTAATAATTATGTTGAATGGCATGGGACGCTTTGGATTGTAAATCAATCACTCACAAGTTATAAATTTAAAATCACAATTGGAATACTGAAGGAATATGCGAGGCTTCTGAGGCTTTTTCCAATCCAATTTCTTGGTAACTGTGTCTTAATAAACACACTGATTTGTTATGACATGGTTGCCTAGAAATTGGATTGGGAAGATAAAACTCTTCTGTTAGTTTTTTTTAAATCATACCTGATTTACTTATTTTAAAAAACGGGCCCTTTGGCCCACTGTGTCTGTGCCACCCTGCAACCAGTGCACTACACCAGCATACTAGCACTATCCTACACACTAGGTACAATTTACAGTTTTTTCTGAAGCCAATTAACTTACAAACCCACACGTCTTTGAAGTATGGGAGGAAACTGGAGCATCCTGGGAAAACCCACGTGGTCACGGCAAGAACGTAAACCTCCATACAGACAGCACCGGTAGTCAGGATTGAACCTGGGTCTCTGGCGCTGTAAAGTAGCAACTCTACTGCCTCACCACTGTGGTCAGTTATGAATTACACCACCATAGATCTCATATTTGCTTCCTATCTGAAAAGTCACCCATCCTTTTTCTCCAGAGATGCTGCCTGACCCGCTGAGTTACTCCAGCACTTTGTGTCTATCTTTAGTATAAACCAGCATCTGCAGTTCCTTCCTACTCATCTATGTTCTGCCCATGTCTTGGCAATTAGATAAACAACATTCTTCACATGTACTGTATTTTTTGTGCCTAAAACACCAGAATTATTTTTTAAAAGGAAGAGACCTTGGATACAGGAAAGAAATTAAGGTATCGGGAAGACTAAGGAATTGTTGATACTAGAAACTTCAGCAATTTACTGGAGGAACTCAGCGGGTTGAGTAGCATCTGAGGATGCAGTGGACAGGTGGCATTTTGTGTCAGGGCACTTCTTCATATCCAGTCCTGAAGCAAAGTATCACCTGTCGTGGAGGCACATTTCAGTGAAGATGGCCGAAGGTTAGCCTTTGATAATTGAGAGCAGAGTTTAGGGCAGGAACAAGCATCACTAAGAGAAAGAGGATAAGAATGTAACGCTGATGTAGATTTCCCCACCCCATCTACATCGAGTAAGTGGAATGTGGACCGCAAGGTGTAAACAAAATTGATTGGCGAGGAACAGTGCAAATAGTTGAAAGAGACCATGTACCATGAATGCGTTTAACCCTGTGTAATGAGGAATCAATTCTGCCAGTTCTGGATTATCTCAATGGTCTTGGCAGTGAGAACAACATAGCAAAGAAAACACAGCTTCCTTGGTCAAGGAGTGGCACGGTGGCGCATCGGTAGAGTTGCTTCCTTAAGGCGCCAGAGACCCGGGTTTGATCCTGACTACGGGTGCTGTCTGTAGAGAGTTTGTACGTTCTCCCTGTGACAGCGTGGGTTTTCCCTGGATGCTCCGGTTTCCTCCCACACTCCAAATACGTACAGGTTTGTAGGCTAATTGGCTTAGTAAAATTGTAAATTGTTCCTAGTCACATCATAGTCACATTTATTTATATAGCACATTTAAAAAACAACTCTCGTTGGCCAAAGTGCTTTACATTTGTTATAAGAATAGTATAAACAAACAAACTACATACACATATACATATAGCCCTCGCTCAGTGGACGTCAGGAAAGGCTTGGGAGTATAGATAAGATTTTAGTCTTGATTAAAGGAGTCGATGGAGGGGGCAGTTCTGATGGGAAGGGGGATGCTGTTCCACAGTCTAGGAGCTGCAACCGCAAAGGCGCGGTCGCCCCTAAGCTTATGCCTAGACCACGGGATATTCAGCAGCCCCAAGTCGGCCGATCTGAGGGACCTGGAGGTGGAGTGGTGGGTGAGAAGACTTTTAATGTAGGAGGGGGTAAGCCCATTGAGGGCTTTGTAGACATAGAGGAGGGTCTTGAAATATATACGGAACCGCACAGGGAGCCAGTGGAGAGAGGCCAGGATCGGGGTGATGTGGTCCCTTTTTCGGGTGCCCGTCAGGAGTCTCGCTGCGGCGTTTTGGACCAGTTGCAGGCGGGACAGGGAAGATTGCCAGTGTAAAGAGAGTTGCAGTAATCTAGGCGGGAGGAGATAAATGTGTGGATGACCAAGGAAGCTGTGTGTGTAGGAAAGTGTCAGTATGCGGGGATTGCAGGTCGGCGCAGACTCGGTGGGCTGAAGGGCCTGTTTCCATGCTGTATCTCTAAACTAAACTAAAAAGGCAAGGCAAAGGTAAGACCGAAACATATTTGAGCAATAGTTTGTAACTTCAAGGGGGCAAATTTGAAAATGGACCAGTTGTTCAAGTACATGCTCGGAACTGAATAGAAAAGCAAGATTATATGTTAGTGTTTACTCCAGGTAAGTAGCTAAAAAACTGATAAGACAATTCCTTATAGGAAGATTTAGGATTTTTGCTAACCAATAGATGCATTGGCTTGCCACTCATCTAGGAGTTGATGAGTCAGATATTCGGTCAATTTAACAGCAAAGGTCAAAGGTCTAAGGTCAAAAGGAGTCACACGTGGAATAGCTGAGTATTGCAAAATGTGGCCCAGCATCATTGTTCCAGCCAATACATTGATAATACTTGGATTAAAGAATAAGGCTTGGATTAAAGAATAAAGAATAAGAAACAGTATGTATAGTTAAAAGTAGAAGAAAAATATGTGTAAACCATTAAAGTATAGGTTATATTTTCCTTGACTTGTAACCTCCTTTTAAGTAAATTGGTGTAAAATTCGACATGAGGGTTTGGCTAATTTGTGCTATTCCAAAGATTAAACAATAAAATGAGCCTGCCCGGACCTTAGCAGACATCTCTGTAAGTGTATTTTATCTTGTCAGCAATTCCCCAGTGCACATCATTAGCAGAATGTCAGAAAGGTGTGAATAAGCTGTTTTTCCTGACCACTCCCAAACGGAATTCAAGATAACAGTTAAGCAATGCAAACAAGATCATAGCTGTCTGGAGGACAGTCCGCTCGCTCAGCTGCAGTGTTAGGTCTGTGACAATAAAATAATTAGTCATGCGTGATTCCAAAGAACTGGTAACGGCTGGTAAAGTAATTGACTGACTAAGTAACAATCATCATTAAAGTATGAGAAACAGGAAAAAGGGACATCCTTATCTGTTGCTACAAAAACTGATGAGACTTCAACTTCTTTTTTACTAAACACATTGCGGACATGAAAATGGCTATATTTTTGTTGGCTATACTTGTGGAGAATTATCATGCTTTTATGGATTTCCCCTTATGGAATTACTTTGTCCACTGCATCAAAGATGTTAATCTCTATGTGGATGTTGCCAGGACTCGAGGACCTTAGCTATAGGGAGAGGTTGGGCAGGCCAGCATTTTTTACGCAAAACACAGGAGGCTGAGGTGTGAACTTATCGAGGTGCATAAAAGCATGAGGGGAATAGATGGGGTGAATGTGCGGAATCTTTTATTCGGAATTACGTAATCAAGAACCAGAGGACATTGGGGTTTTAATAGGATTCAAAGTGGAATGAATAGGCGACGTATTGGGTCGGGGCCCTTCTTCAGTCTGAAGATCTGAAGAAAAGTTCCTAACTGAAATTTCACCTATCAATGTTCTTCACAAATGCTGCCTGACCTGCTGAGTTACTCCAGCACTTTGTGTCTCTTTGTGTAAACCAGCATCTGCAGTCCCTTGTATCTAAGATTTAATAGGAACCCGAGGGGTGACTTTTTTTAACTCAGAGGGTGATGGGTATATGGAACGAGCTGCAGAAGAGGCATATGAGGCAGGTAATATAACAGCATTTAAAATACACTTGGACAGGAACATGGGTAGAAAATATTTTGTAGAATGTGGACACAAGCATATGGGGCATCTAGGTTGGCATGGACAAGTTGGGCTGAAGGGCATGTGTCTGTGCTGTAACACTGTACTAAAATAGTAGATGATGAATGTATCAATGAAAAAAAATCCTCTCTAAATAAAGTGAATCAGATGTTTAATGAATTGTAGTGACCAATCACATCTAACATGCTTCAGGTTAGGGAATTTCTGCAACTGGTGCATTTGGTGGTCCCACATGCTGCACCCAAAACCAACACACTTTGTATTTGTGTAGGAAGGAACTGCAGATGCTGGTTTAAACCAAAGATGGACACAAAATGCTGGAGAGTAACTCAGTGGGACAGGCAGCATCTCTGGAGAGAAGGAATGGGTGACTTTTCGGGTCAAGGCCCTTCTTCAGACAGAAACGTCACCCATTCCTTCTCCCCAGAGATGCTGCCTGTCACAGTGAGTTACTCTCCAGCATTTTGTGTCTAACTTTGGATTTATTTTCCCACAAGGTCCCACAAACCAATTTGCATATCACTGGATATTGCATATCTACCATGAACCAGGACAATTTAGCAACATTTTATGATGCTCCAAAGGCATTATTTAATATATTTATGATTTTGATTACTACAGCTGAAAATGGGTCCAATCATAGAAGGAAGTGTTTTCAATAGGTCACCAAGGATTGCGGATGCTGTAATCTTGAGCAAAACATAAAGTACTGGAGGAACTCAGCAGTCACCCAGTCCACCCATTCCACAGATGCTGCCTGACCCACTGAGTTCCTCCAGCACTTTGTGTTTTTAATTAGATTGTCTCACTCACTATATGCAAGGAACCTGGCTTCAAAGTGCAGAACATACTTTAAAAACTATACAGAATCAATTGCCAGTTTCTTTGCGCAAAGAATATACTTAAATATATATTTATGTACATTCAAAAGCTTTCAAAATGTTATTCTTGCACGTTATTAACAGATACTTCATTTTAAGATCTACCTTGATAACCCACAGGGGTGCAGTGGTTGTTGCTGCCTTACAGCGCCAGAGAACCGGGTTCGATCCTGACTGCGGGTGCTGTCTGTACGGAGTTTGTACATTCTCCCTGTGACCCGCGTGGGTTGTCTCCAGGTGCTCCGATTCCTCCCACATTCCAAAGACGTACAGGTTTGTAGGTCAATTGGTTTTGGTAAAAATTGGAAATTGCCTCTGGTGTGTCGGGTAGTGATAGTGTACAGATTGTGGTCAGTGCAGACTCAGTTGGCCGATGGGCCAGTTTGCACACTGTATCTCTAAACTACAAAAAAATGTTATGGTGAATAATCTGAATCTAGAATTTGCCCGCTTTTATGAGCAGCGACAAATTCCATCATGATTTTTTGTTTTAAACTAGGCTAAAATATTGCAGAAACTTGATTTGATCTAACGGAACAGTGCTTAAAATTGTGCAATCTTTTGCTATGCTGTGGCTTATTTTTTGTTGGGAGAACACATTGAATCAAATGGAAACCCTCTCTGAGCAGCCAAGGGCCTAAGCATGTGTTTTGTGCTTGTATGTGTGAGATCTCTGGCCTGGAAATACATTGTGCAAATATTAGCATAAGAATGCTTAAGGGATTCATATGAAATTCCCTTGACTGCTATTTATATAACCCACTTAGAATTAACAGATTACCATTTTCATTAGAGTATGAAACAGTGGAATTCAATACCAACAAATTAACCATTCTTATGCTACTATTTAGACATGGTAATTTCAAAGCTTCTGTTTATTAATAAACTGCTTAGAATAAAGACTCGTTGTCAGAATTAATAGGAATCATTGCAAAATTCCCACTTAAAAAAAGAGAGCAAATGTCAAGACTCTCTCCATAAAGCGTGAAGCCATACTGTGCTATATTAACATACAAATGCCTGTAGACTTTTGAATGAAATTCTTTTGTCTACTGTTTTCATGTAATGGTTAGCCTATGTAATCATCATATAATGCAATTTCATTGCATAACTTATATACATTGAATGTGGTAACATATTCTACTACTTAACAAAAAGGTACAAAAAATTATCCATTGGCACAAGAAGATTATTATCCTCATCTGGAAAAAAGACATGATTAGGAAACCAAAGCTCAGCTTTGCAACAATATTATTATCTACTCTCAGATTCTGCCGCTGCCTCAGTGATCAATTTCAGGTCAGTTTCGGCCATCCATCCATCAGGCCCTACCATCACTCTGTACTTAACTTGATTTACCAACAAGCCCATCAATAATTACATTACCGTAATAAAATAAAATCAACAGTTTAGAAAGAAAACTAATCAGAATAAGAACAAGCAGATCTCACAATGAACAGGTTGAGGGGATAGAAATATTTAGTGTAATGCAGCTAAATTTAAAAAAAAATGTTTTAATCATTCCTAAACCCAATTTTCAATATAATCCCACCCAATGAAAAACAAATAAAGCATTCTAATAGATGAATGGTTCCCGGCTGTGGTATTGACTATAATTCAATTGTTGCTTTTGTAATTGGGTCAGTTCTTTATACATAAACTTCAAAATCTTCTGTTTATTTTGCCAGTGATATTTGTTATTATCTAATATTTTCTTCAGTTGTACTGCTGAACTTCTTCACATCTCTTTAAACGTCTGGTTTGCTGACTTTGTATCATCTATTCCAACGTTATCTTAATTGCAGGACTGATCTCTTACTCTGTCACCCATTCCCATTTACCTGCCCGCCTAGTTTTGGCATCTAGCCCCCTCCTAGGTGAATCATTCTGGTTAGTACAGTAAACCAGGCCTTGTCCGTGACTTGCTACGTATTTGTAGAGGTTTCTGATTTTATTATAGACTTTTCATATCTACATCAGTATATTTTGCATTCAGAAAACTTCACCTTTCTTCGGTATGGTCCCTCCTCCCTTTCAAAGGCATCACTGAGGTAACCCTGAGCAGAAGATATCCCTTTATGATATGTTGTGAATCTATTGTTAACTCCTTCTACTGGATGAAGAACAACGCCAAGCAAAATGGCTTTACACATATTGAAACCTAAGAAACTGTGATAGCCTTTTCTTTTCCATCTTTGCATGCAAGGAGCAGTTATATTTTGACAATATTATCAACCTTTTCTGATCAATTCTGCTCTCCACCCACCTCAGCTTGCAAAACTGAAATGCTAACTCTCTTTCTTTCACCACAGATGCTGCCTGACCTGATGAGTATTTTCATGTTTTTCTGTTTGCCTACGGGTTTCTAGATCTGCAATATCTTGGTTTGTTATCATCTCCTACATCTATTTCCCTTTCTACATCCTTGTCTACTTGCCCAAGGAAATGATGATTGGAATTTAATCCACCTGCTACATCAAAGAGAAGGGTAAAGTCACGAATGGTGATTTCTTTGACATTGTCCATGTTGCCTTATTCCACGGGAGAGACCCGTCTCAATTATATCCACCTTTATTCATCAAATGCACACAAACTGCCTCAACCAATAATTTCACTTGTCACCTTTGTACAGCCACATCTTTTGCAGTTCCCCTCTTCTATCCAATCATCCCTACTGCCATCATGCTATTAAACACTACAATCTCTAAATAAGCTCTGAACAACATAGTCTTGGGGGCAATGGTTTTGTCTTTTTGCACTGTTATTGTTAGTTAGTTTGTTTTATGTGTATACTTGTAAGTATGTGTATATACAATATACTAAATGAAAAAAAATCTATATATATTTATATATAGAAATTTTTTGGTTGTTTATTATGTTGTTTACAGGATACCATCTTACATTTTCCGTTGTGCTGTAAGTAAGGATTTTATCATTCTGTCTAAGACATATGACAATGAAACACTCTGGACTCTTAACATGCAGCCCTTTGGTGACAGTATTGCATGATAGATTTGTTTCAATATGAGCTCTGCATATATTTTTGTGTACAGGTACAGTACAGATGAACAGATTTGTAGGTTATTTGGTTTCTATAAATAGCCACTAGCGTGCAGGACATGGAGCTAGTGTATGGATGATTGATGGTTGATGTGGACAGGGTGGGCCAAAGGGCCTGTTTCCATGCTGTATCTCTAAACTAAACTATATTCTATTTGTTGTAAAGGAAGGAACTGCAGAGACTGGTTTATATCAAAGATAGACCCAAAATGCTGGTGTAACTCAGCTGGTCAGGCAGCATCTCTGGAGAAAAAGAATAGGTGACGTTTTGGGTTCTCCAGAGATACTGCCTGACCTGCTGAGTTACTCCAGCATTTTGTGACTATATTCTATTTGTCCTTGACCTCTCTATCTTTTCACTGGGTCTTTGCACTTAAGGTGATTTCCTCAACCCAGGCTTATTTGAACCAGGGTCTGAAGAAGGGTTTCGGCCCGAAACGTCGCCTATTTCCTTCGCTCCATAGATGCTGCTGCACCCGCTGAGTTTCCCCAGCAATTTTGTGTACCTTCGATATTCCAGCATCTGCAGTTCCCTTTTGAACACAATTATTTGAACCAGCATTTCCTTTAGTGAAGCCTCATCATTACCATATGTCACACACCCAGTAACCTCCTCACCAACACATCCCCTTCCTATTGATGCCTCAGGCTGAAGTAAACTGTTCAAGCTTTTGTTCCCACTTCAACTCTACTGCAACTGCAGCCCAGTTCCACATCCAAGTCCATCCATAACCTAAGCTGTTGCCGATTAAATCTTCACTCATAAATTAAAATGCTCTTAGTCACATTCATAGAAATATACAGTGTGGAAACAGGCCCTTCGGCCAAACTTGCCGACACCAGCCAACATTGTCCCAGCTACACTAGTCCCACCTGCCTGCGCTTGGTCCATATCCCTCCAAACCTCTCCTATCCATGTATCTGTCCAACTGTTTTTTAAATGATGAGATAAACCCAGCCTCAACTACCTCCTCTGGCAACTTGTTCCATATACCCACCACCCTTTGTGTGAAAAAGGTTACTCCTTGGATTCATATTAAATATTTTCCCCTTCACCATGAACCTATGTCCTCTGGTCCTCGATTTCCCTATTTTGGGCAAGAGACTCTGTGCATTTACCTGATCTATTCTCATGATTTTGTACACCTCTATAAGATTACTTCCCATCCTCCTGTGCTCCAAGGAATAGAGACCCAGCCTACTCAACCTCTCCCTATAGTTCACACCCTCTAGTCCTGGCAACATCCTCGTAAATCTTTTCTGAACCCTTTCAAGTTTGACAATATATTTCCTATAACATGGTGCCTAGAACTGAACACAATATTCTAAATGCGGTCTTACCAACGTCTTACTGCAAAATGACCTCACAACTTCTATACTCAGTAATATGACTGATGAAGGCCAATGTGCCAAAAGCCTTTTTGAACACCTTATCTACCTGCGACTCGACCTTCAAGGAACCATACACCTGTACTCCTAGATCCCTCTGCTCTACAACACTACCCAGAGGCCTACCATTTACAGTGCAGGTCCTGCCCTTGTTCGACGTCCCAAAATGCAACACCTCACACTTCTCTGTATTAAATTCCATCAACCATTCCTCCGCCCGCCTGGCCAATTGATCCAGATCCTGCTGCAATCTGTCACAACCATCTTCACTATCTGCAAAACCACTTACTTTTGTATCTTCAACACCATTGCTAATCCTGCCCTGTATGTTCTAATCTAAATAATTGATGTAGATGACAAATAGTAATGGGCCCATCACCGAAGAACCCTGAGGCACACCACTAGTCACAGGCCTCCAGTCCGAGGAGCAACCTTCCACCATCACCCTCTGCTTCCTTCTAACTTTAATAGAGCAACACTTTCCATTTATTATCCTATCTGAAATCTAATTTATCTAAAAACGTTGGTATAAGCACCTGCCACTGAATCCTACTCTCCCATCTCTCATATTCTTGCTAATAGCCATTGAGTCCTGATTCTGTAATTTACAAAGATTCAAAATACTTGTCCTGTAATGAGTTGTGTACACATTTCCTGCATAGCTCTGCACATGGGGACGAAACTTGACTGTGCTGCCACTGCGTGTCAACTACAGTGTCACATTTTGATAATAAATGACTAAGTAACAGATCTAAACATAAAATATGCGGACAGGATTATTAATAAGTATTGGGGATTGATCTAGTCTCCTGTACTTGCACTAAGAGAAATACAACTAAAGTCAATACAAATTCTTTACAATGCACTCTTTATATTTCATCCCATTTTCTTTTGGAAAACTATATAAATTCTATTTGTATTATTAAGGTAACTATATTCATGTAGCTTATGTAGTTTTTAAAACCGTGTCATTTAAAATGTGAGTTTCTGTAACTTGGCTGGTTATTACATGCTTTGCTAGTGTCTACTGTTTCTTCCCACTGACAATTTACATGCAATTAGGTTTGAGCAGCTTCTGTGGTGGGGAGGCAGTTTCAATGATTTGTGTGTTTTCAAACAGGAGCCGTAAAACAACAAAGAGGCAAGAGATGACAATAAGGACAACAAGAATAAATATAATTGCCATCCTGTGAGGGAAAAAAGGCATAATCTGTATTAAACATCTACCTTATGCCACTTAACGCAAGGGCAAACGGGACATAAAGATCTACAGTAGCTTTGCTATCAGTTTCAAATATTATGTTCTCCTCTAAGCTTTTCAATGGTGACAAACCTTTGAATCCCCAAGAGATAAAGTCAAGCAAGTATTTTCAACATACCTGATCATTTATCTGGCATGCGACTAGGTTGTGATCGTAGCTCCGTCCGAACCTGATGTATTTGAGCCAGCTCCCTATATCAGGCTGGCTGGCATCGATGCAGAACTTTACATTGCCTAACTCGTCCAAAACCTGGAAGAAAAATGTTGAGATAAAATCAATATAGACTGAGTCACAAAGGAAGCTCGAAATAAACTCCGTACCTCCCACATAGCTACAGAAAAAAAACATCTCGCTCATACATGTGCACATAAACACATACATGTCGCTACAGTATTGTAAGCGAAGATTTATAAATAATCCCTTTAGCTGAATGCATTTTTGGAGGTAGGTCAACATTTTGTGGACATTTTCTGATGATAAGATGGGAGTGGAAAAGGAATCATAATTCAACTCTTTCCCTTAGGGTGGAATATAACTCTGACTTTTACTTTGCTAGGTCATGACCTCCTTCCCATTCTTTGCCCCCAAGAAATCAACATCGATGATGCAAAGGCTTCATATCTGCATCAACCATTTATAACTACTAGGTAGCTGAGGTGATTTTTTTTTAAAAGGTTCCATCAAAGATTACTTTCAGCACTAACTTCACTTGAACAAATGTTTGATTGTCTGAACACAAACTGGAGAATGTGCACGATTCAATGAAAACACAATGATAGTGGTGGGTCTGCACAAACATATTTCGCTGTGTCTATCCACAAAGATGCATAAAATATTGATATTGTGCCTGCTGCTCTCATCCCCATTATTACATTGATTAGATTAAACAGCAATGAACAAAATGTTTCTGAATGGTTTAGGGGGTTAATACAGAAACTCAAGTTAATACAACATTAAAAGAATGAGATATTTTAATTGTATTTGACAATAACTCTATATGGGGAATGCTAACCTTGATGTCAACAGTAACGTTAGTCAGTTGTTTGTCAATGGCACATTATCTTTGTGCATACATGTGTCATAAGACACAAGGGAACACACCTACAGATTTACTGCACCCATCCACGCAATAAAAAAACATAACCCGTTTGCAATAACCCCTTCACATTAACTCTCGCCACTTACTATTGTGCCTCCGCCCACCCCGTGGCCAGTGGGCAACATTTAATGCTTGAAATTTAATATTCAGTTCATTACTTGTGTGAGATAGTTATTGAACAAAATCAGGTCATAATATGTAACCTTCAAAACCATGCAACTTTCATGAGATATTGTACATTTTAAAATAAGTGGCAACTGCAAACAATAACAGCTACCTTTTAATTGTGAAAATGAGTCTTTATCGTTGACACTGAACACACCCACACACTTTAATAAAAAATCGCGAAGATCAGAAATTCACGGAGGTACATGTGTCGAGTAGGTTTTAATGGGTTTACATGCGACTGGACCTATTGATACAGGTACAAGGGCAAGGGAAATAAATACTCTGGTATTCCACCGGAATTTAGAAAAAGAGTATTAGCGACAAAATAGACTTTCAAATCACAAATAATACATTTCAATTGGAAAGGGACTTGAGGAGGTGCATTCTTGAAACCGAGCCGAGACAATGGAAATCGAAACTATCCCGAGTCCATCAATGATTAAACGCTGCAATTAGTTGAAACAGCTACTTCATTTAAAACATTTCTTCCCCCGAAATATTATTTTCGTCGAAAACATATTTGCATTTCTTTTGGAAGAACTGGTTCTATCTCGCAACGACTGAAGGTTAAGAGGCTAGTCTCTGTTTACCTAACCTTCAAGTACTATAACATGCAAATCAGACAGCCTCTACAGGAGCTGCTCCAGATCATTAACTTGCAATAACTTTCAGGGACAGACTACTGTATGGTAAGGTGCTGTTAGATTAATCTTAACTGAGTAAATCCGGCCTCCTCTTTTCTCAACTGCGCCGATCCCCCCTCACAGTTTACGGAAATTACAGAAATCGAGGGCAACGGTGAAACTCCAGAAACTGCAGCCGTTCAGAACCACTTTGTGGATAAAATATTCGCGGCCTGTGATACTCTCGGCGTGGAGACAGACGACTGCCTTCACATTAACTCTCGCCACTTACAGATAGCGGGGAAGTTGTCGCCGAAAATTGAAGGAGGAGTTTTGAGTCGCGCTTTATCCAAATATGTTATGATCTATTAGTATTAAATATGTATATTGTAAAAGTATACATGAATATTATTTATGTACCCTCTTTGCTGCGTTTCTAAAACATAATAAAACGTTGATCACCGCACATTGAGAGTGAAGATACCGTGATCTGACCTACATAAATATAGGTCATATTGGTAAACATCTGGAGCGTGGTTCCACACATCTGTATGAACTAGCTCGACACAAAATGTTGGAGTAACTCAATGGGACAGGCAGCATCTCTGGAGAAAGGGAATGGGTGACGTTTCGGGTCGAGACCCTTCTTCAGACTAGAGTCAGGGGAAAGGGAAACGAGAGCTATAGACGGTGATGTAGAGAGATACTAGCTGTTTATACACGGCGAGGGATGAAAATAGAAAGGTTCAGACTCTCTGTAGATCGTGCTCCTTCACCCTCTTGTTAATAATTAGATATCTGTGGCAAAGCGAAAGTGGGTGAAGCGGTAGACACAGGCACAGGCCGTCAGGGACTGTGGCCGCTGTTCAAAACCGCCTCTCCCACTCGTTCAGGGGCACAGACTCGTCGAAAGTGCGGCTGGTTCCACAGGTGCCGTTTTAAGCCCAGTTACATGGAAGGGCCTCGATTAGAAAGCGATAGGTAGACAATGTAGGACGCGGGTCTGTCTCCGGTCTAAGAAGAGGAAGCTCCCGTTCCCGAGACGCCGGGGGGAGAGAGAGACAGAGACAGGGGACAAGGGCGGTCAGATGCCCTGATAATGCGGCAGGAACCCGCGGGAATTATGCAGTGTTGCACTTTATTTCTGCTTTGATGTGTTTTGTTTGGAGGGGGGTGCACGCTGTTACAGGGGGTCCATGCTCCGGGGAGTTCGCGGTGTGGAGACTCCCGTTAACCGGGAGCATTTCCCACCGGGCAGGCCCATAGTAACAGCGCTGCCAGATACGTGTGCATGTGTTGGCAGGGCGAGGGAAAGAGTCTTTAAAAAAAAATAATAAAACAGGATGAAGTTTGAACGGAGAGCAACTTTCTTCCGAGTTTGCCGGCTTGTTTTAAAAGTGAGCGGCGGTGTACTTGCAGGAAACACAGGGAGAGAGAGAGAGAGAAAGAGTTTGGTGGGAGGGAGGGAGGGAGCGGGCGGTGGGGCGAAGGGCAGCGGCCGCTCCTCGCTGCCGCTGGGGTGTGAGAGAGGGCTGAGAGCGGCGGGCCGGCGCTTACCTTCGGGATGGGACTGGACGGGGCGTTCACAGACACCAACCTGCTTCAACTGCCGTTAACACAATCCAAATCCAGTTGGTCTGGCCGCCCAGGGCTTAACTCCCGGCTGATCTTTTGCCCCCTTCCCCTCCTTCCCAGACAGCCCTGACTCCTGCTTTGGTGGTAGTGGTGGTGGGGGTGGGGGGTGGTTGATCCCAGCCTCTACGCCGGTCTCTCTCTCTCTCCCTCTCTCTCTCTCACTGACTAACACTCCGGGTTAGTTTATTCGGCCGGCGCAGCAATGCTCGGTCAAGGCCACCAAGTTGTGAAGAATCACAGGGTGGGACTTTGGGGGGGTGGGGGAAGCGGCTCCCGTGGGGATGAGTGATCCCCGTGCTGGCCCACTGGGGTGGGTGGGGGTTACAGTGGGAGGGGGCAAGTGCGGACCAGCTCCCGGCTGAGAGAGAGAGGAGGGGGGGGGGGGGGTGGAGAGAGAGTTCCCTGCAAACACGCGGCTTTCCCTGGACCGAAAGCGCCCTTTTCCTTTCCCTCTCTCTCCGTCTGTCTCTTCCTTTCTTCTCGCTCTGATGAAGTGTCAGACACGTCCTCGATCGCCGAGGTCAGCGAAAGGTCGTTATTGGAGAGCGATCTCCTGGCGAGCTCATTAAAAGACAGTAACCCGGTGACCGTTTAACATGGGCTGGATTTAAAGAGACAGCGTCCCCTCTCTTTCTCTCGCGATTGCATTACCTTCGGCTGCAAGTCAGGATACAATGAAAGCTGCCACTTAATAACGCGTCTATCAGTAGCCAACATTAGACGGGCAACGTAGCGCTGTTGCGGCCACACTAACCGGTAAAGCATTATCGAGTTATACGCCCTGTTAACACAATGGAAATCAATAAATAATCAAAATAAAAAAGAGAAAAACAGGGGCCGATTTGAACAACTTGAGAACGCGTAACGCACTTAATATAAAGAACGGTTCCGTTTGTGATTAAAGTTTGCTTAGTTAAATATGTTCCGTGAAATCTTCGAAACTTTTGTTTTTATCGGTGCCAGTTGTCCTCGCTACACTTTCATGAACAGAATTGCTGTGTGGTGCCTGTAAGGACAATTTCACGGGGAGTGCATTATACTTTGTTTTATCATTGTTTTATCCCGCACCCACCACTCCAGCTTCACAAGGCTTGTGTTTACACACATCAGTTGCTGAAATCGGATCCCTGGCCACACAGAGCTATCTCGATTTCCACTCTTACTTCAAGGTTTCCTCGACTGGAGTGGCTCTAGACCTGTCTTTCCCATTGGCCTTAGGGAACCAACACTTCAGCTGCCTCCGACTGCATTGCTCCGACTGTTACTCGGCAGTGCTGCTATTCATTATCCTTTTGAACGGTTCGAAGTGTTTTATTCAATATATTTTTAAAAAATCTGTTCCCATTGATGCAACTTTGCCCAGGGTGACTCTGCCTTGGGAAAACTACGATTGGGTTGCCGGAGTGAATAAGACTGGGACCGAGTTGGGGTCATTTTCCTGCTGCCTCCAGTAACATAAAGCATCGGCGGGTAGACACGATATAGATGTTTGGCAAACTCTCCGCTGCAGAGGGATCAGAGGTGTTGATGGCAGTGTTGAGGCCGGCAGTTTTCGGTTTAAAATGTGCCAATTACTAGATAACTTTTCCATACGATAAATGCACATTAAAAAAAAACAAGCAAAACAAGTGAACACAAAGTTATCTAAAAATGTAAACGACCTTTTAACACGGGACGTGAATTACAATGACACTGAAAATGCTTTTATCCATGCTTATTAAAATTACATATACATACCCTGGAACGAGGATTGTTAACATAACTTCAACGAGTACTTACAGAACATAAACATATTTCAGGCGGGGAGATAGATACATGCACTCAGAGATTCACATTCAGATCCACACGCTCAGAGATACATATTCATATGGCTCCTCTTCAGAAAAGCAACTCATTCAAGGACAGACAGGAAGAATAGATCAGAGGTCACGAATAGGAAAGGGATTTCCCATGAACAAACTGATCATTCAGTGTCCGTGGCATTCCGGGCTGCACCCTTGGGGTCTCTACCCTACCCCCCCCCCCCCCCCCCCCCCCCCCTCCCCTCCTCATTGACGATACTTCAATTATTTCATTCTGATAGTCCGGGGGATGAGCGTCCAGCTATCTGCTAATTGACTTGTTTAACATTTTACAAGGTGCTCAGACGCCGAGGCCTTTCTCCGCGCGGTTACCCTTTTTCAAGTCCAAGACCCGTTCCTCACTCTGCCACCCCAAGCCATCAGGTCAAACTGTCTCTCTGATGCTAACCCCGCGAGAGACACATTCACACACAGGGGGGACATTTTGGCTTCGTGTCATTCAGTAAAATAAATGATACTTTTCTTTGTAATAGGAAGGAACTGCAGATGCTGGTTAAGACCGAAAATAGACACAAAATGCTGGAGTAATTCAGCGGGTCAGACAGCATATCTGGAGAAAAGGAATAGGTGACGCTTCGGGTCGAGACCCTTCCTCAGACTAAGACTCAGGAGAGAAGGAAACTTTTTGTTTAAAACATTCTGATTTTTCTCAGCAGTGGCTGTAACAAAGTACTGTGAAATCTATTCCGTTTGACCTTAAACTTTTAATGAGATATACTCTGGTGGCGAAGGCGAACGCCTAAAGAGAGGTGTGTGCACTTTTCAGATAGCACTTTTCAGATAGCACTTTTAAACTAAAGAAAGGCTTCGTTCACCCATTTAAAGATATAATCATTATTTTATTTTATGGTTATTCATAATCTGAACACAGGAGAGACTTCCAAGCGCCTTCTGCAGCGCGCTGCACCTTATGTTTTTGGTGCAGCCTTCCTCAAGGATATCAATTCTTTGTCGTGGGAAGCCGCATACAGATGATACAAACCTTGCCGAAACACCCCGAAAGTGCACGCCGAAATTGTATTACTTTAACTAACTCGCTATTCCTGACGTTGCAAGGGGGAAACAGTTCAATATTACATTTTCAGGTTCACAGTGTGTGTGTGTTTGTTTTGTTGCATGTGAAATTGTTGACGCGCGGCTTTAAATGAGACGCCAGGTATTGCCGGATAAACTCCGGGATTCCTTTGTAAATAGCACCAAAACCTGCCCAGAGATTCCCATGGATTTCGCGCTGCTGAGAACATCCAGCGAGCCCCGGTTGCTGGCTGCCAGTTTCCTGCCGTTCCTCAAGATGTCCATTGTTGGACCTTTTTAATTTAGCAATAAATTGGACAAGCTGGACCTATGAGCTGTTCTATTTTCTTCCTGTCAGGATGGGGGATTTGTTTTATGATGCATTGTGTGTTAAATAGAAGCAGCGGTGAGCTGGGAAACTGATTACTATTATGTGGAGTTGTTCTGCGTTTCTGATATAGAGCTGGCTTTTCTTTCTTTTAAAAAAAAAGCCAAAGCACAATCCTCTGAAAAGCAGGAAATGTTGCTGTGTAAACAAAAGGGTCGAGAATCGGGTGCAAGTCCTGGGCAAATTAGGTTTATATTGATAAGGCTGTGAGACTGGGAGCCGGACTCGGTTTCCTGACGCGCCAATGCCAGAAACTAACCAGCAGATGGCAATCGCAATCGATACTAAAATGATCCGACATTAGATTTCGATTTTGGCCAATATACCATTTGTTTTTACACGTAACTAAAATGCTCATCTCGGCATTACTGTAAGCAGTTGTGGTTCTAACTGTGCGTGGGGGAAACCTTCTAACTTTCATGTGACTTTCCTGGGTCTGGGATTCTGAGTCTTAGTCCCCTTGTTCTGCGCCATTTGACCGTGGTGGCCTGACAGCAGTTCTGACCAGTTGTAACCGAAGAATAGCCAGAACAATACCAGGACACTCGGCGATAAGACCAAACAACCAAGGAGAAACTGGACAATTGACTGCGACATCGTGCATCGGTTGAGAAGTCACAGAAATCCAGGAAATGACATTAATAACTTATACTGTGTAGTCATGTTAATGAAAATAACTCGATCTACGGCAACTTTTAAAGGGGCAGTGATCGGGACGATTTAATTCATCACAAACTAAGTTTTCTTCCCCAACCTGAATTGTCAATGTTACCTTATTACACCTACACCGGGTCATCAAAGCATACACACGCTAGCTCTTGTACACACGGAGATCAGAATCGATTCGATAGATAGACCTAATGACATTCGCATTTATATAAAGTAATTTACACACACCATCAGATAGATGCGTGGACAGATTCGCCGGGACAGAAATACGCCCACAGATATGCACAGGCAAAAGCATATACGTACAAAGGAAACTGCATCCCTAAAGAGACATCCACTTACATTCTGTGCAACCCCCAACAGAATAATAACAGTGCCCCGTGTGACAATGTACCCCGATGTCAAACTCGGCCCCACATTTTACTTCGAGGTCTTTGAATAGGGATGGTGAGTTTTGAATAGGGAGGTTATTACTTGGCTGTATCCCCGAAAGGAAAACATGGTTGTATCCAGACTGGCGAGAACAGTGATGTTTTCTGCAGGAAACAAGTGTGCTGACACTTACTCAAGTGGCTCAGACATTGCAAGTGACCAGCTGGAATAGATTCGTGAATCTGTGCCTCTTAAGGGTCAAGGGCGGGGTGAACACCATGGTGGGATGAGTATAAAATAATCAACGACAAACTGGCAGTCAAACTTACACTACATTCAATTTTCTTTTTCATTGATTTCAATTGAGGAGGATATGGATTTGGTGAAACCCGGCTGTTAATTTCCAATTGCTAGTGTTGCTTTACCACCAAAGACAATTTTCACAACCCGTGGCTTTAGGAAACTGTAAAGAAATTTTTAAAAAATGAAAAAAAGGGACAGGCAAGAAATAAAGATGGAAATATAGAGTTTTTCCAAAGTGATTGGGGCATTTTGCCCTCATCCTGAATAGTTGCAGGGCTCAGGGGCAGTGAATACAGTACACACAGTATTGCCTCAGTGGTAATGCATAACTGTTGTCTTAATATTGGAAACATATTAATAATAACCACCAAAAATGGACTCCTTTCCTAACAATCAAATGCAGGGAACTGAATTGTCCAGACATACCAATGGTCCATGGGGCATATTTGAGATGCCCTTTACATCAATGCATCTGGGAACCTGGTATCACCTCATATCTTTCAAGTTGCTTCAACAATTATCTGACAAAGTGTCACATTGAGGGACAGTATGACGATATAAGAGAATACAGGCTTTTGAGACACATGGAACAACTATATCAGAGATGAAATGCAAAACAAAAAGTACAGGAATAAATAAATATCCATCCTCTCTCTCTCTTCACTGTGCATGGACATACACAAAAAACAAAAATACAGATCTTATTGAAGTAAGCCCACTGTTCATGGACTCGTGCAACAAGATAAGGAGAAAAAAAGCAGACATGCAGATAACTACACATACGAAAATAGCACATAAAACATGCACACAAACCGAATTGCACTGACATACTTGAACACATAAATATTTAAAACATAATGAAATGCATACTTAAAGAAAATAACTCCTTTGCCCCTTTGAGCCTGTTTTGAAGTTAATATAAATAAAACTGAAATAGTTACTTTCATACAACATGTGATATTGGCACGTGTCATCTCCCCTTTAAAACGAACAAGGGTTTTTTTTTAAAGAAGCTTTCCTCTTTAAACAACGTCTTGGGGAGACATTTCCTGCAAAGGATTTCAGAACAGGAAAAGCCAGTAGTTCTGCAAACCAATTTTTATGTCGGAGAGTGACAAACATAAAAACCGTAGTTTTAAGATAGAGAATGTCCCAAGACATTTGATAGGAGGACTGAAATGAATGAATCGATACTGAATCATAAATCAAGGGGGAGGTGAAGGGCATGCATGAGAAAAAGCCAATTGCAGAGGTACAGGGGAATACAGGGGAATGAGGAGAACGGTAATGTGGCAGGGATTCTTCCCCTGCAAGCTGGCAAGGACCTGGTGGGCCAAATGGCCTGCTTCTGTTTTGTAATATAAGATGAAAGGAAAGATTAAGAGGGGTAACAGAAGGTTTGGCATAAAGGTGGGTTTTAGAGAAAAATACTTAAAATATAAAAAGAGGGGATGGCCAAGAGGGATTTGTGCTGAAATAGTTGATAGAGTTTACAACATATCGTGAGTTAATGATCTGCATCAGAGGAATTAAAGGGTGATTCTATTGTGTGGGAGGAGGGGGTCGGAAGTAACAAAAGGTGAATATCACCTTCTCCCCATTGGTCAATTATTTCCTTATCCCCCTTTTAATTCTCTGCATCAGTGATCTTCCTTAATAGCATTCCTTGAATCTATTATGCCTTAGGTAAAAATGCTATGCCCAATTTCTCAGCTTCATCATTGTGATTCCTAATTTTGCTCATGAGAGGTCACAGTTCTGCAGGATCTGCCCTTTCCAGTCTCTCCAACTGGGTGATGCTGGAATATCCAAACCCCTTCACCTGTCTACTCCAGCACCCTACTTTACTTGAAGCACTCATTGCATGCCAGGCCATTCAGGGACAGCCATTGTTAAAATCACATAGGGATTGCAGATTACCTTCACTGAATAGTGTACAAATTCATGAGAGGAATAGATCGGGGAGAAACACAGAATATCTTGCCCAGAGTAGGGGAAATCTAGAACCAGGGGCCTTAGGTTTAAGGTGAGGGGAGTAAAGATTTATTAGGAAGCTGAGGGGTAACTTTTTCACACAGGGGCTGATGGGTGTATGGAAGGTGCTGCCTGAGGAGGTAGTTGATGCAGGTACTATCACAATGTTTATGAAACATTTGGACAGGTACATAGATAAGACAGATTTAGGGAGGATATGGGCCAAACGCAGGCAGGTGGGACTAGTGCAGATGGGTCATGTTGATTGGTGTGAGCAAGTTGCCGCCAAAGGGCCTGTTTCCACACTGTATGACTATGATCCACATCTATGATTTGCACACTTGGGGCAAGCTACAGAGGACAATTAACCTACAAACCGCTCATCTTTGGGATGTGGGAGAAAACTGGAGCATCCAGAGGAAACCCACACTGTCCCAGGGAGACTGTGCAAACTCCACACCGACAGCACCTGAGGTCAGGATTGAACTCGGATATCTGGTGCTGTGAGGCAGAATTTGTGTACATGGGCAAAAAGGTTAGTATGGATGTGGTGGGCTGAAGGGACAATATTTCTGTCGTACAACTCCATGACTCTACTTGAATTTCTATTTCCCACCTGCCATGGTAGGATTCAAATTCTTATCTGGATTAGTGGTCCAACACTGAAACCATTAAAAAAAAATCTAATACCTTTGAATGTGCCATTGGTCTTTAGTCCTAACCTGGTTCCAATCCCATTCGATTTCTCAGTGGGCCAGGCAGCATCTGAGGAGGTTATAGATAGGCGACGTTTCAGGTCAGGACCCTTCTTCAGGGTGATCAGTCTGAAGAATGCCCCAGAGCCAAAACACTGCCTATCCATTCCTTCCCCTGATGCTGCCTGGCCCATTGAGTATTCCAGCACATTTGCTCCAGATTCCAGCATCTGCAGTTCCCTGTGTTATGGTTTGATATCTACTAAGGTATTTTCTGAGTATCTATTATGACTCTTGAATTTATTGAAAGGCACATTAGTCATAGAGATACAGCATAGGAAACAGGCCGATCGGCCCAATTTGCCCACGCCGACCAAAATGCCCCATCTATACTAGTCCCACCTGCCTGCGTTTGGCTCATATCCTTCTAAACCTTTCCTATCCATGTACCTGTTCAACTGTCGTTTAAATGGTATCCAGTGTTGCAATTTTGAAAGCAACACTGGCAATTTAATTATTTTCCTCGGGGAAGATTTTGCTTGGGACAACATAGACAATTAGTTTCATCCATAATCTTCAAACCCACAACATTGTATTCACTTCTTCCCATCCAAAAGAAAATACGCCAAAGCTGACAATAAACTTTCTTTGCAATTTAAATGTATGAAATGTGAAAAACAAATATTTCAATTCCAACAGGTGTAACACCCCACTCCAGGATGCGAGACGATTTTCGAGTAAACGGGTGTGAGTTACCGCCTTCGCTCACCCCACTAACTCCATCTGTTGCTCTCCCGGCCCCGTGGTAAGTACCAAGAGATATCTCGTGGCTACTGGCTGTCCGGAATCGAATCCAATGAGTGCCAGTAGAAAATAAATCTCCGTGTTCTCCCAAAAGTAATACTTCCCTTCCAGTAGCTAGTCGGTTAGAACCGCACAAAATAGGGTCGACCAAATCTGAATCTGAATCTGATTCTGAAGAGGTAACGTGAGACGCTGTCCACAAAATACACATCCCGACCCCAACCATCACCGACCACCTCTAGAAATAGTGGGACTGTCATTGCGGCCATTTGCACCTTCCTAAAGACACTGAATTTGATCAGATTCCTCGTCACCTTTCACTCACTTATTAAATAAGAAATAATTATTGAAATCACAATGACGCTGGGATTAAAGCTGTTTATTAAAATGTGTGTGTGTGTGTGTGTGTGCCGTCAAACACCTGCTAACTGCATTCAAGTGTGTTTCCCTAGAATTATAGCATGTGCTTTGCCTGGGCCCTTGTACATGTATACCTCTGTGTGCAGTGTGCCTGAGACCCGTGTAGGTGATTGAGTTTGTGATTCTGCCTCTGTGCACAATGTGTATTTAAATAGATACTAGATGTGATTTCGAATCTAGTGTATTAGGAATGCTGGGGTATTTAATTCTCTTCTGCAATTTGAATGGTTGGTCTCTTAATTTTAGCCACTTAATTTCGAATTTGATACGAGTGCGATGTGATTAAACTCGGATGAGTGGATCCAGCGACGCACACCAACATGACCTGGGTCTCCTGGGACTGATCTTGTCCTCTCATCCCGACTTTCAGCGGACGCGGTTCCCGTGTTAATTTTCACGCATCCTCAACGAGTGATTTGTGTAAGATGAATGGTTTCAGTTCAACCAGAAAGGGAACTAAAAGCTTCAGCCCCCCCCCCCCCCCTCTGCTTTCTCGCAAACTTTCCGCAGTTCGCCGCAAGAGGATATTTTTCATTCGCCGTGCAAAAGAGGTGATTTGTTAATCGGAGCCGGGGAAGGGAAGCAGCGACCTGCGGCTCATGCGGAAATGTTAACCGATCCACCTCCTAGCGCCAGTTGACAAGACCGCTCGCTTTCCTTACACGCGGTGACTCGGTGCTTTAGAAACGTTGCCATGAAAAGAAAATCTTGAAATGATCAAAAACCAAAGTGTGATGGGTTGACAGTGAGAATAGAGGAATTTAAGCATCCGACCACTCTTTATTCAGACGGCCACCTCCAGTCTAAAGTTATGCTATGACGGCACTGACATGCCATAAAGTCCGTCTCCAGGCAGATGGAAAATCTTGAGAGGTCAATATATTTGATAATATTTACATAACGTGGATTTTTTTCTATTAATAAATCGAAAGTAAAACAAAAACATTTGCTTTAAGGCTAGAATAAGGTTAACATTTGATTCGTTTTCCTCTTTTAAAATTAAAATTTGAATAACAAATTATATTTGTTAATATATATATATAGGTTTTATGTAACTGGGGAGGCGAAGATCTGATATTGTGCTGAGAGTGAGTGTAGGCGCAATTACATGGGCCATGTGTGTAAAAGTTGAGGACTGTATTGTATAATTGCCGTCTCTTTGCTCTAATTATTTACATGTGTACCGGCGTTTAATTAATGGATTCTGTTGGTGCAGCCATACAGTGGGGACTGGGAATCTGCTGCCTCAATTAAACATTTTGTTTTAAACACCACTCATGATGGACGATGCAAACAGTGGCAGTGTTCCACAATCCATAATGTGCTGCATAGAGAGTTACGTGTGTCCCCCCCCCCCCCCCCCCTCTCTATCTAGTTGATTCAATTTCTCAAACACTGTGGATCTGGACTCCAAACCGGGCGCCCCATTTGTCGGGGCTGCTGGAGGGTTCCAAGCCGCAGGATCTACGTTTAATTGCTCGCATGTTACATGGTGAATAATGCGCAGATACTATGGGAGCCCTGAGTATTAAAAACAACAATGAATCTCAATATTAATTCAGACATCGCTAACTAAATTGTAACGTTAAAAATAATGTCCACAAAGATAAACACCATTGGCCAGGTTAACTGTCTCCAACTCACTGAAATTTATCTCACTTCCCCCGACCGGTTTATTAATAGACTGGATACGAAAGTGGATGAAAATGGAGGAAATAGTTATAGAAATAGTTATAGAAATAGAAAACAAGAATAAGACTTTATTTTATCATTTTCGTTCCAAACGTTTCAATTTATGACTGTTTATTATAAAACACATTAAATAAAATATATTTGGGGTATAAAGCAGAAAGCGCAATTTGGCTGGGACCCCGTATTTACAGTCTCTCAATATTGTTCCTCCAGTTACTCTGACGGTATCTCCAGAGTCTGCTTGTTTTCGCGATTCTTTCCCCCCCACCTCAAATATTTTGTTGGCTCCGCTTGTTGTGACGGCGTGATTTTGATTGCCATTAATCATTCTCACAATTACCAGAGCTCTCCACGACTATACTTCATCAACTTTCTCCGTTCGCTTCATTAAAACGACACCTTCGCTGATTAAACGCGACACGCCACGCTCAGAAACTGGGACCGACCGACCGATCGCTGTGTTCAATGGGAAACCAAATCGGAAACCAGAGCAAGTCTGTTTTTTTATTAACACGGGATCTTTATTTACGTTTCAGACTCCTTATTACTTGAATTCGAAGGCTTTTTTTCCGAGGCTTCTCCCATTCTTTGCCCTCCACTAATCCCTGCCGTGATTTTGGTTTCACTCCCCCCCCCCCCCCCCCGATCAGTGTCGGAACGCAGAGAAGGACAAGTTTCGCTAATCGCTTGTTCTAACTTCAAAGAGGGAACGGAGACAGAGAGAGAGAGGTGGGTATCGGTGATCTGTTTATTCCTCCACGTGGGAGAGGCTTTTAAAGATGTATTTCTAATCTTCCTCATACACTCGTAGCGGCTCCCAGTTCTCCATTCAGTATTTTATTTTACCTGCTCCCACGTTCAGCCCGGTCGGAATCCTCACGTTCGGGATTGATGTCCGGGAACTTTTCAGTCGGGGCTTTTGGATTGGACGAAAGACTGACTTCGACATATTCAACGTCCCAACGTGCACTTAGAGACGGGGGAGGTTATGTCAGTTTAAAACGCTGAGATATTAGATATTTATTAGTAATGAAAATGCCAGACACGGGATCACTTCACTGGTTTATCCCTTAGCTGAAACATTTTAATTATAACTTACAAGAGAAATGCCAACTTTTAACCAAATCGCAGTTCGATGCCTAGAAAGATTCAAAAACAATACTAAAGTTTAGCCGTGCCGGAATGCGAACTCAAGGAGAGAGAAATACAGACCTTAAATATAAATTGCCAATATAGCATGTGTGGCATTATCTTTACACACTAGTTGGCTGCATTGGTGTCCCTATACCAACTACACACGGTAATCAACATCATACCGCGCCCGCCAAAGGCAAACTCTGCCACGTTTTTTGAGTTTACGACCTTACTTTGTCAATGATGTTCCTAGAAACTGTTAGGGAGGAGACAATCCTGAAGCACATTTTCCTTTCATGGTTATTCAAGTAACGATTGTAGGGCGATGACCCGTATTGTTTTAGAAAGCTGATCAAAAGGCAGATAGAGGGTGGGGTGGAAATCTCGGCTCAATACAGTTTAATTAGTACACAATATGTAAATCAAAAGTCAAGAGTGTTTTATTGTCATATGTCCCAGATGGAACAATGAAATTCTTACTTTCTGCAGCACAACAGAATATGTAAACATAGTACACTGTAAACAATATGATAAACGAGAGAAAAAAAAAGTTCAGTGTGTTTATATATACACATACCCACAAGTACACACACACACATACACATATATATATATATGTACACATACACAAAACAAACAATAGTAGTGCAATAATAATAATAATATTAATAATAATAATAATAACAATAATAATAGTCTATTGTAGTTCAGAGTTTATTTGAGATTGTAGTGTTTAATAGCCTGATGGCTGTAGGGAAGAAGCTGTTCCTGTACCTGGACGTTACAGTTTTCAGGCTCCTGTACCTTCTTCCCTATGGCAGGGGTGAAAATGCAGATGAGATTTAAAGTTGCAATTTATTTTGTTAGGTATCCGTCCTAATTGTGCATTAGATCAACAGTTTCCACAAACACCCTGGGTGGATCGGAGATCTCTTCTGCCTACCTGGGATTAACAACAATCTTAATCCAGGTGTTGTTTCACATCCCTTCAGACAAATGGAAAATACGTACTGCACACAATGCAAATACAGGGTCAATACTATTTACAAAACGTGTTTAGAAACCTCTACAGTCATCAATTTAGCTGTAATATTTTGGTTATATAGACAAGAAAGCCAGTACTTGCACATTTTCACTACAAATCGTATTAATCTTTCGGCAATGCATTCTGTCTCTTGAAACCAAACGGCCAACTCTTGATCACACGATGAAATATATATTTGAAAGTTAAATTACAACAGTTCGAACACAAATGTTGAACTGGTGTCAATTTATTATATTAGCGATAGAATATATTTTGTAACTGCGACAGTTCACTAGCCCTACTCTATTTACAGCCAAGGTGTCCCAGTCCTTGGTCCCACTTCTCTTGTGTCTCGCCGTTTCGGATGCACTCTCGCTTTAAACGCTTGACACCTCTTTCTTTCCAGAAGCCCTTCACATCAACAACCCTCAAAATGCAGCCATAACTACTGAACCAGTATCCTCTGCTTTTCCACCCACCGACTTGCTTTGCGGCGAATAGATGAATTTTAAAGATGATTGCCATTCGCCAACGGGATAACATTAAGCTTGGACGACACACTGTAACATTCGCACAGATCAGTGTAAGAATTCACTGCAACAGTGAAACCGCATTTGTGTTCAACATTACACATCATGAAATTTCATATAAGCAATCGGCGGTTCGGAATTGAATGATTGGGACCAATTTACAAAGCCCCAGCCTGTTAACACCTGCAAAACATTAGATGTGGCATTTACACTTCGCATATGAATCGAACGAGTTAAGTTATTTTCCCTAACAAATAAAAATGTTCGCAGCCCGTTCAGAAGGAAAACAGTAGCCGGGTTTAACTATTGTTTGCAAGGACACTACTTATCTAATGTTGAAGTAGAAACATTTCAGGACTTTTGAAAGATTTTATGGGTGAAGTATGATCTCTATTCATCTGAAGAGTGCACGTTTTAACTAAACACAATTTCTTAAACAGAATTTTGGATGGGCATCATTCCTACCGTTTCACCGGAAGGCTTTTTAAGGTAGATGATGATTTCTCGTTCAACTTGTAACTTCAGTTGCAGTTACAAAAATCAAGACCCCCCCTTCCTTCCATACCCTTTTACCCACCAACACAGTTGTGCACTGTGATCCCCCCCCCCCCCCCCCAAACACACACACACACACACACACCACCCTTCACCTCCACCCCCCAAAATAAAGTGGTCAATCAAAGACTCGTAACTTTACACGGAATGATTCTACTGGTAATGAAAGCTAGATGTGATGTGAAAGCTGACAGGCTGACTGACTGACTGCACTGGACAAGGCAGAGCATAGATCATCAGCATGTTTGCGCCCCTTTACAACTGTCCATCCAAGAGAGCGGAGATCACGGCAATTTTATACAAAACGGCCGCGGTGTTTCCACAGCATTTTTTGATTCACCTCGTAACTTTTTTTGATTGTAGCAAATTGAAAGATGTGTTTATCTTTAAAAAAAAAAGAGTCAATCTTTTACTCCGAGTATTAAGGAGTTGGTATTACGCTCAGACAGATACTCCCTGAAGGATGTAAGTGGATACCTCTTTTTTAAGGGTTACTTTCACAGACTAACCGAGGGTAAATCAGGAGGTCTAGTGGTGGTCAGAACCCTTTCACATGTGCTGTGCTAATGGCTTCCCCGTGTCCAGGGTGCATTCCAACACATCATTAGGAACTTTCGTTTTATTTTCGTATATATATTATCAGTCGAGATTCAGCGCCCTATATATTCTGTAGTCATCCGGGGGTTCCCTTGGAAGGGGCGACTGACTGAACGTGTTGAAACGGCCAGTTGCTCTTTCATCTACTAAAAGCAGACATTTGACACGTAGGAAGAACATCATTTTCACTTGGCCTATCCGGCCTGATTTGTCTGATTCAGTTAATCCGCAAAGGTTGAAATGAGCTTTGCAAATTTATCAGCTTGTTTGTGTGTGTGTGTGTGAGAGAGAAAGAGAAAATAATGGATACATATTTTATGTAGGAGTCTCGAATCACTGATCTACAGCTAATTGTCGTCGAAGGCTGATTACTACATTTAGCACAATCAATTAAAACAAATCTTTATCTAGTAATCAGTTAAACATTTTCAAAATCCGTTCCTCCTTATTTAAATTTCATTTTTTTAAACTAATGTCTACATGAGGTGTCACAAAAGTCAATAAAATAACCCCAGGGTCGGAGTGAGAAGAGACAAACTCCCGCTGCACTGCGGTGCCAACTTGAAACGAATTAATAGTCTTCAAGATGCTTAGCGGATAATTTAAACGAATTATATTGGAAACGACTACTGAATAATATTTTTTTCCAGCATCTGCAGTTCCCTTTTGAATACTGAATAATATTGATAGTTACGACCGTGATGTTGCAGGAAAGACTATTTTACGTGCAAGTGTTTAAAAGGTGTCCAACATATAGCGAAAAAAGACAACACATGTGTCAGGCCACTTTAGGGTAATGAAGGGCGAGGTATCCATATTGCTTTTTAATATTTCCTTTATCGAAGTAGTCTACTCATTGATTTTTCCACCCTGAAATGATGTTTCTGCTTGCCAGGTAGGATTATATAGAACGACTTTCAGCTCTTTCGCAGATTGAGGCACAGAGCCGAGAGACTGTTACATTCCGCCACAGTAAAACAGTTTTCTTGAAAAAGACAGAAGCCTTGCCGCTATGCCCTGCACTTCATAAATCACATCTTTATATGGACAAGGTCAGGGCACCTAACAGCTCAGACATAGGTCTTTGCAGAGTTTCTGCACACTAAGGCATGTTTATTCTCCAGCACAGATCTCTGAGGAGCAGTCCAGCACGCCTCTAATTACTTTTGATTATTTTCATTTGTTGGGGGTCAGCCCTGCTTGCCAGGGTTGCTGCGGGCTGATTTACTACAAATTCCATGCCTTTGAGGGACCGAATGGTGTGTTTTTTAGAATTAGCACCGGTTATTCTGCCTCCTTCTTGCGGTGTACTGTAAACAGGAAACCAAGACGGGAGACTGTCCTTTAGGCAGATGCATAGCAGTTCCTCTCTTCGCCTTTAATGAAGCAGAAAGCTTGATTATTTTACACCGGAGACGCACTAATAGAATATTGTGTTGTGCAGAACGCGAGCTCGCTTCCAAACTCCAGAGAACAACTCCTCCACTGTCAGTATACCAGAGGCTGACAGATTTTTTAATGTCATTAGCAACGGTTAGATTGTCAGGTCATCTTATATATATTTGATGTGGTTTTGGCACATTAACTTCCTATTCCCCACCCCGTTTCGTTGGCCGATGAATATTTTACATCTATCATTTCTGTTATTCAATGCGAGAGTTTGAGCCGGGGAGGGGGGGAATTGGGAGGGGGGTGGGTTGTTAAGTGAACACACAAATCACAGCGTATTTTACTTTCTCCATTTAAAGCTGGGTGATTGAACGAGGATACGCACTGTCTCAATTCCAGAAAACAGCGCTTCAAGTAAACCGATCACTTAGAAACACCATTATTCTCCGCCGAGGGCTGGACTCACGTTGATACACTCTTGTTTCTCTTGTTCCTCGAATGTAATTCTATGAAAGTCCCACTTTTTAAAACAAACAACAACAAAAAAGCCCTTTGAGACCCTGCGTGGCTGAGCATTGTTGTCGAGCTATTACTCGCGAATACCACAATCAGGAGAGCGTTTGGTCGTTCACGGCCCCGCGGGTGGTACTTTCATACTCTCTGTTACTTGGTTAACGGTTGGAAAAGCACCACGAGGTTAGAACAGGGCCATTTAGGTTCAAACCCAGTCTATACTGGGAGAAAGTGACCTCCCCGCTCGGACACTTGTGGGGTTTGTCAACTCAAGCCCCATGACTGAAGCTCAAAAGGTATCCAGTCCCTTCTGAGGGCTGAGGAGAATCGCAGTGGTGTACAGCACAACCAAGGCCATTCGCGCCGTTGTATCCTGCTAGCTTGAGGAGGGGGTGGGAGTGAGGAGCTGACCTACTTTACCCCACTTCTGAGTTCTTCACCCCAATCATTATAGGTTGCCATGAAGCCCATAACGTGAGCTACCTCCAGCCCACCTTTCACGTGGGGGACATTGGGTTTCCTTCTATCACCTTCTTGGCCGTCGAATTCTCGATCCCCGCAGGGCACGATGCTTGTGTGGGATCCCTCCCCCAAGCCACGTACTCCATTAGACCACCACCTCAACCTCCACCCCCACCCCAAGCCCACCGACTGTGAGAAAGATCGCCATTGTATCAGCATCCCTGCCTTCAGTCTTCTGCTGTAGGAGACTTCAATGGCTCCGAGCAAATGGTATGTAACTCATTCAATGGGACTTCCAACCGTGGCACTGTAGTTCAAAAAGCCAGCCCAGGCTCACACTTAATACACTTTCCCTGTGTCTGTGTGCCTGGGCATAGTAACAGAGGCATCTCACTGGGGCTTTATACAGTCCATGTGATGTTGCCACTCTTTGCTCTGTTCACCATTCCTTGGCATGTTTAATAAGCCAGCCACCAGGATATAACAATACAGGGCCCTGATTGTTCTTTTCATTGCCAATCTTGTTAATTAAACATCTGCTAAATCAATTTTGATTTGCACCAGCAATTCTTACTATATCAAGTGAAAGAACACCGAGATGAGAAAATCATTTTTTACACAGAGAGTGGTGAATCTGTGGAATTCTCTGCCACAGAAGGTAGTTGAGGCCAGTTCATTGGCTATATTTAAGAGGGAGTTAGATGTGGCACTTGTGGCTAAAGGGATCAGGGGGTATGGAGAGAAGGCAGGGATGGGATACTGAGTTGGATGATCAGCCATGATCATATCGAATGGCGGTGCAGGCTCGAAGGGCCGAATGGCCTACTCCTGCACCTATTTTCTATGTTTCTATGTTTCTAACACCATTTGTCATCCTTTGCAAGGACCATTTTAGCTCAAAGGAACCTGATGAACTGGGATCATAGAGTCATACAGTACAGAAACAGACCATTCGACCCAACTCGTCCATGCTGGCCAAAGTGCCCCATCTAAGCTTGTCCCATTTGCCCGCATTTGGCCCCATATCTCACAAAATCTTTCTGATCCATGTATCTGTCCAGGTGTCCTTTAAATATTGTTTATGGCACGTGCGCAAACTATCTCCTCTGGCAGCTCATTTCACATATCCACCACCCTCTGTGTGGTCCTTGTAATAATCATTTATATGAGTGAAAAATATGCAAGGAAAGTGAGTGTTGGAACCAGGATAGAGTCTCCTGGTCCTCACCTTTCACTCCACCAGCCTCCACATCTGATACATCATCTCCTGACATTTTCATCACTTCCACCATGATCCCACCACCAGTCACATCTTCCCAACTTCACTCCTTTCCATCTTTTTAAGAGACCCCCCCCCCCCCCCTCTGCGACTACTTGGTTCACTCATTCCTTCCCACCAAAACCACCCCCTCCCCAAGTACTTAGCCTTGCAAGCAGAAGAGATGTAACACCTGTACCTACACCTCTTCCCCCACATCCATCCAGGGAGACCAGCTGTCCCTCTAGGTAAGACAGGGGGTTCATGTGCACCTCCTCTAACCTCATCCACCGAATCCGGTGTTCCAGATGTAGACATCTGTACATCAACGAGCCTAAACATAGACTCGGTGACCATTTTGCTGAACACCTATGCTTGGTCTGCCAAAGTCTGTTGTTTCTCCTTGTTGCTAACCATTTTAACACCTCTTCCCGTTTCCATGCCGACCTTCTGTCCTGGGCCTCCTCCATTGCCAGATTGAGGCCACACGCAATCTGGAGGAGCAGCACCATATTCCACATGGGTAGTTTAAAATCCAACAGTATGAACATTATTGAGTGTAGGTAACTACAAATCTACCTCCTTCTTTCCCCCCCCCACCCCTTTTTCCCCAGGTCTCTCCCCTGTGTCCCACATGGACTTGCATTTAATTAATTTCCCCCTTCCCTTCAATCTACATTCTTTGCTCGAGCTTCATTCATAAACGTATTCATTCATTCATCATTCACAATCTACAACTTTTCAATCCGTTTGTCTCACACCTTCTGTCTTTTCAGCTCTGACCCTTGTTCAATCATCTGCCTGTCTAACCACCCCCCCTCCCCCTTCACCGGTATCCACCTATTACCTGCTAGGCTTTGTCCTATCCCATCCTTCTTCCAGCTTTCTCCCCTTCCACCTTACATTCAGTCAAAAGCCGGGTCCTGACCCGAAACGTCGCCTATCCATGTTCTCTGGAGATGCTGCCTGATCCACGGAGTTACTCTAGCACTTTGTGTCTGTTTTTGAGTATTATATTCTGTAACGCTGTCTTTACTGAAGTAACTCTGGTGTATATCAACTTCATTTGGCTGTGAGAAGGACATTAGTGCTGGCAAGCAACGGTGAAACATTCAACAATTGCAACTCAATATTTCCCAAGGTGGAATTCAGTTTATACATTAACGCTTAACACAAATCTATTAGCCATTCTTTTGACAATGTAAAATGGGGTTTGGCCATGTACCTCAGGAAATAGGCCTTGATCTGACAAGTAGAAATGGGGAGATGAGAAACTTTATTTTCCTCTTACTAGGTGGCCATCTCCAATTATTTTGCCTTGACTGCGATATTTCTTTGGCTAAGCGATCTGTTGGGCACTTACCTCTCAACCTCTCAAGGTTAGCCACCAACGTAGCTGAGCTCAATACATACATAAGACTCCATATGGGTGGCCATCCTACAGCTCAGAATCGGCAGTATAATTCAAATCAGTTAACTGCACATTGTAAGTCTAGGTAAGATTACAATTATCTGCCCATATGTATTATTGCAAATATGCAGCATTTGGTGTGGGTGTTAAATACTGTCCAGTGTAATGTGGTACAAGGAAATAAAAGGGTATTTGCTGTTAGCTTCACACATCTTGATTTAGTTGAATTTTGGTTTATTTTAAGTTTAGTGTTTTGTGTGGCAAGTTTTTGAAAGTGCAAACTGGCTGTGGCACAATGATGAAAATTGCATCCGAGACCCAAGAGAAGAGCATTAGAGACTGTATATGCCAGTAACCAGTTTGCTTGTTGGATTGTGAAATTAATAGCACAAGGACTGAGAAGGAAGTATGAATTAGACTGCCTGAATCAAGTGCAGAAAGGCAATTAAAGGGAGTTTAACAAAGAATAGATTGGCAAAAGAGAGAAAATACAGGGAGAAAAACGACTTTGAGTGTAAAGAAAAGTAAATTTAAGGTTCTTAACATCTCCTGTTAAAAGTAAAACCAAAGGAATAATATGCAACAGTTGTAATAACAAATTTTAGGCACTGTTCTTTGGCAACAATTAGCACCCAGCACATTGTTAAAAGGTGACATAAATGGAAATGGGCACAAATTAATTTTCTGTGTTGTTTAGTTCATATCTACTCGGGAAACACTGAAACGTCACACCAATGGTTAATACAGAAGGGAGTGGAGAGTGAGGGACACAAATTTCATAAATGGGTGGATGGTGTAATGGAACATCCAGAAGAGTAACTTTCGAATAGTTCTGATTAACTGTGCATTTGCTCCTGTTGCAAGGTTGTTGGAAACATTTGCTGACAAATAATGGCAAGTTTCACTATCATCAAACAAGGGAGTTTGACATCGTCTCATCTATGTAGCAAATGTAGTTTGCAATTTGATGCAAATGCGATTTGAGTCGCATATATAAAAACAGAGAATACAAGATCCTTTTAACCCTTGTATAATATCACTTTAGGACATTCCTGAGTGCAAGACTTTGCAGAAACAAACATAAAAGCGGTAGAATGAAAATCTAGAGCTACAGAATATAACTACCTATAAACATAGCAAAATGGCAAATACACAATGAAGCTCCATGTACAGAGGAACCATATAGTTCTAACATAACCATTGAATATTATTGAGCCTTGAAAAGGTTAATAAAACATGCAGATTTATCAAAGCACCCCAGTCCTGGGATGTCTTCATAATCATATATAAATATGACAAACATTATTTTCTACTTTTATATCCTACTGAATTTGTTGAGGTAGGTTAGAGTTTCAAGGCAAGATATCAAACCATCTTTATTCAACCTAGTTCTGTGTGTGACCCCCCTCCCCCCCTTCAATATGGTCAACACATAATTTCAGAGGCAATTGGGGATTGGCAATAAATGCTGACATTTCCAGCGACGTCTATATTTTGTGAACAAATTGAAAAATATTTGTATAAGCATGCAGTATTCCTTGGAACTTCACTCAACTGGCTGTCTTTGCTATGAGTGCTGAGTATGTGAGTGTCAGCAGGATATTTCTATGCTTCATCATCAAAGTTCCTGTGCTCCTGTGGTCCCTTGATAGTCAGGTAGATGCATTTGACAGTAGGACCCCTGGCTGATTTCTGCTTCCCGAGCCCAGAGGAGTACACGAGTCCGCATCTACCACAGACAGACCTACAATAAGAGCAGTTATCAAAACATGCTGCTTTCTTTTATTCAGCTTATCAGTTGTAGTGGAGGTAAGGGTGGCGATAAGGGGAATGGGGATCTCCTAGTGAACAGTGGTAATCAGATGGCTCCCACAGACCTGAATCAGAAGTGGTATTTGAAATATCGGAAATGTCTCACTGCATGTCATAGGAAAGCTATATTCACTGGAGTCCTGTTACAGCTTCTAAGCAACTAAGCCACATGCATGTTTATTGCCAACAACATAGAGCATTATTATTCTTTCACAAATAGTCGTTATATTTAAATAAAATGTTTGTATAATTTGAAACTTCATAACTGTTCTGTTTGTTCAAATGTATATTATTCAGCAGAACACTTTTCTATTTTCACCCTGTATAATCTCCCTTAAACTATTGTCAATTATTTTAAAGATATTTTAAACTAAAGTTGCATGACAAATTCCAATAGCTATGAGAAATAAAATTCATTGAGGAATGCTACTGACCAAACTTTCTAATGTTCTCTCTCCTCTTCAAGGATACTAAACAACTACAGGTAGATATTTATAAGAACAGAACCCCCAACTTATCCCTGATTAGTTCGGTTGCAACAGTGGTAGTTTTCAATGGCAGTACAAGCATTAATCTTTCTTCAATAACAACTGAATACACAACTTCAAAACAAAAGATCCAAAACAATGAGCCTTTGACTTTTACAGCTGGACTGGAAGCCAGTAAATGCCTTTGTGTCCGTGCCACTGTTTGTCTCCCGATCCAAAACTAAATTTACTGTCCTATTTAATTGCCTTGGATCATGGCAACGCCAATCCTTCCCGCTCCTCAAGACTTCCACCTCCGCCCCCCTAATACCGCATCAACCTCAACTTCACAACTATCTATTATCCTGTGCTTCAATACACAATTTTTGTTTGAATATTATATATTCAAAAGCAAATATGATTTATATGTTAAAAAAAACATACAGGATCTACTGTTTGTATATATATCAAAAAATGTATGAACGTATTATTTTTAAAATAAATGTTAGGCATCAACTGGTGAATTTTGCTCGGTTTTAGACACTGTACTTCGGATAGGATGTTAATGCTTTAGATTTACTGGAGGAGTGGCAAGACCGAGGGATTCCAGTGATGTGAAAAGACTATATGGAAGCTGGGATTATTCTCCAAGAGCACAGCAAGGTAAGAGGATATTTAGTGGAGGCATTCAACATTCATGATTAGGGAGAATGTTTCCAGCATCACCTTAAACGTGCATCCCAAGGTTACTCATTATCCTGTCAATATTTAAGGATTCATAAAAAAATAAACCAGACGGAAGATGTAGAAAGTAAGTAGCAAGCTTTTATGACCTGGAATGCATTACATGAAAAAAAAAAGTGAAAATACTTTCATAAGGGAATCAAATACATACTGGATGGAAAGAAGATGTCTCTGGGATGGAGTAAGGGGATGGCAATGGCTCTTTAAAGAGTTGGCTGCAGTGATGATTGTTTGAATGGGTTTTTATGTTGTATGATTGTAAAATGAGGAAGATAAACGTCTATGTGTGTTTTAGCTTGCAGTAATTTTGGATGGTGTACATAAAAATAGTCTCTGTTTTCGTTATGCAGTGGAGATTGAACTGAACTATGCAAATGACCCACAGGATTTCACTCTATGGTCCTGCTTATGAGGCTGTGTTTGAAAGAATCTCTAGGAATAGTGTTAACACTTTACAGACACCCTACTTTCAATCATGGGTACATATGTAGACATGATAAGCAAACATTGGATACAAGACATTTGCCTAAAAACTTTAATTATAAGAATGCAAAGTGTGATTGTATATAATTAGGTATCTGAATCTTAAGATATTGCACATTCGTCTCCAGTTGTACATCAATATGGAAAACTAATGGCAATATGTTTCATTTTTAGTTAAATTCTGCTTTTGTTCTTTATTGATACTTTTATGATTTTATTATTTTTTTATATAAAGGAGGGAATCTTCTTCCTTTTACTTGTGAAATTATTTTAAATGAAGCATTTATATTGTTGATTCCAACTATTTTTTGTTTACATCTTATTTTGAATCGTTATTTTATTCCAGCTTTGGCTTTGCTCCTCTCTCGTTTTCTGCCAAGCTCGGCTTCCTGTCCAAGAGATTTGGCACATGACCTTTGCCAGGCCTGAATTACTGGGATAATATGGAACGATGGCCAAGCAAGTTCTCCAAAGCAATCAAACACTAAAGAGAACCACCCTGTACTGGGCCAGAGTTTCTCCCACTCCTTTTAGCTTAATACTTTTGAACAGCATTCTAAACACTGTGCTGACCTTACCAATTCGCTATTCATTCTTTTGTTGCATGTATAAGAATATAGTTTCATATACTGATGATAGAAGTGCTAACAGCATTGAATATTGTATTAGTTATTATATACGTGTTAATGCAAGCATTAATGTCCAATGCATGTAATACTATTCTGAATTGATTGAAATCTTAATGAATATGTTGAACTAATAATAACTATCTTAATAAAACAATTATGAAATTAAAATTATTTTTTTAATGAAATTGAAGAGTGATGAACAGTTTTATTTCCATAAATAAAATGATGTGAATTCCTTTTTCCTACACTCTGCATTATCTCACTGCAATGAACCTTGTCTGACTACAAATGATTTTCCAGGATTTTGATATTTGTTTTTGTGGATGGAGTATCACATTAACCTTTTGCCCTTTCATATCTGCACACACTTTCTCTCCTGTTACAAGCCATGTCTTGCTCTGTGGGTGGAGCAGCAGTGCATATCCATATACTACCTGGACCATATACTACTGCGTATATCCATATACTACATATATATTTTTACGGAAGTCAATTAACCTACAAATCTGTACACCTTGGGGATGTGAGAAGAAACTCCCCGAGCACCCGGAGAAAACCCACGCAGTCACAGAAAGAATGCACAAACTCTGTACGGACAGCTCCCATTGTTAGGATGGAACCACGGTCTCTGGCACTGTAATTTAGCAACTCAACTGCTGCACGACTGTGCTGCTCCTTGAGACTATTAAGGGCCTGTCCCACTTGGCGATTTTTTCGGCGAACTGCCGGCGTCATTGACTGATGTATCAGGGTCGCCGAAAGATTTAGAACATTTCAAAATCCAGTGGCGACAAAAATAATGTTGCGACACTTGAGGAAACGCCACGCATCAATTCGTCATCACGCTGCGTCACCGCCTCGTCACGCCGCGACTTTTTCGGTGACCTGTTGCGTCAGTTAATGATGCCGGCTGTCGCCGAAAAAATAGCTGAGTGAGACAGGCTCTTTAAGCTCCTATAAAGATCTTATGTGGTCCAGAGGTCACTTTCTAAACTCCAAGGAGTATAGCCCAGTCTTCCCAATCTTGACTCATTAGGTTGTTTCACTGTACTTAATGTCAATCTTATGAATTTTCTCTGCACTGTATCTCAGGGATGAATTTCATTCTTTAAACAAGAGGACCCAAAGCATACAGAGTGGTCCCACTGTGTCTCATCAACATACAGTGAAGTTGCAGCAAAACATCCCTATTTTTATTGCGTATTCCCCTCGCAGTAAAGATGAAAATAGAGAGATCATTCTCCATGAAAAAGCAAGCTAAATTTGGTGGAATTAAATACACAATTTTAGATCATGTATCTTGAGGTGGCCAGAGTGGATATGGTTGGATAGTTCCCCTGTCAATGATGATTGGTGCCCACATCTCTGTAAGCAACTGATATTGATTTTAAACGCATGCAAATGCAACCATCCTCTTTGCAGTGTCCTTTGCTAGGTGCAAGGCTAGTTTTGACTGGAGTGGAGAAGGCTTACTGCTAATGTGAATATTGTTATGTTCAATAAAACATGGTATGAAATTATTTGTTTGGTGATTCTGAAAGAAGGAATACAAATTTTAAAAGTCTTTAAACTGTAGTATGCAGCTAGTAAAACAGACATCAATGCAGCTGAGAAGATATTTGTTGACTGGTGTGCAGTGGGTAGACCATTGTCATGAGTGGGCAGTGGGTGCTAATGGCAGCCATTTGCACATGCCATCAGATATTGACATCAATAGGACTGAATTGGGCCAAATTGTGCTGGCTATTACCAGCAGTTCTGGCGATCATCCATTCAAACCGAAGTCCGCCCCTGATTTAGACACTTGCACTGCTAGTCTCCGTCTTGTTGACAGATTTGGAAGGCTGGGGATTTGCCTCTTGGATCCTACGCCAGATCAGAGCTGGCCTGTGATCAGAAACCCCATTGATTTCAGTAGGGATTCTAATCCTGCGGGTTACAAGGCAAGGGAAGAGTGTGTTAGTTTTAATTATTGTTATGGTTTTTAATTACCTGATTATTTATTATTGAAATTTTATTATCTGTTTCATGCTTTTAATTATATATATTTTTTTCAATTTAATTAAAAATAAATGTGTTTAATTTATTCATTTTTAAACGACTCTGAAGACTACAAATGTAAAAATATTATCAAAGTCAGTCACAGTTTTGATAGAAGACAGAGCCCTTCCTCCTTCTTTGCCTTTTCTTTCGTTCAGTAACAGGGTCTCCACCCAAACTGCACACTTGAGTCCAGAGATGAGAAGAGTTCCCAAGGTCAGACCCAGTGTGGTGGACATAGACCTGCACGATCCTGCTCAATTTTCACAATGGGGTGACAATGTGTTTACAACTGTGTACCTAAGGTGTATTTCACATACTACCCATTCAAAATACAGCAGCCAGCAGCAATGGTTGAAGAAATATCCCTTTAATGAAGTATTGCTGTTTTTGAGCTCTCAGCACAAACCACAGCAAGGACTGCACTGGGTTTAAGTTTGAAGTGTGATTAAAGTACAAGTTGTGAAGTGAAACATTTAATTGCAAATTGAAAGGAAAGGTTTTGGAAGGGTAATGAGAGGGCGTGGCAGACGACTGTGTAAGTACGACTCCACTGCCAAGTCAGGTCAAGTGGTGTTTGCAGTCACATGCACAAGTATGGTGAGATACAGATACAATGAAAATCTTGTCGTCAGACAACACATACAAACATAGTATAAATATATAATGCATAAATTACATGCAAATTCTATAAAACAGATGGTTCAAAAGACAAGACATGAATGCAAAAAATACACAATTTGAAAACAAGTTCACGGGTAGTTCAAGAGATATCTTGAATTAAAACTAGGGTTGTGCAGGTCAGTTCAAGAATCTCATAGTTGTACAGTCATAGAGTAGGAAAGCAGCTGTGCCTGATCATGGTGATGTGGGACCTCAGGTTTCTGTACTTTCTGCGCGATGAAAGCATTGAGAAGAGGGCCTCACCCAGAAGGCAAGACTCCTTGATGATAGATGCTGCCTTCTTGTGGCCATCTACAAATTCACCGAGGCACCACTATCATTGAATCAACATACAGTACAGAGATAGAACACCTATTTGAAGACCACGTACCTATTTACATTGGTGGAGGTCGGCAGCTAAGACAGTTAGCCGCTTCAAAATCCAGGGCATTTACATTCCCTATGACCTGTCCTGTTGCCAGCACATAGATGCAATTTTCTTTGAAGATTGAAGAGATTCTGCATGTCTCCAGCAATCTTCTACAGAGGCACTTTAGAAAGTACCCTGACTGGCTGCACCATGGCCAGGTAGTGCAATTATGATGCACAGGAACATAAGAGGCTGGGGAGAGTGGAGGACTCAGCCCAGTTCCATTGCGGGCACAGCTCTCCGCACCATCAAAAGCTTCCACACTAGGCGCTGCCTGAAGGTCGCATCTTTCATAAGAATCTGCAACATTCAGGCCAAGAGCTCATTTCAATGCTACCATTGGCAGGTGGTACAGAAGCCTGCAGTGCAACACTACCAGATTCAGGAACAGCTACTTCCTTAGAACCTACAGGATCTTGATCTGACCTGCATAATCACTATCCTGCCTCAGTAACTGAACTCTATGGACCATTTGTTACACCATGGCAGACTTGTTTCTTTCAATTGTATTTGGCACCAATATCTTGTTTTTGACACTTATTTCAATTGCTTGTGGTATTTATGTGTAATTTATGTACAATTTATGACTTTTAGACCTTCGGCTTTAGAGATACAGTGCAGAAGCAGGCCCTTCGGCCCACCAAGTCTGCGCCGACCAGCGATCACCCCGTACACTAGCACTATCCTACACACTTGGGACAATTTACTTTTTTTTTTAAAACCAAAGCCAATTAACCCACAAACCTGTGGACTGTGGGAGGGAGCTAGAGCACTCAGGGAAAACCCATATGGTCACAGGGAGAACGCACAAACTCCATACAGACAGCACCCGTGGTCAGGATTGAACCCGGGTCTGGCGCTGTTAGACAGTAACTCTACTGCTGTACCAGCGTGCAAATTATGCTTTTGCATGTTGACCAAGTCTACATGCCTGTGATGCCGTTAGCAAGTAAGATTTTCATTATACAAACAACTCACTGTCATTTGTGCAATGAATAAATTCAACGATTGTTAGACAACATATATGGTACTGGCTGGGTAGCTCAATGAGATCCAAATGAATCTAGACCTGCACTGACCAAGGCAGGGAGAATGAATGGAGGGAATGGAGGCAATCATGGAATTGAATATTTGTGTGAAGGACATGTGTTTGTTTCTACAGTTATTGCAACAGGAAAACAGCTGGAACAGCTAACTTGAACTCCAGATAGTGTTCTACATACAGTACCTTTAGATGTCCTTGATTTCCCCACCATTTGCAGCCACTCTGCATTCCATGCTATTTATGAGAAAGATCTAAAGCACTCACTCTGAAACTGAAAATGAATGTTATGTGAACAATGCTCACAACAATACTGACAAAACAAATTTGGTCTGCAAGCAGAGGCCATTTCATGCTGGTGGGGGCATGTCATACAAATTCATGGAAGGACAAACTACTTTGTGGATGGATGCAAGCATCATCTTGAAAATAGCATGCTACAATTAATGAGGTCATACAGTTAAGGCTTGAAAGGATAGGGTTCACGATCATTATATGCATTGAATTTGAGTAATAATTAACTTTTGGCAATCTGCAGTAGTGTGTGACGAGGTACTGGGTTTTGCAAAATGTAAAACATCAGAGCCTGAACTTTATAGTCTGGAGTCCAGGATGCAAACAATAAAGAACTATTCAAATCTTTTATTGTAACTCACAAGGTAATACAAGAGTTTGACGTGTTCCTTGAATGTTTGAGCTGATAAATAACTTGCACTGGATTATAAACAGCCGTGTCTATCTATGAGCACAAACATGGTCTAAAATGTAATGCTCTGCTTGCCACCATGTAAATTACTGCTTTGACTGATGGAACATCATAGGTATCCTTTCTTGGTTGGTAGTGAAGCGGGTCGAACGTGCTTTTTGAAATGCTGGCACATTTGGAGATCTCTGATGTATCCCAGAGTGAGTTATTTTCCACGGATCAGTGTGAACCTTGCTCAGTCATTAAAGTGAAACACAAATCAGTCTGGTCTTCTTCTATTTAATTTGGACAATGTGGATCTGGGGGTATCCAACGGGCACAATGGGCTTGACCTTCTTTGAAAATAAGGGCGAGGCTAATGACACAAATTGCACTGCCACATCAGGAGAGTGTTCAGCATGGCTATCTGGATGGTATTATTTTTCACTTCCATAAGCTGCTCAAAATTATCATTCAACCATTTAGATCCCCGATTCATTGGATTGACCAGGACAAGATGCTGAATCTGACATTGTAGACACAGAGAAACGCCCTCACAGAAGGTAGTGCTGTCCACTCTGGCCTAAACACATGTTTGCAGAGCTACACATCTTCATTACTGCAAATGACCTCTCTTCCACTCAAAGGTGAATTTTACAAATGTGGTGGCCTCTTCTTTACACTTTGGAAATTTTCTAAAAGCTTAGCTTAAAAACGAACAGGAAGGATTGAGTTTGTTGAAACAAGGAACTGCAGATGCTAGTTTACAAAAAAAGACAAAGCAGTGGAATAACTCTGTGGGTCAGGTAGCATCCCAGTAGAACACAGATGAAGTTACCATCAAAACTTGTCAAATATTTGTCAATGAAAGTAAACTAACAGGATAGTATACAATTCGATTCATACTTAGGAAGTACTTTGCTTGCACGCTAAGTGATTAAATTAAATATATATTACACAGTTATATTACACATGAAAGATTTAGCAAAAGCAAAATGCAAAGTGATAATGAGAGATATGAGCAGAGCAGTTAACATATTTTTTATCAAAAAGTTCAATTTAGATTTAGTTGAGCTTCTTTAGTAAATATCGCAGGACAACATATTTGTGCTCAGATGGAATACTTTAGTAATGATTGAGCTCCTCTCATTCTTCAATGCACTGAAGCACAGATTTTTCAAAAAACCTATTGGTGCTTGGTTATAATGAGTGACTTGCAAAAATGGTCAGTTCTGCTATTGGATTTGTAACACAGAGGGTTATTACATAAAGTTATTAAAAAGTAGCAGATTATATATTTCCTGCATTTAAACATTGAACTAAAGAGCAACACAAAGCAGTTCACAAGTTATATATTGCATCAAAGTGTGCATTAACTGGTTAAGTTGGTGCAGAACCTGCAAGGAAAGCCATTAATGGAGCGAAACGGAGAATATGTTAAAACCCTTTTTGCACATGTTTGGTCCCAAGGCCAACACAAGATAAGGATAGACACAAAGTGCTGGAGTAACTTAGCGGGACAGGTAGCATCTTTGGATAGCAGAAATGGTTGACGTTTTGGGTTGAGACCCTTCTTCAGACTGAGCATCAGGATGGGAGGGTGTTACAGAGATAAGGAAGTGTAAGCGATCAAAAGAGATGGAGATCAAGGAAGATGTAGAATAGACATTGTTAGCTAAGAGAAGACATTGTTAGCTAAGAGAAGACATTGTTAGCTAAGAGAAGACATTGTTAGCTAAGAGAAGGTGACAACAAAGCAAACAGAGGCACAATGAGAACATGGATAGGTTACATTTCAGGTTGGAACCTTTCTTCAGGCTCAACAAGGTAAGGTTTCTGATAGTTTTAGAAGAGAAAATAGTAGCTGGGGGAAGATTGAAGTCTGAAGCCCCCCTGAAGCAGGCAACACCTTGCAGTAGAGTGGAATTGAAGCCACAGCCTAATTCAAGGTAATGCATGAGTTTGTGATAACAATGTTCCACTTTTAACACTTTCTCAGTTAACTCCTTTCTCCATCATTTACTGGATTTCCTGCTTCCTTTCAAGCTCTGCAGCTTCCTCAGAGTATAATCATGTTTTTTTTTTAAATCAGGGATAATAAATGGAAATATATTACTGCTAATTCAAAGATAACAAATTAATTTTTTTTTGAAGATTTTCAAAAGAAAAACACCATTCGTTTTTCAGCTAATAAATAGGGAATACTCATGAAAAGCCAGATCTAGGAGCTGCTTCATCAGCCAACTCTTTCAAGTGTACTTGAGTAGGTTCCTCCTCACAAGGTTCCTGGCTCACAAGAAACTACACTCAATTCTGCAATGTAGACAGCTGACATTTCATTTCCCACATTGCATACAATTTCCCTTTGTCATGAATTATTGGAAACATTTCTTAGTAAGTAGTTTACTGGAAAAAAAACCCTGTTATACCCTGGAGTAGAAGCTATCTGATTTAGTTATTATCCTGCATTCACAACAAAGAGAACTGTACAGATCAAAGATTTTATTCAATTCAAAGGCATAAAAGTTACTTGCTCAACTTCAGTTGAGATAACTTTCCTCAAATAAATACATTCATCAGCTCACTGCTCGATTGTAATCATGTATTGTCTTTCCACTGACTGGTAAGCATTAAATAAAAGCATTTCATTGTACCTCGGTACACATGACAATAAGCTAAACTCAAAACTTAACTCATTAAAACTACCTATATACACATACAATCGAATGTGTTCGAGACAACCAAAAATGCATTATGCCCTAACTGGAAATGAGATGAATAGGATCACAGGAAGAGGAGCAGGGTGACATCTGACTGTAAAGCATCTCCCTTTATTGAAGCTGTTTTGGCAGGTAGGAGATGGATGGTCAATGAGTGGGTGGCACAAAGAACACACAACAATCCGTGTCATTCACTGAAATCTCTCCTTTGTCCTCCAATTATAAAAGGAATATCGAACAGTGCAAATATGTTTGGATCTCCCAACTGCCACTGCATTCCTTTGTGTTATCAGTTCCCCCATTTTGTGGATGCATTTGCTTCCCATTGAAATACGGCACAGATTGGGACAGTTTAGGCCACAGCTCTCCTTCAAATTCGAAATAGCTGACCGTCAAAATTGTAATTACACTCTATCATATTGCCTGATTAAAATGAGATGCAAAAACAAAAGCAAGCAAGCAGGGGAGGCGGTGGTATCAACAGCCATCGGTAATTCCATTCGCTACAATCAAGATCCCTTATAAGAGGTACGTTAAAATAAGGGCTCACTGTATGGCTCAACCTAAGTTGCAAGATTACTTCCCGACATTTATGTGCAATGCCTTGACCAGTGAAGGTAAATATAATTTCATTATCACACTATCCACTTGTGTTGCTACTTTCATGGGACTATGGATTTGTACCCCAAGATTCCCTTTGTATGACATGGGTGCTCTCTGTATGTTTGTATGTTCTCCCTGTGACCTGCCTGGGATTTCTCCGACATCATCCGTTTCCTCCCACACTCCAAATATGTACAGGTTTGTTGGTTAATTGGCTGGGTTATAAATGTAAAATTGTTCCGAGTGTGTGTAGGGCAGTGTAAAGTGTACTGTATGTGCGGGCATTGTTGGTCGGTGCAGACTCGGTGGGCTGATGGGCCTGTTTCCGGGCAGTATCTCTAAGGTAAACTAAACTAAACAAATATACACTCGCTTCTAACACCTACGCAGTTGCAAATTGCAGAGGAATGTTAATCCTGATTATACAATTTAAATACTTATCGTTTGCACTTGTGATGACAGTTCAGATCATTAATTTGAAATGCCAACTGAGTTTCCTTCACTAGGTGCTACTTGACCGACTGATTATTTCCAGTATCTTCTGGCTTAATTTCTAGGGAAATAAATATCAAATGCCAAGAAAGATAGTGCTGCAAAGTTGTACACAAAAGCAAATTTAGCAAGGATTGCGTTGGGAGTATAGACCTGTAAACTGGTGAAGAAATCAAATGATATCATGTTGCAACAGTCAGCAAAGTGAACAAGCAATGCTCTCCACTTTTCCCGATTATTCAACCACATAATCCTGAGATAGAGGAAGCTGGAATTGTGTTTGGATTCTTCTCTGCATTTTTTTGTTTCAAGTCGAGCTGGATTGATGGGACAAAAGTCTTCTCCCTTTTGTTATACAGGTATCTTAAGAGCATAAAGCCTTGTGAAACTTCAACCCGGGTCTGCTGCTTGGTTGGCATATTTTGACTAATTTGCAATTTATTTACAGAATATAAGGAAGATTATCAAGAAAACATCAGGTTTAACCTATTCAGTGCCACTCCAGAGTATACCCGGGTCATGGCAAAAAATGAAAAAAAAACTTAGCAGTGAACAGGTTAATGAGATCTTCTGCGGCTTGGGTTAAACGTTTTGGGGGTTGCTTTAAGGGCCTGTCCCACTTAAGTGATATTTTTGGCGACTACAGGTGATTAGGCTGTCGCTACATGGTCGCGAGGTGACGCCTGTATGGTTAGTCTCCTCTAGTCGCCTAAAGAGTGGTAACTTTTTTTTTGTTGCTGCTTGGGACAAGCAGTGTTCAAAAATGTTCAAAACCTTTCGGTGACTGTGGGCTTGACGTAGCTTGTCTTCTCCTGTCGTAGCTGCTGTCGAATGTTGTCGCCAGGTGACGCAGGTTGTCACCGGGTGACGTAGGTTGTCACCGGGTGATGACTTCGGTGAATTCCATTGGCGACTACCTACGTCAACCTACATCAACCGGCGACAGGTACCGGTGACTGAATTATCTTCAGTTGTCGCTGACAGAGTCGTAGCATGCCATAGCTTGTCGTGGGTGGGCGTAGGTTTACATCGGTTGTCGTAGGTTGGCGCCTGTGTGGTCATAGGTTGTTGTATGTGTCGTCGTAAGTTGTTGTAGGTGTGTCGTAGGTGGACATCCTGTCGTGAAGAATTGGATCACCGGTTGCCGTAGCTTGACGTCGATTAGGTGGTAGGCTGTCGTAGACATTGTCGTAGGGGGTGTCCAGTCGCCGTTTTTTCACTGACCTGCTACAACTGTGACTGTCGCTGGCTGTCGCCGAAAAAAATCACCTAAGTAGGACAGGCCCTTCACTCTGTAGCTTCAATCTAACCGATAGTATTTCTTCCTTGGGGATGCTTAGTTCAAAATGGAAAAATCTTCTGACAGAATGACCCTCATATGGTCATAAGTGATAGGAGCAGAATTAGGCCATTCAGCCCATCAAATCTACTCCGTCATTCAATCATGGCTGATCAATCTCTCCTAACTCCATTCTCCTGTCTACTCACCGTAACCTTTGACACCAGTACTAATCAAACCGTACCCTCAACTTGATGGGCATTTTTTCTCTCTCTAAATAAAACCAATTATTCAAACTTCATTAAAATAACCAAATAAAACTTCATTAAAATATGTGAAAACAAAATTATGCAATCAACATCAAATTCAAAAATCTGGACCTGTGAGTACTGATATCCGCTGAGTTTCCCCAGCAATTGTGTGTACCTTCGATATTCCAGCATCTGCAGTTCCCTTTTGAACAGTACTGATATCTATTTGTTTAACACAAAGCGTAGGAATTGATTCTTAATTGATCATGCTAATGTACAGACCGGTAATAGATGCCTGTTCAAATCCTCTGCCGAATTTTGATCTGCTCAATTTCATGACAATAAACTGCATTTCTGTGGCAATGTAAAATGCTTGGTTGCTACTTCCTCACACAGTTGGCAAGTCAACTAAGAAAGGATTTTTATCCCTAAATCTAACTTCAGTTGGATTAATTGCAGCATGGTGTCAATTTAAAAAATGAAACTATTGCCCTTGTAGATCATGGAAGAAAACCGGTTATGTTCAGATGGTTTTGGAGCTGCTACTATTCCAGAGGTTTCCGAACAGAGTAAAAATAACAGGAATTATTCCATTTCAGTGCAGTCAAGAATGGAACATTTATCATTTATGATTATTTCTTTTGGATAGAATCAAGATGAAAATGGCCACAGCACTCGGGCAAATCCTACAGTGTGAAAAGCAGGCTCAACTTTTCTAAAACATGCCAAATGCTTGAAAGCAGAATATGGGAGGTGCCCCATTTCTCTTGCTTCCATGTGAGCATGAATAGTGGACATAATACAATGGCCACCAGTCTTTAGACTTTAGAGAGACAGCATGGAAAGAGGCCCTTCAGGCCCATATTTGATGTGACTATTTCCTTTTCCCGATGTTAAACAGTACAATTGATTAATCAAATCACATCAAACAACTTCTGTCATAACAGTGTCACAAACGCTCACATATTTGTATATCTTCCAAATAGAGAGGATCAAATAATGTTCTGGACTGACATGCTCAGCGGTACTTAGGATGGCACTGTGATGCAAAGCAGCACTGTAATGCAGCTAATAGAACTGCTGTCTCTTGCGCGAGAGGTCCTGACCTTTGATACTGTTTTTGATCCTGACCTTGGGTACTGTGGGCGTGGAGTTTGCGTGTTCTCACTGTGTGCATGGCTTTCCTCTGGGTGCTCCAGTTTCCTCCCACATCGCAAAATTGTGCAGTTTTCATCTCTGTAAATTGCCCAAAGTGTTGAAGGAATGGGATAGAAAGAGGCATAACATAGAACTAGTAAGAACGGGCGATCGGTGGTCAGCTTGGACTCAGTAGGCCGAAGGGCCTGTTTCCATTCGGTATCTTTCATTCCATCAATGAAACTTAGTGAAAGTAATGACAAGATAATAGGTTTAAAGAACCCTACTCCTTCGCTGAAAACGTGTGGGCAGAAAGGCAGATTTTCTATGAACAAATTACTGAGCAGACAGAAAATAAACTGCCAAATGGAATAATAATATAATAATAATAAATTTTATTTATGGGGCCTTAAGAGTCTCAAGGACACCTTACAAAAATTGAGCAGGTAGAGGAAAAACATGTAAGGGGAATGAAATAAATAGTAGAGACATGACTAGTACACAAAGTAAAGACAGAATTCAAATGGAACAGGACAGGCAGCGTCTCTGGATAGAACGAGTGACATTTCGGGTCGAGACCCTTCAAGAACCAATATCTGCAGTTCCTTCCTACACATTTCTGAAGAAGGGTCTCAACCCGAAACATCACCCATTCTATCCAGAGATGCTGCCTGTCCCGCTGAGTAACTCCAGCATTTTGTGTATATCTTCGGTGTAAACCAGCATCTGCAGTTCCTTCCTACACAGTTTTTCATCTCTTGACATATGTTGCTAGATATTCCCATTTCAAGGTGTTCTTTTCTCTGATCAGTTTCTGTGAAACTGCCTGTTTCTATAGGAATGGCTACTTTGACATCTTTAGTTTGTATCCTATCACAAATATTCCCTCTGTCTTCCCCTTTTCGACTACTTAAAACCCACTTGTTTTCTTACTTTAGATTCTGATAGAATTCCTTGCCCTGAAAAAGTGACCATTTCTCCCTCCTGACATTGTGGGGGCTTTTGTATTTTCTGTTTTTACATTGCAAATGAAGACCGATTGGGCTTGAAATGTCAAACCAGTAATCCTTTAAAACAATTATCTTACAGTCACAAACCTAAGCTTTTGTTCACTCAAATTATTTCAGGGCAAAGGTGTTTGGCATATTTTATTATTTTTGCATTTGGATTTTGTTTAGTTTCTTTTGCTCTATGTACAATGTGTCTGAAAACCAGATCATTTGCAGTGCCTTATGATAGGCGTATAATGTCACAACCTGGCTTCACAGCCTCCAATAAAGCTCCTGTCCCACTGTACGAGGTAATTCAAGATCTCCCGAGTTTTCCCCTGATTCGAACTCGGAGAATGTCCGTAGCGGGTCCATAGGAGTTTCGTGGATGTCTCGTAGCGGCTAGTACGCGGAAAAAGTAACAATTTTTTTCATCACGAGTATTTTTTTTACTCGTGGACATTTTTTGCAGGAATGAAAAAATGTCACGAGTTACCGGATGTCCCGAGTACCTACCGTTAGCATTACGAGCCGCTACGAGACATCCACGAACTCCTACGGACCTGCTACGTTTTGGGTCGGGACCTTTCATCGGATTGATTTTAGTAGTGGGGGGGAAAGCTGGAACTGAGGTGGGGCAGGGCAAAGCCTGGCAATTGATACCTGGATAGAGGTGAGGTGGATGGACAACAGCTAGAGACGTGGCCAGTAATGGGATCTCCAACGGGATACCACTACTGGCCACATCTTCGCATCTCCTCCCCTTTCTGCTTTCCGCAGAGACTGCTCCCTCCATAACTCACTGGTCAATTCATCCCTTACCACCCAAACCACCCCCTCCCCGGGTACTTTCCCCTGCAACCGCAGGAAATGCAACACTTGTCCCTATATCCTCCCCCCCCCCCCACCTCAACTCCATCCAAGGACCCAATCAGTCTTTCCAGGTGAGGCAGAGGTTCACCTGCATCTCCTCCAACCTCATCCATTGCATCCGCTGTTCTAAGTGTCAACTTCTCTACATCGGCGACACCAAGCGCAAGCTCGGCGATCGCTTCGCAGAACAGCTCCGCTCAGTCCGTACTAACCAACCTGATCGCCCGGTTGCTCAGCACTTCAACTCCCCCTCCCATTCCCAATCTGACCTTTTTGTCCTGGGCCTCCTCCATTGCCAGAGTGAGGCCCAGTGCAAATTGGAGGAACAGCACCTTGCTTGGGTAGTTTACACCCCAGCGGTATGAACATTGACTTCTCGAATTTTAGATAGCCCTTGCTTTCTCCCTCCTTCCCCTCCCCCTTCCCAGTTCTCCCACAAGTCTTACTGTCTCCGCAAACTTCCTTTCTTTTTCCTGCCCCCCCCCACCCCCAACATCAGTCTGAAGAAGGGAATGCACCCGAAACGTCACCTATTCCTTCTCTCCATAGATGCTGCCTCACCCGCTGGGTTTCTCCAAGGTTTACAATATTCTGTACTGTAATAATATAAAGTATTTTGCAAAATATGCATGCACATCCAAAAATCAATATTACCAATACATACAAAAACAATAGCTTACATATGCTGGCACCTGGGAATGAAAGGCTCCTGAGAATCTCAGGCCTGTTATAACAAATATGTTCTTCCTCCTTGGCCTCCACCCACCCCCTCATTCCATGTGATAGAAGCACCATTATTGTCAAGAACAGCTTAGCACGGAATCTGTACCTCGATGGGAAGAATAATTTTACTACATGGTTTGCCAAAGCATATACAGTAGCAGGGTTAGCTGTACACCAGAACCTACAAAATGGTACTGACTTTTGTGACCAATAATCATAAAAATATAATATTCTAGCTATTATCCTCAGAACTCATCTGCCATTGCAGCTTATAATGTACTATAGGAAGCTCATGCTATATACAAGCCACATGCTGTGATGTATTTAATCGTAAACTTATTCAAGGCAGACCATGATAATTTAATCAGTCAGATGGAATTAATCCCAAGTCCTCCGACTTAATTCTCCACTCACTTCCTTGTTATCCCATTCCACTCATCATAGTGTGCAGTCTGCCTGCTGCATTTCAACAAAACATATTGCTCAAGGTCTCCAATTCACCTGGCTGGTAGCCTTTGTTGAAATTATTTTATTAGTTTTGACAACGACAGCATCCCTGATGTTTGCCTTACAGGCAACAATGTGGAAATTGTTAATACACCTTTCTTGGATATCCATATGCCTATCCAAACACATTTATTGATGGACATATGGATATGCAGAGAATGGAGGGATATAGGTTATGTGCAGATAGATAAGTGATGGTCTTAGCCTCTTGCTCAGTACAGATATTATGGGCCGAAGGGTCTGTTCTTGTGTGGTACTCTTCTATGTTCTATGTTCTTTCCACAAAATACATTGATAATCCTTACTAATTTTGTCATTTTTTTTCCGTGGAGTTTAAATGTTGGGCTGTGATTCACAAAGACATTAGTTTAGTTTTTGGACAGGGATACAGCGCGGAAACAGGCCCTTCAGCCCACCGAGTCCACACCGACCAGCAATCCCCACACACTAACACCATCCTACACACACTAGGGACATTTAAAAAAACCATTTATACCAAGTCAATTAACCTACAAACCAGTACGACTTGGGAGGAAACTGGAGATCTTGGAGAAAACCCACGCAGTCACAGGAAGAAAGTACAAACTCCGTACAGACAGTACCTGTTGTCAGGATCGAACCCGGGTCTCTGGCGCTGTAAGGGCTGTAAGGCAGCAAGTCTACCGCTGCGTCACCATGCCGCCCTTCAATAGCGGCAGCTTCAGTTGAGTTATGCTCGCTAGTGGATTATGACTCCCTTTGACAAATACCCAATATTTTCAGCAAACCCTCATGGACGTCTGCCCACATGCAAGTTATGAATCAAGACTGAAAATTCACTACCAACTATTTAAAGAAGTCTCATGAACAAAACAGAATCGGCAGTGACCTCTAGAGTCAGCCTGGTATATATCTTGACTGTAAATCTGAATTCTGCAGAACAGAGACAAACTAATAAAACGTGATCAAAACAAGAGGGAGGTACTGTGTTAGAGTCATACTGAGGGAGGTACTGGGTTAGAGTCAGACTGAAATATATTACTTCTTAACAATAACTCAGCTGAGCTCCACTGAAGAGAATATTTAACAAATAACGGGACGCTGGGTTTCATGTTATAATATTTCTAAAATTTAATTACATAATAAAAACTTATATTGATCTAAGTGCATACAACCAGTGGACCCAGGATTTTGAAACATTCATTTCATTCACACTGAGCAAGTCAACGTTTTTTTTTACAAACCAGAAATTATATAATTATATATATAAAAGCTCTGATTTTTTATATATATATGGACTTTTCAGAAGGGGCTTTGGTTGGAACATTTAGCGATGAGTGCTGTGGAAATAAAACTTTGGATGTAGGAATTCATTCTCATATGTATATGACGAGGGATGAGATGAGCATTATTACAAAGCTGTAAATACCCATCCATGACTGGTATAAATATACAATCCAAATTACAAAAAAATAATGGGGTTGTGAATAGTAAGGAAAGTTGTCAAAGGATACAGCTGGGTAGAGATGAATTGGAAATATGGGCAGAAAAATGGCAGATGGAATTTAATCTGTAAAGTGTGAGATGGTTCAATTTTGAGGTAAAATGGAAGGGGAAAATTTACAGTTAATGGAAGGACTCTTGTAGTATTGATATAAAGAGTGATCTTAGGATAAAGTCCATAGCTCACTGAAAGTGGCAATATGTAGATAGGGTGGTAAAAAAGTGTGCAAACAGTATGCTTGCTTTCATTGGTCGGGCCAGTGAGCCTGAAGGTCAGGAAGCCACGTTGCAGCTGTATAGAACTTTAGTCAGGCCACATTTGGAGTAATGTATGTAATTCTGTTTGCCACATTACAGAAAGGTTGGGAGTTTTTGGAGAGGGTGTAGAAGAGTTCAGCAGGATGTAGCCTGGATTAGAGAGTATTTGCTATAAAGGAGAGGTTGGACAAACTTGGATCGTTTCCTCTAGAGTTTTGGAGGCTGTGAAGTGACCTAACAGAAGTATATACAATGATGAGAGGCATAGATAAGGTCGAGAGTTTATCTCAGGGTTGACATTTTAAATATTAAAGTATGGATTTAAGGAGAGAGATGGGAAAGAGATGTGACAGGCAAGCTTTTTTATTACACAGAGAGTGATAGGTACCTATCAGGGAGAGTGGTAGAAGCGGATACGATAGTGACATTTAAGAGGTAGTTAGACAGGTACCTGATCAGACAGGAAATGGAGGAATATGCAGGCAGATGGCATTAGTTTCATTTGGCATCATGGTTAGCGCAGATGTCATAGATTAAAGTACCTGTTCCTGTGCTCAGTTGTATTAAAGTTTGTCTCAATATTAAGTACGACTGCAATGTAAGACAGAGTTTGGTTCAGCCCTGGAACAGATGCCAGCAGCGGATGGAGCCAATATCTCTGGCACCATGTTTGTGCTGTTGGCTGATGTTATAGCTTTTGTCTTCCTAACATTTAAATGGAGGGCATTGGTGTTCATCGAATACTGGACATTAAGGCAGCAGTGTGATTATTCAAGGACCATGGGGAAAATGCTGGCAAGATAGAATTTAGCATTGGGAGTGTATGTGTTGACGTGACATTGTATAGATGGGAAAAATCAGATGTAAGAAAAGCCTGAGTTGGTTCATAGGCACAAAGGTCTAAACTGACCTGCCTTCATGATACACATAAATGCTGGAGAAACTCAGCGGGTGCAGCAGCATCTATGGAGCGAAGGAAATAGGCAACGTTTCGGGCCGAAACCCTTCTTCAGATTCCTGATTAGACCGTTGAGATTTCAGAGACAGAGTCAAGCAGAAGCTGAGGTGGGGACTTCACCTTGCTCTAGACCATACCATCATCCTTTCTCCTTTCATCATCCTTTCTGAAGAAGGACCTGAAACGTCACCCTTTCCTTCTCTCCAGAGAGGCTGCCTGTCCCGCTGAATTACTCCAGCATTTTGTGTCTATCTTCAATGTAAACCAGCATCTGCAGTTCCTTCCCACACATCCTTTTACTTTCATTCCTTCTATCCTAACTCACTCACATTAAGCCATATGAACATTCACTGGAATGCTGAAGTACACACACAAGAGGAAGGATTTCAAGTTCCTCTGCTTCTGAAAATTCCAAGCGAGCTTTGAATAAAAATCAAAGTGAAAGTGTTGCCCCTCATTTTCCACCTTGTTGCTATTTGTTCAATACATTTCCTCGGCCAAGAATCGCTGCCCCTAAAAAGGCAACTGGAAAAAAAGGGACTATTTGGGAACTAGATTGGTCCACAAAAATAATGAAACCTACATCAACACATCTGTGTACTGGCCTGTAGTCCATACACTACACCTCCCATGATATCTTCCAGGTGGTTATTCTACACACACTGCGAGCTGTGTTTGTAAATAGCGTGAAACACACTTATTAGTTCTTCTATATGTCACGTACAATACTGGAAGCAGCATAGGTTACATGTTTCTTTTATGTCCCCAGTGTTCAAGCTGTTATCGTAGCACAGCATCCTATGCCACTCATTTTTATTTTTATTTTTTTTTTAAATCAAAAATATTTATTCAAATATTAAAATAGTATTGACACTACAATAAAACAAAACACCACCATAATACAAGACGAACAAATATGCTAAGCAACTGCTAAACAATTATATTGCAATCCTTGTCAAGGATACATTCAACCCCCCTCGGTGCCCAGCGGTCCCGGAACTCCCTCAGGGTGCCCGTAGACAGGGCGTATTCCCTTTCCATCCGCACCCGGGCACGGACATATCCCCGGAAAAGGGGCAGGCAGCCGGCTCGGGTAGAGCCCTCCAACGTCTGGTGCCTTGACTCACGGATGGCCAGCTTGGCCAGGCCCAGGAGCAACCCAACCAGGACATCTTCAGCCCTACCCTCCTATGCCACTCATTGCAGTATTGGTACAGGATAAGGTAAAGCTCGGTTCTGTCCTTCCATTGGTAATCATTACCCTGCAGACCATAAGGCATACAAGCAGAACTTGGCCATTAGGCCCATCGAGTCTGGTCCACCATTCGATCGTGACTGATCTATTTTTCCCTCAACCCTATCCTCCTACCTTCTACCAGTAAATGTGGACACCTTTACTAATCAAGAACCTACCAATCTCCACTTTAAAAATACCAACTCCATAGAAAAGAGGCGTGAGGGCCAAATGGACACTGCTGACTTCAGCTAGATGAGTGCTAACAACAATGTCTTATGCTACAATTAATTCATCTGAAGCTCTTCTTTAGACACTTGTTATTATTCAGATAGCAATTATTGATTGGACATGGCAAGGCCAAGGGGGATGTTCAAAAATGATGTAAATGATGATAACAGAATTATTAGTAGCAAGTCATGTCTGAAAGCTAAAAGAGGTAATGGGCTGAAATCGTTGATCTCATTGTTTGAGCCCAAACAGCGAGAAATGGACAAGTGCTGATCCTTAGGCGTTTGTTAAGCCTTGTTAAGAGGCAGAGGACAGGGAGGTCAGAGTGATATTGGGGTGGAGAGCTGGAAAGGCAAAGGAATCTTAAGGTTTCATTTGCAGGCTAAATGGCGAAGTTCTGCAAAATGTAATTAAAGTGGATGGAACTGAATTTAAGAAGAGGAGTGTGTATGAAGGAACTGTAGAGGCTGGTTTACAGTGAAGAAAGACATAAAATGCTGGAGTAACTCAACAGGATAGGCAGCATCTCTGGAGAAGAGGAATGGGTGGCATTTCGGTTTGGGACCCTTCTTCAGAGGAGTACCAGTCACAGTACTGCATGAGACACAAAAAGCTGGAGTAACTCAGCGGGACAGGCAGCATCTCTGGATAGAAGGAAGGGGTGACGTTTTTGGCCCTTCAGAAAGGATGATGAAAGAAGAAAGGATGATGGTATGATCTCTGGATAGAGTGTGAAATACCGCATTATTGTGCAAAAAGTCGGAGATGAATTTCTTGCTCAATATCTGACATGCAGGAACAAAGCGGAGGGTGTGATGCATCATTGGAAGTGCTTGATTTCAGAGCGGCAAACTTGCACTATCATCTCCCCTCCCAGTTAAATGGAAGAGACCTTATGGGCCAGTGTAAAGAGAAGCGAGTGAGCTCCCTCTATGTTCTGGCCAAATTCACCAGGAGCTTTGTAGATAACCATTGCTATTTATAACATTGCATTTTACTTGAACATTTACAATTTCTCTGAAGCATTTGTCTACAACACCAGAGTGGTTACATTTTAAAAGTAATTAGTTGACTTAGAAGCGTGTTTATATATGTTGTGTGGTTGAGTGAATCTATACCAATGCAAGTTTTTTTTAAACCACAGAAGTTCCTTGTTAATTGTCTGAATAAAGGTCTGATGCAACCTTTTTAATCTGGGAAACGTTGATTTTGTTACCTGTAACACTTATTGACAACCACGTCTTCTGCTGCTAATTTTATCCTTAAGCTTTATTGTACCTAGCAGACTGGTTCACTGATTTGAACATTTGAAATGAAAAGAAATCTCGTTTTCTATTAAGTGAAACCACAACCAGTTATTCTAATTGGCCTAGCAATTACAGTATGGGCCTCAGGGGGAACTATTCCACAAATGTCGTCTCCCATTAGTGTCAACAGTTACACCAATCTGATTACATCCACATCAAGGAGGAGCAATTCTCATTTTTCCATAATGATTACTTACCTCATTTAATCATTGGGAAAAATAAACAATTTAACTGTCAAAGTTAAACACTGGAGAAGATTCTAATCAACAAGATATTCACAAAGACTTCTTTGTCGTTAAATTCAATCGCATGAGTTTCAAATGAAAAGCGCAGAATTTGACTGAAAATTATTTAAAACTTAGATAAGTACTTTAAAGCTATGGATTTATCAACAACTTTTGCAACGAAAAAAAAATAGCAATCTCTAAATAAGTTCTACTCACAAACATGCGAATGGACCAGCTGCACGTTTATAGCATTTAAAAACTTTTTTCAATTTTAATTTTCCAGCACCCGACAATAGCAAACAGGAGAACAATCGTTAATATATTTCCAAGATGATAACAACTTTAAAGGTTGGATGTGTTCCAGGCAGATTACCAAACCAAACTAATCAAACTCCTTGGGTAATTGTTTCATTATCAATTGATCTAAACATAGTATTAACAGCTTACCAAAATATTTAGGGACCAATTACATAATCAAACTTTACCAACTTCCATGTCAAACTGATCCAAATGCCTCCGCATTCTGAATGGCATCTACAAATGAAATAACTCCAAAGCTACCAACGACTTGACACAAAAGGTTTCTGAACACAACTTTATCCACATTTACCCATTCCAAATGCAAGAAAAAGTTTCATACTTTTAGGAATTATCAACATTTTCCTCATTTGAAAAGCAGTATTAATCACTATTAATTCTGCACCCATGTCCTTCAAATTCATCAATAATCCACGACAAATATCACCAAACACCACATAAGAACAATATGGAAATATAAAAGCATCTTTGTTCAAAAGCATTTCATAGGCAATTAGTCTTGAATTGTAGTCACTGCAGATATTCAGACACACAGCAAGTTCCTGAATACTAATTTTTTTTAAAAAACAGCTTATGTGGTTTGTTTATGTGGGTTGAGGGATCAATTTGGAAAGTTTGTCATCATTTAATCTGGAAAAGACAATGGATTTTGAAAAGGAAACAATATTAGCAGTGGGTTTGAAGTTACTGCTAACGAATCTAAAATGACAAGGCAGCAATTCTAAATTGAACCATCAATTCAAAATACTCCAAAAATGATCTTCAAATCCACATTGTACTAACTAATTAGATTAAGCAATGCCAAATCCATTTATTCTGCCATATTAATCCCATATACAACTATTGCAATCTGATAATAAAAAATCAGCACTCAGGAAAATGATGTTTAACAGTCCATATCAATTACACAGTGGTTAGTCCATATTTACAATAAATCGACTCCAAAATCATTTCTACTTCTGAATTAATCCCACATCCAACCATGAACAACACCTACTGCTCCAGATCAAAGAATGAAAATGTTCTGGCAATTTCACATCAAATTCTTTCAAATCTGTCCGATTGCTCAAACAATTCAGCTTGAAATCGTTACCGCTAATTTTCGAGCAATCCACAGAATTTTGTTCAAGCTATTGTTAATTTTTCTGAGATGTAAACAATTGTGGTTAAAGCTTTTTAACTTTCTAAGATATTCCCTAGTAAACAGTTCCACATGTCTCATCTTAGACTATGCCACCTCTTGTTGGAATACTCTAAACTATTTCCCTCCAGCTTATTCTAAATAACAGAATTCTGTATTTAAAAAAATCCTTGGGTGTAAATTTATCATTTTCACAGATTTACAAGAACGAAAGGAAGATACTATACAAACAATTCTGTTCCAAACTATACGCGATTCTCCATTGGTTTTTTTGAAAAGCTTATTCTAATTTTCTTTCATATTCAGCATGTAATTCCATGTCCTAAATTTGTTAAAGTTCAAACAAATGGTTCTCAACAAATTACAAATTCTTTAAACCATTGAAACTTTGTCAGTCAAATCATGTTTATCCATTTAAGGAAAACCATCCTAACAATTCTGCATTTATCCAGTCAAAAAACTTTGCACTGTTCTAACAATTCATTTGCAATCACTTCAGATCATTTCTTAACAAAATAGTTTGAATGTTTCCTTTTTAAGATAACACAAACAACTTTATAAATATAGCTCTGTAATAAAGTGTTGGATTATCATCTCAATCTAAGCAATTGAACATCAAATTATTCTAATTTGTTTCCTCTTAAACAATTCCAAACAATTTCTTCATACCAGTCGAAAACACATAAATAATTAAAACCTCACCACTCCAAATTACTTCAAAGATTTTCAGAGCATACAATTCCCTAGGAATGCAACTAATCATATAAAATTATGCCAAGTTGACAAAGAAAATTGAACAAATGCATACCATATATGTTCATTGAACAACTTTTAACAAACTCCGATCTCAACAAACAACACCGCCACTACCCTTCAATATTCTAACTCTCGGTTCCATATTATGCATCCCATATCAGATAATTCCTCATCTAAACAAACTATTCCATGCAAATACCATGTAAATCACCTCATAAAAGTGGTAAAAATCTGGAAAACAAGATCTAAACAATTATCTAGGAAATAATTCCATGTGAAACTATTTAACATCAAATGTTTTAGAATGAATCTTTTCTGGTATATTAAACAGCTTTTTGTAATTGTTAAAACCTAATCTCAAATAAACAATTTATCATCAATTTATTACAGCAGTCCCCAATTCAAACATTTCTTCATGTATTCCATAATTAACAATCAAACACTGAAGTAATCCCCCATCAAACAATTCCCTATCAATCCCTTATCATGCAATTCGCTATGCAAATGCTCTTGATCAATGGTTAACTGTTCCACTGCAGAGTATTTGAATAATTCCCACAGAAAATTATTCTTTACCAAACAGTTCAAGATCAAACATGCAGATAAATTAAATTCAAAACAATTCACACTCAATGAACTCTCCGTAATTTTTTATTTTTTATTAAAATATTTCCTTGTAAACAATTTCTTATCCCGGAATAATTCAATTACATACAATTTGATATAAAATAATTATATTTTAAACATTTCTGGGAATTTCTGCTCAAATAATTTCTTATTAATCATTCAACATTTAATTTCCAAGTCATTCAAAGAATCCCTGTAGACAATTTCCAGAATTTCCCATAATTTAGTGAAATTTTTTTATCAAAAATAATTCTTTTGAAAATAATGATATAGTTCAAATGAATCCTAATCAAATACTTTATTTATTTTCCAACAAACTGATATGTAATAAAATTATGGACATGCTTAAATGTTTTAATTCCATTGTACATTACTTAATTCAAACAATTCCCTCAATTTTTTTGAAATGTCGCAATAAATCAATCCAAATTATTTAATAACCAACTAATCAAAACATTTTTCCAATCAAACGTTAAACCTAAGCTATAATTCTGTCCAGACATTCTGTAACAATATTCAAACAATTAGGTGGAGAGCGTTTGCTGTCAAGGTATTCCATATAAAAATATTCAATATCAAATCATCCCGTTTTTTGTAAGTCTAAAATATTATCCAAGCAACTCAGCATTAAAACATTCAATTAATTATATGGAATATTTAAAATACTTGTATCAGTCTATTCAAACAAATACGAAGAAAAATCACTTACCAAAGTGTTTAATTCCCTATCAGTATTTCCCAAACAATGTCAAAACTGCTTGAAACAATTCCCAAATACTCTATATAATTCCATATGAAACCACTCCACATCAAAACATTGCATGAATTAATTTTCAATAAATGTGCTGCAGACTTACGAGTAGTTTTCTATTTGCTTCCAACTTATTAAACTATTTCAACAATTCCGGATCAAGTTACTGCAAACAATTGCCCTAAGTTACAGCACACAAATTCTTGTTGTTGTTCTAAATTTACAAACTATGTATCTATATACATATTATATATATTATATATATACAAGCACACATACAAGCACACATTAAACATATACAAACACAAACACACACACACACACACACACACACACACACACACACACACACACACACACACACACACACACACACACACACACACACACGCACACACACACACACACATATATAAATATGTGTATGTGTGCTTGTATATGTTTAATGAAGAATACATTTAGACATTTTTATCAGCCTATTTAAGCCACTTCCAGAATAAAATATCTCGAACAATTTCATATTCCAATATATTGAATATTTCAGACCTGATTTTCGATTGAAAACCGACAACTATTCTGAACCATTATGTTGTAAGTATTGAGATGGTTCAAATGAAATTGTTGCCCTTTTGGTAACCATTCTTCACAATGTATTCCAAATAATGGCTGATTCAAAAGTTTGCAACATTATCATGATTTACCCATTGCAAACATTTTGACAATCTGTGTTAAATTACAGGCAAAAACCAAATGGTGCTATTGTATAAGGGTTGAAAAATTCAATTACTGGTTAGAGCATCTGAGTTGCAGGGAGCTGATCACAGATACAGTATTTATATGGCTCAATTAATGACAGAGTTGGATAACAATGAGTCAATACAGTTGGGAGTGGAGTTTAGTTTAGTTTAGTTCAGAGATACAGCGCGGAAACAGGCCCTTTGGCCCACCGGGTCCACGCCGACCAGCGATCCCCGCACATTAACATGATCCTACACCCACCGGGGACAATTTTTGTATTCACCAAGCCAATTAACCTACAAACCTGTACGTTTTTGGACTGTGGGAGGAAACCGAAGAACCCGGACAAAACCATGCAGGTCACGGGGAGAATGTACAAACTCTGTGCAGACAGCACCTGTTGTTGGGATCGAACCCGGGTCTCTGGCGCTGCATTCGCTGTAAGGCAGAAACTCTACTGCTGCGCCACCATGACCGCCATAAATATGTTAAATGTATTGTGAGATTTGGTGCTTCCCAGACATTGGAACCCACCAGGTGAATCACCACTTTTATGTCCAATCCTGGGCATTTCTAATTTTCCATCAAATTCCTTCTGGGTATTCCGTAGCAAAACCTTTTTGCCAGGGTCTGGAGAATTATAGATAAATGATTTTATTTTTAAATATAAGCAGAAAACAACAGAACTTGAGGTTATTAAAAAGATTTCCACAATTCAGAAGAAAATGCACAGCTTGAGACAATACTGAGTCATATAGTCCACTCATGTTTCTGCTTCAATATTCTGCCCTTGCTGGATTAGCTAACCTCAGCTGGAGCCAGGATTTGGATGTAGATTGTTAACAGCAGCCTCAGTTTCTCTGAGTGGGGAAGGGAAAAAGCAAGAAATCCCATTTAAAATTCTGCATTTTGTCTAATCCATTCTGGTCAACGTAAATGTTGTGTCTTCAATGTTTCCCAACTTAATAATTCAATCAGGAAAAGGAATTTGCAGTTTAGCGCTTAGAAATTGCAACAATTTCAGATGTAATATTGATGTACCAGTATTATTACCACCCACTGTCTCACTGCGAGATCTATAGAGTCTGATTTTTTCCCTAGTAGTGCAGAAGATGAATAATCTCAACCACAGTATCAAAACAAGATGTCAATTTTCTCACGTGTCAGAATTAAGACCATTTTATTTTGAGGCAGTTATTGATCAATGAAGATATAGCCTTCACTGTTTAAAGGGCAGCACAGTGATGCAGGTGATGCACAAAGCTGCTGCCACACAGCACCAGAGTCCTGGGTTCGATTCTGACCTCGGGTGCTGTCTGTGTGTAGTTTACACATTCTCCCCGTGACCGTGTGGGAGCACTGTTGTGGGTGCTCTGGTATCCTCCCACATCACAAAGTCATGTGGGTTTGTAGGTTAAGTGGCCTCTGTAAATTCCTCCTAGTGAGTAGGGAATAGATGTTAATGTGAAATAATATGAAGAGGGATGGATGGTTGGCATGGACTTGGTGGGCTGAAGGGCCATTTTCCATGCTGTATCTTTCAATCAATCAATCAAACCATTTATCTTTAAATATATTGCTATAAAATTAACATATAGAGTCTAAGAGTCATGGAGTGATACAGCGTGGAAACAGGTCCTTCGGCCTAACTTGCCCATACTGGCCCAACATGTGTTTAAGAAGGAACTGCAGATTTTCCTGGCCCAACATGTCCCAGCTACACTACTCCCACCTGCCCGCGTTTGGTCCACATCCCTCCAAACCTGTCCTATCCATGTACTATCTAACTGTTTCTTAAATGTTGGGATAGTCCCAGCCTCAAGTGTCTCCTCTGGCAGCTTGTTCCATACACCCACCTGTGTGAAAAAGCTATCCCTCAGATTCCTGTTAAATCTTTTCCCCTATGTCCTCTGGTCCTCGATTCACCTACTCTGGGCAAAGCACTACCCGATCCATTCCTCCCATGATTTGATACATTTTATTAAAATATATTACGGTCTAGTGCTGATATCTCATTACAGCTTCACAGACATTTTTGCCAAGCAGAGGGTAGTTCGATATCACTTTGGTAATTAGCTAATCATGTTGTATCACTCTAATTATAAGTTCCACCATGTTACATCGAGCAAATTAAAAAAAAAAGAAAATGAATTTAGCACAGCAATAAACAAACATGTTCGATGTTGTAAGTTGCCAACCAAATGTAAGCAGATAAGGGCAGGGGAAGGGTGGGATTGCAATTGAAATACTGATATTTCTAATTGACAATGAACATTTACTGAATGCCCTAATAGGTATTGTCGTTATAACAAAAGAGGACGTCAGGGTTTTGTGGACCAGCATCAGTTTGAGAGACTTCCAGACAGGCCATTCAAAAGCTATACCATCATGTCGGAAGCTGGGGTGGTTGTAACCACAGCTTTCACACTGGGCTCTGGCTGGCTCAGAGCAAGATATTATACCGTACAAGTCCTTAAGGCATTCATTGTGTGCAAATTGAACCCATTTAACAAGTATCCATTCAATGTAAGAAAATGTAATCTGGGATGTGTTAGAACCAGGTTAATCTTTTAAAATCCAAGTTCCATCATGCTAACCAAAGCCAACGTTTGATATATGGAGCTTCTTCCACTGCAGCCCAAATGAAACTAAGAGCAGTATTTAAAAGAGCTTTGTCATTGCAGGGAAGTCAGCAGGTTAGTTTTTTCTTATTGTTTATATAGGAGCATATCAGAAAGCAGTAAATCATTTTTCTTAAAGAAGCACATATGATTTTGATGTAGCTTTCTATCAATAATTTGCATGTTTGCAGATCAAGGATGAAAAGCTAATTTGTTATATATCTTATTATTCTTTGATTAGTTTCAGTTGCCTGATAATGGCCGGGAAGGGATTATCCCTGAATCCAGATATGCGTTTTCAAACTTCCGTATCTCTTGCCTGATGGGAGAGAGGAGAAGAAGGAGTGACCGAGGTGAGACTAGTCCTTGATTATGCTGGCAGCCTTGCCGAGGCAGCATGAAGTGTAGATGGAAGGGAGTTCGGTTTGCGTGCTCGTCTGAGCTACGTCAATAACTCTCTGCAATTTCTAGCACTCTTAGACGGAGCTGTTCCCAAACCATGCTGTGATGCATTCCGCTAAAATGCTTTCTACAGCAAATCTGTGGAAGTTGGTGAGGGTTGTTGGGGAAATGCCGAACTTTCTAAGCCTTCTGAGGAAGTAGAGGGATTCATGTGCTTTCTTGGCCATTACTTTGATGTGCCTGGTCCAGGACAAATTGGCAGTGATATTTATTTCCAAGAACTTGGAGCTTTTAATCATCTCTACTTTGGAGCCCTCAATGTACATGGAGCTGTGTGGCACCTCTTTGCTTCCTAAAATCAATCACAATCTCCTTTGTCTTGCTGACATTAAGGGAGAGGTTGTTGTCTTGGCACCAGGTTATGAGGTTCTCAGTCTCCTTCCTGTTCTCTGTCTCATCATTCTTTGATATCCAGTCCACTATGGTGGTGTCGTCTGCATCCTTGAGTTTGGCTTGATTGCATTTATATGTAGCATTATCTGATTTGATTAGACAGAATGCAAAACAAAACTATTCACTGTACCTCGGTAAACGTGACAACATTAAACTTAACTCGAAAACTAAGAGTGACATTTTCTAAAAGTCAGGAACATATATTTGGATTTAAAATTCTTTATATAAAACTGCATGATTTTTAGTAATAACATAATATTGGATCCAATTAACAACATGTCCTGTGCAGTCAAAACTATCTATGTCAAATAAATGATTTGGTAACTCACGCTCAACTGAACAGATTATTCTGCCTTATGGAAAAAGGAACAAACCATTTAGACCAAGACTGTTTAACCATTAATTTAGATTCTGATTGATCTGTGACCTATTTCTATGTGTCTGGTTTAGCTCAGTATCCCTTATTACTTTTAGTTAACAAATATGTATCAATCAGATAAAAGGTTAACAGCGAGGCAGCACCAACTGGCGATTACAGAAAGCAGTTCTACCACCCTCTGCCTGCAGAAATGATTCTTCACCTCACAGCTGAAAAGTCCTGGACACCTCGACGAACAGCAACAGCGCCTCTCTGCATATTCCATCAATTGCTCCTAATACTTAGGAAACTTCAGCCAACTCATCTCTGAACTTTTACTCTCCAGTTAACACAACCCTGGTTTGTGAAATTTTAAGTCTATTTGAAAGCTTGATAAACCCGCACGAACACTGTATTTTTCTACAGTGTGTTCACAGTCTAAACCGGGATTTGTACAGCTGCAGAAGAGTATTACCCTTCTGCCCTCTCATCCTCTTGATTACAACCAGCATTCCACAAGTCTTTTGGATTATTTTCAGTATCACTCTGTTCTTGATTCATCTCTAGAAAGCACCTGATTCCAGCTTTTTTCAGTCCAAAATGGATGACCTCCCTTTGCCCACACTGAAACTTGCCACAGTTTTGTCCATTCATCTACTCAGTTAATCCTAGTGCATTTTACAACCTTGGTGTCAAGTTAGATCTTCAGATGCACTTTGCACTTTGCCGGGCAGACTTGATGGGCTTAATTGCTGATATTCTGATAGATCCTGACTATGGGTGCTGTCTGTATGGAATTTGTACGTTCTCCCTGTTACCAGTCTGAGTTTTCCCCGGTGCTCCAGTTTCTTCCAACACTCCAAAGAGGCACAGGTTTGTAGGTTAACTGGCCGGTAAAATTGTAAATTGTCCCTAGTGTATAGTGTTAGTGTACAGGGTGATCACTGGCTGGCATAGACTCGGTGGACCAAAGGGCCTGTTTCCAAAGTCTAAAGGATGTCTCCCTATATCAGACAATTCTTGTATTTTTCAAACCACATGGCAGAAAATGCCTGATTAACCGATCATTTATTTCCTTGCCTTCCATCTCTGTAGGGTGTGACAGGTGCTAAGCAAACACAACTTTTTGACGACTTTCAGCTTTCTGAAACAATGCATTGTGTCTGCCAGAGCCAGATGGAGCTCCTGGTTGGCGGCCATATTAATTCCCCTTCCCATTCCCATACCATCTGTGTGTCCTTGGTTTCCTCCACTGGAAGAGTGCAGACCCAAACAAACTAGAAGTACACAGCCACATATTCTGCTTGAGTAGTGTACAATTGAATGGCATGAGCATTGAATAGTCCAATTTCAGGTGACCATCCCCCTCTCATATACCCAGCTTCTTCCCCTCCCCCGTCTATGTGCACCTTTCTTTCCACTGCCCCACCTACGGCAACCAGTCCTTTCATCCATCACCTCATCTCCCACCCCTCTAAACTCTTTGTATCCCTTTTTTTCTCTTTGCCTCTATTCCCTTCTACACATCATCTCTCCCTCGGGTTCTACATTTCTCTCCCCAACTTCCTTCCTTGTCAGATTCCACCATTTGCACCCTTTTGTCTTATCCAATTATCACCTCCAGTATTGGTTACCATCTCCACCCTTCTCTCCCCTACATGATTCTTCTACCAATCAATTCCTACTACCAAGGAATCGAGGAATATGCGGAAAAAGCAGGAACAGAGTGCTGATTTTGGATGATCAGCCATGGTCATATCATATTGAATGACGGTGCTGGCTCGAAGGGCTGAATGGCCTACTCCTGTACTTATTTTCTATGTTTCTAATCAATCCACCCTCTATGCATCTACCTATCTCTTACTTGTTCTTGTCCGATCCCTTTTCTTCTCCGCTTTCCATTCCATCACTTATTCTTCCCATTCCTCCATCATCCTGAACAAGGACCCTGGCCATCTGTCCATTTCCCTCCACAGATGCTGCCTGACCTGCTGAGTTCCTCTGGCAGTTTGTTCTTTGCTCAAGTTTCCAGCATCTGCACTCCCTTGCATCTCCACTTTTTTTGGCCTGATTTTCTAGCTACCTTTAATAACATTGGTAAAATTTATGATGACACTCTTAGAGTAAAATATGTTCTTATGAAATGGAAGCAAGACACTTTAGTCAAATAGAGTAGCAGGAGTTTCATGCTATTTGGAATGATGCCTCATTGGGGGACAAAATGGAGAACTGCTACCTCACAGTGCCAGAAACCTGGGTTCAATCCTGACTTCGGATGCCGTTTGTGTGGGGTTTGCACGTTCTCCCTGTGACCGTGATGGTTTCTTCTGCTTGCCCCAGTCGCCTCCCACATCCAAAGGACGTACAGATTTGTAGGTCATTTGACCATTATAATTTGCACCTGGTATGTAGGAAGTGGAAGCGAAAGTGGGATAACGTAGAACTAGTGTGGACTCAGTGGGCTGAAGGGCCTGTTTCCATGCTGTTTCTTGCAAATGAATTCAAACATTATCATGGTGAAACTTCAGGATGTCATCTGGTACCTGAAGTGGAAACTATTCCTTTCGCAAACTCCAGCTCCAGCACAAAGCGTACAAAAGTATTCACACAAAAGAAATCGTTCCTCTGCTTTTTTCATCAGTCAATCCTGTCAGTTTTGTTTTAAGGAAACATTCCTGCTGGGGTAGTGAATTATCCTCGATTTGTCTCATAAAGAACAAACATTTCAGTACATAGGCCAACCAGCTGGGCACAGGTATAACAGACTGGGAAAGAATTGACAATCGAACTCTATGGATGGGAAGGTTTCTTGGACAGGAAGGCATTTTATCAAAGACAATTTAAATTTTGACCAGTGTGATAAATAGCAACTTACTCTGTGAACATGAATCTGGTGATTTTAATTTAGTTTAGTTTAGAGATACAGCATGGAAACAAGCACTTCAGCCCACCGAGCCTACACCACCCAGCGATCACCTGTACTCTAGTTGTTTTCCACACACTGGGGGCAATTTACAAAAGCTAAACCTGTACATCTTTGGAGTGTGGGAGGAAACCATAGCACCCAGAGAAAACCCATGTGGTCAAAGGGAGAAGGTACAAACTTTGTACAGACAGCACCCGTAGTCAGGATGGAAGCCTCATCTGTGGCAGCAGCTATACTGCTGCTCCACTGTGCCGCCCCTTCCTTTAAAAAAACTCCCATCATTTGGCATTTTAATTATGTTGTTTATTGTTGCAACCCCAAACAGTACGTTTCAAATCAATGTAGATACAAGGAACTGCAGATGCTGGTTTGCACAAAAGGACATAAAGTTCTGGAGTAACTCAGCGGGTCAAGCAGCATCTCTGGAGAACATGGACAGGTGACGTTTCAGCTTGGGACCCTTCTTCAGTTCAATACTTGTATCAGCACTGTCTTCCCTTTTAAACTCAGTGTAGTTCTCACTGTTTTTACTTTTTGGAAGGAGACCTTGGGTGGAGATTTTGGGTGTCAGCTCGGCATGAGTGGAAGCCTCAGCTCCCAAAGTGGTGCTGAAACATGCAGGAGAGTACAGGCAGCCAATTGTGTGAGCTCCTCACCACAGGAAACAAGATGGCTCAATCTACTCACAAGGATGAGGGGCATCCATGCAGCACCACAGAGTGGCAGCGGGCCCTCTGGAAGCTGGTACTGCCAATAAGGGCTTATTTGAACAGGCGGATTCACTCCATTTCAGAATCAGAGCTGGCTCCTTAATTTCCTTTCAAAAGCCTTGTGGTTGACACACTTGCCGAGGGCTCCACTTAGCGAGAGTGAACATTTGCCTCAATAATGTGTATTCCGGGATGGATTCCGGCACTTGGCACGCACTGTAAATCAAGGGGAAGAGAACGTGTGGGGTGGAGCAGACGAGGTGGGCGCAAGTAAAGGGCACAAGCGAGGGAGAAGCGAGAGGCCGGGCAGGAAAACAGAGGAGAGGAGTCAGGGAATACGGAATGAAGAAGACAGCTGAAAGAGCTGGAGAAAAGGAGGAGCGGAGCAAGGTAGACTTGAAACATGAGGCAGAAACAAAAGGAGGGAGGCAATTTGAGTGTTACGTGGTACGAATGTGGGATAAGGAAGAGTCATTTGACACTGTACATGGAATGCCGGAGGTTGCAGGTAGACCTGATAGAAATATATAAAATTATGAGAGGCATAGATTGGGTAGACAATCAGAACCTTTTTCCCAGAATGGGAAAATTAAATACTAGGTAACGTAGCTTTAAGGAGAGAGGGGCAAAGTTGAAAAGAGATGTGCAGGGCAAGTTTTTTTTTAAATAGCGAGGGTGGTGGGTGCTAGGAACGTGCTGCCAAGGGTGACGGTGGAGGCAGATATGATAGCAGCATGAAGGAGACTTTTGGATAATGAATGGATATGCAGGGAATGGAGGGATATGGATTATGTGAGAGCAGATGAGAGTTGGTCATTACATCATGTTTGGCACAGACATTGTGGGCCGAAGGGCCTGTTCCTGTGCTGTACGGTTCTATGTGTTACGTTCAATGAACAAAAGGGAAATTACAGTTTGATAGTGGTTCAAAAAGTTGTAAAGTTGAGGGCTGACCATTATGAGTTGAATTAATTACAGGCATAGAGCCTTCAGTAAAGATTTCTGGTGCACTGCTGCAGTCAAATGGCAGCTCCTAATCCTGGTAATGTGGAAAATCACTCACACCCTATGTTGAGCTGAGGACAGGTTTGGGGCCACGGGACAGGAAATCCAACCAATCCTCAAAAAGAGCCTAAAGGTCTTTAGCATTCCTGCATCTCTCAGGCCAGCAAGAATTAAACGTAAATATGACCAACACTGTTTGTACGCTGGCTCCCCTGAGGTCTTTACAGCCTAGGGTAACCTATTCATTGCCTAAATCAAAGAGGATGGACATACAGGTTACATGCTCCATCTCCTCCAAGCTGGATTTTGCCTGAGTTTGTGTACTTAAGCTATCTTACCTCTCTCTGGTTGATATACATAGTTACATAGAAAATAGGTGCAGGAGTAGGTCATTCGGCCCTTCAAACCCAGCACTGCCATTCAATGTAATCATGGTTGATTATCCACAATCAGTACCCCGTTGCTGCCTTCTCCCCATATCCCTTGATTCCGCTAGCCCTAAGAGCTCTATCTAACTCTCTTTTGAATGCATCCAGTGAATCGGCCTCCACTGCCTTCTGAGGCAGAGAATTCCACAAATTCACAACTCTCTGGGTGAAAAGTTTTTTCCTCATCTCAGTTCTAAATGGCCTACCCCTTATTATTAAACTGTGGCCCCCGTTTCTGGACTCCCTCAACATCGGGAACATGTTTCCTGCATCTAGCTTGTCCAATCCCTTAATAATTTGATATGTTTCTATAAGATATCCTCTCATCCTTCTGAATTCCAGTGAATACAAGCCCAGTCGTTCCATTTTTGAGGGGTATATGAGGGTGAGAGCATTAATTCACCCTGATCTGCCTCAATAATGCAAGGTCGAGCACCACATTTCAATATTGTGTGCCTGTGTTAATTTTCACTACTGCATATTACCAATTTTGAGCGAATATCACCCTGGAATTATATCTACACTAAAACATTCACCCTGTGTAAGTACCTCTGGTTGTTTATTTCATGAGAAGCCATTCTGTAAATGTAGTGTGTTGTTGTCACGGCTGCTATCTGTATAACCATGCAACGTCTCTGTTTAAAGCATTCCTTACTGTCAAGAAATCCACGTTAGTTTAAGCCTGAACATTCAACTTTATCCTTTTTCACAACTCAAGCCTTTCCTTAAAGGGATGAATCTGCAAGTAATTTCACCATTCACATCAGATTGTTTATAGAGAGGGAAGCCTCTCAAACTTCATGCCTCAAGAGTGTGTACATAAAATGGACAGTCTGAAAGACCAGAGTGTATTAGATTTCGAATTGTTTGACAGGACTCCTCTGCCTCTTTCAGTCAGACAGGAAGCAGTCAATTTATTAATGCATAGGTTAAGACCTAGCTGATGTTACTGCCCATACTCTTAAGAGCTGAAGTATACGATAGGTAAAAATGCATATAAACGAATTGGCTAATTTGGGCATTTGTGTAACTTTACTATTCATAACAAATCTTGAGTTGAGACAGTAAGTACGAAATAAAATAAATCATGGATAAGAACGTGCAGAGTGCTCTGTTAAATTAGGGAGAATTCATCGACTAAATTGTAGGACCCATGAGTGCTGCACTCATACATCTTGGGCTCAGTTGCGCTCGATGAGATGTAAGCTTTTTAATTCTGAAGTATTCATTAACCCTGTTAAAGAATACGACTTATCAGCATGCGGATCGTGACACACACTCATGGGAAAGCCATCTCCGAATCTGCTGGTTTTGGCGTTAAATACTCAAGAATTAAGTGGTGATAACCATAACATGCTTATTACATCAGATGATCCAAGGAATCACTTTTAAAAAATGTCTGAAGAAAGGTTTCCTCTGACCTTTTCCTTCCACAGATGTTATCTGACCTACTAAGGGGAAAAGGGGAGATACAACGAGACCTGGGTGTCATGGTACACCAGTCGTTCAAAGTAGGAATGCAGGTGCAGCAGGCAGTGAAGAAAGCAAATGGTATGCTAGCATTCATAGCAAAAGGATTTGAGTATAGGAGCAGGGAGGTTCTACTGCAGTTGTACAGGGTCTTGGTGAGACCACACCTGGAGTATTGCGTACAGTTTTGGTCTCCTAATCTGAGGAAAGACATTCTTGCCATAGAGGAAGTACAGAGAAGGTTCACCAGACTGATTCCTGGGATGGCAGGACTTTCATATGAAGAAAGACTGGATAGACTCGGCTTGTACTCACTGAAATTAAGAAGATTGAGGGGGGATCTTATAGAAACTTACAAAATTCTTAAGGGGTTGGACAGGCTAGATGCAGGAAGATTATTCCCGATGTTGGGGAAGTCCAGAACTAGGGAGTCACAGTTTAAGAATAAGAGGGAAGTCTTTTAGGACCGAGATGAGAAAATCATTTTTTACACAGAGAGTGGTGAATCTCTGGAATTCTCTGCCACAGAAGGTAGTTGAGGCCAGTTCATTGGCTATATTTAAGAGGGAGTTAGATGTGGCCCTTGTGGCTAAAGGGATCAGGGGGTATGGAGAGAAGGCAGGGATGGGATACTGAGTTGGATGATCAGCCATGATCATATCGAATGGCGGTGCAGGCTCGAAGGGCCGAATGGCCTACTCCTGCACCTATTTTCTATGTTTCTATGTTTCTATGTTTACTAGGTCCCCCCAGCACTATGTTTTTTTGCCCAATGTTCCAGCATCAGCGGTCTCTTATGTTTCCTATTGAAAAATATTTTCTTTTGGATGAAGATACTGGAACCAATTGTGGCCAGATCACAAGACTGCACTTGCACCAGATATAGCATTTTACAGGTGAGAGGCCTAATGTTTGAGAAATGGTAGGGTAATTGATCAGCCAATATTCTGACTTCAACATAGAACATAGAACAATACAGCACAGGAATTGTCCCTTTGGCCCACAATGTTTGTGCAGAACATGATGCCAATTAAACCGATCTCATATCCCTCTATTCCCTGCATTTCCATGTTCCTATGCAAAAGCCTCTTAAACACCACTATCTGCCTTCACCAACACCCCTGGCAATGTGTTTCAGACTCCCATCTCTCAGTGTAAAATACTTGCACCACATATCTGTATTAAACCTCCTCCCCCTCGCCTTATACTGTAGCTGTGCCCACCAGTGCTGGACATTTCCACCCTGGGAATAAGGTTCTGACTGACTGTACTCTCCGCTTCTCATAATATGGGGATATATTTACTTATTATATTTACTTTTATTTTTTTAGGGTATTGAAGGCATGCCATTATTTATTGCCCATTGAGAAGATAGTGGTGAGATTGTAGTGAAGGGAGTCCCACAATACTGGAGTTCTGGGATTCAGATACTGTGGTGTATATTCAAGTTTAGATGCAGGGTCTAAGAATATATGTTATCTCATATATACTGAGCTGTTTGCTGATTGCAATCTGGCCTTCGATAACTTGATAGCCACAGTGAACAAATGTCTACAAATTATTTCTTTTCATTCCAATGATTTTTATTAATACTATATAAGGAAAGACACCAGGAACTGCAGATGCTGAAATCTTGATGAAAACATGAAGTGTTGGAGGAACACAATCGTTCAGGAGGCATACTTTGAGGGGAATGGACAGGTGACGTTACGGGTCAGGAACCTACTTCAGACTGATTGTAGCAGGAGAAAGCCCGAGAAGGAAGGGACAGGATAAAGCTTGGCAAGTGATCACCCGCCCTCAACACATCTGCCAATGCATACCCCATCAACTGTATCTATGTCAGACTGTATGTCGTTTGATGATGCAGCCCCCTAAATGCAGTGCCAACATCACACTGAAGATAGGAATAAAATGTTGGAGTAACTCAGCTGGTCAAGCAGCATCTCTGGAGAAAAGGAATGGGTGACATTTCGTGTCAAGACCCTTCTTCAGACTGAGAGGTGAGGGAGCAGCATTAGGGCATTCTGCCCATCGAATCTGTTCTGCCATTCAATTATGACTAATTTAATTATCCTTCTCAACCCCATATCTTTACTCAGAGAGTGGTGGTTGTGTGGAATGAATTTCCAGCGAAGGTGGAGGAGGCAGGTTCGTTATTATAATTTAAAAATAAATTGGATAGTTATATGGACGGGAAAGGAATGGAGGGTTATGGTCTGAGTGCAGGTATATGAGACTAGGGGAGAATACGTGTTCGGCACGGACTAGAAGGGTCGAGATGGCCTGTTTCCGTGCTGTAATTGTTATATGGTTATATGGTTATTCTCCCGCCCTCTCCCTGTAACCTTGAACGCCATTACTAATCAAGAAACCCTTTTGTTCCAAATCCATAAGTACTACCTGTTTTATAAAAGATTGTTTGCGTTGAGGCATAGGTTATGCCCTACCTCTAACTCATTTGCTGCTGGTGTTGTATCTTCAATGACCTCCAAAGATGCTGGATAACTTGCTGAGTTACTCCAGCAATTTGTGTTTTAATCAAGATTCCAGCATCTGCAGTTCCTCAAATCTCCAGTATTGTACAAATGCTGTTGCATTAAATACAAGTCATTGAGTCTGTCCATAACTTGTTACAGAAATTATTGATCAGGGGGTTTCTCTTAGACTTTTTGCAGAAGGTTGAACTCTTTTAGCAGAAGGTGCAAGGCCACAATAGAGCTCCGGTACAGGGTGTGACATCATGATAGTCCACACATCTATTTCCCAATTTTAGCCAGGGGCCATTCATAGAAACCTCCCATCCGTGTGTTCCCCTATTGCCTGCCATGCTTTGTCCTGCCTCTCCACTCTTATAGCTTTCTTTCCCCGCCCATAAAATCAGTCTGAAGAAGGGTTCTAGCCTGAAACATCACCTAATCATGTTCTTCAGAGATACTGCCTGACCTGTTGATTCCCTGAAGCACTTTGTGTCTTTGTTGCTGAATAGGTTTTGCCTCTACAGGCGTTACAAGAGGATTCAAGTCACCATGGTCTACCAACTAACGATGGGTGTTCAGAGATCTAGGAACATGGTGAAGTGCATTTGTGTGGTGCAGAGAGAGAGGTAATTTAACAAGAGGAAGAAGTGAAAATTGGAAGAGGAAGCATCGCACAGTGGTGCAGCGGTCGAATTTCTGCCTTACAGCGTCAAAGACCTGGGTTCGATCCTGCTCCTGGTGCTGTCTGCATGGAGTTTGTACCTTCTCCCTGTGATCACGCGGGTTTTCTATGGCTGCTCTGGTTTCCTCCACTCCAAAGACGTACAGGTTTGTAGGTTAATTGGCTTCAGTAAAATTTGTAAGTTGTCCCTCGTGGGTAGTGTACAGGTCGCTGGTCAGCGCGGACTCAGTGGGCTGAAGGACCTGTTTCGCACCGTATCTCAAAAGTCTAAAGTAAAATATGGCCTGCTAACTTCTAAGTACACCGAAATGTAACAAGCCTGTCACTGGTTGAGCTCAGCCAGGTGTGAGTACATCTTACCAAGAAGATCAATGACAGATCTTCAAATCAACTTTCTGTGCATTTGGGGGCACATAACCACTCTTACCTTGGTCTGCACATCCTCAATTACACAGGGAAAAAAAAACATTGAAATACTTTAGTGGTAATATTATAATCAATATCCCAACTTTGTGGCAAATATCTGATAAGGGATGGTGGAAATGTCAAACAGAATTTACTCAAACAGGATTGCAGACTAGATTTTGCTTAGTAGAACAAAGGGTTTAGTAAACATCTTGGATGTATTTACCTAAGTATATAATTTGTGCATGTGTATATAGCCACTTTCATCAGCATTTATGGTATGTGGCCCTGCTAAACTGTATACATTACATTGTATATTCCTCTTAAGTGTATGAACTTTGCCTTCACAATATATTACGTTTTGGTTCGTGCAGAATATAGATCATCAGTAATGCACTGTCATTTACATTCATTCCACCCCATCCTTAAGATAGGGAACATGCTCCATGCTCCCAAAGTTGCTTTTACTTGACAGTACCTTATGAAACTTTTGTAACTTGGTCGGAGCCAAATGTGGTGACACTTGTGTACTGCCTAAGTGAGGAATGCTACATCATTTTACCGGGCTGCATGCAAAACTGTCAGGAGGAACATGTGACAATAAAGTACCATTGAATTGAATTGAATCATTGGACACAAAGTTCGGATTGCAGGAACAATGAGAGAAATAAAAACAGGTTCTAGGACTATATATTCAAAATCAAAATACTGGATTCTCCAATGTGTACAGATGAATGTATTTATTTAATGGTAGTTCCACCCCGGAATGCTCCTTTTCATTCAATTTAATTTATACATTTGGTTGCTGATGTTCTCAAAGCTGATCACTGAAGGATATATAAGTGGCTGATGTGCGTGTGATTTTCTTCCATTTGGTTCCCTCCTCCCATACAATCAGACACTGAGTGCTCTGTGTTTGATCAGAGTGGGACCCTAAGCAGGAATCTACACCTCCACACCCCACATTTCAATTTGTTTCATGGTGGACTTGTTAGACAGCTGGGTCTACAGTATAATCCCCTGTTAAGAATATATTAATTTGATGACAGGTATTAATGCTTTGTTTATGCATACACTTAAAGAGGTTATCAATGAAGAGTAATATCCGATGCAGGCATCATGTCTCAGTGTTGTTATAGGCTTTCAAGCTCTTGATGGAACTTTTTTTTTTGCTGACCCTTAAGGTGTTTGGAGGCAAAGTTAAAGAGAAGCATTTCAGCCTAAGGGATGATTGAATAGAACGAAAATGGGGGAGGGGAGCATAGTCTTCCTGATAGACCAATTTCCCAGTGTTACATCGGCAGTAGGATTGATTGATGAATCTCTGCTCTATCGTGAGCTGCCCCTTCAGAGCTGATCACATAAATACTCATTCAGCTCAAATTTTGCTTCACAAGACTCAGACAGCTTTGTTCTGTCACAGATATCATTGGAGAGAAAATGCTCCATTACTCACCCTTAATTAACTTTACCAGGCTCTGCTGGAACCAATATGGCCCCAGACTAAATCCTAGGATTTAACTAGGATTCCCTGCTTGGAAAAAAAACAAGCTGCATTTAGCGGGCTTTTTTTCTCTACTTCCTCCTCACCCAATTGTCTTAAATCGGATTTATCTTCACATTTTCTACTTTTCTGACAGAAGCAAATCAGCAGAAACGTCATCTTTCTTTCGCTCTCCTCTTCTCCCTGTGTTTATCCATCTGTGTGAGTTTTTCCTCTCTCTTCCTCCTGCCTCACTTCCCTCCCCCCCCCCCCCTCCACTGCCAAAAGCCATGCTGAGCCGCCACATATTTTTGCTGAAAGAATAAATTTTACATTTTAAGGAAAACAATCACTGAAGGGACACACAAATTTCAATCAGAATACAGTTAAAGGCCATTTCTCCCGAGGTTGAACTGCTGCAGGGAGGCCAAGCGAATCAGTGCTTTGCTGTGATTGTGGAACACCACACAACACAGATTCTGCTCAAAAGTAAGATTTTGGGGGGATTTTTTATTTCTTTTGATGAAGGATGAGGGCAAGGGGACTTCACAACAAGTTGCCCTTGAATCGTTTGATGTGATAGCCTTGTTAGAATTACACTTTGTAGAGAGAGAGAGAGAGAGAGCAGAGTGAAAAAGGGCTCACTTAGGCATCAGCCTACTCTGTAGCAGACGTTTGTTATTTTTTTCCCTGGTAGAAGTCTCTCTTTGTTATGTTTTACACAGGCCTTGGACTCTGGCCTGCTTAATCAACACTACTGTTGACTGCTGTGCTGGTAAGATGGAAATAGAAGTGACCACTTCAAGCTGTTCACCATTAGGAGACAGCTGGTCCATTTCAGAGACTCTGGCACATTGACATCTTAACAAATCCTTCCTGTAAATCCTGCGATATGGGATTCATTAAGATGCTGCTTAGGGTTATCTGGGAAAGGTGTAATAAGCTTTCAGGCCAGCGACAAATATTCTTAACCCCATAAATGCCAAATTCTTCTGCAGAAATCCACTACCATTGCCACAAACTAGCACGTTGGCTGTGAAAAATGATCTCAAAATTCAGAACCATTTCCAGATAAAGAAAATATTAGATATCACAAGAAAAGATGTGTTATGTCAGCCATTGATATAGCCATACATACAGTGTAACTTAAGAGAAACAATTCATGAAAAATCTAAAGATACGTTTGACCCTGGCATCGCATTTCATTTGTGCAAAGCTGTTTCCAACTACCTAAATCTCTTGGATTAAATAGATAATCTAATTTTGACGAGATTAATTATATTGGAATTAAAAAAAGTAACCGAGTTAAGCCGTTTTCATGGTCACATACAGTACATATGGGCTCCATATTAACCAATGTCAGCTTGCACCCAGGGCAACTGAACTCCAGTCAGGATGTAGCAATGGCTTTACCGATTCAAGGAGTCAATCAAACTTCAGCTTCAGGTTAGCTTGCAAAATGAATGCATTATGTGAGTGCATTCTTCTTTTCCTATACATAACCTAGGCAGAGTTCAAAAACATTTCTCGCAACATTGAGAGAGGAATGTCTTCTAAAAAATGCACCAGCAACAATGTCATCAATTATTGATTCGCTTTTGCAAGGAATTATTAGATCAAACATAATAGACATCTGATGTTGCTTAAATCTAAGCCTTCACATCTGCCAAATGGGTATTCTGTGTCCCCATTTGAAGAAGTATGGTGACATTATGGCCCATGTTTTAGGTTAAGACTATTAGCCTTCAGCAATATTGAGTAAATTAGACATCACCTACCAATGTCCTCACACAAAGTCAAACATGGAAACCACAAGTCATCCTCCAACGTTGATCTGATCAATAAAGGTTTTGTTATGCTAGTATCTCACTGAATATTCAAGCAATTACAACACACTAGAAACTCAGCGAGGTGGTAGTAGTTTGAACGATTAGCAACACATTCACCTCCTGAAACATCATTCCCTCCGTCAGCACACGATGTGGTTTCAGTGTTTATACATTACAAAATTCACTGTAGTTACTTTCTTAGGTTCCCCCAGTAACACCTTCCAAATCTACTGCCAATATGGACCAGGCAGCAAGGATATAGGAACGCAACTCCCATCCTCCACAAGCCATGCACCATCATGACTTAGAAATCAACTGCCCTTCTTTCATTGTTGCAAGGTTCACAAGCTGCAAATCCTGACCCAGTCACATGGAGTACAGCAGCTCAGGAAGCTGTTTCACCATCACCTGCACATGAAAATCCTGGGATGGACAACAAAAGCAGCCTCTACACGTAAAGGCCACATCGTGAAAAAATGAATCAAGGGCAGCACACTGATGCAGCTGGAAGAGCCACTTGATCAGCCATGATCATATTGAATGGCGGTGCAGGCTCGAAGGGCCGAATGGCCTACTCCTGCACCTAATTTCTATGTTTCTATGTTTCTATCACAACACAAGATAATCAAATTTAATCCTGTCCTTCGGTGATGCCTGTGTGGAGTCTGCATGTTCTTCATGTGACCAGCTGGGATTGCTCCGGGTGCTCTGGTTTCTTCCCACTTCCCAAAGATGTGAGCATTAGTAGGTTAAAGGGCAGCACATTGCTGCCGCTCCTGGAGCCACTGCCTTACCATGTTAGAATCCGGAGTTTCATCATGCCCTTGGCTGCTGACTTTGTGGAGTTTGCACATTCTCCCTGTGATCCCATGGATTCACTCCGTGTGCTGTGTTTTTTTCCCACACCCCATTAACATGTGGGTTGGTAGACTAATTGACAATGGTAAATTAGTTCTGCTGTGCGGGTAAATGATATAAACTGGGGGAAGTTGATGTGAGTGTGGGGAGGATTTTTAAAAAGGATCAAATTGGGATTAGCTGATTGAGGATTGACATTGACTCAGAGCATCATAGGGATGTTTCTGCATTGTATCTCTCCATGGTTCGTTAACTCTACAAATGTCATGAAATTAATGTTCCTACCTTTTGGATAATCCACCAAGTACATCATAAATTGCTAAAGCTTAAAAATAAATATCAATGATTTTTATAAAATAGTGCAACAAGTAATTCTTATTCCCAAGTAGCTATAGCAGTACTGAAAAATTGCCTTCATATGTTCAGAGGTGCACACCTCCTGGCTATGAACTTTGAATACCTTTTAACCCCTCCCTGTTGACCTCAATTCTTTTCCATTCTCTTTATCTTAATCGATAAATGTGATTTTTTTTTTTTTAATTGACTACCCTGGTTAAACATCCTGGTTTAGACTCTGCATAGGTCCACCTGGGTTCTTCTATCAAGTTGTTGAGAAGGCATCTTATATAACCATATAGCATCTTGCTGTTGCCCTGATCACAAATGTAAGTGCAGAGGGTGGCTTACACGGATGATGATACAACTTCTTTGGCAAGGAGTGGCAGTGCAATGAAGCAGGGACTGAGACTGATGAACAGGAGGCGACAGTGACAGGAGATGGGGATGGATTTCAGTATCAAGAGGGAATTCTCTTTAGTTAGAAATTTGTGAAAAATCTAGGTAGAAATTTAGCTCGGGCCATGGTGGATGAGGGGCAAAAAACAAACTGCTCAAGAAACTCAGCTGGTCAGGCAGCATCTGTGGAGGGAGATTCAAAGTCGACTTTTTGGGTCAGATTGATGGAGTAAATGAGAGATAGCTGTTCAGAAGAGATGAAGTCCAGGGGTGAGGCAAGAGCTAGCAAGTGATAGGTGAAGGAAGGTACTGCAGATAATGGTTTACACTGAAGTAAGACGCTAAATGGTGGAGTAACCCAGCGGGTCAGGCAGCATCTCCGGAGAAAAGAAATAGGTGACATTTTGGGTCGAGACTGGATGATAGTGGATACAGATGAGGAGGAGTTAACTGGCAGATTAGTCAAGCGGGGATAGAGAAGGGTGGAGATAGTTCCCAAGGCTTGAGAAGCCAAATGGGTGAAAGAAGAGCCAATATTTTCCATCGCAAACATTATAAATTATAATATTTTATTCTTAATTGTTCTCTGTATATCGTGTTGTTACTTGCGAGCAAAGCACCAAGGCAAATTCCTTGTATGTATACATATTTGACTAATAAAATGTATTTAATTCAATTCAATAAAATTCAATTCAAACCACTGCAAAGCTCGAGTTTACATGGATACATAGATACATATACAATAGGTGCTGGAGTAGGCCATTCGACCCTTCGAGCCAGCACCACCATTCAATGTGATCATGGCTGATCATCCCCAATCAGTACCCCGTTCCTGCCTTCTCCCCATATCCCCTGATTTCACTAGCCCTAAGATCTCTATCTAAATCTCTATTAAATGCATCCAGTGAATCGGCCTCCATTGCCTTCAGAGGCAGAGAATTCCACAAATTCACAACTCTGAGAGAAAAAGTTTTTCCTCATCTCTTTTCTAAATGGCCTATCCTTTATTCTTAAACTGTGGCCCCTGGTTCTGGACTCCCCCACCATCAGGAACATGTTTCCTGCATCTAGCGTGTCCAATCCCTTAATAATTTTATATGTTTCTATAAGATCCCCTCTCACCCTTCTAAATTTCAGTGTATACAAGCCCAGTCGCTCCATTCTTTCATCATACGACAGTCCCACCATCCTGGAAATTAACCTCGTGAACCTACGCAGCACTCCCTCAACAGCAAGAATGTCCTTCCTCAAATTTACTGCCTGTGTCCTGCCTTTGGATGCTTTGACAGGGTCTGAAGCATCAATCATCATGCAGAGTGGAGTGAAAGATTTTCAGGCTTGATATGTTGGAGTTAGAGGATTATAGCAACATAAAGTGTTGGTATTTGGGGCAGTGTGTGATGAAGTGTTAATTGGAGCAAAGTTTAATTGCCAATCTCAACCAAATCTCCATGCAAAGGTGTTAAATGAAATCCAGGTGCTTCCCCAATACCAAGGGAACAAAAACTGTAAATCCACCACCTAAAATGCCATTGAAAAACACCCTAATCCCTGCCTGTTGCTTCCTTTCCTATAATTGTTTCCATAGGAAACCAGGAATTGAAAAGAACTTTGAGGGGTATTGCCTTAAATAAACAAATAATTTATTATTAAAATCATACTTTATGAATATTGAACACAGTTCTGTCAAATTCTTCTTCCCCGTTGATCAACAGACGTTATTTACAAAAAAGGTAGTTAATGTTTGCATTAAAATACCAGTTTTCATTAAAATACTGTAAGGTGGTGGATTGTGGTATGTTGCAAAAAGTTACACAAGTTGGTAGGTTAATTGGCGAGTGTAAATGATCTCCAGTGTGTTGAGTAAAGTTGATGGGAATGTGGGGAAAATAAAGGGGGATTAATGTAGGATGAGTGTAAATGGGTGATTACTATTTGGTAGACATAAAAAGCTGGAGTAACTCAGCGGGATAGGCAGCATCTCTGGAGGGAAGGAATGGGTGATGTTTCGAGTCGAGACTCTTCTTCAGTGGTTTGAAGGGTCCATTTACGTGCTGTCTAACTATGATCGCTGACAGTAATTTGTGAGCTTTTACACGCATAACGCATGTACTATTAAGAAGGAATAGTTGACTGCGGAGTCAAGTCTGAAGCCCACAAGCTATTTCTCGACAGAATCGTGCAATTATTGGTCTGCTTGTTGAGAAGAGAGGTTTCTTCCAAGTGCATATATCAAGCGAGTCAAGAGTCAAGTGTTTTATTGTCATATGTCCTCGTTAGAACAGAAATTCTTAATATGGGTCATTAAAAAAGTTGCCAAAGCTAGTTCTTTTCGTTGAGGGTGGCCAAAAAACCTCATGATAATTATATTTCCTGTCAAATATTTTTCTATTGTGATACAGATTATCTCTGTTAGTTACTGGGATTTTGTTGTATACCAGGATAGCAAAGGGTTAGAGGGATATGGGCCAAATGAGGGCAAAAGAAAGAAGATTTCAATGAGACAACTTGGTTGGTGTAAGTAGGAACTGCAGATGCTGGTTTAAACTGAAGTTAGGCAAAAAATGCTGGAGTAACTCAGCGGGACAGGCAGCATCTCTGGAGAGAAGGAATTTCGGGTCGAGACCCTTCTTCAGTTTAGGTAGAGGTAAGGGAACTGTTGATGCAGGATGTCCAACCAAGATGGTTGGTATGGGTGAGTTGAGCTGATGTGCCTGTCTCCATGTTGTATGACTCTGTGACTCCATAAACCAACTAACATGATGCCTTCATTACAAAAATTACTCTGTCAAAGTACATTGTTGGGTGTGAAGTGCTTTTGGATGCCCCTGAAGTCAGGAACAGTGAATGAAGCACTGCTGGGTTGTTTCTTTTTTTGTGGCGGGGATACGTACACTGCAGTCTCAGATAGCAAGATCTGCAACCTGACCTATTCCTCAGCCAATGTTAACAGTGGAAGCACTGCTGTGAACTCAGTGAGCAGAGCCTGCTGAGGTAAAGAACTTGGCTGTTTCTTTACCAGCTAAGATTCAAAAGCTGTTTGCTAATTCATGACTGGTGCCGTACTCCGTGTACACTTGTAATTACGTTTTCTTACATATTGTACTTCACACGTACACATGATTGACAAAACTGTTTATTTAGTGTATTTACTTGTAATTGCAAGGGCTGCTAAGATGCCATTCGTAATGTGTATTTGTAATTAGCAGAGCTAATTATGCACCATGTACCTAAGTTGTGATTGATCGATGTGGACGATTAATCTCATTTAAATCCCTCCTGTTCTGTAGGTATATTCTGTTTTGGGACAGGACCAAGTTGTTGAAACAACCCCTCTGCAATGAAATTGTAGCTTCTCAATATTTACCGTCTCACTCCCGGATAAATTACGGCAGGAACATATCCTGGACGGGTGTACAACATCGGGGGATTTAACGTGAGCATCAACAATCGTCAATTTCAGAAGAAAAGGGAACAAGATCGATAATTATACATATCTAGAAGTGAAATTGTATCATATTATTTGTACTAACATGTCAGGGGCCTTCAATAAACACTGACGCAATCAACAAATGAGAACTATATCAGATATTGGAAAAATGAAAGCTAAAATTGGATAATAGTTTAGTTTAGTTTAGAAAAACAGTGTGGAAACAGGCCCTATCGCCCACCGAGTCCGCACTGATGAGCGATCCCCATACACCAGCACTATTCTACGCAGCAGGGACAATTTACAATCTTTACCAAAGCCAATTAACCTACAATCCTGTACGCCTTTGGTGCGTGGGAGGAAACCGAAGCACCCGGGGAAAACCCAAGGGGTCACGGGGAGAAAGTACAATCTCCTAGCAGATAGCACCCGCAGTCAGGATCGAACCCATGTCTCTGGTGCTGTAAGGCAGCAATTCTACCATGTGCCAATGTGCCGCCTGCATAGGAGGAAATACTCGCCAGGTCTGGCAGTATCTGTGGAGAAACCACAATTAGTCAGGCCGATGATTCAGACCCATCTTTGGTGCTGTGTATTTGAGCTGAAATATTAACTGATTGGCTTGTATTTCTGCATGGATACTGGCTGTCCTGCTGAGTAGTTCCAATAATTTCTCCATATTTCTACATATATCTTTGGCAGAGGCAATGGGTCTCAGTGCTACATCCCACAGGAGTAATAAATGTTTCAGCAGCAACAACCATGTTTGAAGTCATAGATTATCCCATAGATTAATTCAGTGTATATGATTTACATAGTCACAATTGTTTCTTGCCAGTAGCATGATAGACCACTATTTACCTGCCTGTACAAGCACAACTTACCTTTCACCTTTTTATGGTTCATCACTAATCCACTCAAATAAAACATTATATGCAGAAAACCAATTACTTTAACACAGCAGAACCATCAAACATTTCTCTAAAGTAGAGTTCCTCCATTCACAAGGACCAATTATTTATATGGTATGTACACAGCCAACCAAAGACATGTACAAAGGAAAGCAACGCTACCGATTACAAGCACAAAGCACAATTCCAAGGAAGCCTTGTCCATTAGTGGAACACAAGCACAATGTATAAACAGTTTTAGTGTGAATCTTGCACAGTATTTAAAGAGTTTCTAATTGAAGGTATATTGTGATGCATTTGGATTTTAAAATGCTGAAGATACACACAAAACCAACACATTTAGTTCAGTTTAGTTTAGTTTAGTTTAGAGGTACAGCATGGAAATAAGCCTTTCGGCCCACTGAGTCCACACTGATCGTGGATCACCTATACACTAGTTATCCCTTGTTACCTAGTTATACACTAGTTACACTAGTACATCTATGTTATCCCACTTTTGTATCCGACACACTAGGGGCAATTTACAGAAGTCAATTACCCTCCAAACCCGTACGTCTTTGGAATGTGGGAGGAAACCAAATAAATCTCTGGAGAGAAGGAATGGGTGACGTTTTGGATCGAGAACCTTCTTCAGCATTGTGTGTCTATCTTTGGATTAAACCAGCATCTGCAGTTCATTCCGACACAAAGCTATGTGGTCAGATGGAGAATTAAAAAACTCTGCACAGACAGCATCCTTTTTGTGAATCAGACCCGGGTCTCTAGTCCTGTGAGGCAGCAGCCCTATCACAGTGCAACTATGCTGCCTGTGTACTTAAAATTGCATTATATTAATGCTATAAGTTGTTTATCCATTAAAAGTAGAGACTGAAATGACTGCAAATGTTCATTAAGTTACGTGCAAATAGAAACAAGTGTATTCTCCAGTAGATAGTAGAAATGATATGTACTTAAAATTGAAAGATCAACTTCGCTATGGCAAAGTAGATGATAACAATCTCATCGATAGAATGACATTGATATTCACAACTCCTGTTTATTGTGTACAGTCAGTTAAGGTAATTAAGTGCAAACATTTAATAAACTGTCAATTAAAATGCACAATTTATAACACAATCCATTGCAACTAGAATGTATTTGCTAATTACAGTCATTTACAAGTATAGAGCAAGTCATTTGGAGGTCTATCAATAACAAGAACAAAATCAGGCCACTTCTGTCAGTTACAACTACAGAGTAATGAGTGCTGCCAACTCTAAGTGCTGAATGACTGATGAATATTACATGATAAAAGTAACATGCAAGTCTTACAAATCATAAGTATAATATCATTTGGCTTCTGTCAGTTATATGCATCAAATTATGAGATCTTTAAAGATTGTGAAAAGCAGCAAACCTTGTCAATTCCACAGAGGTAGAAAGTAATTTCTACGACCAATTGTAAGTACATCGTGAGTCATTCCATTACAATACGCAATGGGCTGTGTTGGTTTTAATGGCATGGCAGGTAAATAGAATGTCACAATGGTATTAGCCACAACTAATTTAAGTCGTTCTATTACTACTTGCCAGTGCTCACATTAATTGCAACGTTTATAATTTACAAATATGCAGCATGTAAGTAAACCCACTAATTACCCCAAAAAATGTCTGGTTCTGTCAATTAACAATGTGGAATAAGTAGCGTTCTTGTTTAATTACAAATGCAACATAATTTCTGAGTGCAAGCGATTGCAAGTCTATAGTCCATCTGTCACTTGTGTTTTACTCAAAAGCACATAATCAATTGAAATCTCATACACTAACCAGGGATGCCTTTGTCTTTCTCATGATTTCTTATCTTCACAATACCTCTCCTGAGTCAGTGTGCTACCAGGACTAATATGCTTCATATGGCTTGGATCGCCTGCAGTAAGAAGTACTGGCATTTAGAATGAGTGCTCTGCTTTTCACTTGATTGGACTTCTTGGAATGGAGCCCAAAGCCAACTTTTCGAGCTTGGAGGCAGGCATAACATAACTGTTACTTTGTCTGTATACAATTCCGAGCTGGATCTCAATCAGAGGTTTTCAAGTCTCTATTCATGATATCTACCTGGAATGGAGTTCCCGAATGAAAGACTGGAATGCTCCCATTAAATCAAAGATTGACTACAGGCTTTGGTGTGAATTCAATAGTCAGCTACACCAAGTAATGATCTCTCTGTTGATTACCATATAGTAAGATAACTACTGTGATTTAAAAATATGCAACGCCTTAAAAATACACAGAAATCTGGGATTCTGGAAGCAATTAGAAGTAATGTAGATGGTGAGGGGCTGATTTTCTTAGCTAAAGACTCTGGAACCTGAAGCATTGTTTCAGGATAAAGGGTTTGAAGAAGGGACTCGACCCGAAACGTCACCTTTTCCTGTTCTCCAGAGATGCTGCCTGATCTGCTGAGTTACTCCTGTTTTTTGTGTCCATCTTCGATAAGAGGTTAATCAGTTGGGTTGGGGTTGGAGGGAAATGTCTTCATCAAAAGGACTGTGAATCTTTTGCATTCACAACCTCCAAGTTGGCGATGCTCATTTGACTATCTGTATCAGCGATTTGGCCGAAAGATCCAAATGTCATATATACAACTTTGTGGACAACTTCAAATTAGGTGGTATTGCGTGTAGAAACAAGGACGGCTGGGCGAGAAGATGGCAGAAAGAATAAAAAGTAGAAAAATGCAGAGTTTATTTTAAATGGTGAGAGATCGGGTGGAGACATAGTGAGTTTGTAAAAAAACAGGTTCAGTAGATAATAATAAGAACAAGTGGTGTGGTGTATGTTTTTTGTGAGGGGACGAATAATTAGATGGTGATTTGCTGAGACTGGACATATTTTTATAGGTTTCATTTCCTTACATGAGAAAATATGTACTGTAGTTGCTACAGACGGCACACAGCAAAGTTTCACAAGACTAGTTGTATGAAAGATGAGTTTGATGTATGAAAAGAGATTGGATGGATGAGACCTGTTTTCTTTAAAGTTTCAGAGGTTCATAAGTTATGGGAGCAGAATTAGGCCATTCAGCCCATCAAGACTACTCCACCATTTAATCATGGCTGATCTATCTTTCCCTCGCAACCCCATTCTCCTACCCTTCCCCCATAACCCCTGACACCCTTACTGATCAAGAATCTGTCAATAGATCCAAAATGCTGGAGTAACTCATCAGAACATGCAGCATCTCTGGAGGGAAGGAATGGGTGGCATTTCAGCTCTCCCTCTATCCAGAGATGCTGCCTATTCCGCTGAGTTACTTCAGCATTTTGTGTCTATCTTTGCTACACACAGCAAAGCTTCACAAGATTAGTTGTATGAACAATGAGTTTGATGAAAGTTTCGCTCTCTCCTGACTCTCAGTCTGAAGGGTCTCGACCCGAAACGTCACCCTTGGCTTCGCTCCAGAGATGCTGCCTATCCTGCTGAGTTACTCCAGTATTTTGTGTCTATCTTCAAGTAGCAGATGGCCTCTTCCTGCTCCTGTTTTGAGGCATAAAAATATACACAGAATATAGCTCAGAAACTGGCCCTTTGGCCCATTGAGCCCACCCCAACCATTAGCCACGTATTTACATTATTCTCATTATATTTTATTCTCCCTGTATTCCATCAGCTCTTCCCAGATCCTACCGATCTCACTAGGGGAAAGTTATAGTGGCCAGTTAACTTACTAACCCACATCTCTGGGATGTGGGAGGAAACATGAGTTTCGAAGAATGAGGGGGGTTCTCATTGAAACGTACAGAATAGCGAAAGGCTTGGATAGAGTGGATGCGGAGAGGATGTTTCCACTAGTGGGAGAGTCTAGGACTAGAGGACATAGCCTCAGAATTAAAGGGCATTCTTTTAGGAAAGAGATGAGGAGGAATTTCTTTGGTCCAAGGGTGATGAGTCTGTGGAATTCTTTGCCACAGAAGGCTGTGGAGGCCAAGTCAGTGGATATATTTAAGGCAGAGATAGATAGATTCTTGATTAGTACAGGTGTCAGAGGTTTTGGGGGAGAAGGCAGGAGAATAGGTTGAGGAGGAGAGTTAGATCAGCCATGATTGAATGGCGGAGTAGACTTGATGGGCTGAAAGGCCTAATTCTGCTCCTATCACTTATGGTCATATGAAACTCGAGCACTTGGAATAAAACTCATGCGATCACAAGGAGAATGTGCAAAGTTCTCACAGATAGCACCTGAAGGATTCAACCTGGGACTCTGACACTATTCTTCTGTTGATAGTTCAGATATTCTGAGTCAATGACACAATGCTCAATGGTAATGTTTGAAGTAAAAGCTTCATGGTCAGTGCCACCACAAATAAAAACTGCACACTTATAGCATTCTTAATTAGTTACATCTCATAGTTCTTTTTGGAGCCACAGTCATGTCCCCAAAAGAAGTATGCAGATAGAGTTGGTCTTATTGAATGTTGTTGGGTCTTGCTCCATAGCTACAGTTGTGCAGCAAGTAATAAACAGTATAATTATCTGACATGCTGAATAACACCCATCTCATTTTACAAATGCACATCGAGTGAGAAAATTATTTTGATTGCACGCACAGAATATATGACGAGCTTTGTCAATTGTAGCATGACAGTATGTAACAAAACCCAATCAATTACACCTTACATTGTGAGATGGTGGCAAACAAGCATGTCCACAGACGTTGAAAATTCAGATGCGTTGAACTCTAGAATTGTAAATAGGCAAGTACAGCATAAACAATACATGAAAGCTGCTTTGCTGAAGTAATGCAAGTACATCTGATTATTGAGAAGAAGAATAATTCTAAAAATAATCTAGGGTAATTCTCAATTACAATTATATAAATTGTAATATACTCTTGGGTCCTGTGTTTATGAAAAGGGCAAGTAAAGATATGGTGAAAATAACGATCTTTTATCATAACAAATATATAGAAATGGGCTTTACCAGTTACAAATCTGGAATGAAATATACCTTAATCATCAACCTTCGCTATTCCAGGTGCACTTCTCCCTTCTCCTGCCTTCTCCCCGTAACCCCTGACACCCATACTTATCAAGAATCTGTCAACCCACACCTTAAAAATATCCATTGACTTGGTCTCCACAGCTGTCTGTGGCAATGAATTTCACAGATTCACCACCCTCTGAAAGAAGAAATTCCTCCTCATCTCCTTTCTAAAGGTACTGTACGTCCTTTAATTCTGAGGGCATGGCCTCTGGTCCTAGACTCTCCCACAAATCCATACATCCTCTCCACATCCACTCTATCCAGGCCTTTCACTATTCAGTAAGTTTCAATGAGGTTCCTCCTCATCCTTCGAAACTCCAGCAAATACAGGCCCAGTGCTGTCAAATGGTCATCATACGTTAACCCAATCATCCCCGGGATCATTCTCATAAACCTCCTTGACCTTCTTCAATGCCAGCACATCCTTCCTCAACTGCTCATAGTATTCCAAATGTGGTCTGCTGTACATGCCTTATAACGTCTCAGCATTACATCCCTATATTCTAGTCCTCTCAAAATAAATGCTAGCCTTGCATTTGAGGTGAGGTGGGAAATAGAATGGAGTCCTTGTGTAATTACATCATGCAAACAAATCCAGTGTTTTTATCTTTTAAACCCTTCTGCGCAAATGCAGTGGGGGGGAAAAACTGGTGCTTGGTCAAGTAAACACTTATGCATGATGGCTATAAATCAAATGTTAATATTACAGAAATAAAGCTTAAAGAGCTGTAGTACTGAACTAAAACAATGACCACAAATTAAAAGCAGGAGTTTGCAATCAAAACTGGAACAGGTTCATTCTGGGCAGCATGGTGGCGTAGCGGTAGAACTACTGCCTTACAGCGCCAAAGACCCGGGTTCGATCCTGACTATGTGTGCTGTCTGTACAGAGTTTGTACATTCACCCCGTGACCGCATGGGTTTTCTCTAAGTGCTCCAGTTTCCTCCCACACTCCAAAGACGTAGAAGGTTGTAGGCTAAATGGCTTTGTAAAATTGTACAAAAATTGTCCATAGTATGCATAGGATAGTGTTAGTGTGTGGGGACAACTGGTCAGCTGAAGGGCCTGTTTCTGCACTTTCTCTAAACTAAACTAACAATCTAATAACATTGCCTTCAGTGTGTCACAGTGACATAGTGGGAGAGTTGCTGCCTTACAGCACCAGAGACCCGGGTTCGATCCTGACTATAGGTGCTTGTCTGTACGAAGTTTGTAAATTCTCCCCGTGACCTGTGGTGGTTTTCTCTGAGACCTTTGGAGAAAGATCTCGGAGAAAACTCCACACTCCAAAGACGTATATGTTTGTAGGTTAATTTGCTTGGCATAAATGTAAAAAAATGTCCTTAGAGTGTGTAGGGTAATGTTAATGTATTAGGGTAGTGTTAATGTGTGAAGATCATTGGTTGGTGCGAATTTGGTGGTCTGCAGGGCCTGTTTCCATGCTATAATCTCTAAACTATGCTAAACTAAACTAAACTAAATGTGAATAATGTGTAAGAAGGAACTGCAGATGCTGGTTAAAACCAAAGATAGACACAAAAAGCTGGAGTATTTCAGCGGGACAGGCAGCATCTCTGGAGAGAAGGAATGGAGGACATTTTGGATCGAGACCCTTCTTCAGAATGTGAATAATTGTATGTTGCCATGAAGAATGAAGGAAGCATGTTTATGGTTATGATTTCTTTTAGGTCAAGTTTCCATCCACAGTTGAGTCTTCACAAATTGGACAGTTTGTTGCCCAGCATAGGTGAGGAAAAGAGGCAACTAAACTGGGGCAGCGAGACAATATACACTTCACATGTCCCATTATTAATTGTAGATTTATCGACCATTTTTGAGCTTAAGCAGATTGAATATATAGGAAGGAACTGCAGATTTAATCTCTAAACTAAGCTAAACTAAACTAAATTAAATGTGAATAATGTGTAAGAAGGAAATGCAGATGCTGGTTTAAACCGAAGATAGACACAAAAATCTGGAGTATCTCAGCGGGTCAGACAGCATCTCTGGAGAAAAGGAATAGATGACGTTTTGGATTGAAAATCTTTTTTGGGTCTTGACCCGAAACGTCACCTATTCCTTTTCTCTAGAGATGCTGTCTGACCCGCTTAGTTACTCCAGCTTTTTGTGTCTATCTTAAGCAGAATGAAGACTTGTGCATTTTCTTTGTTTTGGTTACAATTAGAGTCATACATTGCAATTATGCTGCAAAAGTAAAAAGCATATGATGTATTTCAAACTTTTGGCAGCCTAGCCACAGGATTTAAACATAAAAGCATTTAAATTCTGTTAGTGACAGAATCCTGCTGAAAGCAGCTGTCTTCATTTGTCAGGAGAAAATCTATGTCAGATCCGAGATAAATCTTTGACGATAAGTGTGGACATCACATGTGGTGTAGTATAAATGTCCATCCCACACAAGTCGAGCTTGTTTCTCCACACAAAAAAAAAGATTTCCTTTCTCCCTTCTTCACTTGTTTCGATGAAAGCAGATCCAAAATGCGTTTTTTTTCATTCTGCCTGGGAAACTCATCATCTCAGGTGAAATGATTGCCACATTCTCATCCTGAAAGGCAGCTTTTTATCATCCACATTGTGGCTTCAAAAGGATTGATGACTTCGTGGAACAGCTTTTAGGTGACAGGTCATTCCGTTTGCAACCCAATATCACATTATCGTTTGTCTCATATCGAGTTTAATAAGTGTACAGGGGCTAGCCTTCTGTCACAAATCCTGATCTATCATCATCTGTATTATTGGAATACAAGCACTGGAATCTATCTGTTCATTAATTTAGATTTTATTTTATTTCAATTCATGAAACATTGGGTGATTCAAAGGAAATTTCAGCCGGTTCTATCTGCCAAGTTATTCATTTAACATTGTAAAGCCTTTCACTAATTAATTTTTTTCTTTGGGAAAAAAAACGGTGAAGCCTTCATTTACTAAACCACTCCAGGAACATTCTAGAGCCAACTTGGATTGTTAGACATGATTTTCAATTTTTTAATATACATGGGGAATATATATGGTGAATCTCTCCTTTTAGCAATTATCCCTGGGGACACTATTTAATGTGCCAGTGGGGGATTATTGTGTTGAATATTGTGCTCCCCCTGCATTAATACACAATGCAGTTGACCAAGATATTGTTTAATCTAGCAATGCAATGAATAATTCACAAAACAAACTTTGAATCCACTCCAGCCCATCCCATCCCATGTTGCTAGCAGTCCTATCCAACTGTCTAATTATCTGTTTAAACTGAAGCGTGAGAGGTTTATTTACATATAAGACCAAATACCATAGAGCGGAGCATAAGACTTGTTGCAGAGACTCCCTGCAGACTGTTTGTCCAAAGACATGTGGACACTCAGCGTTTATTGTTTGATATGGGGAGTGGGGATAGGAACTCTACTTTTGTGTAGCACTAATTGTTTATTGACAATTAAGGATAATTGGTGTTTTTACTGCCTCGCCTACTTCCACTAATTTATTTTGCCACCAAGCTTCCCACATTAAGTGGCAATACATATTAGTGACTGAATGCCCTCGGGCACAGAGATAAGGCAGAGGAAACTGATTGTAACGCAAGGGGTGTTGATCGCTCTTTGGGCTAAACTTCCTTGAACTTGACTTCCATGATTATATCGAAGATAGACACAAAATCTGGAGTAACTCAGCGGGACAGGCAGCATCTCTGGAGAGAAGGAATGGTTGATGCTTCAGGTTGAGACCTTCTTCGGACTGAGTCAGAGGAGAGTGAGGCGTAGAGATGTGGAAGGGTAAGGTGTGAAAACAAGAGATCAAAGGGGAGGAAGCTCAAGGAAAATGTATCATTAATGCATCATGAAATATTCTATTAATAAATGAATCAATAAATGTTAGCTGAAGGAAAGCTGACACTGAGGCATACGATCGGTAAAATGTAATCAGGAGGACGGTGAAACTAGTCAGAGAACTAGGATGGGGTGGGATGGAGTGAGGAAGATATTCCATTGATTCTTAAACTCTATTTACAACTGCGAGGGGTTGTCACTAAATTAAAGTGATAAACCATTCAGTGGTTTCCCCTCAATCCCAACTTATTCAAAGGTTTGAGTCCGAAGAAGGGTTCTGACCCGAAGCGTCACCTATTTCATTTCTCCAGAGATGCTACCTGACCCGCTGAGATACTCCAGCATTTTGTGTCTAGCTGTGGTGTAAACCAGCATTTGCAGTTCCTTCCTACACATACAAAGCTTTTTCTATTTGAGAAAATCAGAGTGTCTATTATCTTGAATGAAATGAAGAGTTGCGCCTAGTTCCTCTTACCCAATTAAAACCCAAAGTGTTCCTGGGGTGGCAAATCTGCAGGGAACAGTCTGAACATGGGTGAGATTGAGATCATGGGGGATATTCACATTGATTTAGCCTTCAGTGAAATTGACATTAGGGGCGTAACAGCTACTATCTGGCTATCAGGATTAAGGTTAATCCGAAGGCAGTCTATAAGTTTATTAAATTTATTAATTAAAATTTATTAGAAAATGCCAAACAAGGGAAAGAGTGATGCCCATTTGGGACAATCTGTGTATGAACCAGGAAGGTATAGAAATTGTGCAAAAGTAATCCTGTTCATCAGGGAGTCATGAACGAAATTGATTGAGAATAAGGTTTAAGAGATTCAGAATGTATATAATGTCATAGAGACATGCTGCATGGAAACAGGCCCTTCAACCCAACTTTCCCATGCCAACCAGGGTGCCCCATCTACATTAGTCACACCTGCCTGTGTTTGTCCCATATTCCTCTAACCCGTCTATGTACCTGTTGAAATGTCCTTTAAATGTTGTTATAGTACCTGTCTCAACCTCCTCCTCTGGCAGCTCATTCCATATACCCACTACTCTCTATGCAAAAAAGTAACTCCTCAGATTCCTATTAAATCTTTCCACTCTCCCCTAAAAGCTGTGGTTCTGATTCCTCGACTGGGTAAAAGATTCTGTGCATCTACCCTTTCTATTCCCCTCATGATCTTATACATCTTTATAAGATCAGCCCTCACCCTCCTGCGTTACAAGGAATACATTCTTAGCCAGCTCGACCTCCCCAATAGTTCAGGCCCTCAGGTTCTGGCAACTAATGGGGACCTCTTTTACCCAGAGAATGGCGAGTACCTGGAATGAACTATCCGAGAGAATGGTTTGCATGGGTTAGCTGACGTTATTTATGAAATCTACAGTTGAACCTTAGGCAGAGGAAGGTATAGGCCAAGTGTTGAAGATGGGATTAGTATAGATGGGTCCCCACTGGTCAACATGTGTTGGGCTGAATGGCCTGTTTACATGCTGTACATCTACATGATTATTACAAACACTGGTTTAGTTAAAAAATTTGGTTTAGTTTTGAGATACAGCACGAAAACAGGCCCTTCATCCCACCAGGTCCGTGCCAACCAGCGATCCCCGCACATTAACACTATCCTACACCCATTAGGGACAATTATTTTACATTTTCAAATTAACCTACAAACCTGTACGTCTTTGGAATGTGGGAGGACACTGAATATCTCAGAGGAGACCCATGCGGGTCACGGGGAGAACGTACAAACTCCGTACAGACATCACCCGTAGTCCAGATCGAACCCGGGTCTCCGGCGCTGCATTTGTTGTAAGGCAGAAACTCTACTGCTGCTCCACCGTGACTTCTCTTCCATGAAAGAAAGGAATCACTTTCATTATGGCATGAAGATGTCTCTAAATGTCGCAATATAGGAAAGCATTCAAAAGAAAGCCAGGCAGAATGTGAAAAGATTTTAACCAATATTGTGCTATGGCCCATAGTGAATTTTAATCAATCCAGCCATGACTACTTTTCTCATCCATGCCTTACAATTATAATTTAATTATTTCTCTTCATTTTGTAGTTTTGGGGTTACATCAAGTCAATAGAAGTTGAGGAAAACCATTGATCAGCAAGTACAAATGTTTTTTGTCACTATGTGGTGACCTTCTGTTCAAATGTGTTCATGGATAAATGAAGACAGGAGTGCGCTTAGCTGTGATGCCAAACGTAATTGACTAACTGCCAACACTCACTGCTCAGGATCACTTATGAACAGCGGACATTTGCGTGAGGTATTGGAGATCAATTTGACGGCCTCATATTCGGACCTGCTCCAGTTAAGATGGAACCGGCCTGTTTCCAGATGGGATAGATAGTTCTCAGTACGTCCCAGCACTTATGGAAAGATGGTGCCGTTTAACAACTCAATCAGTACATTCCTCAGTTAATTCAAAGACTGACTAACTACAAGAATTTCACTTTCGTTCTCGTCATTGACAATAGTGCTTAAGTTTGCAAAGAAAACAAGTGAAATGAAAACCTGTTACAGAAAATGTACACTGTGCGTTTTACAGGGAGGTGCAGGATCAGGTCAATATGTGAACCTCCGGAAATCTCCTACTTTCCCTTCCCGTGTTTATTTGGACATTAATGCCATAAATCGTTCACTGCGTTTTAACATTGCTCTTTCTGTTTGTTTTATCTGCTAACTCTCAGTTTTTTCCAAAAATACATATTTCTACCATTGAATTCAGCAAATGACATCTTAAGAAGCCCATTAGTTCCTAACATAACATACACCTTGTTTATAGTGGAACTTTGAGGTATAATATGGACATAATGTTTGAATTCATCAAAACCACAAGATGGGACATCATCGTGATGGATGGATTCAGAAAATACTGGTATAATTTTAGCTCATGTTGATGGTTGAATATTGCTTTGTGGTCACATAACAAATCAATAGGAAGATTAACAGAAAGACAATACCATGGAAATGGCCTTACAATTACAGATAATCTATACATTAGTAATTGAAGCAAATAAAGGACTTGCATTTATATATTGCTATTCATAACCGTAAGATTGTCCAAAGAACCTTATAGACAATTAAGTTTTTCTTAAAAGTTTGATTACACGTGTAACATAGGGAACTGATTGTACTTAATCCCAATTAGTAGGTTCAATTCCCAGCCTGCCGTGTTGAGTTATCTGGTCTCAGCAAGGATAGCCGCTGGCATTCGACAATAAAATGGAGCAACTTAGGATGTCAATGCCACCAGTCTACTAGACAACCATGTTTGTGAACAATGGGAGAGAACGGAATCTTTATGTATCCCTCAAGTGTTGAACCTGGAATGACCATGAAGTTACCCTTGATCCTGTGGAAATTATTGGTGTGCCTGCCATTAGTACAAAGTGAATTTACAGAAAACTCTGCTTTAAGTGTCAAATAGGTCAGGAGGACATTGAATTCATTGAGTGGCAACTTTGATGTGTGACCAGACTTTAGCAATCAATCGATTGGCTTTCTATGCTGACGTTTGAAGCAGATTCTACTGTTCCAAATTGGATACTGGCAGTAAATAAGTTCATAAGTTATTGGAGCAGAATGAAGCCATTTGGCCCATCATGTCTACTCCGCCAATCAATCATGGCTGATCTATCTTTCCCCCTCAACACCATTCTCCTACCTTCTCAACCTTCTGAATTTTGTAGTCGGCAGGATAGTACTCTGCATATCACCAACTTGGACAATTTTACATTTTTATCGAGCCAATTTACCAAGCCAATTAACCTACAAACCTGTCCGTCTTTGGAGTGTGGGAGGAAACCGAAGATCTCGGAGAAAACCCACGCAGATCACGGGGAGAACGTACAAACTCCATACAGACAGCACCCATAGTCTGGATCGAACCCGGGTCTCTGGCGCTGCATTTTGCTGTAAGACAGCAGCTCTACCGCTGTGCCACCGTGACTACCCTTCTACACATAACCCCTGACACCCTTATTAATCAATAATTTATCAATCTCCTTCATAAAAATATCCATTGACTTGGCCTCAACAGTTTTCTGTGGCAATGAATTGCACAGATTCACCACCCTCTGACTAAAGAAATTGCTCCTCATCTCCTTTCTAAAGGTATGTCCTTTTATTCTGAGGTTATGGCCTCTGGTCTTAGACTCTCCCACTAGCGGAAACATCCTCTCCACATCCACTCTATCCAGGCCTGAGCAGTTTAAAACTGTGCCCCACAGTTCCCATGGGTTCCAATGGGCCGGGTCACCCTATATAAAAAGGCAACCAAAGCTATATAATATATCTTGGTTAACATGTTCAAAAATTAATCTGTCATCCAGTGCAGTATTAATAAAATTACACCCTCCAAAAAGGCTCTTATATTGCAGATGAATTCCAAGGAATATGTGCAGTAAAACTAGTTCTTTATGAGAAAAAATAATTTATTGCTGCAGAATGTGGTAAGATGCACCCAGAAAACAATGGAAATTGGTGCAATGTTACACACCAAGAGCACAATGGAGACTGGGTGTTGAACTGAAATGTTGACAATTTGGTGGGGCAGTGGTAGAGTTGCTACCTTACAGCGCCAGAGACCAGGGTTTAATCCTGACTACGGGTGCTGTCTGTACGGAGTTTGTACATTCTCCTTGTGACCTGCATGGGTTTTCCCCAGGTGCTCCGGTTTCCTCCGAAACTCCAAAGACGTACAGGTTTGTAGGTTAATTGGTTTTGTTAAAATTGTCCCCGGTGTGTGTAGAATAGGGTTAGTGTGCAGGGATCACCGGTCGGTGCGGACTCGGTGGGCCGAAGGGCATGTTTCCACGCTGTATCTCTAACTAAACTAAACTCAACTAAACTGAAATGGCCATGGAAAAGCCCACCTGGTTTACAAATGTCCTGCTGATACACATGTCCAGTGGAACCTCAGGTGAGTTATCCCCTTGGTAGGTCTAGCTCAGCTAAAGAATTCTCAGCTGCACCTTGAAAGGAATTTGCATTCCTTCTATGCATTTATATGGAACAACGTTATATGCAGCAATTGGGTAAGCAGTGGATTAAGAAGTATTGCAACCAATTACCATTCTCAAAAGTGAGGCTCTGTGTTGATAAAAGCAGTCCCTAGTTTCATTTACAATTTAGGAACATTTTAGGTTACAAACAATTTTCAGAATTTACAACCTATTCTGCAGGTTCCGCACTCAATTCACTTTATTAAGCTTCAGCCATTGAATGATGTAGGAAGGAACTGCAAGTGCTGGTTTACACCGAAGATAGACACAAAATGCTGGAGTAACTCAGCGGGACAGGCAGTATCTCTGGATAGAAGGAATGGGCGACATTTCTGCTTGAGACCCTTCTTCATTGAATGATATCAAATTAATGCATTGAAGGAATCATGCATATGATGGGATATGGAATGCATGATGCAATGACAGATGCATCTTGTGAACTACATGTTAATTTGTTCAATATTAAATTGGGGTTCCGTTAAAGTTACTCTAAATATTCTGTAATCAACTGTAGAAAAACATCACTACATGGAGTGGCACAAGGTGCTTGAGTAATAGGGTGCAATCAAGGAATATTTTTCGCTTTTTCACACCTTATCCTTCCATATCTCTGTGTCTCCCTCTCCCCTTGATTCTCAGTCTGAAGAAATGTCTACCCAGAGATGCTGCCTGTCCCGTTACTCCAGCATTTTGTGTCTATCTTTGGTGTAAACTAGCATCTGCAGTTCCCTCCTACGCTGATTATTTTGCACCCGGAGATGGGTCAATTCTGCCGCCTCCATGCAATTGGGACAGAAGGAATGTTTCTATCTCTGCAAGGAAAAGAGCACTCCAATGTGTTGAGTCCCCTTATCACCAATTGGGAAAACAAAGCACACACACACACACACACACACACACACACACACACACACACACACACACACACACACACACACACACACACACACACCCACCCACCCCCCACACACACACACACACACACACACACACACACACACACACACACCACCCCACACACACACACACACCCCCACACACCACACCCCACACCCCCACACACCCCCCCCACCCCCCCCCCCCCCCCCCCTGGGGGCTTCTGGGGGCTTCTTGCCCATCAGTTCAAAAGTGAGAAAGAAAGTTGTGGGACAGTCATTCATCCATCTTCTAAAATAGACACTGAATACACACAGACATTATTGTGTATAATCCTTGGGCATGGTAGTGGAGGTGATGTTAATGCAAGGTGTGGGGGGGGGGGGGGGGCGGGGGGAGATAATGAGGAGAGGGACTTTGAGCACAACATACTGGAATAATAATAACTTTAAGAAACAGATATATATATATATTTTTTTTTTAAAGCCACCTGTTTCAATGAAAGCAATTGACCACTTTTTTGCTGCCCAGAAGTGGTAAGGCTAATGGAGTTCAGCGTTATTTATGTCCAAACTTTAGGTGAGGTGTAGTATATTCTCCAAATAACTGAGAGAGTTGTGCCATTCCACAGTTGGTTTTGTGTAAACAGCATTTTGTAACCTGCCTCACCACTGAAATGCACATTGAATGGTGGAGATTGCTCTCTTCATTTGGTAGATGCAAACTGAACCCACCACAGATATTTAGCATCTGCATTTACATGTTTTAAAATGTTGTGGCAAGTCCTAATCTCTTTGATTTCAACCATGTCTGGTTGATTTCTAAGACATCAAACAGTAACTGCTGTAACAGTCTTGTATAATCACGTGAGAGTAGCTTGGGGAGATTTAAAAATGAGAGGGCTTTATTCTCTTCGGTTTTTATTCCTGTCTATTTTTTTAGCCAACCCGTCTTTATTTCTATTTCACCACCTTATTTGAAATTCAATTCCCCTTCCTTTATGTTTTTTTCCATGTTTAATTTCTCAATTTATACATCTCCTTTGTTAAGCAGATATCCTGATGGAACCACATTAACTTTGGTCCAAGATGCTGAACCCCTTGTTCACTTTCAGCAACTCTACCGGCTATTTGTGTTGAACTGAAGGGTATGGGTGCAAGCCTAACTAATGTCAGACACAATTTTCATCTAGCTTCGTATTTGGATCTACTCGTGCACATATTTATATTTACAAAGTGATCTTCCCTGGGGTAGATAGTGCCAGTGATCACACCTGGCCCTGTTGTGTCCCCTGGGACATTGACCCAGACATATCCATGTGTAAGAAGGAACTGCAGATGCTGGTTTAAACCGAAAATAGAAACAAGATGCTGCTTTGCATCTCCTCCATCCGCACCTCCACCAACCTCAGCTACTGTATCCGTTGTTGTCGGTGTGGACCTATATATCGGCGAGACCAAGCACAGACTAGGCGAGTGTTTCGCTGAACACCATCGCTCAGTCCGCCTTGGCCTATGCAATCTCCCGGTTACCAAAAGTCTTAACTGCCCTTCCCATTCCCATACTGATCTTTCTGTCCTGGGCCTCCTCCACTGTCAGAGGGAGGCCTCACACAAATTGGAGGAACAGCATCTCATATTTAGTTTGGGTAACTTACAACTCAATGATATGAGTATTGATTTCTCTAATTTCAAGTAACCTTTGCATTCCCTCTTTCTCTGCCCCTCCCACACCCTAATCATCCTGCTAGTTTCACTGTTCGTATCTCTTTGTTATCACCTCCTCCACAGTCAACAATGGACCATAGTGAGCTCTTTGGATGTTGGTGCCAGCTCTGATTTGTTCTTTCCCTTTTCATACTTCTAGTTTCCCTCTCCCCTGACTCTCAGTCTGAAGAAGGGTCTCGACCTGAAACGCCACCTATTCCTTTTCCCCGGGGATGCTGCCTGACCCATTGGGTTACTCCGGCATTTTGTGTCTATCTTCAACATTATGACAACATTGTGTCCTCTGACTAGAACTGTCCTGGTAAAATCTTAAGGCATGCATCTGGATGAGTTAATTACTTAGGTGGTGATTTTGCCCAAATTCACATTCTTTTTGGGGCATTAGCATTTTATGCAGGACCTTTTCAGTAAACCACGTTCGGACAAAATCTAATTCCAAATCAAATATTGACACCGACACGCTCAGATTCTCGGTTGTTTATTAAGGGCACGCTCGGACTTTGCCTTTCCTCTGTGGCAGGAATAAACCGGGCCTCTGTTGACCACAGGATGCGCAGGTGCTGTTGTAGACAGACAGCACGTAGCATTTTCCATCTCAAATACTGAGATAATCCTTTCCTTTTGATACTGAAGACAATGATTCAACGGTAAACAATAAACAATGAAAAATGCACGGAAAAGTGGGGTCAAAAATAAAATCCAGATGTCTTTGACAGCCTATTAATATGACACGATCGTCATCTTGGTATGCTCTATCAATTCAGCTCTCTGCTTTTGCAGCTGGGAGGGAACTGGCTCTCAATTTAGATCCATGTAAGGAGTTTCTTACACCATGACTGGTTGATCCTTCCGGTCTAAACAATAGCTTCAAAACCATCTGCTCATCTGCAAGTGACAAGCATTCTATCGGGTTGACTCAGACAACACTATAATTATCTATACCAGGAACACACACTGCTCTATCACCATTGTTTCCTCTAATCAGCAAATGGATATTTTGGGATTCCCTGCTCAAAATAGAGAGCTGTGTTATGATTTTTTTTCCCTCCAAATGTAAGATGATTTTACCTTCTGATTTCAAAGCTGATATTTTAACTCGTCCTACAAAATCTAAAATCACAGCAGCCATAGGGTCATACAGAGTCATACATCACAGATACAGGACCTTTGGTTCAACATGTCCTTGCTGATCCAGGTGCCCAATCTAAGCTAGTCCCATTTGCCTGTGTTTGACGGTGACCCATATCCATCCAAACCTTTCCTATTCATGTACCTATCCAAGTTTTTTTTTAATGTTGTTATGGTGCCTGTCTCAATGACTTCCTCTCGCAACTCGTTAAACAAAAGAGTTTGAAGATGCTGTAATAGACCCATAGAGTCATACAACATGGAAACAGGCCCTTCGGCCCAACTTGCTCATGCCAACCAAAATGCCCCATCTCCACTTTTCCCACCTACCTGCATTTGGCCCATATCCTTCTCAGCCATGTACCTATCCAAATGTATTTTAAATGCGGTGATAGCACCTGTCTCAACCACTTCCTCTCGCTGCTCTTTCCATGTACCTACCACCATCTGAGTGAAAAAAATTGCCCTGCATGTTTCTAATAAATCTTGCTCCTCTCACTTTAAACCTAGGTCCTCTCTTTTTAATCCCTCTATCCTGCGTAAAAGATTCTGTGCGTTCACCTGATCTATTCCCCTCATGATTTTACAGACCTCCAGAAGATCCTCCCAAAACAGAGCAACATCTGTATTGAGAGAAGCTGCGTGGTTTTGATGGAAGTCGTTCATCAGATGCTAAAAAGAATCCACATATCCTTGTAATGCTCACATTTTATTTTATCTTTAATGGCATAGAAAGCAAACGAAATGCCAGACACGGCTGATCAAATCTGCTCCTGCATTCATGATCATGGGCGATCCTTTGGCTCAGATCAACTTCCACACCCAATCCCCACATCTCCTGATTCTGATAGCAATTTAAAACAAAATTGAAATCAGGCACTGAATAAACTCATCCACAATCAAATGGTATAGATAATTCTGCTGATTTACAATCCATTGTGTGAAGAACTCTCTCTCCATGTTAATCGTTGACGGTCCACTTCTTTAACATTCCACCTACCCTTGTTTCTTCAGCCTAAGGAGATAGGCTCTCACCAGCTAACTTGTTAATCCTTCTCAGAACCTTATAGGCCCCAAGATAATCACTTCTCATTCTTCCTGAGATCCATCCATTGATATTGACTGATCCTACTCAATTTCACCCCAAAACACAACCTAGCTTATAATCTACAATTATTAACCTACAATATTTTTGTAATCAACTGCCTGATGTTACTAATTTTTGAAAGTCGCTTGACTTGTGATGAATGTTAATCCCTTGAAATCATGCTTATGACGGTACTATTTTATGAAAAAATATGTACAATATTTCTAAATCAATTCAAAACTGATAGACAAACTAACTTTCTCTGGCATACAATACAGGTTAAGGTTATTTCAAGAGAATAACATTAAAACCTTTGAACAATTGTTAACAGACTTTATCTTGCACTAAATGTTATACCCTTACTCCTATATCTGTACACTGTGGATGGCTTGATTTAATGAAACTAATGTTTTCATTGACTGGATTGCATGCAACAAAATGATTTTCACTGTACCTCAGTACATATGACCATAACTAACAAAATTAGCCTAAACAGTGGCACAGCGTTGCAGCAATAGAATTGCTGCCTTACAGCGGCAGAGACCCAGGTTCGATCCTCACAACGGGTGCTGTGTATGGAGTTTGTATGTTCTCTCTATGACCAGATGGGTTTCCTCCGGGTGCTCTGGTTTCCTCCCGCATCCCAAAGATGTGCAAGTTTGTAGATTAATTGGCTTTGGTAAAGGTTGTCCCTGGTGTGTAGCATAGTGTTAGTGCACAGGGTGCTCGCTGGTCGGCGTGGACTTGGTGGGATGAAGGGCCTGTTTCCATGCCGTGTCCATAAAGTTTAAAATCTGAACTAAATTTACTCCACCTCTTACAGGACATCAATCCCATTACTTGTACAGAATTTGAAAATCACCAGAGTTATCTTCTGGGTCATTTGGTTGAGTGCAGGATGATCCAGCAGTTCAGGGGGAAAACATACACAGGCAAAGAGCTATGACAGGATGCAACAAAATGTAACAGGGTGCGTTAGCCTTGCCACAGCCACATCTCAGATGGCACTTGTGATCAAGCCCATTGATGCCAATGCATTGGTACCACAACCCACAGAAATAATATGACTCAGAAAGCTGTAAAAAAAAAGTACTAAAGGAATCAGAAAATTAGGTTTTACTGGAGGCAATTCAAAAATAATTCACCCCAGCCCTCCGCCACTCCATCAAAAACTCCTACTTTAGTTTAGAGACGGGACTGCGGACTTCCATGAAGTTGTCAGCAAATCAAATAAGCATTTTCGGGCTCCATTTCAGTCAAGGTTTTCAATCGCGCCCCACTCCTCAACATCTGATCTTCTGCTCCATAACATGACGTATTATGTCCACACACTGACACTGAAATAGCCTGTTAGATTTACAGCACCATTAACCTTCCCAGAAGTTTAGCATGTTGTGACAGAAGCCCGTGAATGCCGCGGAGTTGCAGAGTTTTGGGGGTAACCTGTGTGTCAGAGCAAGATGACAGGGGTCAGTGTGGAGGTAATCCTTCATTCCGCCCTGCGGCTGTCAGCTTCTCTTGAACATCTCACACATTGATATACATTTCCATTTTTCAGTGCAAAACGGGGAGAGCAAAGCCAAGTATATAGCTTGCCAATCAAATTTCACATGGTGCGTGGTTAATGTTTGTGAAGTATTTGAGAGGCAAACATGAAATTCATTTTATGAGTTTTGTAATGGACCTTTATAATCTCAATGTGTGAAAAATGGATGCAGTATGGTATGAACTGTGAAATACAGATTAACCGGTAAATAAATTGTGCTAAATGTGGACAAGGGATGTGGGGGAAAGGACAAGAGACAGGCGGGATGTGTAGGAGGTTCAGAAACTGGATACTGTAGGATATATAAATGGCTTTGAAAAACTGGCATTGTGCACTGGATCTGGAGGAATGCACGGATGACACTAGGGAAATTAGCAATGCTCTTACAAGCCGTCTGGACATTTTTCTATTAAGAAATCAGACCTGGTATGAAGTGCAGAAGCCAATATCAGCAGCACGCTGCTGCATTTCTTACCCTTCAGTTAAAATGCTGGAAGCAAAGTCCCTTGATGGTGCTAAAAGACCATGGCACCTGAGGTTCACCAGTTGGGCTGCTCGATGCCCATTGCAACTGCAAATTGAAACATTGTAACTGGGGACTCTGACTTTCATGTTTAAACAACCTCTATCCAGCTTTTCTCAGATGCGCTGCTCTAGCCCATCCAGAAGGTGTAGGATCTGCTGACATCAACGAGATGGATAGCAGTTTCCAACTTGTGCCTCTCATCACTGTCACCCCTGACATGACTTTTCAATTGCTACCTGCTGACTTTTCAGGAGGAAAGCCTTCATCAGCTGGCTCTCTGAACTTGCGAGGGAAAATAATGCTGGGTTGGAGTGGGGGGGGTATGCAATTACTAGGACGCAAGAAGTGAGCTGAGCCATAAACAGCAGCCAATGTAAGAGACCATCATTTTAATTTGAATGCTGGTCAAGGGCTTGGAGGATGAGGGGACGAGCAAGTCATCTGATGGCTCCTTTGAGGCACAGAACTGGAATTGAGGCTTTTAAAACCAGTGCAGGAGGGGGTGGGATCCTGATGTGTTTGGGTACAGCAACTCTCTGACTATGTGAGGTGAGCTTGCTCCTTGTCTCACATCAAATCAACAGCACAAGGACTCACTGTGATCTTTTGAAACAGTCCTTTTGTCTTGGCAGCTTTATATCTGGTTCTGCTATGCGTATTGAGTTTAGGGTCTCAGTTAGTGGGGATCCCATCTCTGCGAGCAGCCTAATTTATAGATTGCTTCAACATCCTTGGATCTGATGTAATAGATTCAATTGATTTGGTTACATTTCAGCTAATAATTGAGATGAGGATTTAGTGGTAATTCACCACAGATCATTTCTTGATTAGTATCGAATAAGTTATTCTTTGGGCAGCATGAAGATTTTGGCATACCCTGATCATTAGTATTGGTATAAAAATTAACCTCCACGTGAAAATTGTCTTGATTTAAATTTGCGACAGAAATCATCGTACTTCAATTGGTCTGGACTTCAAAAGCATACGAACTTGGATTTTAACCTCTAAATTCAGATAAATGCAGAATTTATAGGATTAAGTGAAAAGAGCAAAGGAAAAAGAAACTCATGGGAAAGCTCTTTCATAAGGTCATGTGACAGGAGCAGAATTAGGCCATCTAGTCTCCGCCACCATTCGATCACAGCTGATCTATCTCTCCCTCCTAACCCCATTCTCCTGCCTTCTCCCCATAACCCCTGACACAAAGAATGTGGTGGGTATTATATGCCAAGTCACTTCCTTCACCATTTAACCATTCGATGGTTAGTTATAGACTGTAGTTTTATTGCCACTGTTATCATGCATAGGAGGTTAATGCTGGTAACTTGGGCATCTGGCATCGAGGAATGGGACTAGGAAGATATGTGAAGGGTCTTGTGGAAACAGGGAAGTACCTTCTACAGAGGATGTCTCAACATTTCTTGAGGGCTCTCTCTTCCTGATCCTACAATGAATCGAGGATCACAGAAACCCTCTCATCTCTCGCCATTAGGTTACCAGGTTACTTAACAAGTACTGGAGATGCAAGGACCTCCCTGTTAAATTTAATTTTTGACAGTATTCCCTCTTGACTCGTCAGAAGATTACAAGTGATAAGGATTTACGTAGCGAATACATTGGCCCATTTTAACCATCCACTGACTTGATTTCTGCAGGATTAATTTTGCCTTTATATTATTTATATATAAAATATATATATTGGATTGAGATTTTCCAATACCATTCTTCAGAAGGCAGTTATAAAGTTTACTGCAAGATGTGATCTGAGCCTTGAGACCAGATTACTGTGATCTTCCTAATAGATATGATGCTTCATACATTTGCCATTTAACATTGAACTATTGTTTATATCAACATACTACAAGGCCTCTGGTTTTTGAACATATGCAATAAAAACTGTAAGTAAAATTGAAGAGGAAAAACGAATCAGCTGTAATTGAGGCTATATTCCATATTATGGAGTATTATGAACCTCTTTTCAGTGCCGCAGTGTGGCCAGTATCAGATGAGGATAATACATTCCTTTCAATATGTCAATAAAAACTGCCCTTCAAAAGCTTTACAGCAAAAAGATAAAGTTGATTATTGTTGGTTTAGTCCTGGAAAGGACAGGTGTGTAATTCACTAAATCTTCTTTCAGTCAACCACCTTTTCCCTGTTAATTGGACCCTACTTTGGTGAGGAATTTGTTTAGAGCAAGGTTTAATTCATTGCATGAAAGACTATAGCGATCTGTGCAAGCCTGTGTTGTATTTTAGCGCATGCATGGTTGCTAGCACTGAATGGACATGAATAAGGCTAATCATGAGCACCACGTCAGTGCCAAACACACCCCAAAGGATGAGCCCAGTATCTCTGCACCATCTCTAGCATGTCCACACCACAGATGTCCAGCTTTCATCGTTCTTTTCTCTGCTTGCTGCTCCACCAACACCAACAGAGAGGGAAGAAATCTCCGAGTCGCTATCTTGAATTGAATCGTGACTATTTGGACTTTGAACAAATGAGTCTTTTTGCTTTTGGTGTTTTGAAGGGTTTCTAAGGAATAGTGGTAACAAAAGGACGTTGAAATGGCACTCACCCAGCTTTGAATGATGTTCGGCCAAAATATGGGAAATGCTTCCAGCTGTGTCCTGTATGCATTCATTCTATTTAACTTCTCTTCATAGTGTTTCCTTCAACGTTACAAGATTATTTCCACCTCAATCTCTTTACATCTCTCTCTCTCTCACTCTCTTTTTTTAAGCTGAGCTGCTTGAATACCTCACAAAGTGTCTCAGTAAGATCTCTGGTATGATCGGCTCAATTGCAAACTACGATTACATAACCCACATACCAATACCATTCTATTGGATATATCAACTTTTGCAGTCAGAAAGATATTGTCAAGACTATAGTAACATGACGCCAATGAAAATAAGTTTATCCCGGACATTAAATGTATGATGTAAGCCCGTCTAGAGTTTTGCTTGAATTAATTTCTGACCAGTGAATTGTGAATTTATCACTGAGGCAATGGAAGTGCCAAGCTGCAACTGCAACTTCCATTGTCTCTGAGATTCTTCGCACCATGAAAACCATATTACTACAAGTACAGGTTTGTAAGATTTTTCCTGAATCCCTTTGGAAGAGTCTGGGGTTCATTTCGAGGGAAGGTGGGCACAGGAGGGGTGGTGACTAAAAGGTTGCCACTCGGAATTATGTTCATTAAATTGATACAGTGCCGTCAGGTAATTGCATTCATTTCAACTTTGTGATAACTTGACATGAAGTCTGATGATGTTGACGTGGGAATCATCACACAAACCAACCTCCCTTCCATTGACTCAATCCACACTTCACGCTGCCTCGGCAAGGTCAGCAGCATAAACGAGGATGAGTCTGAAGAAGGGTCTCGACCCGAAACGTTGCCTATTGCTTCTCTCCATAGATGCTGCCTCACCTGCTGAGTTTCTCCAGCATTTTTGTCTACCTTCGATTTTTCCAGCATCTGCAGTTCTTTCGTAAACATGAGTCTTACCCCGGTCACTCCCTCTTCTCCCCTCTCCCATCAGGCAAGAGGTGCATAAGTGTGAATATGCATCTCTCCAGATTCAGGGACAGTTTCTTCCCAGCTGTCATCAGTCAACTGAGCCATCCTACCAACAACTAGAGAGCAGTCCTGCATTACCATCTACCTAATTGGAGACCCTTCGTCTATCTTTAATCTGACTTTACTGGACTTTATTTTGCACTCTGCATTATATCCTTTATCTTATAGCTGGACACTGTGGACATGTAATCGTGTATAGGCTTTCCTCTGACTGGATAGCACGCTTCAAAAAGCTTTTCCCTACATCTTGGTACATGTGACAATAAACTAAACTAAACTAAACTATACATGGCATAGAATCATACAGCATGGAAACAGGCCCTATTGCCCAACTTGCCCTTGCCAATCACAATGCCCCATCTACACTAGTCCCACCAACCTGTGTTTGGCCATATCCCTCTAAACCTATCCCATCCATGTACCATCCAAATGTCTTTTAAGTGTTGTTATATTACCTGTCTCTACTACCTCCTCTGGCAGCTCGTTCCATATACCCACCACCCACCGTATGAAGAATCCATCTCCTGTTTACCTCAGTTGTCTTTTTGTGAGGGTCAGATTGTAGAGCTTCACACACGTAGATACCCCAACTGTTGACCAACCCTCTGGTAATGTAATTGTCGCAACAAAGGTTGAATTAGTGACTTTCACTGTGACTTCGGATCTGTTAATTGCACCAACTGGCAAGTTCATTCATAAAACCCATTCATCTTTAAAATTAATAGATAATCTATCACATTTATCTTACTTATCGATTCTTGATTCTCAGTTTAATTCCTTGAAGAATTGTGCTTCAACACTGCAATTTGTCAACTGGAATTATCAGGGGGTCGAGAACTGAAAGGCATTGATACTGCAGTGAACATCTTCCTCCTCTCTTTGAAAGTCCAGACAGTTTTCCTGTATTCTGCTGTGCTTTTAAGTTCTATTTCCTTGTCCATATCTTCACATGACTTAGGAGGAAGTTACTTAGGCCCATTGAGTTTGTGCAGAGCAATCCAATTCCTCCTGCTAATCTGCCCATATTCCCAACATCTCACCCTTCCCTCATGACACTACAACTCGCCAACACACAGGGAGGAATTTACAGTGGATGTATGGAGCAACTTTAGTTTTTAGTTTCAGAGATACAGCAGCGAAACAGGCCCTTCGGCTCACCGAGTCCGCAATGACCAGTGATCCCCGCACACTAACACTATTCTACACACACTAGGGACACTTTTACATTTATACCAAGCCAATTAACCCATAAACATGCACGTCTTTGGAGTGTGGGAGGAAACCAAAAATCTCGGAGAAAACCCGAGACCCAGGTCACGGGGAGAAGGTACAAGTTCCGTACAGACAAGCACCTGGAGTTTGAATCGAACCGGGGTCTTTGGCTACACGTTACTGCTACACCACCGTGCAGTTGGAAAAACTATTCACAGGGCGAACATACAAACTCCACGCAGACAGCACTGGAGGTCAGGATCGAACCCAGATCACCAAAGTTGTGATGCAGCAGTTCTTCTTTCTGTGCCAATGTGCAGCTGCATTGTCACTTATTCTAAAACCTTTTTGTTTATTTGTGCAGCATTATAGACCGTTTTTGGTAAAGTTAAAATTCAACTACTTGGTAAGCTGTCACTGAATCATTACTATTCGGCTTATCACCAGTCCCTAGATCTATAATTTGAAAAGTATCAAAAATATTCAAAAGGTCATAAGGAATAGGAGTAGAATTAGTCCATTCTGCCCATCAAATCTATGCCATTCAATCATGGTTGATCTATCTCTCCCTCCGAACCCTATTCTACTGCCTTATCCCTATAACCTCCAACACCAATCAAAAGATAATTATTGAAACAAAGCAATTGGAAATATTTAGCGATACAGATTATATTTAATCACTGGATGTGGATATGGTATTTCAACAGTGAGCTTTGATAACTCATCACTCTCAACACATTCTGGCTCAGCAACAATCTTTCAAAAGTAGCACATAAGCTTCACACAGGCTCTGCAGCCTGAAAGACACAAAACACTGGAGTAACTGCACGTCAGGCATTGTCTCTGGAGAACATGGAGAGGAGACATTTCGGGTTGGGACCCTTCTTTAGTGCTTAAGCACTTTGTGCCTTCTTTTGTACTCCAGCATTTTGTGTCCTTTTTTGTAAACCTGCAGTTCCTTGGGTCCACTAATTAACTGAAAGCCTTGGGAATACTTTGTAATTTATTATTTTTTCTCTTTCTTGATATAATGTGAGAAACCTATAGGGGTTGAACCATCCACAACCCACTGCTAACTCCATGTCTACCTTCTGTGGCATCGCTTGGCTTTCACTTGCGTTTTGAGGTAGGATGTCCTCGCTGCTTCCGCTGCTTTGCAAGGTGTAGTGGGTTTTGACCAGACCTCACCGTCTTGCAAACTGGCCTCTTATCCCCAAAGACTGCACGTAGAAACATGCCATAATATAGTAACAAATAGGAACAGAAGTCAGCTACATGGCCCCTAGAGCCAGCTCCACCATTTAATAAGACCATGGCTGATCTGACCATGTTCCTGTCTGTTTCCCATAACCTTTAATTCTCCCATGAGTACATGTTTTTGCCTTGAATGTACTTAATGACCCAGGCTTCAATGCTCTCTTGGGAAGAAAATTCCAAAGATTCACAACCCCCTGAGAAAAGATGCCATGTCAGTCCGTAGATTCCTTATCTTAAAACTTTGCTCCTTTTTTGGACTTGTCCACCAGGAGAACCAATGTTTCAGCAACCACCCTGGCAAGCCCCCTGAACAACATTGTAAGTTTCATTTCTGCCTTGCCGCCAAGAGACCAGTTAGTTGGCTGCACTGTCTTTACAGCGGACAGAATTTCTAAAGCTATGATTCGTGTCCTGCAAGATTGACACAAAATGCTGCAGTAACTCAGCGGGAAAGGCAGCATCTCTGAATAGAAGGAATGGGTGGCGTTTCAGGTCAAGACCCTTCGTCAGACTGCATTCTTGTCCTGCAGTTTAGTTTAGTGATACAGCGTGGAGTCAGGTCCTTTGGCCCACCAGGTCTGGGCTGACCAGCAATCACCCGTACACTAGTTCTGTCCTAGTGTATCCACAATAGGGACAATTTACAGAAGCCAATTAATCTTCAAATCTGCATGTCCTTGGAGTGTGGGAGCAAATTAGAGCACCCAGAGAAATCCCACGCGGTCACATGGAGAATGCAAAAACTCCGTACACACAGCACCCGTAGTCAGGATTTCACCCAGTTCTCTGGTGCTCTGAGGCAGTGCATCTTATCTCAGGGACAGAAGGTATTGAAACTAGAACCCACTTTGTGATTAGGCTGACACTTCTGTGCAGCAGGGAAGAAAGAGATAATGTTTAAATGACTCATTTCTCATGATTGAGACTCTGCCAATGGATGCCTTTTCTACTCTCTAAGTATCTCTGATGATCAGGTGAAATGTATTCGAGTAACAAAAAAAAACGATTCCAAAGTTAAAAAAGCACATGTTAAAACACGTCAAAAGTCATAAATTAATTGAAATCTTTAATTAAAATAAGCATCAACAAACCACTGTTTCAAAGGTCAGCCATTTGATGTAATTATTGGAGTTACCGAATGCACAAAGGTCTTGTGTCTTGTGTCTTGTGTCTTGTGTGTTCCATTCTTCTGTGTTTCAGAACACAGATGAGGAAGGGTAGAACACTCAGATATGGGCTCTGCTTTCAGTTGACAATTCTCTACAGAATCACCAGCTAATATCAATGTGATCCGGCCCAATATTACAATAGAGGTGTCACCAGAGGGAAAAAAGAGTAGCACAGTGACACAGTTAGTAGAGTCACTGCCTCACAGCACTAGAACCCAGGTTCAATCCTGACCTCAGGCTCTATCTTTGTGAAGTATGCATGTTCCCCTTGTGACTGCAGGAATTTCCACTGAGTGCTCCAGTTTTCTCCCACATAATAAAAATAAGTAGAAGATAGACACAAAAAGCTGGAGTAACTCAGTGGGACAGGCAGCTGGAGAGAAAGAATGGGTGACGTTTGGTGTCGAGACCCTTCTTCAGACTTAGAGATAAGCAAGTTGGTGATTTATTTGTCACTACCTTAATGTGGGCGTGAATGGTAGAATTTGGGGAGTTTCGAATAGAATGTGGGAGAATAAAGAAATGTATTGATGTAGAATTAGTGCAAATGAGTACAAGACACAAGTGACTCCGGAGATGCTGGAGTCTCGAGTAAAACACAAACGGCGGGAGGATCTCAACTGGTCAGGCAGCATATGTGAGGGAAATGGACAGATGATGATTTGGGTTGGAACCATTCTTCAGACTGAATTCCCCCACGGATGCTGTCTCACCCACTGAATTTCTCCAGAAGTTTGTGTTTTACTTTGTGTTAAGTAAGTGTCTGATGGTCAGTGCAGTTGTGGTGCCTCTGTGCTGCTTCTCTCTTTGACTCCACAAAAACACCATGTCTCCCGAAGCAGATTCCTTGCTTCCAAGCTTTTCAAAGAGATATCTATGCATTTCTCCATAAAGATTCTGATGCAGACCCAAGTTGAAGCTAATAAATGTAAATTGGTTCACCATCCAGGGCCATGCCCTCTTCTCAGTGTAACTGCTGGGCAAGAAGTCCAGAAGTCTAAAGTCCCACACCACCATGATTTGGAACAGCTACTTTCTTACAATTATCAGGTTCTTGAACCAACTACACAGCCCTAATCTTATCTTGACAATGGAACACTCTGATCCACCTCTTGCACCATCAGGGGGTTGTTTGGCTTTTGCACTGGTTTTGCACTGATGTCTTAGTTTTTTGAGTCTACTTTTTTTTTTAATAGAAATTTTATATAAGTTTTGTAGAATTTATGCATCATTTGTTGTGTGTTTCTCTCAGTCTATGTGCCTATCACACGACGGCGAGCAAGATTTTTCAATGTATCTGTACCTCACCATACTTATTCATATGACATAAACCTGACTTGATTTGAAATGTAAAAGTCAGATTCAAGATTCAAGAGAGTTTATTGTCATGTGTCCCAGATAGGACAATGAAATTCTTGCTTTGCTTCAGCACAACAGAATAAAGAAAGGAGAGAGAAAATACCAAACTTTTCATCACAACATTTGTGGGGCAAGTGCAATAATCCATTTGATAATAAGCATGCAGAAAATTGTTACATGATTAGGCAGATTTAGTATGGTTTTATGAAAGGGAAATTGATTTTGACAAATCGAACAGATTTTGTTGATGATGTAACAAGCAGGAGGAAATCGGATGCTATAGTATATATGAGTTTTGAAACTTAAGATACTGGAAAATAATGTTGTCAAAAAAGCAAAAGGGCTGCATTTGGGTGACGATATATTCGCATGGAGGGTGAATTAGTTCATGAACAATAAAGGGACGAAGGGGACAGAAACACTATTTTCAGATTGGTAGATGGTACAAGTGTGGAATCACATGGTTCAACATTTGGCCCTCATCCATCTGCAACATATTAATTACAGATGAAAAGACAGTGTTTTGTATCCAAAATACAAAGCAGCCTGAGTCAGGGACGAAGATGCAGTATGTGTAAAGGATAGAGATTAAGTAAGTTGACATGAGGATGGTAGATGGAGTATATTCTAAGAAAATGTGAATTTTGTTCATTTGAAACTTCATTATTATTCACCCTGGTAGGAATAAATAAAAATTATTTTTAAATTGACGGGAGGCCAGTATAAGTGTGTGTCCATGTATCTAGGTTTATGTTACTGCCAAAGACACAAAGTACTGGAGTAACTCCATGGGTCATGAAGCATCTGTGGAGAACATGGACAGGTGACATTTTAAGTCAGACCTGCACCTGTCGTTATACCTCCTCCCTCGACTCTGTCCAGGGACCCCGACATTCCCTTCAGGTTCAGCAGAGGTTCACTTGCACCAAACATCACAATAACGAAAGATTGGATGACACCAGTCAAGTTTTAAGTTTGAAACAGAAATTAAACCGAGTTTTATCTCATTTTACGTTGCAGAAAAAAATCTGACATTTGGAGTTCACTATGTTATGAAGTAATTTTACATACAGAACACAACTGACTTGTCAACACTGGCACGGTGGTGCAGCTGGTAGAGCTACTGCCACACTGCACCAGGGATCTGAGGTTGATCCCGACCTCGGGTGTTGTCTCTGGAATTTGCACATTCTCCCTGTGACCGCCTGGGTTTCCTCCAGGTGCTCCGATTTCCTCCAACATCTGAGTGACATGCAGGTTTGTAGGGTAATTAGCCTCTGTAAATCGCCCCAATTTTGTAGAGATTTTGTGGATGCGCAAATGAGATAACACAAAACGAATGTGTGATCGGGTGATCGATGGTCGGCTTGGACCCGGTGAGCCGAAGGGCCTTTTTCTATGCTGTGTCTTTCAAGCAAAGACCTTGCAGTGGCAAGGTTGTTTGGTCATTTTTCTGCTTGCAAACGGTAAGAGTACTTGAAAAACAGTCACTATCGTAGCTGCTGCCTCTGCTTAAAAACATTTGGCAGCTGATACCTTGAGCAGTGAACTGCTGGTTATGACAAAGACCTTTGGACATATTGTACCATGGGACATCATGGCCTAGTCACACTAACTCAGCTTTTTCCGCTGACTTGCAAGAGATTGTGATGACACGGTATTTCACAGCAAATCTCCACCACACTTAATCAGGCAGACAGTCGTTTAAATTAATCGCAACCTTTCAAAATACAGTAAATCTTAAAATTTGTTCCAAGTTACCAGACCTCCACGTTAAAAAAACACCCACACATTGTATTCCCAAATTACTTCCTTAATACATTTATCAAGCTAGTGATATCACTGTTACTACACCCAAAGCAAGGCCATGATACCATTCCTTTCTCACTATTGTGTTTGAACAAATCCTGTCATATTTTTAGCAAATCAGCTCTTTTGTTACAATGGACCCGCACGCATACTGTTCCTCTTCCAGTCCCCCACTGCAAACAGACAAAGTCGAAGACAGACACAAACATACACAAACAAGGGTCAATTTAAAACCAGCCCACCTGTCATAATTGAATGGGACAGAGTGCAGTGCTGCTTTATCACCCCCAATGATTTGTCCCTCTATTGTTGCCAAGACTAAAAGCAATAACAGACATGGTGTAACATCAGCTTACTCTGAGTCCTGTGGGTTTCTTGCCTGGAGTTGGGTATCATATTGAGAGGAATTGAGAAGGAAAAGCACTGTGCACACACACAGTCTGCTCAGGATGTGCATCCAGGAAACTGTGAAAATAAACAACACTGGACTTTTCGTTCCATTTTGTATGAGATGACAGAATCTGTGTGCCTTCAACATTTTGTCCATCACCGCCTTGTCAGAATAATCTATGGAAGATAAGATTCTTAAATAACTAATGATTGATTTGTCCACTATCTTCATTTACACAATTAAAACCATTTTGGGACAATTTGTTTCTTTTGCTCCCATCTTTCAGCTGGGCTTTTCCAAATTAGTTGCAGGGAGATGCAGGATTCTGAAACATAATTACAAACAATCGCAATGTTCTGAAAAACAGGCCAGCCAGAAACAATGGGATTTGATGCTTCCCCTTTTAACATGGGTAAAAGTAGAGAACATTAAAAAACAAAACTACCAGGCTTTCAGACAATCAAGGTGTCTGCTTACACTGCAGCATTCTGGGTTAGATTGTACTCTGCCAGAAAAAGAAGGCCTTTGTTCTCTCCATGATGTTATCTTCGTGTACATTTTATGGACTTGTGTGCTATTTTGATACAATCAGCACTCCATGAAGAATTTTGAAAAAATGATTAAACGCAAGCCCATAAAACAAGCTCAGGCAATGTTTTCTTTCAATGTGCTTCTGAATCTCATTAGATAATATTAAATTTATAACATTGCAAGGCTTCCAGTACATTGGACATTCACAAAAGAATGACTCTGAAAGCCAGAAAATAACCAGATGCTAAATTCCTAATAAAGTATTTTGGCAGCTTGCCTAAAAAGCCAAATTATTATAATGGGCCAGATTGTGCTGGAGCAGGGACACTCGTGATGTGCCCTTTTAGGTTTGATTGTGCACATTTTCACCTTTATGCTCACAAAATTGCCGAGAGTGCAAGTAGATAACATGGAGGAGAGGCAAGTGGGGGGAAGAGCTGTATATTTTTTTAATCAATGCAATTAGTGGACAGAAATAAACAGAGGAAGGACTGAGAAGTAAATTCACAGCCTAAAGTGTCTAACAAGGTACAGAAAGAGAAATAAAGCGAGGGAATGAAAGATTGGATCAAGAAGGAGAACAAAAAAAAAGACATAAAGAAAAACCACGAAGAATCCTTACAAAGAGGCGTTTTCAAAAATTTCTACATTAATATGCAACTTGAAGGAATGACATTCTCAGTTCAAATTATTGATTAGTTCTGACCTTTCCTCGCCTCCAGTTTATTCTCAACCCCCCCCCTTCCTATCTCCACCTCTGCTTTCAGTCTGAAGAAGGGTTCCGAACTGACACGTCACCTATTCTTTTTCTCCACAGATGCTATCTTGACCCGATGAGTTAATCCAGCGTTTTGTGTCTATCTTCAAATTATTCACAATCTGGGCGAAAGATGTTGATTTGCTACATTAACAATTGGCAAAAAATCTGCAACAGAATTATTGACTGGAATTGAATTTCTCTGGTGAGTTTAATCGGAGTTAATACATAAATTTGGCAACTTTGTGAAAATTATCCTGAAACTAAGCATGATTTATCATTTCCATGAATCCACCAGATGAACGGCAATAACTGGCTCACAACTCCTGGTGATTTGCATTTCATAGGGAGACATATTCCAAGATACAATTTGCTGCCCAGTCTTTAACTTGTACATGTTCATTGTTCATATTATTACATATCCTGGTTCATTAAAACTTTGCATAAGAGGATGTCCAATTTGGTGTTCCATGATCAAATGTTAAAGTACAAAAACTTAAAGAAGAATTCCGAGGAAGTCATGAATTCCTGTTGGTTATTCCAGGGAGACTACAATAGACTCAGATTGCTGTGCCAAGCTGGTATTCATGGCACTATATTATGGGGAAAGAAAAATACAGAAATCCAGAAATCCATTGAGAAGTTAAAGTGTAATGTATTGGATTGATAGCAATATTATTGTTTACTTTCAGAATTCAGTCTGAAGAAGGGTCCCAACCCGAAATGTCAACTGTCCATTCCCTCCCCAGATGCTGCCTGACCTGCTGAGTTCCTCAAGCTCTTTGTGTTTTGCTCAAGATTCCAGCATCTCCAGTCCCTTGTGTCTTCAAGCCACATTTGCAGTGTTACGGGATATTTTCAAAGTTACGGTGTTGGTTGTAGCTGACAACACAATGGAAGTTATTACATTTTGTTCCATTCATTCTGGAAGTTGAAAATTCTGCCCACTGATCAATTGGTTAATCTCAGCCTAAACTATTAGATTTTCATCTTGAAGATCTCGAAGTTAACTTTCATTTTCAAAGACTCGTGTGTTCATTTTTGGGTACAAAATCGAGGAATATATAGGGTAGACATACAGAGTCTCTTGCCCAGAGTAGGAGAATCAAGAACTAGAGGACATAGGTTTAAGGTGAGGAGGGGAAAGATTTAATAGGAACCTGAGTGGTAACTTTTTCACAAACTGACTGGTTGCAATTTCAAAGTGGGTGTAGGGAACAAGCTGCCTGGCGTAGTTGAGGCAGGTAGTATTGCAATGTTTAAGAAACATTTGGACAGGTGCATTGATGGGACAGGTTTAGAGGGATATGAACCAAAGGTAGGACTAGTTAAATTGGACTTGTTTGTCAGTGTGGGGAATTTGGTTGGAAAGGCCTGTTTCCATGCTGTATAACTCTGACTATCAGTTGACACTCAGCTGTGGGATGTTGGGGTTCTGATTCTCGTCTCAGCTGGGAATTGCACATAAATGGCCTTTGCATTGCAAGCTCATATCATTGCATTGCATTCATTTCAGAACCATCAAGGTAGTGAAGGACTTGTCTGTTTATTATCACACGACTTAAACATCAATCAGGTCATGTAATGTTCATAATGTTCATGCTCTTCACTCACTGTGCTCTTCAATCTAGGTTGGCAAAAACTGGAGATAGACATTGGAAAATATTAAAGAAATATCAAAGAAAGAAATTGTGTGCAAAAAAAAAAATCCAAAGATAAATTTGAAGATTTGAATATTCAAACTTTTGTGTTTGAATAGTGCCAGGCTTGGCATGAAGATGAAAATAATTAAATGTCTAATGCTCTGAGTTAATCATCCAGGAGCTTCTTCCAATGGTGCTTGTTCAGTGATTCCTTCAAATCATGTGTACATTGTCATTATTCATTTAGAGATCTCAGCGTTAATTTTAGAAGCTTCGTTCCCTTCAAATGATCCAGAGGACACGTTTTAAATCAAAATGATCACACATCCAACACTAGAGTGGATGGAAGGATTGTGTGTTTCAGGGGAAATACACTCAGCATTTGGAAGCACCGGGAGTTTAGAATATTTAATTATTGGCACCATTCTTGTCCATTTTCTATTAAGCTCACTATTTGTTCTGTGTCTCAAATAAAATTCCAGAATACATATTGTGGTTAATTTGACAGAGGGGAATAGAAAAAAAAGATTTGTTTTCCTTTTCATTTGAGAAAATCAGTATTTAAAAGTAAAAGGAAATTCCAATCCTTGTACAAGATACAAGATACAAGATAGATTTATTCATCACATGTGCCAGATGGCACAGTGAAATGAAATTCCCATACAGCCATACAATAAAACAAGGGACACAACACGCGATAGGGTTTGACATAAAACATCCCCACACAGCAGAATCAAAGTTTCCCACTGTGTGGGAAGGCACCAAAGTCAGTCTCTTCCTCCACTGTTCCCCGAGGTCAGGGCCTCCCC